>NC_141696.1:907094228-907723548 GCF_964263255.1 Lissotriton vulgaris | reverse complement strand
GTTGTGTGCGTTGTTGCCCAGTCATTCCTTGAATGCAGTTTTCTTGGTGGCGTGGATCAGTTGGTGGTGTTTTCGAGTGGCGAGCTCGAGGACAGTCATGTTGTTCGGTGTTGGGTCTCTGCGCCAGGCTTTCTCGAGGGCTCGGTAGTTCTTCTTGGAGCTCTTGAGTTCGTCGGTGAACCATGGGGCTTTCTTGCTGCCGGGTCTGCTAGGCGGGGTCTTCAGAGGGGCGAGGTCTTCTGCGCAGTTGCTGATCCACTTCGCGAGGTTGGTGGCCACCTGGCTTGGGTTCGTTGCGCTGGTGGGAGGGTTCATGCTCAGGGAGGTCGTGAGCTGGTCGGCTGTGATCTTGTTCCAGCTTCTGCGTGCAACCTGTTGCTGGTGGTGGTGGATCGTGGTCCTTCTGAAGCTGAAGTGGACGCAGCTGTGGTCCGTCCAGTGGAGTCCGGTTTCGTGGCTGAAGGCGATGTCCTTGCTGGATGAGAAGACGGGGTCGAGTGTGTGTCCGGCGTAGTGGGTGGGGGTGGTCACCAGTTGCTTGAGGCCGAGGTTGGCGAGGTTTTCCAGCAGGGTGGTGGTGTTGCGGTTGTTGTTGTTCTCCAGGTGGAAGTTGAGGTCCCTGAGGAGGATGTAGTCAGCGGAGGGGAGAGCGTGCGGGCTGATGAAGTCGGCGATGTCTTGGCTGAATTGTGTGCGTGGTCCCGGGGGTCTGTAGATGAGGGTGCCGCGGAGGGTGGTCTTGGGATTGATGTGGATCTGGAAGTGCAGGTGTTCGGCGGGTGCGAATGTGTCGTCGGTGTTGGTCGTGATGCGGATGGTGTTCCTGTGGACGATGGCGATGCCTCCTCCCGTCTGGTTGATGCGGTCCCTCCGGATGATCTTGTAGCAGTCCGGGTTGGCGATGGCGATGTCGGGCGCTTAGGAGGCGTTCATCCAGGTTCCCGTGAGGAAGGCGACGTCTGGGGCTGTGGTGTCGAGCAGGTTCCAGAGCTCGACGGTGTGTCTGTGGACGGAGCGTGTGTTGAGCAGGATGCACTTGAGGTGGTTGCTGCTGGAGTTTGGCTTGGTCGGTGCTGGTGTGGTGCAGGTCCGAATGCAGGTGAACTTGCAGGAGTGGCAGCAGAAGGGCCCGTGGGTGCGTCTCGGGGTGGCTCGATAGCAGCCCGGGATTCTACCGGCGTTGAGTGCGTAGAGTTCGGTGGCGTCGTAGGTCCGGCGGGTGGGCTGGTGACTGCGGGGGCCAGGGGTCCTGACACTGGGCGCGGTCCAGGCGCGGACGGAATGCTTGGGGCACGCCCGCTGCACGTCAACGCAGCGCGTGCGCACGGTCGCCATTTATGGCGAAGTGCAGGGAGGGAGGAGCAGCTGGGAGGCGGGAATGGGGAGGAAGGGGGCGTGTCCACACTCCCGGTGGCGGAAAGCGGGGAGCGGGGCAGGTGGGTGCAGGGGACAACAGCACAGGGGGGGCAACAATACTAGCACAGGAAAACAAAGATTTAAAAACAAAAATACAGTACAATGTAATAACGAAGCAACAGAATGGCAGAGATGCGAGAAACAACGAGCGGCGGCGGGGTGTGTGGCCCGAAGGCGGGAAGACTCAGCGAGGCTGAGAGCTGCGGCAGGCGGGGGGCACACGCGACAGATGGTGGCCGTGCGACGCGGGGGTGTCCTACGAATAGGTCCTAGGACCAGTTTCTGGCTATCAGCCGTCTTCAGCCAGGATAGCTTGACTCCAGTGGCGTAGTGAGCAAGGGACCCACGTCTGGGCATGCCCTTCCCACATAGGGTGAACAGCAAAACACACAAGATGATGAACGGAATGTTGCACAAGAGCAAAACATTCACCCCCAGTCACAGATCTGGGTTTAGTCTATCGTTATTTTGCTCACCAAGCCACCCCAGTTCAGACATTGCCATATGCAAATCAGTCTTGACCATGAGCCTCATGGGAACAGTCCAGACCAAACTGCCAAGCCATGTCTTCCCTGGACCGGAATCAAGCATCCTAGGACCAGTTTCTGGCTATCAGCCATCTTCTGCCAGGATAGCTTGACTCCAGTGGTGTAGTGTGTTGTCACTTACCATAGGAACCTCAAGGACAACTGTGAAAGATAGCAAACATGCTTTTTATCTAATAAGTGTGTAATATTGTAATGGGGGGTTATGGAATCCTCAAGTTTTTACCACCTTCTTCTTCTTTCTTCTCTCCTGTAGGTATTCTCCAAATATACGGGCCACTGGTTTCTTTGGAAAGAAGAGACACATATAAGTGTTAATAGATTTGGGAGATGGTAGGAACTTCCTATAAGGAGTGGGAGAGAAAGGTATGTAGGGCCCATAGGTTTCCTTCCACCTGTGCTTTTCAGGAGAGTTAGCGTCGCACTCCCAAAGTGAAAACAAGGACCCAGAAAAGAAAGGAGAGAAAAGACAGGTCTCTCAAAGCTTTTATAAGAAAAGGAAATAAATGTGTGATCAATAAAATAAAGAACATGCAGGAGTGATGTCAATGTTGTCATCAATGATGTCACTGGCCATGTCATAAGTGATGAAATATGTGAGGTCATAAGCAGTGCATTGCGAGGGCAGAAATTATAGTTAGCTTATTTATACATGCTGAATGTCTATGGTCTTATACGAGTGAAATCTGAGCCGAACTACAACTTTCCTGTAACCTTCGTTTTTTCAGTGAATGTCAAAGGTTTTTCAAATTCTATTCTCTAATTCCAATGTCTCTGCTACCTTTGTTTTTTTAAGTACATTTCTATGATTTTATAACTAGTAGTCGCTTTTTCAGGGTTCTGGAGAAAGGGAGCAGGGTCTCTGGCTAGCACTCAGGAATCTCACAGTGTTAGACTTACGGGAAATAACAAGAGGGGTTCTTGGCTCCCAACGACGGTCAGCATCCAAAAGGACTACATCCCCAACAAGTAGTGCACCAGGAGGTGCGTTTGCAAAGTGGTGGAGAAAGTGTGCGTGTCTCCAAAGAACTCCCATCAATCCAGCTGTGTGGCACTTTCTGGAGGTAACATGAGGGTTTGTTGGCCCCAAAGTACAATCAGCAGCCAAGGTGACTTCATCCCCTAACCAGTAGTGCACCACAAGCTATGTTTAGAGAGTTGTAGAGAAAGGGGGAGTGGCCTCTGAAGACCTCTTAGCCATCCTGCTGTTCTGGACTTACTAGGGTAACAGGAGGGGTAGTCACCAGTAAGTAGTTATAGTTAGGACCATGTTTCAATAAGAAAAGCTTTTCTCGACATTTCTATATCGTTGGCACCATTTGACGAATCTTCACGAAAAGTTGTGAAAAAAGTGCACCAATGCTTATTGCACATGGAAAATTTTGGAGTTATCTATCAAGAGGTGGCCGAAAAAATGGAGAGTCAAAAAAAGTGTTTTTCTTATGTTAGTTTTCATAGAGATTTATAGACATGCCTACAGCCTAAACCGCTGGATGAAATTACGCCAACGTTGTATGAAAGGTAGCTCTTGGTCGAAATAGAACCCTTTTTTTGTTACTTTGTGTAAATCTGTTCAGTACTTTGTAAGTTATTAAAAAAATAAAGTACATATAGAGGCAGTTCCCACTCTAAAATCTGATTGGCTGCCCACAATTCAACCAGGAAGTGTTGGCAGCCATCATAAGACTCGGCTTCAGCCCAATCCAATACAAAATATTTAAAAAGAAGAAACAAGGGCAGGGTAAGGATAACCTGACCGACTACCTGTGGTTCTGGTGTCCCCCTGTGACTGGACAGGACCAAAAATGACTTAAAACATTGCAAATATGCGGCATTTTTTTAAATAAACAAGCAGGGTCTCCTATGCTGGCTTACGTTATAGCCCTTGGGTGAGCCACGTCCTAGGGACATGCAGGCTTGTTTTCTTTTGAAATGGAGGAGAGCACACTAGGCCCCTTGCTTGGGCTTAATTATGCACCAGGGACCACCACCTCCCTGAGGCTTAATTTTAATAATGTGTGGGGCCACTCTGAGCTCCATTGACCACCACCTCTTCAGGGTTATAAATAAATTGGCGGGCCGCTTAAACCTCCCAAGCTCCAAGGACAACCACCTCCCTGGGGAAAAAATGCCAAGGAAATGGGGGTCTTGTGTATCCCCCATGTCCCCAGGGAACACCACCTCCACAGTGCTAGAAAGAAATTGACTGGGGGCTGCGTGGATCCCCTTGAACCTCGAGGTCCAACACCTGCCAAGGGCTAAGTTAAATTTGGAGCTTGGGGCCGCTCAGATCCTCCAGTGCCCCAAGGACCACAACCTCCCCAAGGTTTTCTTTTTAAATGGAAGGGCTGTGTGGCCCCCCTCAAGAGGGTTTCCCATGTCATCAGAAGGAGAGGGGCCGTGCAGCACACTCGTGGAGCTATACATGGCCCTGGGGACCACCACCCTCCAGTGCCAGCTCTTGATTCGTCCCAAGATGCTGTCCCATGGGACATAGTTCTCTGCTTTAGCATGGAAGGAACTCACAGCCCTCAAAGGATAAAGCAAAATATTTGGGTCCAGCGGGTGAGAAGCAGTTAAAGTGCTTCCGTCCACTGGAAATGGAGGTTTCATCTCTTTCCCTGGTCAGAAACATGTGGTCAGGGAAAGAGATGAAATGATTGCTCCTGCATGGATGAGCTTCCTTTTCCAGCACCTCACTCCATGCAGCAGCAATGCTGGCTCCTGCAGGAGGCAGGGAGCCCAGCTGAGACTGCAGGGCCTTGAGGTTCTCCCGTAGTCCCAGATAAAAGAGCAGAAGAGGCAAAATAAAGGTCAGAAATTAGAAGAAGAGGCAGCATAAAGGTGAGAAATGAGCAGGAAATGGCAGAATTAAGGACAAAATCAAGCAGAAAGAATTCGAATAAAGGTCAGCAAGAGCAAAAAGAGGCAAAATAATAAAGGTGAGAAATAGGCAGAAAGAGGCAAAATGATGGTGAGAAACAACCAGAAAGAGGCAGAATGAAGGTCAGAACTGAGCAGAGAGAGGCAGAATAAATGTCAGAAACTAGCAGAAAGAGGCAAACAAAAGGGGAGAAATGAGCAGAGAGAGGCAGGGAAAGAGATTAAATGATTGCCCCTGCATGGATGGACTGCCTTTCCAGCAGCTCCCTCCATGCAGCTGCAATGCTGGCTCCTGCAGGATGCTGGGAGCCCAGTTGGCACCGCAGGGCCTTGGGGCTCCTTGTAGTCCCAGATGAAAGAGCGGAAAGAGGCAAAATAAAGGTCAGAAATGAGAAGAAGTTGCTAAATAAAGTTGGTAAATGAGCAGGAATTAAGGACAGAAACGAGCAGAAAGAGGCTAAATAAAGGGTAGAAATGAGTGCACAAAACAAGCCAAATAAACTTGCGAAACAAGTAGAAAGAGGCAAATTAAAGGTCAGAAAACAGCAGCTAGAAGCATACCAAAGGTGACAAACGAGCAGAAAGAAGCACAATAAATGTCAGCAAGAAGCAGAAAGGCAAAATACAGGTGAGAAACAAATAGAAAGAGGAAAAATAAAGGTCAAGAATGGGCAGACAGAGGCAAAATAATGGTGAGAAAAGAGCAGAAATAGGCAAAATAAAGGTAAGGAATGAGCAGAAAGAGGCAGAATAATGGTCAGCAACGAGCAGAAAGAGGCAAAATAAAGCTGAGAAATGAGCAGAAGGAAGCAAAATAATGATCAGCAACAAGCAGAAAGGGGCAAAAAAAATGGAGAGAAACAAGCTGAAAGAGGCAGAATAAAGGTGAGAAATGAGCAGAGAGAGGCAAAATAAAGGTGAGAAATGAGCGCACAAAGAAGCAAAATAAAGTTGAGAAATGAGGTCAAAGAGGCAAAATAGAGGTCAGAAAACATCGCCAAGAGGCATAATAAAGGTGACAAATGAGCAGAAAGAAGCAAAATAAAGGTTAGCAACGGGCAAAAAGAGGCAAAATACCAGTCAAGTCAAAAAAAAGAAATTACTTTATTTGGTATTTCACAACCATAAAGTATACATATCCAAAAAACAATTTAAAAGTAACACACACTTAAAAGTTCCTTTAGTTAAAAAATGTCTTTTCTCGTTTTTACATTTTCAAACTAATCCAGTCATTATCGAGGGTCTGATTCTGCTTTTTGAAGCTTTGTCTCTACAGAATTCATAAACTTTACCCCGCGGCATATCAAAATGTTTGAACCTGCTCCCATCCAGCTGGTCACAGCTTGCCTGCAGGTACGGATCTGTAGCATATTAAAAATTGGTTTCAGTAAAATGTTCCTTTCTTCTTTAGAAGACTCGCACGTGCACAGGAGGTGACTCAAGGTCTCACTGTGATAATCACATAATCTACATCTTCGTTCCTGGTGAGTGACCTTCCATGACGGAATCAAGTCTTTCGAGATATGGTTGCCCATTCTGAAGGCCATGAATTTTGTTTTTAATGATAGCCGGAAGTGCGCAGTGAGATAAGGCTGAGGTTTTAGTCGTTTATACGAATTTAGAATGGTCCATGCGTGTCGACGTTTGGCCAAAGTCTTTTTATCCTCTACAAGAGATAAGGCTTTTGCGTTTAGATTGCAAATTTTTTTAAAGGACGTTGTTTCCAGTGGGTTATTCCAGATCTCCACTATTTTTAGGGTGTCTAGTGAGGCTCTCAGGTCATAGCCCCATGAGTCAGGTTCCTGTTGGTCATATTGTTTTTTAATTTCTTGCCAACATAAGTTGTTTAAAGATCCAGTTTCCGATAATCTCAATTTCCAGCACCATTTCACTAGAGCTGCTTTCCTCTGGTAGATTTGATTTTGTAGACCAAATTCTAGCCTTATTTGGGCAGGGGCTGCTCCTTTGTATATGTGAAAGACAGTTTTATATATTCTTGTCTGGAGTGCGTTTAGGATAGCTGCTTCTTTCCCATGCCATATTTCCAGTCCATATGAGAGGGATGGTAAGACTTGGGCTGTCATTACTTTTAACAGGTGGTCATATGATGGACATTGCAATTTCTTTTGCAAAACCTTGAAAGCAAAGATCAGTGCTTGGGCCTTTGCGGTAATTGTTCTTTTATGATCTGTGAGGGACATGTTTTTACTTATTGTAACCCCCAGATATTTATAAGCAGTTGTTTCCTCAATGGGTTTTCCTTTTGTTTGCCAAGTGAAGGATTTTCCACCGGTGCCCGTCAATCTCACCACCTTTGTTTTTTTGATGTTTATTTCCAAACCTTCTCTCTCGAAATAGTCATTTAGTTCCGATATTACTCTTTGTAGGCCTATTGGGGTTTGGCTTAAAACTACAATGTCATCCGCATATTGGAGGCACTGGATGCTTTCATTGGCCAGTTTGGGCGGGTGTCCATTAACATTCTTGAGATGGTCTTTCAAATCGGCCAGATATATATTAAAAAGGCTTGGGGAGAGCACACAGCCTTGTTTAAGGCCATTAATTATTTTTTGTTCAGCAGATATTCTTCTTCCATCACCCAATTTTACCTTGGCCCATGTTCTGCTATATAAAACCATTAATGTTTCCATTAGTGCCGGTGGGAGACCCATGAGATCCAGTTTTTCCCATAGTCTTTTTCTGGGGACTCGGTCGAAGGCGGATTTCAGGTCTATATAACAGGCTATTAAACCGATCTTCTTTTTCCTTGCTCCTTCGATTAATAAGGACAGGGCTGACAGATTGGTTAAGCAGCCCATGCCTTCTCTAAAACCGGTTTGAAAGTTGGGTATTATATTGTGTTCTTTTATCCATTGTCTTAGTAGAGATAATATGCAAGAAGAAAAAAGCTTTGCCTCCACATCGATTAGGGCTATTAGTCTGTAGTTACCAGGGTCCATTCTGCATCCACTTTTGAGGAGAGGGTGGAAGATGTTTCCTTGCCAAGACTCAGGAATCTTTTTTTCCTTATAAATGTGGTTAAATAATGGAGTCAGGTAAGTTGCCCAGAAGTCGATGTCATATCTGAATAAGGCATTAGGCATTCCATTTGGGCCAGCTGCTCCCTCCACTTTTAATTTCCTTATTAGGCTGGTTAGCTGTTTGGCAGTTGTCAAGGGCGTTTGATCCTCTAAGGCAGTGCCTTCGGGCTGGAACTTTTTCCACTGTCCCAGGCTTCTTTCTTTTTGTTCTTGACCTTTTTTTGGGTGGTTTGAAGTTACTGTGTTAATTGGGGGACTCTGGATGTTATACAAATTATCGATATATGCAGCCCATGTATCTTCACTTATTCCTATGTTATGTTGATCACCAGCTCCTTTCGATAATTTATTTATGATTTTCCAAAATTCTCCACTGTTAGGTAGTTTGCTTGTTCTTAACAGTTCTATCCAGATTTCCTCTATGTAAGATGTTTTTGCTTTTCTGCAATCTTCTTTATATTCTTTCCTCATTTTTTGTATAGCGGTGTGATCTACTTCTTTTCCAAGTCTTTTTTCTGCGGCCATTTTTCTTAACTTTTTCGAAATTTCTCTTTTCTTATCTCTTAGGTTGAGATTATACCACGGATCTTTATTTACTTTGTATCCATAAATAGCTGGAGATTTTACAGCAAATTTTTCTAGTACAAATTTATGTAAATTCTCCCAATTTGTTATGGGAGATTGGTTTATTGTGGCGTTCGTGAAATTTACGTGTTCCAGTACTGAGTCCATAATTTCTTTTTTTATATTGCCTTTACTTTTGATTTTCTTCAATTTGTATATCTCCGGAATCGCGGTAAGAAATTCTAATTGCATTTTCTCTTCGATGTTTTTCCTCATTATAATCTCTTGAGGGGAATGGTCGCTCTCTGGACGGGTTTGGATTCCGAAATAGTCTATGCTTTTTTTTGATTCTTTGCTTATTAAAGTGAAGTCGATTATAGAGTTCGTTTTGCCACTGGTAAAGGTGGTTTTGGCAGGTATATCTCCCTCTGTGTTTCCGTTTAGGATTATTAAACCTAGAGATTCCAGTTTGCCCCAAATATTTGGTGATTTATCCTTGGTCGTATTGGCTTTTATTAGGTTGCTGTTGAAGTCGCCGGAAAGAAATATCTCATGAAATTGATAAGTTTTGCGTAGGGATTTTATCAAATTTACTAAAGTTACCAGTCATAAACAAACAGAAATAGGCAAAACAAAGGTCATGAATGAGCAGAAAGATGAAATAAAGATGAGAAATGAGCAGAAAGAGGGAGAGTAAAGGTTAGAGAGCAGAAATAGACCGAATAATGGTCAGAAGGGTGCAGAAAGAGGCAGAAAATGGGTCAGAAATGAATGACCCTAAAGAGGCAAAATAGAAGTCAGAAACCAGCAGCAATAGGCAGAATATATGTCAGAAATGAACTGAAAGAGGCAAACTAAAGGTCAGAAGGAAGCAGAAAGAGGCAGATTAAAGGTAAGAAGGAAGCAAAAAAAGGCTGAATAGTGGTCAGAAACTACCAGCAAGAGGCAGAATAAAGGTCTGAAACTAGCAGAAAAAAGCAAAGTAAAGGTCAGGAGCAAGCAAAGAGACAAAATAACAGGCAGAATGAACAGAAAATGGCAAAATAGAGCGCAGAAACAAGCAGCAAGAGGCAAACTTGAGGTCAGAAATGAGAAGCAAGAGGCAGGATAAAGGTCAGGAGTGAGCAGAAAGAGGCAAAATAACAGACACAATGCACAAAAAGAGGCAAAATAGAGGGCAGGAGTGAGGAAAGAAGAGGCAGAAAAACAAGAAGAAAACAAGCGGAGGAAGCTAAATACCAAAGGCAGCAGAGGGTAGCAAACTGCAGGCAATCTGGACAGGAGGACTGTCATAGGGGAAGCTGGCAAAATGACCAGCTCCCATGTGTCCCCCTACTTTCTTTACCACCCACCCACTGACAGACCCACTCATACACTCATGCATACACTTACAGGCCTATTCTCAAACTCATGCACCCACTCACAGGCCCACTCAGAGACTCACATGCCTACTACCAGATATACGCAGGCACTCATGTACCCACTCACAGGTCCATTCAAGCACTCATTCACCCACTCACAGACCCACTGAGAGACTCAAACACACATTCACATAGACTAACTCACACATCTACTCACAAACTCATGCATCCACTCACAGACCTACTCAGAGACTCACAAACCCACTCACAAACCCAATCAGAACCTTCCGCATGCTCTCACAGACTCACACACTCATCCACCTACTCAAAGACCCACTCAGGTGCTCATGTTCTCATTCACAGCCCCCCTCAGAGACTCATGCACCCACTCAGAGAGTCATGCACCCATGGACTGACTCACTCAGAAATTCAATCACCCACTCAGAAACTCATATAACCACTCACATACCCACTCATACATTCATGTACCTACTCACTCACCTACTCAGACACTCATCTATCCACTCACAGACCTTCAAAGACACTCATGAACTGACTCACAGACCCAGTCAGAGACTCATGCACTGACTCACAGATCTGCTTAGACACTCATACACCACTCAAACACCCACTCAAACACACACATCCAGTCACAGAACCACTCAGCGACTCATACAATCACTCACAGACTGACTCAGAGGCTCATGCACTCACTCACAGACCCACTCAGAGACTCAGGTACTTACTCTCAGACCCCCTCACAAACACACACTCCCAGTACTATGCAAACATTCACACACCCACTGACAGACCCACTCCGACACTCTAAAACCCACTCACAGACTTACTGAGACACTCATGCACTCACCTACAAACTCACTGTCAAAGTTTAGTGGTTACATTTAGGAAATAACATTCAAAACACCTTGGAAGATCACTTAAAAACAAATGTTACAGTGGTGTTATAGTTAGGAAACAACATTAAGAAAAACGTTGACATTCATTGAAAAAACAAAGGTTACAGGGACTTTATGGTGAGGAAATTGAATAAAAATGTTTTTAGAAATTCACTGAAAAACCAAACTTACAGGGATGTTATAGTTTGGCTCAGATTTCACTTATACAAAACACTGTGAAATTCAGCAGTTACCATTAGCTGAGTTAACTATAACCTATGCCCTTGCAATGCACTGCTTATGACCTCACTTATTACATCATTCATGACATGATCAATAAGATGACATATCAAATTACATCAGTGATGATATCACTGATGACAACATCCATAAAAGCCCTCAGACACTCACACACACCTTACAGAACCTCTCATATATGCACTCACACTCTCATACAACCACTCACATACCCATTCCAGACCCATACAAGTACTCCCCAACCACACACTCATCCATAGAATCACTTTCACACTCACTCACTCACTCACTCACTCACTCACTCACTCACTCACTCACTCACTCACTCACTCACTCACTCACTCACTCACACACTCACTCACTCACTCACTCACTCACTCACTACCTCACACTGTCACCCACACAATCATTTGCTCTCTCATACAGCTACACATACAACTAGCCATTTATACATATAGCCACTCATATAGCCACACACTCACCATTACATCCATTCACACACCCACTTGTTCATCCATACAGTCACTCACCAACCCACACACTTACCCATATTCTCTCAACACAGCCACTCACTCACCCATACTCGCACTCACACACTCAATCACACACTAATACAACCACCTACAAACCCATTCACAGAGCCATACACACACTCTCTCACCACTCACTCTTCCATACAACCATTTACAGAGACACTCACTCTATAATGCAGCTACTCACACACCAACTCATTTAACCAAACATCCGCTCAAACAGCTACTCACTCACCCATACAGCCACTTAGATACCCACTCACTAAATCAAACAGCCATTTAGACAGCACACACTCACTCATATAGTCAATCACACATCCACTCACCCACCCATGTAGCCACTCACACAGACACTCACTCACCCATAAAGCCGATAACATACCCATTCACTCACCAATACAACCCTTCACAAAGGCACTCATTCACCCACACAGCGTATCACATATTCACATATACACCCTTACAGCCACACACAAACCCACTCAAACACCCATACAGCCACTCAGACACCCACTCACACATGGATACACACAGTTACACAGCCACTCACATAATACATGTTAGAAATAAAATCACTTATTTGTAGTTCACTCAATAATCTATATTTTGTAGTAGGTTAGTACATATCTTTAACACCGAGACTCTTAGAAAACACACTCACTGGATGATATAATCAGTGATGTCATCTGAAATATCATGAGTGATATCACTTACCATGTCATGTGTGATGTAATATGAGGGGTCATATTCAGTGCATTATGGTGTGTTATTTTTTTTTTCACCTCCTGAATGTAGGCATCTGGAAAGCTATTCGGAAAATGTCTTACACTGTATTTGGGTTCAGTGGGGACATTGTGGTATAGTAAATCGGCAGAGCCATGCTTCTCTGAGATTCAAGAGGGATATTAACTTAATTGGGTTTATTATCCCTTTTCTGCTAAATGTAGAGGGTGTCTCCGAAGTGAACCACACAAGGAACCTCTGTTTCCATGGCCGGTAGCTTTATGTCAATAGAGGATGCCCCTGTGACGTTCACTATTAGTTCAACCTATATGCTGTTTACAATTACAGATATTTATTACAGATCATGTCTGTGTGGTAGGATATCTCAAAACCGCACAGGGGACTTTCTTTTTTTGCGGAAACTGAAATCAACCTTGCTAGCATTAAACAAATGTAATATATGTGTTTGAATTGTGGGAATGGCCTCCTGTATATTGTCATGTACTATGCAAGAGGTCTTAGATATGTGATTGATTCATTTATATCATGTAACAATATTAAATAAAAGGGTTTCTAAAAGTTGCAATTTTGTTTGTTTTTCATCACTTAGTGACTTCAGCCCTTACCTTCAAGTTTCTCTCATGAATTAATCAGATTTAGTCAATTGTTCTTCAAATAACTTCAAACAACCCATGTTTAGCAAAAGAAACCTCCTCAAATCTTCAATATTTTTCTTTTGATTCTCAGTTAGGATTTTGTCTCAGCTTACTTTTGTGAATTAGGTCCACAGTAATTACACTTTGAAGGTCGAGCTTCAAAATACAAGCTTTTTAATTGAAAACCTTCAAGAATTCTAGTGCTGTTGTTTGAAGTTGGTTACTCGGATGAATTTACGTTTGAATTGCACAGCATAAAAAGAAATAAAGGTGCTATAAAATGGGTAGTATAAAGGATGTCGTTGCCTTTAATGAATGGGTAACACATGTAGACAATGAGCATTTGAGAATCAAGAGAGGAAAATTAGGCACTTGATAAAGTGATTCGATTAAACCCGTTAGCAGATGATATTTGAAGAGATGTAACTGGTGAATGTTATTTAAACAAAAAAGTTTCCGAGGAGATGCTGATTAACTATTGAATGAATCTGGGCGACATGGTATTTAGTCACTATTTGGTAAAGAGGACAAGAGTTAAAAGAATATGACGAGTCACCTCTAAAAGTTCTTTCTTTTATGATTGTGCTATAGAAATCAATCAATCAGGGATGTAAGTTCTCTTTCACAGTACTCCAGAATGTACATGGAGTGTTTTAAACATGTCATAATTATGTATAACATGTAACACTAGAGAGTAACTGGTGTTGATGAATGCACCCAATGTACAACGGCGGCCTCTATCAATTTGCAAAATTAGTTTGAGTAATGCAAGAATAAATACTTTATCTGCAAGGGAGATTTCCCTCAACATGGGGGCTGATTCACAAAGAATATTTTAAAAGCATCAACGAAGTTCTACACCTTCACTTAAACATACTTTTACAAATGTATTGCCATTTGCAAAAAAGGTGTAATAGTAAAGGTGGAAAGCCATGCCTGTTGTAGTTTTCCACTAATACTGTTGAATTCACGCCTGTTATGATTCTTTTAGAGGCTGCTTAATCCCCCTCTGTGGAATTCTGCAAAACATACAATTCTGCGACCCTTGACCCTGTTGTAGTGAGGTCGCTCCCAACACCGCATAGCACCACCTGACTGCCATCATCTCCCTCACCAAAGACCCTCACACAGCCAAAACCAACCTCCACACAGGAATGAAGGCCGTAGCTGACTGGATGAGAAACCGCCGACTGAAGCTGAACTCGGACAAGACGGAGGTCCTCATCCTTCGGTCCACCCCTTAGGCCTGGGACAACTCCTAGTGGTCAACCCCACTAGGAACTGCTCCGACACCCAGAGACCACACACGCAACCTTGGGGTCATCCTCAACTCCACCCTCACCATGACTAAGCAGGTCAACGCCATCTCCTCCTCCTGCTTCAACACCCTCCGAATGCTACATAGGATCTTCAAGTGGATCCCCACTGAAACAAGAAGAACAGTCACCCAGGCCCTCGTCATCAGCAGGCTGGACTATACAACGCCCTCTACACAGGAGCATCAGCCAAACTCCTGCGACGGCTGCAACGCATCCATAACGCCTCAGCATATCTGATCCTTGACATCCCCTGCCGCAGCCACTTCACTCCCCACCTGAGAGACCTACACTGGCTCCCTGTCAACAAGAGGATAACCTTCAAGCTCCTCATCCACGCACACAAAGCCCTCCACGACACTGGCCGAGCGTACCTCAACAAACTACTCAGCTTCTATACCCCCACCCACAAGCTCCGCTCTGCCGACCTCACCCTCGCCTCTGTCCCCCGCATCCGAAGAAGCAAAAACAGGAGACAAATCCTTCTCCCACCTTGCCGCCAAGACCTGCAACACCCTCCCCACCAATCTGCTCATTGTCATATGCTCCCCACCAACCTATGGCAGACCCAAGACCTACTGACCTTCAGAAGACTACTCACGACCTGGCTCTTCGATCAGTAGCAGCACCCCAACACCACCCCTCCAGTGCCTTGAGACCCCCACGGGTATGTAGTGCGCTCTACAAGTGCCCTGATTGATTGATTGATTGATTGATTGATTGATTGATTGCCAGTGGAAAGCACAGCCGAATGTGCAAAAGCATTTTTTTTTTAACTTTTTCTTCACTGGGGAAATGTTTTAAACATAGCAGGAGTAATTTGCTTACATCCCCACACATTATTCTGATAAACCATTCAATTTTCCATCCTTGAAGAGGAGCTGCTCCGCCCCTTCGCTGGAGCATATCCCAAAAAAATTAGATGGTGTTAAAGGCTCAGAGTTCAGTCTGTAAATGGCAACAAATGCACGTTTGTAGGAATTTAAAGACTTGCAAGGCAAACCATTCCTTGTAAACCATACTTCCCACCCACTGCCTGGAATTTGCTAATGTTTATATCTATGCACATGTGGCAGAGAAATATGTAACCCTGGGCGAAGGACTTCGCTACGCCCACGAAATGGGCGTAGTGTTGCCTACTTTGCCCTTTGCAAAGTAGGCGAAGCAGGCAACACTATGCCCACTCCTTGGGCGTAGCGAATTTGCCCGCCACCCGCCTCCCTACCGCCCTCCCGAACATACCTAATTTTAGTAAATGGGCAAATACGCATTGGTTATCAAGACGGCGGCGTGAATGAGCAGAGGGAGCCCCGGGACGCAGCGGACAAGGTAAGTGCCTTTTATTTATTTTTCTTTGCCGATTTACTAAAATTAGGTATGTAGGGGAGGGAGGCATGCGGCGTGTAGTGGGGCTACGGGAAGTGCCTAGGTGGGCGTAGTTTCTTGCCCACTTTGCGTAGCTTCGCGTAGCCCCACTACGCATATTACGGCCAGGGTTAGAAATATGGATGGATATATACATTTACACCTTCCAGGAACCCTTACATGAATTCCTAGTAAACATAAACAAGGGTACTTTTGTCCAAAAACTATATTGGCTCTGTTTTGTCTGGGACTGATTTATATTTCTCTCATAGTTTCACAAAGGCTTTCAAAGGAGGAGAGGATATTCTAGGACCTTTTCCTCTGCCTCTTGGTGTTCGAGACATACCTGTACGTTCCACTATAAACCGCAACAGTAAATGCTCTCACCTACTCTGGATCTTTAGAATTGCAATTAAAGAAGAATTATTTGATGAGGATCTACAGAAACTGAAGGGAAAGAAAAAAGGACGATGTCTGCTCTCGGTCTAAGCTCCTATTTCATGTAAAGTCTGGAGTGCCTTGTGATGGCGTAGATGTGTTTTCTGATGAGAAAGCCTATGTTGATACATATATGCCCTTCTAACACTTTTGACACTGGACATTAGTGAGTAGTACCTCTGACTGACTGAAGTAGACAGATATCCTCTTATTGATTTAGTTTGTGTTCTACATACCAGACCCAGATTAGAATACTGCATCACATATATAAAATATGAAATAAAAAATGTCTTACTATTCCTAAAACATTAGGAATTGTAAGTATGAATAGATAAACCCGTTTAAAACAAGCATTTGCAATGCAATAGGTCTCACATTTGTGAAATTTTGAGCTATTGGCATTGTAAATGGCAATGCCTTTTATAATAACAAAATGCATTGTCATTTACAATGCCAATAAGTCAAAGTTTGGCACAAGCAAGACCGATTGTATTGCAGAGAACTGTGTCCCTGAAGTGGGTGCCGTGCTCACCACTGAAGTTTAAACAAAAAATGTAAGAAAGTGTGGTGTCCCTGAAGCTGGATAATCATTTAAAATTTCTTTTTAAAACAGTGCAGTGCCACCAGAACATTGCTGGTGTGATACATGGCCAGTTCTGCAGCTGGATTGCACTGCTAGTATTGCTGCTATAGTGCAGTGTCAATTGTTGAGTTGTGTTGATACCAGAGTACTGCTGCTGTGGTGCAGTGTCAGTTCTGAAGCTGGATTCCCACCAGAGCACAGGTGGATAGTAAAATACTGGCATGAATTGGGTGACTGAACAGTAGACTACAGACATAATTTGGGTGCATTGGGCTACTAACAGCCTGGGGTCCAGGTGCCATTGCACCTGCTGAACTAATGACAGCTACACCCCTGGCTGCATGCTGTTCCCGTAATATCCATTTATGTTAAATATGTTCATCGCTCTTGGAACTGGGAAAGTTCTCAATAGCACACCATACGTTCCTTTTTTATTTTACATATTCTCACCAGTCACTTTTGTTGTAAATATACTCACAAGTTCGCAGCATAGGCAGGTGAAGTAATTTGACCAGAATCAAGCGATTTGGGGGTGAAGCGCGATGCCGGGATTCCAGCGCATAATAATGTTGTAACATGAAAATGGTTCGCATCTCTCTCCACGCCCACTCTCACCCTTTTGGAAACAAATTACGTTATTTCCTTGTGTGAATCTAGTTAGCACTCTTGCAAGAGAGCATGATGCGTAAATGTAGTGGGGGTTGTTGTCCAAGACTGACGTAATGCCAAGGTCACGACCTTCACGTTATGTGGATTATGAGAGCCATTTGCCACCTCGCCTATTTCAAAGAAGCCACGAGGGCCAGAAGGCATGGACAGGATAAGATGAGCCAGTCTCTCCCCACTGGTCAGCTTCTAGGCACGTAGTAATCTGGACCCAAAATATGTAACTTGGGCTAAAATATATATTTTTTTGAAGGAAGGCAGATATGACATCCAAGGGAAGGTTACAAACATTTGCAACTTGGGCTAATATTTATTTTCAAAAAGGAAGGCAGATACTATATCCGCTCCCCAGTGCACTGGACCTCTTTTTCTTCAGCATCAACTCAGCATCTGCCAACAAAGCAGATCTCTAGATCTAGCTCTCTGTGAACCACCCCTGGCTTCATAGCCTTGCACTTGCAGAGGCATGATCTCAGACTGGGGGGTTAAGGCCAGTCAACCACACCTTATCAACCATGCACTCTTGAGGAGTGTCTGGAAGTGTCTGAAAATCATAGGGCTTTGTGGCCTAGTCCGAGGTAAGCAACACAGTTAATATATAAATTCTAAAATTTACTCTACAGTAGCGGCTACAAGTCCAACTTCTGAGGGGGCCCTCTTCCTTAGGATGAATGTTCAGAGGGTACAGGAAAGTCTCTTAGTGCATTCACCAAACGTATCCTCACACGTTGGTGGGTTAATTAATATGTTAGCTACAGTTCAGATTCACAAAAGGGCCCTTTATGCCTAAGGTATGGGTACAATTCTGGGTTTCAGGCACTCTCAAAACAAAATCCTGTGACATGTCAACTGTGGTCCATGTTAAGAGCGCTGACAGCATCTCTATTTACGGACCCGGAAGTTCACAGATGTGCTCTAGTGGGAATCCAACATACCTTACTCAGCAGGCCTACACTCTGAGTCTACCCACAAGTCCACCCTATTGGCAGTTTTGATCACAATGAAATGTCACCATACTGAGTAAATCCCAATTAACAGACTAAATTCCAGCCAATCCAGAGCATGTGAGCAATGAACATAAGCTCGTCCTCATAAATTACTGCAGTTGCACACCTAAAGTCACCTTGAAAGTTTACATTGGGGTGAAGGCCCAATATGTATAGAACACAATCAAAAGAGCTAGATTGCTTGGGCGGTGACAACAGGGATTAGGAAGTGGACTGTGACCTTGTAAATATGACAGGCTTAGTAAGACCTGCTGAGATTCAAATTTGTGACCATCACACAACCTCAAATGTCAGCGACCACTGTTTAACTCACAGACATTCTTTCAGCTTCACTTTAGGAATTAACATCATTGAGATATTATGGGTCGGGCGCGACAATAGCAACTTCAAGTTAATTAGATTGTTTTAAAAACTGCCAATCATGGCTAGAGCAATTGCTAACATATGCAAGTTACACGTTCCCTCCCTGCAGATCGACGGCTAGTGTTGTCCAGAATACCACCGGCGTTCACCCCATCACAGCCTCGGTCTCCCTTGTGACGCCCATTCCTTCTACTTCTCTCTAAAAAAACGAATCTACAAGTCATGTTCAAAGCCCTGAAGTGCCTAGAAAGCAGACTCATATCTTCAAGGCCCCCCTCGTGTTGGTTCGATCAGTGTGTCGTATTGCACGTCTGAGTCGACAAGTAAGTTCTGGAGGTTTCAGCAGGCACCAGAGGATCTTAAAATCTGACTCACGCTTCTTTCTTAAAACTTTATTGTGAATTTCCACGGAGGGGAGGACGGCACAGACGTGCATCGAGCACTGCCACAAGCATGAAGGAATGCAAAAAACACAAAAAAGAGTTCCCCAAATAGCAGTTATGCTGTCTAAGCATAAAAAACCTCTAAGCATAAAAAACATGTTCTTGGTCAGTGCTGCATGGGAGAAAAACGGAAGTGACGTTGGCGGCCTAAACCAATTACATGGCAGCAAAGAAGACCGACACTGCCCAGAACAAATGGTAAGCAGCAAGCGGGAGCTACCTTAGTTTACTGAATACTTCAGGTCTTGCGACAGCGCTTGTGCTGTCTAGGCTCGACCTAAAAAGGGGAATTGGAGAAACAAAATGTGGCACAATAATGTTCCTTCTATATTTACTGTGACATAAAAAACTGAACCAGGAGAGGAAGCCTTTATGCAAAAAGAGGAAGCGAAAAAGAGCTAAGAAGAGAAATAGCGTCACAGGTAGACTACGGAGAAATAGATGTGGTTTGACTTCCTTAAAGTGCATTAACAAGGAGGGGGGAAGAACGAGAAATTACAGAGAGTTTTTCATCCAAGAAATGTAAATGTTGGGAAGAAAAGTGGGAGCAACAGGAAAGAGAGTTAAATGGGGACTCCTCCTCTAAAGAAAAGGGAGAAGGAAGAGTTGGAACACAAAGAAAAATAGAGTAGGGTAAAGGAGGGACCCCCTCTTCACAAAAAAAAAGAAAGCAAGAGTAATCGGGGAAAAATAGCCAGTAAGGCAGGCCTTTTTTTCAAAGATGACATTCATTCCATTGGGTTTGTTATCCTGGTAGATGACGTTGTTGATGAACAATTAATCAAAAGACCCTTGACATAAATTGATCATCAGATCTAGGTTCTTCAATTTGCTCTATCTCCTTAATAATAATCTTACCACTATGGTCTCCCTAGGATTGTGCTATTGACCAAACAAAGGAGAAGCTATGAAGAGGGTATTGTATTACTAGATAGCAAAACAATGCTAAACAATGCAACTAGACTATTAGTAGGAAATTAGCGGGCCTTTGTGTCTCAAAGTGAGCTAGCATTGAAAATGGAACAACATCAAGTGGGGTCAAATTCGTATTTACAGACTCTTTGTGACAGCAAAAAAGTGACAATATTTCACCTTTAACTGGATTTATGCTCAAAATTTGCCATAGCAATTAATGTTTTTGTGGCATGGAATCACCAGTAGAATGATGTAGAAGAGGCAGATGACACATAAGGTGCTGGCATGGACTAGCTATGAACACATTTGTGAGATTCTAAAAATGAAATAACATGAGAGTATTTATGTTAGGATCTGACGTGGATCTGACATTAAACATGATCATTTGCAGACCAAGTTCTCACAACTTAGGTCGCAAACTTTTAAGTATATGTAGGCTCAACTTGCACTAAAATCTTCTAATAAAAAAGTGATGGTTGTTGCTGATGGGTCCCCACTGGAAAATAGTCTTCTGGAGTGTACATTTGCCAAAGAACGGTTCCCCTTGATTTACGCCACATTAATGAACTACACTGAAACACAGGTAGTTAACCTAAAATCCTACTGTGTGGCAGATGTTGGACAGATATAGGAAGGGGACTGGGAGGAAATCCTGATGCACCATAGAGTGGTATGAATGTGATCTGGCGTTTGACTGATACATCTGAAAATCCTGCACAAAATGTATCACTAGAGTTCAACCTCAAGAATTCAATTTCAGAATGTTGGCCTCATGTCTTTAGGGTTGTGGAGGACAGAGGGGTACGTTCATATACCTTTAATGGAACTGTCAAAGTTTCCTAAACTGCATGTCTCTTGGCCTCTAGTCTTGAACTTGAACATTTAACTCAAACACCCAAAGATACTAGATAGCAAGCTACATATGTTACAAAGCTATAGACATACATTTGTGTACCACAAGTTAGCAGTGGTGTCTGGGGGCATTTTTTAGTCTAAAGCGATTCGAACATGATAAGGTCACAATACTATTTTACATTTGTGCAGTCAGCCGAGGTGTCTCGTCAATGATCACTTCATCAAACAGGTTTTTCGTTGGGATTCTATATGTTACGACGACAACCGCGTGGTACAGTACAGGGGAAATTGTGGCAGAAGGTTAAGGAATAGTCTTGGGTTGTGTATCCACAGATGGTATAGATTCCAAATGTTCAGGTCGGTTATTGAATACCTAATCTGGGACTTATATATCAACAGTTCTCTAGTATCGCTGATACGGACTGTTAAATTGGCCTCAAGTGTAAGGACTTCAGTAATACGTGTTCCTCATTCCCAAGTCCACGTCATTGACGTATACCCAAATTATACGCTATAGGTGCACTTTCAAAACATAAAAGTTAAGCAAACATCTAAGTGTTTCGTTAATAAAATGCTGACATTCTCGTGCACCAATTTGCTCCCTAGAAAAAATAAACCAGTAACCTTTTTAACTGCATTCCATTAGAAGTGCGAAAAAAAGCAATGCATTATGTTCCTGAGTGAAAATATCTCATTTAATTGCAATTAGTAATGCTCTGATTTTGTCAGGAAAAAAAAGAGGTTATTTGAGTAGAGACGCAAGTTATGCAACACATCTAATTTATAAGTGCTCCCTTTTCTGATGAGTCAGGAGCAATTTGGCATTTTGTTTAATCCCCCAGTACCATTTTAAATAAATACCGGGGACTGGAAATAAATCACATCTTCAATTTGCCCAGACACTGATTTATCGTGTAGGGCTCTGCTCTGACTAATATACTACACGAACGAAGAAAGCAAAGTAATGATGTAGACACTTATGTCAGAAATTGTATTTGCTCTATCATAATATTGAGTTTCATAATATGACGAATGGCTGTCATATCTTCTCCAATCAAAATGATGTATAGATTGTTTTTGAAAGTGACTTTTGGGAAGCATGTTACACAAAACTAAGCCATTAGCCTTCTGCCTTTCCTTACTCCCCAGCCAGGGTAATAAACCTTATGCTAAAACTCTCTCGCCGTGAGATTCTGAGACACATTTTGCACTCTTTAGTCTTCTTTGTCTATTCTGATGTTCTAGACAGCTTTGAGTTAAAACAACATTTAAATAAAATCAACTGCACTCGGATTGTACGCCCCAATTTAATGTGGTCAGAGGTCAAAATCAACACACTGGTTATACACTTACGGCTTCATTAATAAAGCATGTATAGCGTACACCTGATTGCCTTTCATCTTATTGTTTTGTTGAGCAAACTGCCAATTAATAAATGCATATAAACCTTTACAATCAGGCAGGTCTGAATATTATTTTATCTGTCACGGTAATGAGAAGAGACATGAATTAATAAATTGATGTGTAATATATGTTTCTTTACTCTTGTATTTTAATTGGCCCAGACAAAGAACCGAAGATGTTGGAGAAATGCAATCATACAGTGAAACCCGGATGCTGAATAATCCATATTTTCCCCCGGGGTGACGCCCGTGCAACACTTGTCAATGCAGTCATTCTGAAGGTGGATGAGAGAAGATTTTTTTCGTCCAAGCGTGGCTTCGTGGCCCGTTGAGATATTTTTCATTCATGCCAAAGGAGTTTTAACATCTTCCACATTGAAGCAACAATATTTCAGTGTGGCCATATTTATATTTTCTTCATAATTTTCTAACGCAGACAAAGCAAAGCAAGCTTGTAAATGCATCCACTAAAAGCCAGCATTCAGAATGTAAATTCCTGAAATTCCTCGCGTGCATTAGTGACTACTGTTAACAGGTTTGCTCCAATTGTTGCATACATTATTAACTGCAAATGTAGGAAAAGGACGCCATTATTCAACCTTAGCTGAGTTGACACTGCTTCAAGAACATTTGTACGAGGCTTTTAAATAGGAGTATAAGCGGTTACATTTCTGTGAAAATGTGGTCTTTCTAAAAGAGATAATTTTAACTAAGTACCCTTTGCATCTTTCCTGTGTGAATCTCTGCCTGTCCTAGACTTAACATCTGTGATTCTCCTGGTAGATCCAGTAGAATATTTGAATAATAATAATACTTTTTCTCAGCACAACTTTTCCGGAGTTTGAAATGTACTGTGCTAAACCTGTAAGCCACGGAGTGGACTTCCCCCCAACATTTTTCTTTACTCCTCCACATTTTTCTGATCTCATTTTTATTGGCCTCAGGACTCTGTACTGTGTGTGCAGTTTTAAAATGCCATGTCGGCCTGGAAAAATAAACCTTTTGCCAGGCCCAAACCTTCCTTTGTAATACATATAAGTTACCCCTTTGGTAGGCCCTAAGCAGCTCACATAGCAGGGTGCGATGCATTTAAAAAGGTAGGACATGTACTTTTAAGTTTTACATATCCTGGTAGTGAAAATATCCCAAATTCACATTTTACTATTGCAAGGCCTACCTCTCCAATAGGATAAAATTGGAGTTACTTTATTACACGTATTAAGCTGTAACTAGCAAACGAGAAGAGAAAAAAGTTCACGTTTGGTGTCTTTGGAATTGTAATGCAAACTCTTCTTTTATGGTGCTGTGAGATTTCTGGTCACAATTTTAAAAATGCCACTTTTAGAAAGTTGGCATTGTCTTGCCTCAGCCATTTAGTGCTTGCAGCCTGTCTCTAGATTACTTGAGTGGGCGTAGTTGGCAATTCAATATTGTGTATTCCTTTGAGACAGCCACACAAAATAGAGAGCTTGGATGTGCCTGGGTGGGACATCAAGGGCAGGATGGGAAGATGGAGGAATGCACAGCCCCACTTTCACCTGAATAGGCTGTGTCCAGGTGTCACACAAAGGATTGCATTTCCCCTTTAGGTAGTCTGGAGTAAGGGTAGAGGAAGAAGGAATCTTGCGTATTTCAAAGGGAAATCTCCAGAAGCTTTTCCCACTACAAAAGAGGCACCAGGTATAAATATTGGACCTCAGACACTGGCAATTCAGTTCCCTTCTGGACCTGTGGAAGACTCTGCCAGAAAGAAGGACTGCTGCAATGCTGAAAAGGGGTATTGAAAACTGTGGTCCTTGACCTTTTACTTTATATAGCAGAGTCAATCAGTACATCATTTGTTAATCACACAACATTTCAGAGCAAGTCTCTTAGTTCAGCTCTAGCTAATAAATGCACCAATCAAAGAAAAGAATTGCAACAGGTCTGATTCAAAAACCAGAAACAATTTAATTCATTGCATCTAGGTTAAACGCAGTAATTCACAGTTATAAACTCATATAAAGGTGTAGGTTGCCCGAGGAAGGCGTGCAAAATGAGGGTAAGTGATTTAGGATGTGTAAAGTGAATGGAAGATAGAAGAAATTCAATGGGATAGTGACATAAAATATTTACAGTAATTATATACAAGGGAACGGTTCAATAAATCACCATCCTCGTTGACCTGGCCACAACAGTTAATTATGCACACGTTTTTTACAAAAGTTCAATGGAATGGACACTGATATTTGCACAAAAATATGGCAGGACAGGGTCTAGGTTAAGAAACAACAAGGGCGTCAACGTTTCGACTCGTCTTAGGGTGTGTTGATGAGTTGGACCTGGGCCATGCGAGTCTTCATCAGAACTAGAAGGGGACAACCAAGGGTTATAGATGACCCTAAGGGGAGGAGAATAGAAATTGAGGCTGTTGCAATAGATTATGGACTAGAATCAATCTCACTAAGTGACGAAAAACCTTACCCTAGGAGAGGGACCGTATGGTGTATATTCACTGTGTATCCCAATTATGACATTCACACCTGAAAAAATAATTAGGTGTCATCAGTTAACCAGTTCTCAATTCGTGTATCAAAAACAACCATACCATAGTTGGGTCAGGCATCCAACATTACCTTGTCTGAGCTGAAAATGTGAGTATATGTAGCTCCAAGGAACGAGACTCCATCACTGCATTTTCAATTGTGATATTCACATCTAAAAACTTAAATCGGTGTACTCAGATAATCGATTCTCTATCTGTACGTTGAAAGACCATATCATAGTTTGGTCAGGTGTACAACATTACCTTGTCTGAGCTGAAACAATCAATGTATACAGCTCCAAGCCTCTTTCAGGAATGATCAGGCGGCTGAAAGAATAATAATAAAAATTAAAATTAAGGTTTTCTCCGGGGCAAGTTTGTGTGGTGTACAAAAGGGCTACCCGCAGGGTAAGAGCTTACCCTTCCGCTGCTAAAAGTCAGCGTATTCGCTCTATTCGCTCTTTCCCAGTAGCGCATAGCTGCAGACAAATCTTGAACTGGAACTCAATCTCGTGGGCATATAAAACGCAACCCAACGTCAATGAAAATAGAAAAAAGACGGTCGGGGCTATATGAAGGCCAGGATGTTTGGCCGTAGTCATCTTGACGGTTCCCGGTGGCAACAATCGAGCCAGATTCCGTAACATGAGTAACTGAAGAAACGAGCCAAGGGCATAATGCCACTTAATAGCGCGATATTTTAGGGACATGAACACGCTGACTCCAGTCGATTAAAACGATTATAAACTCTAAGTGGAGTCATGAAAATAAATGACGGACTCCAGGAGCCGCCATATTGGAATACGGCAGCACAAAAAACTCGGTGTCACATAGTTGACACACACAAAGCACAGTCTAAAAGACAGTATTAAGCCTTACAGTAATTATTGGTAGCATAAGGTGCTATATAAACAACAACATTAGACATTACATTAATTACTGTACACACATTTACAGACCAAATCGTACGGTCTAGTTCAAAACTGGATACAGTCTAAAAGACAGCATTAGACCTTACAATACATTTTAGACACACAATTAAAACATCAGCACAGGGTGCTATATGGAAAACACCAATAGACATTTCATTAATTTGGAAATACATTTAGAAACCAAATTGTACAGATTCGACAGAAGAGGATAATGTGTCACTTAATGCTTCTGAGTAGGCAGAGGATTACATATCATCATACAAAGAGGCATAACAGGGAGGTAGACACTTTATATCCCTAAAAGTACCACTTGTCTATTGATCTCCTCCAACTCATTTAGCCCTTTATTGATTGTATCTAAAGAATATATCCATTTAAATTCTCTCCTACTCAGGATACTGCTGAGATCCCCACATCGAGGGTTGGCTACCACCTTTTCAATGACCCACAATCTGAGGCTATTAGAGTCATTTTCAAAAGTATTCAAATGCTCCACTAACGGTGCTCCTAGTGTTTTGCAGCGTATGCGGCTGCAATGTTGTAAGATGCAGCATTTTACTCTCTGGATGGTCTGTCCGACATACATAAAACCACAAGGGCATATGATGGCATAAATTACGCTTGACGTATTGCAGTTGCTATGTTGCTTCAACAAGTGCACATGGTTGTTGTGAGTGAATGTAGTAGGTTCTATTGTTAATGTACAAGCCTTACACGACCCACAATTCCTGTGTCCTACCAATGGTGGAAGACCCCATAGTGTAGTTTGGCTCACAGTCTGGGTTATAGGGAGAAGAGATTTTATCAAGTGGTCCCTAATGTTCTTACCTTTACGGAATGCATGTAGAGGAGGAGGTATGCCACCTAGTTCTTCACTCACTAAGGGCCAATGTCGATTGATTGACTTTTTTTTAGCATTAATCTTTGTGTTAAATGTGGTGACACACACCAACCAATCTTCACCTGTTACTTTTGGTTTTGGAGCGAGTAAGTGTTCTCGGTGGTTGTGCCGGGCTCGTTTCCGTGCCTTTTTTAGAAGTCTCAAGGGGTAGCCACGTTCGCTCAATCTGGCAATCAAAAGAGAGGACTCATCAAAGTAGTCCTCCTTCTTGGTACAGTTCCTCTGTACCCTCAGGAATTGGCCGAATGGCAAATTATCCCTGAGGTTACAGGGATGGTGACTCGTGTATCTAAGAAGAGTGTTGCGCTCGCTACTTTTTCTGTAAAGGCTGGTATACAAGCTTCCTGACTCAGTCTTAATTTGTATGTCTAAAAAATTAATTGAGACATTATCAGAATCCAATGTGAACTTAATGTCCTCCGAACATGTGTTGAGCCACTCATGAAATTTCATAAGGAGTTCCTTATCACTTTCCCAAATCAAAAGGACTTTGTTGATATATTGAGTCCAAAGGGAAATGTGATTCTGATATGGTTTGTGTTGATTAAGAACATATCAATGTTCATACTCACTCATGTATATTGTAGCCAAGTTGGGGGCAAAACTTGCCCCCATTGCTACGCCTTTCGTTTGTATGTAATATTTGTCTTGAAAGATAAAGAAGTTCTGTGTCATAGCTGTGGTGAGTAGTTGAATGATAAACCCAGTTGGAACCCTGTGAGGTGCTGGTCTTAGGTTCAGAACAGTTTCAATGCATGTTAGAGCTGCTTGTTGGGGAATGTTCGGATAAAGGGCAGTTATGTCCATGGTGGCTAGGAGACATGTATTGGAGTCATATGGACGTCCATCAACAAGCTGGATGGTATGCATAGTATCCCTTAAATATGTAGGTGTCAGTGTAGCAATAGGTTTTAGAAAAACATCTATATATTTAAACAGTTGTTCCAATAAAGAACCACACCCTAATATGATGGGTCTCCCTGGCGGGTCCTCCATCCGTTTGTGTACCTTCGGGAGGGTATATATTGTTGGCATGCGGGGATGTTTATTATTTAAGAATTCATGCTCATGTTTAGTAATGAACCCATCCTCCAATGCCTTAAATGTTATTCTGTTGATGGACTCACTGACTCCCTTTGTTTGGGTCTTTCCTAAGTAAGGTATAATTGCCTTCTACAGCTAGTTGTGAAAGTATTTCACATTTATAATTGTCGATATTTTGGACAACAATTGCACCGCCTTTATCCGCGGGCTTTATTACAATATTGGTGTTATTCTTCAGGGTTTTCAAGGCATCTTTCTCCTGTTTACTTATGTTATATGGAACATATTGCCGGCCGGCAAGTATGTTTTCCACATCACGTAGTACCACTTGTTCGTAAGCTACTATTTTGTGATCTACCAAATGGGTTGGGGGGTTGAACTTCGAGGGAGGTCTCAACCCACTGCCCGAAAAAATAGGATTGTAGGGGATTTTGAGGAAATAGTGCAAGAGACGCACTTTCCTGAAGAATTGTTGTAATTCAATTCTAAGATTGAAATTGTTAGGCATGGATGTCGGGACAAAAGATAGGCCTTTTGATAAGACCTCTTGGTCATAAGAGGTAAGCGTGTAGTCAGATATGTTGATTATCGGATTCTCCGGTTTATGTACTACCAACTGTAGTGTTGGCGTCTCGTCCTAATGTCGCCATGCGAATCTGGTTGGAAGTGTGTTTGCTTCTTCCCTTGACCTGTGCCTTGGTTCCAAGTTGGAGTACGTGTTCCCCTGGGTCTCCCCCAGGGACGCCCCCTCCCGCGTTGTTCCCACCATGGATCCTCGCCTAAAAAAGGTTGCCGATCTGGGTAGGTCTGGGCTGAGGTATTGGTGGCCCCACCTGTACTGGTGCTTGGACGCTCGGAATCGCTATCAGAGCTGCTCCCAAATGAAGAACCTGAAAATGTGTTATACCTTCTGTAACCCCCTCTCCCTCTACTTGTTAAGCCATCTCGTTGATCTCTCACGTAATACCCTTCCTGGAGGTAGGGGTAAATGGTTTTCTTATCGTATATTTTTATATCCCTAGCTACTTTGTCCAACTTCGTGCCCTGGGTGTAAATATCGAATTCACGTATGGTTTTTTCATGTCTTTCTAATGCCTCTTTGGCATTAACCAAGGCCTTATCATCAATCATCTCTTTTCTGAGATCAGCTATTTCTTTGGTTAGACGTTCAACTTCCTCTACAGCTGTTTCGATGCCTAACACCATCCAGTGTCTTGAGTATGTCCTAGACACAAAGCTGAAATTTTCTTTAAAGTTTGGATTCTCTAGAAAAATAGCCGGCTCGTTGCTGACTTGTAAACCAATAGGGATTACGTTGGACCTCAGGTACTTGGCTAGTGTGTGGCCGTGGAGTCTGGTTCTTATAAGTTTCTTCTCTAAACGTTCCAATTTTAAGATTTTGCCATTTAGTGAAAAATCTCCAGTGGTGGTATTATCTGCTAATAAAGTGCCCCCTCCCTCTTCCCGAAGGAGTTTGTCTATATAGTCTTCACTGTATGACAGGGTCTCTTTCTCAGACATAATCTAGTACTGTTCCATAAGAAAACTGAAAAAGTTAAACATTAACAACAAATATAAACAATACAAAATATATTTAACAAAAAACCCTCGCAGGAAGACCTGCACTAAGGTAACCATTAAGAAAATGGGGTAACCCAAGAGTCGTGGACCTGGGTGTATTGAGGTATTGAAAACAGTGGTCCTTGCCAGGTCTTCCTGTGAGGGTTTGTTCGTTAAATATATTTTGTATTGTTTATATTTGTTGTAATGTTTAACTTTTTCAATTTTCTTATGGAACAGTACTAGATTATGTCTGAGAAAGAGACCATGTCATACAGTGAAGACTATATAGACAAACTCCTTCAGGAAGAGGGAGGGCGCACTTTCTTAGCAGATAATACCATCACTAGGGATTTTTCACTAAATGGCAAAATCTTAAAATTTGAACGTTTAGAGAAGACACTCATAGGAACCAGACTCCACGGCCACACACTAGCCAAGTACCTGAGGTCCAACGTAATCCATAATGGTTTACAAGTCCGCAACGAGCCGGCTATTTTTCTAGAGAATCCCAAGTTTAAAGGAAATTTCAGCTTTGTGTCTAATACATGCTCAAGACACTGGATGGTGTTAGGCATCGAAACAGCTGTAGAGGAAGTTGAACGTCTAACCAAAGAAATAGCTGATCTCAGAAAAGAGATCATTGATGATGAGGGCTTGGTTAGTGCCAAAGAGGCATTAGAAAGACTTGAAAAAAACATCTGTGAATTCGATATCTACACCCAGGGCACCAAGTTGGACAAAGTTGCTAGGGATATAAAAATATACGATAAGAAAACCACTTACCCCTACCTCCAGGAAGGGTATTACGTGAGAGATCAACAAGGTGGCTTAACAAGTAGAGGGAGAGGGTGTTACAAAAGGTATAATACATTTTCTGGTTCTTCATTTGGGAGCAGCACTGATAGCGATTCCGAGCGTCCAAGCACCAATACAGGTGGGGCCATCAATACCTCAGCCCAGACCTAACCAGATCAGCAACCTTTTTTAGGCGAGGATCCATGGTGGGAACAAGGCGGGAGGGGGCGTCCCTGGGGGAGACCTAGGGGAACACGTACTCCAACTTGGAACCAAGGCACAGGGAGAGGGAAGAAGCAAACACACTTCCAACCAGATTCGCATGGCGACATCAGGACGAGATTCCAACACTACAGACGGTAGTACATAAACCGGAGAATCCAATAATCAACATATCTGACTACACGCTTACCTCTTATGAACAAAAGGTCTTATCAAAAGGCCTATCTTTTGTCCCGACATCCATGCCTAGCAATTTCAATCTTCAATCTTATTTCCTCAAAATCCCTTACAATCCTATTTTTTCAGGCAGTGGGTTGAGACCTCCCTTGAAGTTCAACCCCCCAACCCATTTGGAAGATCACAAAATATAAGCTTAGGAACAAGTGTTACTACATGATGTGGACAACATACTTGCCGGCCTGCAATATGTTCCATATAACATAAGTAAACAGGAGAAAGATGCCTTGAAAACCCTGAATAATAACACCAATATTGTAATAAAGCCAGCGGATAAAGGTGGTGCTATTGTTTCCAAAATATCGACAATTATAAATGTGAAATACTTTCACAACTAGCTGTAGAAAGCAATTATACCCTACTTAGGAAAGACACGACCAAGGGAGTCAGTGAATCCATCAACAGAATAACATGTAAGGCATTGAAGGATGGGTTCATTACTAAACATGAGCATGAATTTATAACTAATAAACATCCCCGCATGCCAACAATATATACCCTCCCGAAGGTACACTAACGGATGGAGCACCCGCCAGGGAGACCCATCCTATCGGGGTTTGGTTCTTTATTGGAACCACTGTGTAAATATATGGATGTTTTTCTAAAGCCTATTGCTACACTGACACCTACATATTTAAGGGATACTATGCACACCATCCAGCTTGTTAATGGACTTCCACATGACTCCAATACATGACTCCTAGCCACCATGGACATTACTGCCCTTTATACGAACATTCCCCAACAAGCAGCTCTAACATGCATTGAAACTGTTCTGAACCTAAGACCAGCACCTCACAGGGTTCCAACTAGGTTACCATTCAACTACTCACCATAGCTATGACACAGAACTTCTTTATCTTTTAAGACAAATATTACATACAAACGAAAGGCGTACCAATGGGGGCAAGTTTTGCCCCCAACTTGGCTATAATATACATGAGTGAGTATGAACATCGATATGTTCTTAATCAACACAACCCATATCAGAATCACATTTCCCTTTGGACTTGATATATCGACAAAGTCCTTTTGATTTGGGAAGGTGATAAGGAACTCCTTATGACATTTCATGAGTGGCTCAACACATGTTCGGAGGACATTAAGTTCACATTGGAATCTGATAGTGTCTCAATGAATTTTTTAGACATACAAATTAAGACTGAGTCAGGAAGATTGTATACCAGCCTTTACAGAAAAAGTAGCGAGCGCAACACTCTTCTTAGATACACAAGTCACCATCCCCGTAACCTCACGGATAATTTGCCATTTGGCCAATTCTTGAGGGTACGGAGGAACTGTACCAAGAAGGAGGACTACTTTGAGGAGTCCTCTCTTCTGATTGCCAGATTGAATGAACGTGGCTACCCCTTGAGACTTCTAAAAAAGGCACGGAAACAAGCCTGCCACTACCACTGAGAACACTTACTTGCTCCAAAACCAAAAGAAACAAGTGAAGATCGGTTGGTGTGTGTCACCACTTTTAACACAAAGAGTAATGCCATACAAAAGTCAATCAATCGACATTGGCACTTAGTGAGTAAAGAACTAGGTGGCATACCTCCTCCTCTACATGCATTCCGTAAGGGTATGAACATTAGGGACCACTTGATAAAATCTCTTCTCCCTACTACCCAGACTGTGAGCCAAACTACACTATGGGGTCTTCCACCATTGGTAGGACACACAACATGTGGGTCGTGTAACGCTTGTTCAGTAACAATAGAACATACTACATTCACTCACAACAACCATATGCACTTGTTGAAGCAACATAGCAACTGCAATACGTCGGGGGTAATTTATGCCATCATGTGCCCTTGTGGTTTAAATGTATATCAGACAGACCATCCAGAGTGTAAAAAGCTGCATCTTACAACATTGCAGCCGCATACGCTGCAAAACACTAGGAGCACCGCTAGTGGAGCATTTTAATAGTTTTGAAGGTGACTCTAATAGCCACAGATGGTGGGTCATTGAAAAGGTGGTAGCCAACCCTCGAGGTGGAGATCTCAGCAGTATCCTGAGTAGGAGAGAATGTAAATGGATACATTCTTCAGATACAGTCAATAAAGGGCTAAACGAGTGGGAGGAGATCAATAGACAAGAGGCACTTTTAGGGGTATAAAGTATCTTCCTCCCTGTTATGCCTCTCTGTATGATGATATGTAATCCTCTGCCTACTCAGAAGCATTATGTGACACATTATCCTCTACTGTCGAATCTGTACAAATTTTGTTTCTAAATGTATTTCTAAATTAATGAAATGTCTAATGATGTTTTCCATATAGCACCCTGTGCTGATGTTTTGATTGTGTGTCTAAAATTTATTGTAAGGTCTAATGCTGTCTTTTATACTGTATCCTGTTTTGAACTAGACCGTACAATTTGGTCTGTAAATGTGTGTGCAGTAATTAATGCAATGTCTAATGTTGTTGTTCATATAGCACCTTATGCTGCCAATTTCTACTGTAAGGCTTAATACTGTCTTTTAGACTGTGCTTTGTTTGTGTCATCTATGTGACACCGAGTATTTTGTGCTGCCGTATTCCAATATGGCGGCTCCTGGAGTCTGTCATTTATTTTCATGACTCCACTTAGAGTTTATAATTGTTTTAATCGACGGGAGTCAGCGTGTTCTTGTCCCTAAAATATCGCGCTATTAAAGTGGCATTATGCCCTTGGTTCGTATCTCCAGTTACTCATGTTACGGAATCTGGCTCGATTGTTGCCAGCGGTAACCGTCACTATGACTATGGCCGAACATCCTGGCCTTCAGATAGCCCTGACCGTCTTTTTTCTATTTTCATTGACGTTGGGTTGCGATTTATACGCCCACGAGATTGAGTTCCGGTTCAAGCTTTGTCTGCAGCTACGCGCTACTGGGATACAACGATGAGAGCGAATACGCTGAATTTTAGCAACGGAAGGGTAATCTCTTAACCTGCGGGTGGCCCTTGTTTACACCACACGAACTTGCCCCGGAGCCAACCTTAATTTTAATTTTAATTATTATTCTTTCAGCCGCCTGATCATTCCTGACAGAGGCTCGGAGCTATATACATTAATGGTTTTAGCTCAGACAAGGTAATGTTGTACACCTGACCAAACTATGATATGGTCTTTCAACGTACAGATAGAGAATCAATTATCTGAGTACACCGATTTAATTTTTAGGTGTGAATATCACAATTGAAAATACAGTGATAGAGGCTCGTTCCTTGGAACTACATATACTTACATTTTCAGCTCAGACAAGGTAACGTTGGATGCCTGACCCAACTATGGTATGGTTGTTTTTGATACACAGATTGAGAACTGGTTAACTGATGACACCTAATTATTTTTTCAGGTGTGAATATCATAATTGGGATACACAGTCAATATACACCATACATTCCCTCTCCTAGGTTAGGGTTTTTCGTCCCTTAGTGAGATTGATTCTAGTCCATAATCTATTGCAACAGCCTCAATTTCTATTCTCCTCCCCTTAGGGTCATCTATAACCCTTGGTTGTCCCCTTCTAGTTCTGATGAAGACTCGCATGGCCCAGGTCCAACTCACCCACACACCCTAAGACGAGTTGAAATGTCGACGCCCTTGTTGTTTATTAACCTGGACCCTGTCCTGCCATATTTTTGTGCAAATATCAATGAACTAAATGTCCATTCCGTTGAACTTTTGTAAAAACGTGTGCATAATTAACTGTTTTGACAAGGTCCACGAGGACGGTGATTTATTGAACCGTTGCCTTGTATATAATTAATGTAAATATTTTATGCCACTATCCCATTGAATTTCTTCTATCTCCCATTCACTTTACACATCCTAAATCACTTACCCTCCTTTTGCACGCCTTCCTTGGGGCAACCTACACGTTTATATGAATTTATAACTATGATTTACTGCTTTTAACCTAGATGCAATGAATTAAATTGTTTCTGGTTTTTGAATCAGGCCTGTTGCAATGTTTTCCTTTGATTGGTGCATTTATTAGCTAGAGCTGATCTAAGAGACATGCTCTGAAATGCTGTGTGATTTACAAATTATGTACCGATTGACTCTGCTATATAAAGTAAAAGGTCAAGGACCACTGTTTTCAATACCTCAATACACCCAGGTCCACGACTCTTGGGTTAACCCATTTTCTTAATGGCACTGCTGAAAAGGACTGCCACTCTGCTGGACTGCTGCCCCAAAGGACTGCTGCCCATTGCACTAACCTGCTGCGTGCTGCTGTCTTACGTAGGTGAGAAGGACTGGATGTGTCACTTGTACCGAGGACCACCGAGTGACTGGTTTTGTTTATTCCTGTACTCTGGGCACTAGACAACTGCAAACCAGTGGTAAAGTGCATGTGCTCTCTCTCCCTGAACATGGTTTGATTATCTTATCCACTATTGCCATGTTTAATTTACCTATAAATCCCTAGTAAATTGCACTACTTGTGCCAAGGGCCTGTAAATTATATGCTATTTACAGGCCTGCACCACTTATTGTGGCATGCACTTAAGTAACCCTGGTAACATGTCAAAGGCCTGCCGCTTCGGAGCCTGTGTGTGCGGTTTACCCCTTAAACTCGCCTTTTATTACATATAAGCCACCACTAAGGTAGATCTTAGGTTGCCCATAGGGCATTGTGCTGTATAAGTAAAAGGTAGGACATGTACTTTTAAGCTTTGCATCGGGCACCTAAACCCGGAGTTCGGTTCATCCCGCAGCACCAGTTCTGGTTACAAAAAGTGGCCCACTAGGCACTTACATTCCATGCCCGGCTCCACGCCAGCGAGCCGGGCTTCTTACCCATTTAAAGTTTGAGAATAGGTTGGGATCGTTTCGGCCCCAAGACCTCTAATCATTCGCTTTACCAGATAAAACTGGGGCCTCCGAGTGCCAGCTATCCTGAGGGAAACTTACGAGGGAACCAGCTACTAGATGGTTTGATTAGTCTTTCGCCCCTATACCCAGGTCGGATGACCGATTTGCCCATCAGGACCGCTACGGACCTCCACCAGAGTTTGCTCTGGCTTTGCCCTCCCCAGACATAGTTCACCATCTTTCGGGTCCTATCACGCACGCTCATGCTCCACCTCCCTGACGGAGCGGGCAAGACAGGCCGGTGGTGTGCTTTCCACTGGAAGCGCGGCAGGATCCCGCCTCAGCCGGCCCTAACCTTTATTGCGACACATGGTTTCGCTCGGCCCTCAGACTTGTGCACGTGTTAGACTCCTTGGTCCGTGTTTCAAGACGGGTGGGTAACTGACATCGCCGCAGACCCCTGGCACCCGGCATGGGCATCCCCGCCCAGCGGTGCATCACGGTTGGGGCGCACTGAGAACAGTCCGTCCCTGTCGACAGTTGCCCTGGAGCAGGGGGCTCCGTTCCTCCTTTAACTGCCCCGGCACGCCCCGAGGGGCGGCCACGGACAGGTGCCTGGGGGAGGGCATGGAGGCGGTCGAATTTACTGCTGCCAGGGGGGCTGTAACACCCTCCACCGGAGCGGAGGGCCACCTGCCACCCCGAAGCCATCCCAGCTGGCACAGAGCCAGTCGCGGCGCACCACCACAGAGGAAATGTCCCCTGCAGAGGCCGGGTAGGGCCCGGGCCCTGGTCCCACGGAGGGAATCCGGAACTCCCGGGCCACCGACCTTCACGCCGTGTTGAATCCTCCGGGCTGACTCCACGGACCTCACCAGTTTACCTCTCGACGGCTTCACGCCCTCTTGAACTCTCTCTTCAAATTTCTTTTCAACTTTCCCTTACAGTACTTGTTGGCTATCGGTCTCGCGCCCGTATTTAGCCTGAGATGGAGTTTACTACCAGCTTTGGGCTGCATTCCCAAGCAACCCGACTCCGAGAAGACCCAATCCCGGTGCGCTGGGGGCCGCTACCGGACTAACACTGTCCATGGGGTGAGCTTCGAACAGAAGAACTTGGGCCCCTGAGCGACGCAGGGAAGTCGGTCTTCTGTACGCCACATTTCCGGCGCCCGCCGCCAGGCTGAGATTCAGCGCTGAGTTCTTCCCTCTTCACTTGCCGTTACTGGGGGAATCCTGGTTAGTTTCTTTTTGTCCACTTAGTAATATGCTTAAATTCAGCGGGTCGCCAGGTCTGATCTGAGGTCGTAGTCGAAAGAATGACACCAGAGCGTCAAAGGGGGTTGCCGGGGAAGGCCCGGCCCCCCCTGCCAGAGCAGGGGGGCCTGGCATCCCAGTAGGGTGCGCCCTCTTTCCCTGGATCGTAACTGGAAGGGTTTCACCCTCCCCGGGAAGCGGCCGCATAGGTGGGCGCCCGAGGCGTATGTGCGTGTGCAGCCAGTGGGACACCACAGACAGCCACGCGCGGCACGCAGCCAGGTGCCCCGGGATGGGTCCCGGGGCAGACCGGTCGCCAGCCCCATTTCTCAGGGGCCAGGCGTGCAAATGGTGTACCTCTGCGGCAGGACCTGGCGAGGGACCCTGCCACGGGCGATCGGGGTCTGACCTTGTGGGGGACGAAGGGGAAGCGGAGCTAACCCTGCGACGGCCCCAGCCGTGTCCCGGGGAAGTGTCGATGATCAATGTGTCCTGCAATTCACACTAATTCTCGCAGCTAGCTGCGTTCTTCATCGATGCGTGAGCCTAGTTATCCACCGCCAAGAGTCACAGGCAACTTTTTGAAAATGTTCACCCACCTGCGGGCGCAGGAGAGGTGGGAGGAGGCAAAACCGTCCGTCCACCACCCATGCGGCAAGACGGCCCAGGCACCCCATTCAAGGCTTTCCCTCTGGGAGTCAGACTGCACCGTTGGGAGAAAAACATTGCCAGGCGCTCGGCCTTGGAGTCCCCCACCCGCAGGCGAGGAAGGGGGCTCCCAGTGCGACGGGAGCATGCAGCCCTACAGCCGCCGGTCCCTCCTGGGGACACCGGGAGGGACCACACGAGTCTTCAAACCTCTCGGCCCGACGGCATGTGACCGGGTCAAACCGAGTACCTGGCAACGAGGGAGGGTTGCTCCATCTGCACATCAGCCGTCCATTGCCGGGCAGCCCCGAGCCATGCCAGCGGGCTGGTGTGTAGCCCACCAACATCCTCGCCAGGGTCGGAGGTGCCTGTAGGGAAGAGCCAGGTGGCTCCCCATCCCACACGCCTCCCACCGAGAGGAGCCAAGGTCCCCTCACAGGTCCTTGGCCCCTTCTCCTCCAGGCCAGCCTGCTGCGTGAGAAAGGCAACTCCCCGGTAGCCCATAACCCGGTCGGGTCAGGCCAGACCGGGACTCGGGCGTGGGAGGGCCTAGCCGGCACCAGGGCCATTTAAGGGAGTGGTGGTACCAGCCCAGGGATGCACTACCATTCGGTTTCCCCCTACCAGCGGGGAGGTCATGCCGGGTGAACTTGGGTTCTGTCTCAGAGAGGGACAGGGGACAGGGGCCGCCCCAATCCCTGGTCCCTCACATGTCGGTCAGGCCCTCCCCAGGGGGAAAGAGGTCCTCCGAAGTCCCGGCCCTCATCCAAGTACCCCATGTTGCTGCGGACCGCTCCGACTAGCGGGGCACGCCAGGGCAGGGCCGGGCCCTGTGCCTACGGTGTGTGCTTTCAGGAGGTGGACGAGGGCTTCAGGCTGGCACCGTCGGTCACTCGGGCCGCTCCACCGTTAATGATGCTTCCGCAGGTTCACCTACGGAAACCTTGTTAAGACTTTTACTTCCTCTAGATAGTCAAGTTTGATCGTCTTCTTGGCATTCCGCTAGGGCCGTTGCCGACCCCGGCGGGGCCGATCCGAGGACCTCACTAAACCATCCAATTGGTAGTAGCGACGGGTGGTGTGTACAAAGGGCAGGGACTTAATCAACATGAGCTTATGACCTGCACTTACTGGGAATTCCTCGTTCATGGTAAATGATTGCAATCCCAATCCCTATCACGAACTGGGTTCAGTGGGTTACCTGCACCTGTCGGCGAAGGGTAGACACGTGCAGCCCTGGACATCTAAGGGCATCACAGACCTGTTATTGCTCAATCTCATGTGGCTGAATGCCACTTGTCCCTCTAAGAAGTTAGACGCCGACCGCTGGCGGTCGCGTAACTAGATAGCATGGAGGAGTCTCGTTTGTTATCCGAATTAACCTGACAAATCGCTCCACCAACTAAGAACAGCCATGCACCACCACCCACAGAATCAAGAAAGAGCTATCAATCTTTTCCATGTCCAGGTGGGTGAGGTTTTCCGTGTTGATTCAAATTAAGCCACAGGCTCCACTCCTGGTGGTGCCCTTCCGTCAATTCCTTTAAGATTCAGCTTTGCAACCATACTCCCCCCGGAACCCAAAAACTTTGGTTTACCGGAAGCTGCTCGGTGGGTCATGGGAATAATGCCGCCGGATCGCTAGTCGGCATCTTTTATGGTCGGAACCACAATGGTATCTGATCCTCTTCGAACCTCCGACTTTCGTTCTTGATTAATGAAAACATTCTTGCCAAATGCTTTTGCTTTGGTTCGTCTTACGCCGGTCCAAGAATTTCACCTCTGGCAGCACAATACGAATCCCCCAGGCCGTCCCTCTTAATCATGGCCCCAGTTCCGAAAACCAACAAAATAGAACCAGAATCCTATTCCATTATTCCTAGCTGAAGTATTCAGGTGACCGACCTCCTTTGAACACTCCAATTCTTTCAAAGTAAACTCTTCGGACCACCCAGTACACTCAGTCAAGAGCATCAAGGGGGTGCCAAGAGGCTGGGGCTGGGACAGGCTGTAGCTCATCTCGCGGCGGACACCAGCTCGATCGCAAGATCCAACTTGAGCTTTTTAACTGCAGCAACTTCAATATATGCTTTAGAGCAGGAATTACTGCAGGTGCGTACCTGGGCCCCTGGGGGCCCTGGCGGGTGGTCCCAGGTACTGCCTTCCCTGACTCAGCATGGCCGGACCTCATGGAGGTCTGCCTGAGCAAACTCCTAGAAAAAGGACCATCGGCAAGGGGCTGAGAGGCTGGTGCGTACCCTGGCCCCTGGGGGCCCCGGCGGGCGGGCCCATGTACTGCCTTCCCCGTCTCAGCATGGCAAGACCTCACGGAGGTCGGCCTGAGCAAACTCGAAGAAAAAGGACCATCGTCAAGGGGCTGAGAGGAAGGTGCGTGTGGGGCCCCTGGGGGGCCCGGCAGGCGGGCCCGAGTGCTGCCTTCCTCTGTTACAGAATTTCCAGACCTCACGGAGATCTGACGGACCCACTCCCTAAGTAATCCAGAGGAGAATTACCCTCTTTGTTGTAATCCGTGCACTCGCGGTGACAGAGGGGACCCAAGGCGTGAAAGTATCCGACCTCCTAGAGCCCTTGCTGGGATCAGGGAGGCAAATGGCACCTCATCGGGAAGCTTGGCCATCTGGTCGCCCCATAGGAAAGCATTGGATGTGACCAGATGGCCGAAGCGATAGGTGCGACCAGATGGCCGGGCATGAAAGGGAAGCCACCTGGTCGCTCTGCGCCCCAAGAAAAGAGGAAGCGGGCACCGGGGAATGGGGGACAGAAGGCCCGAGGGGGACCCGACAGGCCCTCCGACCCAGGGCCCGCGGACACCTGTACAAACAGGGTAGGCCTGCCCGGGACCGATGGACCCCGTCCTGGGCCTTTGGGGGATAGTGGCCAGGGCCGGAGCACCCGACCCGGGGCCCGGTAGGGCCCCTGGTCCCAGCCGGGGCTCCCAGCCACTCCGGGCCAGACGGACACCGTCCAAAGCACCCTGCCACACGGCAAGACCGAGGACGGAGCCCAGGGCGAGGAGGCCACCATCCCCGGGGCCCTCAGGGTCCCCGGATAGAGCTTCTGAACCCAGCTAAGCAAGGGGAGGCTCCCCGGGCACAACGGAACCCCGTCCTGGGCCTTTGGCAGTGCGGCGCCCGGGGGACAGGGCTCAGGGCCGGAGCACCTGACCCAGTGCAGGAGCACACAATCTGGGGCCCAGCCGGACACCGCCCCGGGCACCCTGCCATGTGGCAGGACCGAGGACGGAGTTTGGGGAGGGGAGGCCACCCACCCCGGGGCCCTCAGGGCGGAGCTCCTGAACCCAGGCAAGCAAGGGGAGGCTCCCTGGGCACAAGGGAACCCCGTTCTGGGCCTTTGGCAGTGCGATAGCCTGGTGGACAGGGCCGAGGGCCTGGGAACACAACCCGGGGCCCGAAAGGGCCCCTGGACCCAGCCGGGGCTCCCAGGCCCAGAGACGCAGGAAAACGCTCCCTGGGCCTTTTGGACACCATCCCGGGCACCCTGCCATGTGGCAGGACAGAGGACGGAGCCCGGGGCGGGAGGCCACCCTCCCTGGGGCCCTCAGGGGCTTTGGATGGAGCTCCTGAACCCAGCCGAGCAAGGGGAGGCTCCCCAGGCACAACGGAACCCCCATCCTGGGCCTTCGGCAGTGCAGCAGGCCAGGGGACTGGGCCTAGGGACAGAGCACCCAACCTGGGGCCCTGGACCAAGCCGGGGCTCCCAGGCCCGGAGGCACAGTGGAAGCCTCACCAGGCCCTCCGGACCCGTCCCGGGCACACTGCCATGCAGCAGGACGGAGGACAGAGTCCCGGGTAGGGAGGCCGGCCTCCCTGGGGCCCCGGACCCTGCCCATCAGTGGGAGTCTCCCTGGGCTCGCTGGAACCCATCCAGGGCAGCCTACCATGCGGCAGGCGCAGGGACAGACCCAGGGCTGAAACGGCATCTTGGCCTGTCCAGCTGGCGGCTGAAGCTAGGCCGAGAGGTGTACCAGAGTACCCTGCTCCTAGTAATCCAGAAGAAGGCAAACCCTCTTTCTGGGAACCCGCACGCACAGAGTGACAGAGGGGACCCAGGGAGCAACCGTGCCGACCTCCTGGAGCCCTGGATGGGATCGGGGAGGCGAATAGCACTTCTTCAGGACTTCCAGGGAAGGTCTCCCCATTGGGAAGCATTTCATGCACCAGATGGCCGAGGGGAGAGGTGCGACCAGATAGCCAGGACCGAAAGGACTCCCATCTGCCTGCCCCGAGGCCTTCGCAGTAGGGCTCCCGCCTGCCCATGCAGGGCTCGGGGGTTCGGCTTCCCGGGGGCTCGGAGAACCCGGTGGCTGGGCCTCAGGCACAGGTGGGGCTGCCGGAGCTCTCGGGCCCGGATACCTGAGGAGGACTGCTCGGGACCCATGGAGCCCTTCCCGGGTACTTTGCCTCGCCACGGGCCGGAAGAGGGAGCCCTGGACGCCTGGGAGGTGTTGCCCGGGCATAGCCCATCTGGTCCCCGGCAGGGAACCGCCAGCCCGGGAATGGTGTCGGGGCATACCCTGCCCCTAGCAGTCTAGAGGAAGGCAGCCCCTCTTTCTGGGAACCCGTGTGCACCCAGTGACAATGGGGACCCAGGGCGCAATTGTGTCTGACCTCATGGAGCCCTGGCTGGATCGGGGAGGCAAATAGTACCTCATCGGGACTTCCAGGGAAATTCGGCCATCTGGTCGCCTCATTGTAAAGCATTGTGTGCAACCAGATGGCCGGGATCGAAAGGACTCCCAGCTTCCAACCCGAGTCTTCGCGGTAGGGCTCCTGCCTGCCCACGCAGGGCAGGGCAGGGCAGGGCTCGGGGACCCCGGCTGGGCCTCAGGCACAGGGAGGATCACCGGAGCTCTCAGGCCCCGATGCCCGGGGGAGGACTGTCCGGGACCCATGGAGCCCATCCCAGGTACTTTGCCATGCGGTAGGCCTGGAGATGGGAGTCCGGGACACCTGAGGAGGACTGCCCAGGACCCATGGAGCCCGACCCGGGTACTTTGCCATGCCGTTGGCCTGGAGATGGGAGCCCCAGACACCCGGGGGAGGACTGCCCGGGACTCATGGAACCCGTCCCGGGTACTTAGCCATGCCGTTGGCCTGGAGATGGGACTAATTATCATGCACAGATTTGGCCTTTCTTGATAGCAGATTGCCCTTCATATAAATAGAAGTTCCCAGCGCCAGGATACCTGTATGGGACAGTGCACTCTATAAATGTTAAATACATTAAAATCACCAATGCCCAAGTGATAATTGCCTTTGCCATATCATTGCATTCTTTCGCCAGCATCAGCAAGTACAGGCAGCCAAAAGAAGAATCGGCTGTACCAGCTTGAGAGCCAACTGATATATGTTTCTGTCAACCCTAATTTCAAACAAAAAAAGATCCAACCATTCAGTCTTACGATGTGACAATGGGAATCCAAATATTGCTAATCGACTCTGCAGTATTGATCATTACTACACATGGAAAGGCAACATACTTTACTGTCTAATATCCTTCGTTCACTTAATAAGATAACCTATTTTTGTACTGGATTGTTTACTTACAAGGGCCATTGAGTCACTGTTTCTATCTGCATATCCCACACCAACTCATGAAATGGGTTCCTCATTGGAAATAGGCTGACAACATTAGTACTAATATTCTCCTTTTCAGAGTAGAAAGTTGATCCCAAATCAAGGTTTTGAGAGGTTGCCTGTCTACCGATGTGACTATTCCTCTGTACAAAGGACGTTGCACGTTATGCTATTTTGTAAATATTATTCTACAATGAGGACGTTTTTTTTTTATCTTACCACTCTTAAGACAAGAGAATTTTAGACAATTGAGTGCTGCTATTGTTTTTGTACAATCTCTTAATAATAATATGAAATTTTTAAAGCGCCTGGGTACACTAAGGCCAGTGTGTCCCCGCGCTTTGGTACAGCTAGCAATAGTTATGAGTTCCAAGTAACTCTATCCCCAGAGTAGAGTCCACCCTGCTCTACCCTAGGGAAAGAGGTTTTCAGTTGTTTACGAAACATCAATTCTGAAGTCTCCAGCCGAAGGCTCAGTGGGAGTCTGTTCCATTGTTGGGCTGCCTGAACACGGAAAGAGTGCCCTCCCATCCTTGCTCTTCTGATCATAGAAACCTTGACCAGCCCCACACCACTGGATCTCAGTTGACACGAAGGAGTATAGGGGGCTAGCAAATCAAGGAGATAGGTGAATAATGCAATGACTTATAGATAGAGCTTTAAACATCACCCGTTCCTTAATCTGTAGCCAGTGCAATGTTTCTAGTGCCTTCTTGTACGAGGCTCTCTTTGGCAGCATCAAAACCAAACGGGCCGGTGCGTTCTGTATACTCTGCAGTCTCGTAATACATTTGACATTAGCTCCCAGGTACAGGGCATTCCCATAGTCCAGCCTAGATGTAATGAGAGCATGGACAAGGGTTTTCCTGGCTGTGGTAGGAAGATGATCCAGAGTCTTCCTCAGGCCCCTCAAGATACCAAAACACAGACCTGCCACTCACCTTTAATGGTACTCAAAGGAGATTTTACTGTCCAGCCAAATACCTACATTTCTAACTTGTTCGCTGGGAGAAGGTAGAGGTCCCAGCACTTGCGGCCACCACGCTGATATCCATAACGATGGTGCTTTCCCCACAATCAACACCTCAGTCTTGCTTCCATTTAATTTCAGGCAATTATTAGCCATCCAGGTAGCTACTTCCTGCAGACAGGTAGAAAAATTGCTAGCTGCTGTCTCATCTGATTGTGTGAGAGCCACGACAAGTTGGGTATCGTCAGCGTAAGACACAACTTGCACCCCAAATCTTTCAGTGATCCCTGCTATTGGTGCCACATAAAGATTAAAAAGAGTAGGGCTCAAGCTGGACCCTTGTGGCACCCCCTGTTTCAAGCTAATGTCTTTGGACCGGTATGATCCCTGTGCTACTTGGAAACTGCGATTGTACAGGAATGACTCCAGCCATTCCAATGCTTTACCTGCCACACCTCCACTTTTAGGACACTGCAGCCATGTATGATGTGCTACAGTGTCAAAGGCAGCACTTAAATCCAAAAGGATTAGTGCTGCTGTCTGACCTTCATCCACCAACTTCCGTAAGATCTCAGTAGACAGAAGCAGAGCAGATTCAGTGGAATAGGACGACTGGAAACCCGATTGGGTGGGGTGTAGCAGTTTATGAGTCTCGGTATGGGCTGTCAGTTGTATATTGACAATTTTCTCTGCGATCTTAGCGAAGTAGGGGAGAAGTGATATGGGGCGCAAGTTATGTAATTGTTCTGCGCTAATGTTAGTTTTTTTTAAGGGGGAGCACCACAGCCTCTTTCCAAGCTTTTGGTACCGTTCCTGAACTAAAGGAAAGCTCTAACAGATGGCGAATGTGGGGTTCCAAGGTCTCCACGCTCTTCCTCAATACTTTAGCAGGCGCAGGGTCATTAGGGGAGCCTGATTTAATTTAAGCCTCTATTCTGTTTAGGAGATCCTGAGGGGGAATGCTAAAGGATATAAGACTCTCAGTCCCTTTATGTATTATAGGGGCCTCATCTGCCACGCACCCAACTCTGGCCTCCGTCGGAAAGGAGGAGTAGATCTTCTCCACCTTATCCGCAAATAACTCCGCTACACGATTGCAGGATTCCACTGACCCCTTCACTGGTGCGGCAATGCTGGACAGAAGGGACATTTCTTTAAAAACGGAGAACAACTCTTTAACTGAATTATCAGCTCCCTCAATTCTGTCCCTATGATAAAATGTGCAATTTTTTCTGATAAGTGCATGATAGCCTTTGAGCCTGATTTTATAGTCCCTCCTATCTGCAACGGAAAAACCTCTCCTCCAGCGTCTCTCTAGGCGCTTGCATGCCGCCTTCTCCTTCTTGAGTTTGGGCCCAAACCAAGGAGCAGATTTAGTTTGCCTCAGGGGTCCCTTACTTGACCAGGGGGCCATGCCATCCAATGCCTTCATGATGCGTCTGTCGAGAGCCTCACAAGCCTTACATTACCCAACTTACAATGTGCTATACGTCAGAGGGCAGGACAGAAATGTTGATCCAGCAGGAATTTATTTTAGCTTTAGAACCATTTTTAACCTCTTTTATTTTCTGTGTTTATTATTTTTAATATGATCAAATAAGTTCTTGATGGACTGTGAAAATTTATTTTTAAATATATTTTATGGTCACCTGTTTTGAACAAATAAAGAAATTTGTCTGACTGGCTCATGGTTATGTCTGTGATTTTGAATATTAGCAACTGCAGGTAACTCAGGCCAAAATCAAAGAGGAATACATTTTTTCTGACCTTCATTGTACCTTGAATTTTGAAGTGTTCCTGTTTTATGTCCTGAGCAATGTGCATATTATTAAGCCCACTGGCCTGTGGTGCTAAACTTCTAAAAGCTAAACAATGTAAAGTGTATGAATGTCCCACTAAGTTAAAAGGAAAATGGGCTCTCTACTATTTGAACACTAAAGGCACAGAGATTGCACTACTTCAAGAGACTCACTTATCAGAGATCAAACTGTTAAAACTTAAAAAGGACTAGGTAGACTCAGTCATTAGTAATAGATTTTGGGTTACCGCTCAGGTCTTCCTTCTGTCACTAAAAAATGCTCAAAAAATGAGTTATTGCCATTCTTATGTAAAAGTAATTGACTCACAACATACATAGGACATTGACAGACCAAGGAGAATGATATGCATTAACAAAAGTGTGTATACTAGATAGTACACTGCTCGTAGGAGCAGTATATGCAAAAAAAAATCATTCAACTCCAATTAGTCCAGATTGTTTGTAGAGTTTAGCATTTCTATCAAAATAGTAGATATTGGAATCTTACCACAGACCCTTTTCCCAACAGATCAGGCCCACCAGTCAGGTGTTACAAATATAGGCTAATGGGGCACCATGTCCTGATCAATATATGGCACCTTCTACCAACAACTGATAAGGATTGCACCTTTGTGTCTGTTTCATACCCAAATGGCACTTTATCACATCAATGGTTATTTACTGCTATATAGCACTACCCCTAAAGCACAGTCTTGTTGTCCCTCTAGGGGAAAAGGATTGGGGAATTTATCGCAATCTGTTCTCTAGGGGGGAGGTGGCTGGGGACAGAAAGCACACTAAATGCTAGGGATTGATGTTTTTATTTAATGAAGAAATGGATGGGGGTCCCACTACTGTGAAGTAAGGCTGTATCCATATGCCCTAACGCACACAGTCTTTCTGACCAAGGGAGGGGAGTACAGAAAGAGCACTTGACATCAGGGTTGGTTTAACAGAAAAGATGGGTTGGGGACATGCAAGCCTTGGCATTGGGCCGCGCCCCCACTCTTGCAGTCGGCAGAGTCTCGCTGTCCATCCTAGAGCCTAGATTAGGAGATGTAACCCCAATATGCCCTCATAGATGGAGCAGAAAGCATACTAGTGACCAGAGACTGTATTGTAGTAAGTGTCCTGGGGAGCAACAGGCATTTGTGTTCAATATTTTTGCTGCCATGAGCTCCCGGAAAAAGGTGCTGCAGATGCTTGTGTTGCCCTTCATTCACTATGCATTGTGCCAGTGCACATCTTACATCAACATGATCACGAGGGTGACATTCCCTAATCTGCTTGGGGGTGTGGCTCCGTTCAAATGAAGGAATATTTTGCCTTTGCACCTCAGCTGTTTTATAGCTGTGGGGGCAGAGACGAAAACCTCTTGGGGGGTGCACTGACTGAGTACCACATCGAGTTGGCACACATTATGGCTCCTAAGGGTGTCCCTTGAGATGATGGTAAGGAGGGTTAGACTGAGCCCCAGGCATCCCCCTGTTCAAAGACAGGTCCATCCACCTCCAATGAAGAGTAACTGATTCACCCCACAACTCTGTGTTCCACTGATGCCCTCCCCTTAGTACAATCTGTCAAAGCTCACCCATGCGCTAAGGGCAGTGTTTTTTGTAATTGGGTGGACTGTACCAGTCTACACCTGGCATAACTAAATAATAATAATAATAATAATAATAATAATAATAATAATAATAATAATAATAATAATAATAATAATAAGGGTGCACCATGGAACAAAAAGGCACAGTACATCCAATGTTAAATTCTGACTGTGGTTTTTTTTGTAAATAGGGTGGAGGCCAGTCCATCCTGGCATTGGCCCTAAGCCCCACCTCTAAAGTCCTCCCTGTTTTTCAGCCCCCTGAGGCTTAAAGCGTGAATAATGTAGTAATCTCCATGACATGGTAGAGGACATAAGTATTTCTGTGGGTGCAGTTCTGAAATGACAGAGAGGGGCCAATTGTCCTTCCCCTGGACAATAAATATTTTTTCCGCCACTTGTGATATGCTGGATGAGATATTTACACCCGTCTCCATATGTAAAACCTATACCCAAAGACGTTCCAGTTTTGCTAGAACTGTGGTTTCTGGTTCTCAGAGTTATCACCCTATACAAGCAGGAACCACCACTCTAGGCAGGGTAAGCTAGCTATACACTGAAAGATAACCTGTGCTCCCTATCTAGTAGTTTTGCACAGAGCAGTTAGGTTTATCTTAAGAGGCAATGTGTAAAGTCTTTGTGCCACACACAGACACACACACAATGAACACATCAAGAAAAATAAATTATTATATTCTTACCAAACAAGAGCAAAATGACAAAAATGTAATAAGTACAAGTTGAGATATTTTTAAAGGATAAGTATAAATTAGCACTTAAAAGTGCTGTAGAGATTACATGAGGTTGTGCTGGACCGGGGCAAAGTCAATAGTTCTGGTCAACTGAAATAGAGCACAGGCCACCGACAGGACCTATGCAGTCCCGGTGAAAAAAGTACCTTATCCTGGTATTTACAGCAAGAAGTAGGGTCCAGTTGAGCAATGTGTCATTGTTGACCCTGCAGTGATTGCGATACATCCATTCTGAAGGCAAGAAGCCAAGCTGAGATGCCTTTGTTCGGAAGTACGATGCTCTGGGTTTCTCCACACAGTCGAAGGGATGCGTTGATCTCTCCAAGCTGCTGCGTTGATGATACATGTCTCCAATGCATCAGGACTCTCAAGGCGATGCGTTGGTTCCAGGAGTAATGCACCAATTCTACTCCTGCATCCGCTCGATTAGCCGGTTCTGCTACATGTAGACAGGAGATGCATTGATGTCCATGTTGCAAGTATTTGGGTCCACTTTCAGTGAAACAGGCACCGGAGCAGGGGTAAATACTTTAATAACCCTGAGTCTGAAGCAATAGGAGGCAAGCCAATAAGCCCCTGGAGCTTGGAGAAAAGGCCGCGCCCAGCTCTTCTTCAGCAAAGTCAGAGAGCAGCAGGCAGCAGGGCAATGCAAGAGAAAAGCAGAACTTCCAGGCAAGCAGTCCAAAGATGAGTCCTTTAAGCAGCACAGCAGTTCTTCTGACAGAGTTTCAGTTGTAGGTTCGAAAGCGTCTGATTTGAGGGGGTCAGAACCCCACTACTTATACCCAAAAGTGTCTTTGAAGTGGAGATGACTTCGGAGTCAGCTCGGGGGCAAGATGGCGGCTGTGTGAACGCTGCAGAAAGCCACTCATTTACCGCTCCATGGTTTAACATCTAAACACGCTTGACAAGAATCCTTAACCTCAACCGAGCGGTGACGATTTACCCCCGGTGCTGGGCCCTAATGTAAATGGGTGTGGTCATGACGGAACGGTTCCGTCATGAGCACAGCGCCACCGATGCTCATGACGGAACCGTTCTGTCATGAGCATCGAAGGGGTTAATAATCATTCCATGGAGCGTGGATGGAGGAAGGCAGTCACAAGGAAGGAGATTACAGGGGAAAACATTTGGATTCACTCACTTGCTGGTCTGCGCTGCTCTGAAGGCGCTGCCCGGCTGATGCTGCGGGGACGCCTGGTTTGGTTCTTTCTGAACAGTATGCCTCCAAAGCAGCTGAAGCCTCTGCGAGACCAGGTGGAGAGTAGCGCAATGGGAACGGGCGCTGCAGGGAGTCTCCGGGCCCGCTGGCTCGGCGGAAAACCTTGATCAGGAAGAAAGCTGGAGAAGCTACTCCTGCAGCAGGAAGTAAGGAGGCGGAGGCAGGGAAAACCAAAGGCAAGGAGCAGCATCTCGGTGAAGAGGCGGGTCCTGACAAACAACATCGGGTGATTCCTGGGATGTTTGCCGGTCGAGAGAAAGTAGAAACTCCAACCACTGATGGAAAAATCTCGACAGTGCTGGCTGAGGGGAACATCGACCCTCCGGTGGACAATGTGAGTACAGGTAGGAAATCAGATAGCACATTTTCAAACCCCAGTACTCAAAAGCATTTGTCCTCCCGAGCTAAAAGAAGAAAGAGAATTAAAGGCAGAAAAGAGCAAGAGACTGGTCAATCAAATTCAGACTATAGATGCTCAAGCCAATTGAAATGGTACTACTCAACTAATCATTTTCTCACCGAGGATGTTGGACACAATGGAGATGACATCGCAGAAGGGGTAAGGAATCAGCCCAATGAGCTCAAGTCTGAGGTGGAATCCTCCCCCTCGATAAGCTTGATATATTCAACCCTCAAACAGATGCAGGGGCAAGCTAGACAGGAGCAAAAACGGGCCCATCATGCTATGAAGAAGCTTCAAGGTGAAATCAGGAAAGTGAATAAATCATGTACTGAGACTGGGGAGGCAACTACGGCTTATGAAGAGCGAGTGGTAGCACTAGAGGCTGGAACTTGGAGCTCTGCTCTGCAAGCAACAGGAAATGAATTGCGGATGATGGACGTTATGTGGAAATTAGATAACTGAAAGCCGCCAACGGCGCAACAATTTAAGACTTCTTGGTAATTTGGAAAATGCAGAGGGAGGGGACATTAGAGGATTTGTGTTGCGCTTGCTGAAGGGTGGTTTCCCCGAACATTCACATTGGGACTGGGATACAGAGGTGCAGCATGTACATCTTTTCCCACTTATGCTTAGGAAGAAGCTGGGGCACAACGATTGGAGTGAAAAGTCCAGAGCCATACTAATATTTGTAGGCAATTTCCTCCTGCGACAAGCCACACCTTCTTTGTCAAGCCAGATTTCTGCCACATTACGGTGGAAAGAAGGTGGAGCCTCCACCAGCTAATCTCGCCTTTTCAAAAGATAGGGTGTGAGGCCTATTTACTTAGCCTGGCTTGACTTAAAATCATATACCGGGGAACCACCAGAGTACTTTCTTCTGAGATACAGGCTCAAGACTTTTTATGGGAAATTTAGGAGACTAGGAACCAAAAGGAACCTGAGCGGTGTTCAAGGCTGACTGAGGGTTCATTGTGATTAATCTGGATGACTAAGTGGGGTATTGTTTTAGTCACAATGGGGTTTTTTGGGTTGTTTTTTTGTTGGGTGGGGCTGGGTGAGTGGTAGCGGGGAGCAGCTTTATTAGGAGGCATCACTAGGGATAGGGGAAAGGTAGGGAGGATGAGGGGGGTCTTGGGTAGAGAGGGTTAGGGGGGCAAAGGAGGGGAGCTGATCCAGCAGGCTGAATCTTATGAGTTAGTATCATTAGAGAGCAGGAACGGGAACAGACTGGGTTTGTTATCTACTTAAAATGGTGCTGGGTAAATAAAGGAATTCCTTATTTAATATATGTGGCCTGAACAATAACCTTAAAAAATGCAGGATTAACAAGGATATTCAATATTTAAAGGCAGATATAATTTGTCTCCAAAACACGCATATTAAAGCCGGCAGACAAAGGATAGCTGAACTAGCAGGATATCAATTGATCTCTGCCACAACTCAGTGAACACGTACAAGAGGGGTGGCGGTTATGGCACTTAAAAAGGGATTTAGGTTTCCACATTCTAAATTGGACCAACTTGACAGATTGGTTGTTACTTAATGCTGTACCAATAACTATTCTTTTACACTAGGTTCTGTGTATGGTTCAGTATTTTATGACCCTGCCTTATTTAACTGGCTGACTATGGAGTTGGTTGGGTGGCTGCTGCCCTTGGTTGTACGTGGGGACTTTTATATAAATTTAAATACCGAGAATATTAAGCTTGAGGTGTGGTCATATCATGTTCGTAAGCCTAAAGTCTTCAAGGCGTTAATTGACTCATATAAGGCACATAGACTTACTGATTCTTGGGCCACATTGGAATCTCAAGATGCAGGATATACTTTTTTTCTGCCCCCCACCAACTCATGTTAGGTTAAACAATGTTTTGTGTCTCAGGAGGTGCTGACGAGATGCAGCATTGTAAAATTCCCCCGGGTGATGTCCGATCACAACCGGTTAGTACTAAAAATCTCACTACACACACTAAAGCCCTCTATATCTTGCTAGACCTTCAACGGAGCACTTCTTTATGAGGAAGATTATATTCAGCATATGAGGGAGTGGATTCCGAGATTTATAAAAGAGAATAGGGGAAGTATGCGGTTATGGACAATCTGGGATGCATTTAAAACTGGGATAAGAGGGGAAACATTGAGATATGGCTAGGCTTCACAGGCGAAGGAAAAGGGTTATCTTCAGGAACAATATAGGAAACTGAGTGAAGCAGAAACCTGATTGGTTGGTACTGGCACTTTCAGATAATGGGGAAGTAGAACAGGCACAAATCAAGGTGGCTCTGGTAAAATCTACAATTCTTGACTTGTCGGCAAATAAGGCATCAGGGAAAAATTGTGCTTGGCGGTCCAAAATGTAGGAACATAATGAGAGAGTGGGTCACCTGCTAGCAGTCCGTATCAGACAGCGGAAAACGCAAGGGGTGTTACTTTAAATTGAGGATCCGAGGGTGGAGTTAGCTAATGAGCCTTTTAAAATACGGGCCACCTTTCAACGCTTTTATCAGAAACTCTATATGGAAGATATTAGCAATGAGGAGGAAGCAATTCAGAACTACTTGGCTGGTATTCCATGTGAGAAATTATCAATAGAGGAGATTGAGGCGCTAGAAGTACCTTTAACGGTGGATGAATTCAAGGCGCAATTAGCTTGCTGGTAAATAGGAAGGGGTAAGGAACAGACGCCATTCCCCAGGAATTCTATAACATTTTTGCCCCCTCCATACAGGAGCTAATGTAGAATGTGTGTTTGGAAGCCCGGGCTGTGCAAGGAGCTACTGATTCCTGGTGGTCAGCCAAGATTGTTGTATTCCCCAAGAAAGGAAAGTTGGTTAAAGAGATGGGGTCTTATCGTCCTATCACTTTAATAAATAGCGACGTTAAAGTATATGCCAAGATTTTGGCCAAACGATTGCCGACTATTACGAAGAAATTGGTTTCCCCAACTCAGAACGGGTTTGTCCCTGGATGCAGTACAATAGACCATATACAGAGGGTTATTGCTCTTTTTGATGTTGCAGGTATCACCGGGGGCCTTTGATAGAGTCTCCTGGTCCTTTTTGTAGGTAACTTTAAAGAACACAGGGCACGGGGAAAGCTTCATTACGACTATTGAAATAGTGTGCAATAAGCCGGTGGCGAGATTATCAATAATGGGAGAGATGACGGATCCTCTTTTGATCAGCAGGGGCACCCGTCAGGGATGTCCATGCTCCCAATTATTGTTTGCACTATATATTGATCGCTAGTTAGGAGGATTGAATGTAATAACCGGATTTCAGGAGCGCAGAGCAATGAGGTAAGCACTAAGATATTGGCATATGATGATGATCTCGCAAATATTACCTCGAATCCCATGGATGTACTAGAAGAGATTGAAAATGAAGCTGACACTTTTGGAAGGCTTTCTGGCTACTGCCTTAATCAAAATAAGACTTAAGTTCTGGTTGGCAAAGGGCTTCAATTGAGTGATTCACGAGTGGTACAGAAAGCAGTATATCTAGGAATGGAAGTTACGACAGATGTATCAAATCAATTTGAACCCATTACTCTCTAAATTTAAAAATGAACTCACAAATCACAAATAAATTTGAATCCATTACTCTCTAAATTTAAAACTGAATTCAACCCACTTGAGAACCTCAAACTCACAGTGGTGGGGAGATGTAATGTCAAAATGCTTTTTTACCAAAGACTTTATATTTTTCAAGGCTTTTCCCTTGACCAGCTGTAGTACGTGGTTTGATGTTATGAATCAGCTGTTCTCCAGGTTCATTTGGGCTATCTGCCGCCCTCGAAGAGTGCTTAAATTCTTAACGTTGTCAAGAGACTTGGTGGGTGGGCAGTACCCAATCTTCAGTTTTATCATTGGGCCTCAGTTTTACATAAAATAGGGATATTAATTAACGAAATGATGTATACAACACAGATAGGTCCCTCAACTTCTATGTTCGAATTGATATTAGGTGAAAATGATAGGGGGTGTCTTCTGCACAGCACAGAATATAATTATTATAAAACGGTAAAGTTTAAAACCCCTGTCTGTGCATTTCAAGTTTGGAATTCGGTCCGGGAAAACGAGGCCTCGGACGTAATAATGCCTATACCCCTATATATAAGAATAACTCCCTCCCAAATGTCTTTAATGATGGGCACATGAGGTATTGGTACAACAAGGGTGTGAGGATAGTAGGCGATGTCACAGATGAGACAGGGGTATTACTGTTTGACATCATTAGGGATAGATTTGAGCTGGGTAATCAGCAGTTTTTTAAACATCTCCAGATAAGAGATTTTCTACTTAGGAAAACGGAGGTACCTGTGGCTTTTCTAGGGTGAGTTTGATGGAGGAGTTACTTAGAGGCTCAACCACACTGGGTGAGATATATAAAATCTTGAATAAGATGACACCCGATGATTTGACTAAACATTATGATCAATGGGAGGAACTTTTGCAGGTCAGATTGGGGGAAGTTGAAGACTCATTGTACTTGGCTCAGACATCGTTTCATTGTGGCTAATCTTGCACTTCAGTAACTTGGTTTAATCTCTACATCATACCTGCTAAGATTGCTAAATGGCACAGGGAGGCAGGATCAAATTGCCCTCGGTGCGGCTATCAAGCTGCAGATAACATTCATATGTTCGCCTCCTGCCCTGTTTTAGACACTTTGAAACAGGATGTTAGCAGTATTCTGGGAACCATGTTGGGTTGAGAAATTGATTCATCACCACAATTGATTGTTCTCAGGGTGGGATGCCCTTTCTCTTCAAGTCAGACTCAGACTTTTCTGTTTATTGCCATGACAGTTTTAAGATACTGTCTGCCACTCATTGGCTTGATCCGGTTCCCCCAACTTGTCAACAGTGGGTAGGAACATTTCTAGCAGTGTATAGGCTGGAAAGATCAGTTTATTCTAAAAGAGGTCGCAAGGCGAAAGCTGAAGGGTTAGCAATCTGGACTCCCCTAATGAACTGGCCTCGTGAGAATAATGAATAGGGGGCGCTGATTTTGAGGTATATCGAGGTAGGGTAAACATTCTTCTTTTCTGTTTATTTTGGGAACGGCCAAGAATGTTGGGATTATCTACAATGTCTTGGGCAAAGTTTAAGTTGTATGTTTTTTTCTGTTGATATAATCTCTGATGAAATTAAATTTTTCTTCTATTAGTGCTGGATCAGCAATTGTGGGGAGGTGGGTGGGTGGGGGAGGTACTACTTAGAAATTGGAATGCATGTATATTTGTTTTTCTGTTTATGATATACTAAGGGAACTTTGAATAAAGACTTATTTAAAAATAAAATGAAGTGGGGGTGTCTTCAAAGAGCGGTCTTTGAAGTGCACAAGTATCCCTTCAACCCAGTCCTTCCTGCCAGACTATCTAAGGGGGGCAATCAGCCCTTTGTATGGGGTCAGGCAACTATCTATAGACGTGTAAATACCAGTCTCATCCTCCCTTCCTTCCCAGAAAGGGCCATCAGAATGCCGATGTATGTAGATGGTATTCAGCTACACCTAGCCTTTCTGTGTTTGTGGCTGCCTGGAAGGAATGTACCATGTGTAGCTGTCACCTGGCCCAGGCATGTATTGGAGACAGGCTACAAGCACAAAGAGCAGTGAGAGAAGACAAATACCAACTATCTAAAAGGGCAATTCTGAAATATTAATATTAACTGTAACTTTACCTGTAAAGATAATTCTTCATTGTAATTTCAAAGATATGAAACATGATGAAGCCACTCCTTTCTAATCAGGAATTTCAGCTTAAAGCTTTGTTAAGAAATTCCCAAAGTTAGCCTATGAGAGGAGTAGGCCTCACAAACCTAAAACAACATTATGTACCTTTTTGTTACAGAGCATTCTGCCCTTAGGGTTTTCTAGGGCCTACCTAAGGGGTGACTTATGTTTAATAAAAGGGGATTTTAAAGCTTGGCAAGTAGCTTTAAATGCAAAAACAAAGTGGCAGTAAACTGCAGCCACACCTCTGCAATGGTAGGCTTCAGACAGATTTGAAAAGCAATCATTGCTGCAGGCCCACCAGTTATGTGCTACCACTTGTCAGGCCTCACTTTCCCTTTTGCATACACATGGGGCACCCCTGGAGGACGTCCAGGGTAACCCCTAGGCAGGGTGCAGTGTAGGTAAACAGCAGGACCAGTGCCAGTGTGGGTGCTAGACCCTGACAGTGGAAAATACTCCAATTAACTTTCCCTGGTGAAAGGCCATTCTGCCCAGAGGACAGAATGGGGGAAGCTGGATGTAGAATTGTTAGCCTAGGTTCCCAAAAATTGGAAATGGAACAGTGAAGTTTGGTATGTCTGAACTCACAGCATCATAACGCATCTTTTTGGGTAGATGGTTTTGTCGCTGTGTGTCCAGAAAACGCTGCTTGAGAAAATGGCAGAGTATGTGCTTTAGACTATTTTGTGGGTCTCTGCTGATTGTCTGCCTGGATCTGGGAGAGGTGAGAAAGGCTGAGGGAGGTCGTACCTCAGGGGAGGGGTGGAGACAGCGCTAGACTGTCCTGCACCTGGAGTGGGGAGAAGGAGAGGCTTTGCGAGGTGCAGAGGCCTGGTTCAGAGCCATAAAACAATAGACCCATCTCCCTCTGAGTGATTAAAGATCCAGACCCCCAGTGTCAAAGAGAGGACAGTGACACTAGGGGGGAGATACGCAAGACTGATTTAGGGAAGGGTCGGGACCCCTGAGCACAAGGAAACTTCAAAGACAATGAGTGGCATAACTGGAATATCTATAACCCCAATACTTTGGTTAAGTTATGTTGACGATGTTGTTGAGAATGGTCTCAGTATCGTTCAGAGAAGTGCTGGGAGCGCTTTGAAGACGCCGTGGACTGGTCGAGTCTCTGGCGGCTTTGACCTGCCCACATCGGGAAGAAAACCTCTGCCTCAGGAAGAGTTGCTGAATAGGCTGCGGGAGACACTTCACCCTTGCTACATGATCTGGGGCTAGTGGGCAGTTTGTGGCTTTTGAACAAGGAGAGACTGAAGGGGCGCTGCAGTGGGTCATGCCCCCACTTCTTCCAGAGCAGTGCAGGACTTTGCTGTGTTCTACATCCTGTACCCCAAGGTCCTGAGGTGAGCTGGCTCCGTGTTCGGAAACACAGGAACATAAAAGTTTCCAAGAAGTCTCTAGTCTGAGACTTCTGAAGGGGTGCCTAAGGTGATCGTGGGCACCCGGAGCTAATCAAGACTGTGATGCACAGGGTGCGTGGCTCGGTGTGGCTACAGGTGTTGGAGCGCCTACGGATTGTGGGCATTGTGGAAGAGAGCCGAGATTCAGGACGAGCAGGGGGTGCATGTCGTAGTGCAGTCCAGGCCCTAGTGAAGAGTTCCGGGACATCGTGGGCACTAAGAAGGAGTAAGTCTCCGACACACGGGTTGGCATGTCGTGGTGCGACTAGGGCGTTAGTGGAGAGCGCCTGTAGACCGGGCGCACCAGTGAGTCTCGGACCCGCCAGGGGTGCGTGGCGAAGGTGCTACCGGAGGTGCTGGTGAGGAGTACAATGGAGCAGTGCGCACCAGGGAGCAAAGAAGCCCTAACAGCACTGGAAAGGAGGGCCAAGGGATTGGGCCCTCGAAGGCAACGTGGGGTAGCACCAGTGTTGTGTTGAATGCTTCATAGAAGGAGTTTGTGCTGAACGTTGGTGACCTGGACCGGCAGCCCCGCAGAAGCTGAACTACCAGCCCGAGCGCACCTTGCCCATGCTGACAAGGTTCAGGAGTGAGGCCAAGCCGCTGCCGCAGGAGAGGAGAGTGGGGTTGAGCCCCTTAATGCAAAGTGGATCGTCACCTGGGGCGGGGTGTGGACCCGGAGGGACACTCTCTCCTGCCTCTCGCTGCTGGCTGCTGTGTGCGCCTGATGCTTCGGCCCAGATCTCAGTACATGCTGGTCCCGGACAGGGCAGTACCAGGGCCAGGGACAACTTCTCATAAAAGTTGTATAACACATTGCAGTCAAACTATTGGACAACGTCTGACACTTGTGCCTTGGAGATAAGCCTGGCTGCTCATGCCAAGCTACTAAGTGGGTGAACTGGGCTGTCTCGGACAGTGTCCTTTCTTGGCCTAACGTGGGAGTGGGGGGTCCAGGTCACGCACTTGACAACGGTGCATGTGGGAGCGCCGACTTCGAACACCCACATACCCAGAAGTACTTATATACCAAGGAAAATATTGATGTCTTCACATCGCATTTGGGGGCCTTCCTGTTAGAAGTGATTAGCCCACTAATAGAAGTGGGGTCATGTTTTAATTGAGAGAAGAGTGGGAAAACGGGCGGTAGGACTTAAATAATCACTTCGGATTACAGGGCTTTCTCTTTCTGAGAAGTGTGAGGAGAATCTGTAATTCCAGTCAAAGTTTGATGTTTGCTGGCCATTAAGAGTGAGACAAAATAGTGGGATCCACATAAGCCATACCACCCTGAACTCACCTGGTTGTTTAGTTTTCAGAAATGTCTGGGGTATGAAGATTTTTCTTGGTAATGGCTGACCTTGGCTCTAAATATCGTAGCTAACTGCTGTGGAACGGTGATCTTGTATTCCTATTGTTTTCACAATTTGCACTGATATATTTCAGAATCACATATGGAGGTTTTTCTCCTATTGTTTTGAAGTGCCCTTTAATTATAATATGCTTGCCAGGTCTTATTACTCCAGAAGGCTTAGAAGCCATTTTTTTGAGGTACTACAATGGCACATTTCTAGCATCACTTAGTAAAGCACAACCTTGATTTCAATGTTGGCAACTAGAAATGAGAGTTTAGGAATTTAAATGAAATTATTTAAGACGTGTTGTCATGTATTGTAAGTTGCTTACAAGGATGTCATGCATTTTCTCCTTAAGAATATTCTGCTACCTGCTCATTAAATAAGTTTCGCTAAAAGTAACAAAGCAACATGTTTCTGTCACATGTTTATGACTTGTATTGACGGAAAAAACCTCTAAAAATGTGCACAGTTGTAGGCCTTTTAACAATACATTTCCAAATGGTCATTTAAGACAACAGTTCCTATGTTGTCTTGTGATTATTTGCTATTCTGCTTGCTATGTTTCCATTAAATTCATGTCAGACTTTTGGCTTCCAAACGTAACATGTTTCATTTTACCAGTTGGTGGATTGGCAGCGGGAAATCAACTCTCCAGGCAGTAGATTGGAGAGTGCTTTACCATACTCCCCATGATGACTTTAGGCATCAGAGGTAAGGGAAAAGTTTCTACATGGAATTGCGATGTCAGTATGGCCCATCACTGGAACCAGTGATTGACTTAAAGCAGGAACGTGATTAAACTAAAATACGGGTAAGGTCTAACTCTGCTCACTTGTTTTGCACAACCTGTATTGTTTTTAGGTTGTAAATGTGGCATTAAAAAACTCAACTATCAACTGGGTAGGAGATTATAGGGAAAACAAGTTGGTTAGGCAGAGAGGAATGGTAGGAGTCCGGCAAATAAGAATGCACATGAGTGTGAAACAATAGTTTATAGTGAGTGACCTCATGAGAATAGTACGATAATGGAGAAAATAGGCAGATGCACCAGCACCTGACGCACATAACCTTAAAGAATGAATGGGCATCAGCAAATGACTATTACCAATGAAAAAAAACCTATAGATATTAACACTTTAATGAAGTGTTAATAGGTAGGGAAAAAGAAGAAAACCTACTACTTACCAATATATTACGACGTTACCCAAAACAAAAGCCAAAGTTTGGGAAAAAATAGATAATGCCTTCCCATCACTATGTACCACAGTGTATTACAAAAGTACTGTAGTGTGGTGTGGCACAATGTATCACTAACACCCAGATTTATTATTTTTCTGGTTACCCTTGTGCCATGCATAGTGTCACATGACCAACACAATACTTTAGAGAGAATTACAAATCCATGCAAGGCTACCATGCATAGCCCTGCGTTTGGTTAGTAAATCTAGCTGAACACAAGAGTGAGCAAATCGCTAAATTGTGTTACTTTTCACACCATATTCTATATTCCTATTTAATTTAATTTACATCCATACGCCACTCCGTTCCACGCTACACCACACTACTCTATTCTATGCTATTCCACTGTACACCACACCACTACACACCACTCTACTCTACACCATTCCACTCTGTACCACTTCACTGTACACCACTCCACTCAATGTTGTTACACTATATGCAACTCCACTCTACACCATTTAACTGTATGGTATTCCGCTGTACCCCATTTCACTGTACAAAACTCCACTCTATATGCTGCCCCACGGTACGCTGCACTACTATATACTATTCTACTCTATGCCACTCCACTGTATGGCCACCCTAATCTATACTATTCTACTGTTTGCGGCTCCACTGTAACAAGATCAACTGTATGCTTTTCGATTGTATACCACTCCACTGATGCTACTTAACTGTAATCCACTGCAGTGTATACCATTGCAGCGTAAGATACTCCACTGAACGCCATTCCATTGTATGCTAATGCATTGGATGCGATTCCACTCTATGCTACTCTACTGTACGCCACTTCAGTCTAAGGCACTCCACTTTACGCTACTCCACGTGATGCTATTTCACTGTTCATCAGTCCTCTGTACTACTCTCTACTCTATTAAACATCTAGTCTATTAAACTATATCTAACTTTACTTCACTATATGTTATTCGACTCCACTCCACTGTACGCCACTACAGTCTATGCCACTCCAGTCTATGCTGCTGCACTGAACGCTACTCCACTCTATGCCACTTCACTCTATGCCACTCCACTGTTTGTTATTACACTCTACCACAGTCAATTGTTCACCACTGAAGTCTACTCCGCTCCAATGTATGCTACTCCACTCTGTGCTACTCCACTATTGCCTTTTCTACTCCACACAACAACACCATAATGCCACTCCACTCTATGCTACTCCAGTGTATGCCTTTCCAATCTACACAACTCTACTGTTCACTATTTTACTACACAATAATACACTCTACCCCACTCCAGTGGATGGCACTCCACTGTACACAACTCAATTCTACACTATTCCACTGGACTACTCTCCACTCTACGTCATTCCATTGTATTATATTGCACTATACCCCACTCCAGTGTATGCTATTGCACTGTATGCCACTTCACTGTAAGCTACTGCACTATACACTATTTCAATGTATGCCACTCTTGTACGACACTTCACTCTACTCTATTCCACTGTATGAACTTTATGACATTTCACTGTATGGTATTCCACAGTATGTCACTCCACTGTACGCTACTCAACTTTAGGTCAATCCACTGTATGCCACTCTACTCCACTACATTGTAAAATATTGAATTATATGCCACTCCCTGTATGTCACTCCGATGTATGCTATTCAAGTCTACCCCACTAAACTGTACACCATTCCAGTCTATTCCACCCCATTGTATTACACTCTACTGTATGCTACTCCATTCTGCACCACTCTATTGTAGGCCTCTCAACTCCACTGTACTCAATTGTATGCTTTTCTATTGAACGCCCTCCAGTCCACGGCACTCTATTGTATCCTGTTCCACTCTGCCACACAGCACTATACACCACTCCAGTCTACTGCACTACACTGTACGCCTGTGCACTCTATGCTACTGCACTGTATGCTATTTCCCTCTACACCACCCCATTGCATGACACTCGACTGTATAGTATTCCACTGTATGCCACTCTACTACATATATGCCACTCTATTCCAAGTTATTCCATTGAACGCCACTCCGCTCCACTGCACGGCACTCCCATGTATGGCATTCCACTACTCTACTCTATTCCACTTCACTATATACCACTCTAGTCTATGCTATTCCACTGTATGCCCCTTGACTCTACAATACTGAAGTGTATGCTATTCTACTCTTTTCCACTCTATGCCACTCTACTCTTTTAAAGTTCACTGGATACGATTCCACAATACGGTATTACATTGTATGTTATTCCACTATATGCAAATCTACTATTCAGCACTCCACTGCACTACAGAGTACGCCACTCCACTGTACAGAATTCTACTATATGACACTCTGTTCCACGCAATATACCTCTACTCTTGAAAACTCTATTACACTTTATAGCACTCTTCAACACTCTACTCCACTCTATCCCCGTACACACCACTGTCCATTTATAGACTTCATTCTATGCCTGTACACTCCATTGTACAACACTATATTTCATAGACAACACTTTTGAATACCTTATGACACATGCCTCTATAAGTTTGCTTGACTCAACCCACTGCACAACACTATACCATACTGTATGTCACTGGACAACACTATTCCATTCTATGCCGCTCTAGATTCTCTAGTCGCTATACAACACTGTATGCAAATCTTTCTATGACACTGCATCACACTTTACTACACTGCACTCTATGAAACAGTACTCCACTCCACTCTGTTCAACTAGTCCACTGTAAACCACTCCATTTTATGCTACTCTATGCCATTCTACTCTGTAACGCTTTTTGACAATTCACTCTAGCACACTGTACAACACTACTGTATGTCACTCCACTATAGAAAACTGTAAAACACTTTCCACTGCTGTATGACAGACCATTACACTGTACTGTACAATACAATACTCCAATTTACAACACTTTACTCAACTAATTCACTCCGGTATACTGCACTCACGTTACCATGCTTTATGACACGCCATGCCACTGCACTCTATGACTGTTTTCCTTATGCACCCATGATGCTTTTAATGTGATATATTCTATTATCTGTTGTGATTTTATGCCACAAAAATGTGGCGAAATAAAGCTCTTTTGACTGACTGACCGACTAACTGTTTACTCTGCACAACACTACCCCATTGCAGTGATCTCCATTTCACTACACCCCACTCTACTGCACTTTATCCAGCTGTATGCCACGATATCATACTGTGCTTTATGCTGCTCCACTGTACGACACATTTCTCCACTGTATGCAACTGCAGTATACAAGACTATACTACAATCTGTGACACTCTATAACACTCTACTCCACTCCAAAACCATCCCCTGTATGCCACTGTAGTACATGGTATAAAACTCAATGAGACACCACTCCACTCCTCTCTAACACATGCCACTTCACTATATGATGTGCCACTCAACTGTATGACACTCTCCTGCAGTGTACTCAATGGGACTCCTCTTGTCCATACTTCACTGAATGATACTCCACTGCACTCTACTCAACTCTATGCCACTGCTCTCTCTACAAAAATGTACTCTACTCTATGACAGTTTACAACACCCTGCTCTAGTCTATGAGACGCCATTCCACTGTACATCATGCTGCTTTACTCCATGATAATCCATTCATATATAGGATACACCACACCACTTACAAAATTTTACTCCACTATATGTTACCCCACTCCACTCTACTCCAATGCATTGTACTCCACTCTACAATACTCCACTCTATCAAACTACACTATAAGATACTCTACTCTGTTCTTCTGTATGATGCTCCAATTAACAACACAGTAATAAATTATACTCAACACTATCATTTGAAACACATTTTCCTTAACAAAATAAAAAACATTGAAATTCAAAGAAAAAACAAAGGTTAGGTATAAGTTATAGTTAGGAATACTTTATTTATTCTTTCTTAACAAACCCAAATTAAACTAGACAAACATTAGCAATTCTAAATGTAAAAGTATAACTTACATGCCACCTTCAAATTACAATATTTGAGCACCTCCTTCCTCAGTGTGGCCACCTAACTCACCACACTACATTAACTATAACTTGCACCTTCTGCATGTATTGCTTATACCCTTCCATATTACATATCTTATACTATGTGAAATCATTGCATTCATACTAACACTTACGACATCTGAAATTAAATTGTTCGGGAGAACACAGTGCATGATAGAGTGGCGAGTTATAGTTAATGAAAAATGTTGAGTTAGCTGACAACAATGGGTACAGAGGTGTGTGACTAAGTAATATGAATTTGGTGCAAAAAGCATACATTTTTGTTATATCTATAACGGATCACTGACATAATATCGACAGACAGACAGAATATCGAGTTTGTATCTACAAACAGGTAAGTACAAAAATATTGAGTACAAAATATCGTTTACAAAAATATAGTTTATAAAAATATCGACTTTATTAAAAACAGTTTTAAATTAAATTAATATTAAAAATTAATTACTAAAATATACTTAAAAATACTTAAATTAACTTATAATAATTAAATAATTTATGAAAGTTATAAAAAAATGTTTACAATCATATTTGTTAAAACATATATATATAATGTAACACAATCAAATTAAATAATATCCAATATTATTACCGTACGATAGCAAAAGTGTAAAAAATACTATTCTCACTCCAGAGAGTGCAACAGTAGGGAAAGTGTTGGATAGCGAAGGGGTTAAAATTACTATTCCCACTCCAGTGGGTGCAACAGTAGAGAAAGCGTTGGATAGCGTAGGGGTAAAAATTACTATTCCCACTCCAGTGGGTGCAACAGTAGAGAAAGCGTTGGATAGCGTAGGGGTAAAAATTACTATTCCCACTCCAGTGGCTGCAACAGTAGGGAAAGCGTTGGATAGCGTAGGGGTAAAAATTACTATTCCAACTCCAAAGAGTGCAACAGTAGGCAAAGCGTTGGATAGCGTAGGGGTAAAAATTACTATTCCCACTCCAGTGAGTGCAACAGTAGGCAAAGCATTGGATAGCGTAGGGGTAAAAATTACTATTCCCACTCCAGTGGGTGCAACAGTAGGGAAAGCGTAGGATAGCGTAGGGGTAAAAATTACTATTCCCACTCCAGTGGGTGCAACAGTAGAGAAAGCGTTGGATAGCGTAGGGGTAAAAATTACTATTCCCACTCCAGTGGGTGCAACAGTAGGGAAAGCGTAGGATAGCGTAGGGGTAAAAATTACTATTCCCACTCCAGTGAGTGCAACAGTAGGGAAAGCGTTGGATTGCGTAGGGGTAAACATTACTATTCCCCACTCCAAATAGTGCAACAGTAGGGAAAGCGTTGGATAGCATAGTGGTAAAAATTACTATTCCCACTTCAGAGAGTGCAATAGTAGGGAAATTAAATACTTCATATATTATTTCAATAAATATACATTAATATCTGTAAAAATTAATTAAAAGTAATTACCAATTTAATATAATATAATAATTAATCAATTAAAATTACAAATTAAAATGAATTATTACAATTATTTACCTATTAATACAAATTAATTACAAATTAACAATTAATATTTTAACATTTAAAAAAATATTTAACAATTAATCAAAATTAAATACAATTAAATAAATTGGTTTATTTATTTAATTATAAATAAATTACTTCCCACCCTATTCTCCTTTATACCCACATCCCGCTACAGAAAATAAATGATTAAAATTAACATATTTAGCAATTAATCAATTAATTAAAATTAATTGCCACTTAAAATTTAATTAATTACCAAATATAAATTAATTATCAAATAATTAAAAATGAATATCAATAAAAAAATTACATATTTAATTAATTTTAATTAAATTACTTCCCAACCTATTCCCCTATACACCCACAACCCGCTACAGAAAATAAATTAGTAAAATTGACATAATTAACAATTAATCAATTAATTAAAATTAATTGCCAAATGAAATGTAATTAATTACCAAATATAAATAATTAACAATTAATTAAAAATGAATACCAATAAATAAATTTACATATTTAATTAATTATAATTAAATTACTTCCCACCCTATTCCCCTATAAAACCACAACCCGCTACAGAATTAAATTACGCAAAATTTTAAAAAACAAATTTCAATAAATAAAATAAATTATAACATAAATACACACTTTTCACACATATAATAAAATAAAAAACACTATAACATATTTGATATTATTAAAAAATCGATAATTTTAATAACCTATATTATATACTTCGATATTTTAACTGTCTATATTTTTAACATTCGATATTACATTACTTACCCTAAAAATGATATTTTTGATGTCTATATTCTGTCCAGTCAATATTTTGTCCATTCTATATTTAAAACTCGATATTATGTCCATTCGATATTTTGTAGTCGATATTTTGACTGTTTACCATCTATAACTTTAGAATTTCTGATGTTTGTCTATTTAAAGTTGGGTTCGTATAAAAAGAATAAATTACGTTTTCCTATCCATAACTTATACCTAAAAATCTATGTAAAAATAGTATATATTTATTATCTAATTATAAAGTATGTCTTAAATGCCTTCCTCTGTACCTTATACTTCAAAATCTTAAAGAAGGTAGAATCTATTTGAATCTTAGACATTTGACTATTTATGAAGACATTCACTCAGTCAGTCAGTCAATAGTCTTTATTTGGTCATAACAATGACCATATTTCAGGATCAAAATCATTAACTGGCAGATGCATCAAAGTTATGTTTTGCGAGTCCTTAATAGCGAATTTTAAGGAATCGCTATTAAAGACTCGCAAAACGGGATGCATGTAGGAATCACAATGTTATTAGCGATTCCTACAGATTCCTTATTTGCGATTCGGTAATAGCTAATCGCTAATAAGGAATGGCTTTCCCATTCATTCCTATGAGCCTAAAGGCTCACTGCACCATCAGGATTCAAGCAAGCCGGGCCGAAGACGGCTGTAATGCCAGTAACCGGTCCCCGGAAGCTTGGTCCTTTCCAGTAAAAGAATTGGCTTGGTAGTTTGGTCTGCCCTGTTCCCATGATGCCCTGGGCCAGGGTCAGACTAATTTGCATGTAGCCAGGTTCTGAACTGGGATGGTGCAGTGAGCTAAAAAATGGTGATGGATCAAGCCCTGATCTGTTGACTGGGTAGGAGTGTTCTGCTTAATTCAGATACTCTGTCCATCACCACCCCCTTTTTGAATCACAAAGTTACACTGAACATATATAAATATACAACAAATACAGTGTAAAATAAAATATGATGACATAGGAATAAAAAATCCGAAGATTTGTTCATATTATAACAAGAACATGATGCAGTATAAGTTTACTCTTGATTTGCTAATAGGAAATGTCAACAGGGTTTCAACTTTGATGATTTGTTAGGTCATCATCCGGACATATTAAATTGAGACCAACCAGAAGAATGTAATTTGTAACATGCAATCTAAATATCAATCAAGATAATAGTTAATAAACAATTAGATCTTGTAAGTCCTTTTCGCCAGCCCCTCTATTTCCTACGTTTACTAAACCCGCCTCCAGCTTGAAAATCTTCTTCTTGACATCTGAGACCTTTTATAATATAATCTTCTTTTCCTAGCTGCCAAAGCTCCTTGTCTCCCTCGCAAAAATGCCTTGTATGCATCCCAAACGATCTCAGTCTTAGCCGACCCACCATCCCTTTAAAAAAAAATCTTCTGTCTCCTCTTTCAAGGCCTCCATTGCCTCTTGTTCAGAGAGTATCGTTCGGTCCAACCTCCAGATTGAGGCTAATGTACTGTCCCCTATTGTCAACCGAAGGGAAATAGCTGAGTGATCAGAAAGATGTACTCCAATATGCCCAATCTGCGCAACTGAATCAACCACCCTGTGGTCCAGCAAAAAATAATCAATCTGGGATTTATGATTATACTTTTTATCCTAGAACATGAATCCTGACTGCTGACCAAACCTACTCCAAATATCACATAAACCCAGCTGGCTCATCAACAGTCTAACTCTGTTTGACATTTTGCCATTTACAGCCACTCTACTGTTTTGAGATCTATCTAGTTTGTGATCCAAAACTGTATTAAAATCCCCAGCCATAATAATCTGCCCAGGAAAGTTCAGTAATTCCCTTACTAGTTCATCTAGTGGACCTGTGTCGTCCTGGTTCGGGCCATAATAGTCTACCACAATAAACACTTGCCCAAAAACCTTTAACTTAACAATCAACCATCTCCCTCCAGCGTTGGACGCCTTACCTTCCATTGAGATATTCAAACCTTGTTTGATTGAAAAACTGCCACTCCCTTAGACACAGCTGTCTGTGGAGTATATACTACATGAGCCAACCACTGTTGAGATAAAAACAGCTGCTTACTCTCATCCCCGGTCAGTTGAGTCTCCTGTAATATAACTATTTGTGCCAGAGAATCCTTCAAATATTGCATTATCAATTCCCTTCTTCTCTTTACACGCATTCCATTTACATTCCAAGATAAAATGTTCAATTTGTTTAAACTACCCCCACTCATCCCAACCAAGAAAAAAGACTCTCACTCCCTCGCTACCATTGACAACAAAAATGCAAGTGAGCATTTACCCCTTACCATTCCCTCCCTCACTCAAAAAAGACCTGCATCCCACCCCCTTTCCCAGGAAAACCCTTTCCAACTACCCATGGCTATTAAGCCCTATGAGTGCCCCTTAACGGGCGGTGTATTTATTAGACAAAAATATGAAAAGAAAACCTGAGTAGAATCCTTAACAAATCCTTAAAGAAGGATCAGCCAGAGCAGCACAAAAACACCCTATAACTTCAAATTCAAATATTACCTGGTTGACACTGTTCCAAAAATGTATCTACATCTTCTACAAAATGGAAGGAGTGCATCTTATTATTCCACATCACCTTTAAAAGGGCTGGGAATTTCAGTTTAACCAAAGCCTCCAAATTCCTCAGCGGCTCAATCCTCTTACCAAGCTCCCACTGTCTATTAGCAGTAACAGTCAATAAGTCTGATCTTACTTCAGCTTTAGCACCATCTACTTCCAAAGTTTTCTTCTCAAGAGCACTCGCTAGAATCTCTTTTTTCAAAGTGAAGGTTATAAAATGTATCAGAATTCTCCTGGGTTTAGCACAATTAGGGCTCGATTCCGATCCGGTAAAAAAAATCCCCCGTACGATTCGTATCCGGAGCCGTTTCCGTACGACTCGTAAACACACCATACGACCCGGCGAGTACGATCCGGACCGGGTGATCAGGACGCTATTCGTACGGTCCGCGTCAGGTAAGGGCGATTCGTACGGAAAAGGGCTCAATCACATACACACCGTACGCCGCGTACCCCCCATGATCGCCGGGGTACGCGCCGTACCCCTGCGATCATGTGGGGTACACGCCGTACACCCAGCGTACATGGGGTGTGCACCATACACCCACCGTACATGGGGTACGGTGCGTACCCCATGTACGCTGGATGTACGCCGCGTACCCCCCATGATCGCCGGGGTACGCGCTGTACCCCAGCGATCATGTTGGGTACGCGGCGTCCCCGGGGGGGGCGTTCTGTACTTGTTTCGGCGCGAACTATGCGTTTACGGCTGTTTCCAGCTCCCGTAAAAAAAGGCTCATACGTTGCGTACCCGACACGAATCGTACTTGCTGGGTCGTAAAAACCAGCCGTGAACCGTAGCGATGTCACGTACAGCGGGTTCCGAGTGAGACTTGTACGGATATTTTAGTCGTACGGAGTCCTGTACGACTCGTACGGTCTTTGGCTCCTGGTATCGATTGTACTTCGTCGTACGTACGGGGACGTGTACGGGTACGATTTGTACGGGGAAAATTGCTCCGTACGACGATTCGGAGCGCATTTTACCGGATTGGAATCGACGCCTTAGTGTTCATCCTGAAGGGGTCACGATGTACTCTCTAAATATCTCTAGAGATTTCCTCCTCTGTCTCTTCCAACTGCAACTCACTCTTCAGCAAATGTACTACATACTTCCTGATGTCCTCTCCTTCTTTACCCTCTGGAAGTTTTAGAATTTTCAGATTATTCTTTGCATACTCTCCAATCTTTCTACCCTTTCCTCGTGTTCCCTCTCCTTATTCTTGATTAGGACTTACAAGATCTAATTGATTTGAAGGCAGATTTAGCAGGAATCCTGATAGGGTCAAAGAGAAGTGGGATGCTGGCCAGCTTGCTCATTTTGAGTATGGCGAGGGCTGCAGCAAGCTTTTAGCTTGGAAGACAAAGAGTGACCAAGTTCGAAATCTGATTAAAGAAGTGAAAAGTGACGAGACAGGTCTGATTATCGCAGATAATAAAGGAATAGCCACAGCCTCTCATGACTATTTTGGGAAGGTATATCAGGAAGATCTGGTGGAAGATCAGGCAGTTCTGAGATGGGTGACATTTTTGGACCCTTTATCGGAGGATTTTAAGGATGTCTTGAATCAAGAGATCACTGAGGGAGAGGTTGAGGAGGTTATGAGAGGGGGAAAAAGAGGCAAGGTACCCGGGCTAGATGGACTTCCGACAGAAGTTTTTAAAGTCCTGGTTGGAGTTTTACCTCCTATCATGATGCAGTTGTTTATTGAAATTGTCGTGGGAGATAGTTCTCTGCCCCCCTCTTGGAATGAGGCAAACCTAATGCTTATTCTCAAGCCAGGGAAATCACCAAAGAATGTTGAATCGTACAGACCTATCTCCCTTTTAAACATTGACTATGAGCTTTTTGCTAAAATTATTGCAGGGAGGCTGAATAGTGTAATTTTACACTTAGTTCATGAGGATCAAAAGGGTTTTATTAGAGGCAGACAGCTGAAAGAGCTGACCTTTTCCCTCATTGGCTCTATAGACATGGCCTCTTCCTGCGATCTTCCCTAGGCGGTTATCGCATTAGTTGCTGCCAAGGCCTTCGATCGAGTCAATTGGGTTTACTTGCACACTCTAGTTAAACATCTTAATCTAGGAACAAATCTTTGTAAAACTCTGTCAACTATTTATCGGGCCCCCACAGCAAGAGTGTTGGTGAACGGGACATTGACGCAGCCTGTATTGGTCAGGCATGGAACTAGGCAAGGGTGTCCGTTGTCACCACTTTTGTTTAATTTGTATATAGAGCCTCTTGCGCGTAAGATAAGGGTCTCGGAGAATATTGTGCCTTTTGAGGTTGGAGGTTGGTCCAAGAAGATCGAACTGTTTGGAGATGACATAATAATCTACACCCCTTAACTTCGACAAACCATGAGCTGTCTCCTAGATGTAACGAAAGAGTTAGGGACTGTTTCAGGCTATGATAATATTAAGGAAAAAAACAGAAGTTATGGCCTAGAACATGAACACTGAGGGTATCCTATGTAAAAAAGATATGAGGTATCTTGGAGTTAGGATAACTCACAATATAGCGGATCTTACCAAGATTAATATTCTTAGGCTTAAAAAGGAGTTAAGTGATAGTCTAAGGGGATGGTCGCATTTACCACTCACATTGTTTGTTTGTGTAAACTTAGTGAAAATGATGATTTTGCCAAAGTTAACATTTTTATTTGAAACAGTCCCCTTGACTTTTAAGAAGGAGTGGTTGTCAAGACTGCAGAGTGAGATTAGCACTTTTCTTTGGGCATCTAAAGGATCGCGCCTTTCTTGGAAGGAGCTTAGGAGACGGCTGGTGAAGGGTGGTCTGGCGGTGCCGGTTTTTCAACTTTATTTGTGGGCTTTTTTGTTGAAAAATAGTAGGATGCTGCTGGCTATCCCGACTGATACGGCAATTGGCAGAATGTTTGGAGCAATGTTGAAGAAGCAGGACTATAACAAGAATGATTTCATGTATAAATTTGCTGATCTGAATTTTTTCAAGAAGGCTAGATTATCGGTTTTAAGCAACATCGCGGATACATGATACAGAATCAGGCGGGCTTTAAAAATTACAAATTATAGCCTGAAGGCTTTAATTTGGGATGCGTCAGGATCCCCACCCTGGTCTAGGGATTTGCTGGCTAGACCACTAAAGGAGATGGGTCTTCGGAGTAGGGAGCAGCTATTTCCGGATGGAATATTAATCACATGGGGTCAGTGAGGAGGAATGGGGTCGCAGTTTTTCTAGATTTAAATATTTACAGATTCAAAGCTGGTGGGTGGCAATGGGCGATCAAATAGGACCCCAAAATAAGCTATAGGAGAAGCTCTTTTCGAATTGTGACATTAAGAAAGAAATAACACTGTGGTACTGGCTGGTGCTAGAAATGGAGAATGGCCCTTTCAAGCTACTGGAGACCATGTGGGGAGACTGCTTGCCGAAGATCGCAACGGAAAACCAATGGCAAGTAACAATGTCTACACTTTATAAAATAGTAAAACCTGCATGTTTGAGGAGGAATCATGTTTTTCACAGTGCACAGGGCGTATTGGACTCAAAGACGATCCAAATTTGGTTCAGGAGGTGTAGTGGTGTGCCCCAAGTGTAAAATCCCAAACGAATATGATCTGCACATGTTTCTGCGTTGTCCGAAGATTCAGGTTTTTTGGGAGGACGTGAGTAGCTCTCTGCCAAGTGTCCTTGGGCTGCAGATTAAGGTAAGCCCTGAGCTGGTTATATTTGGAAGACTGGATCTGCAAGGTAAGGGCACAGATGACAATGTAAAGCTTATTTTTTATGCTGTAATTTTGGTTTGAAGAGAGATATGCAAACAATGGGTGTCCCCGGCCCCTCCAACAGAGCTTGATTGGTTACGTTCCATGAGATTTATTGCAAAATTGGATATTTCAGATCAGACAAAAAAAGATATACATTTTGGAATCCTTTTTTGGCACGTTTTGGGTGAAGGGTAGGGTGTTATGGCGTGCAAGAGGTATAGGTCCAATGATTACGACTTAGCCTGCCTCAGCTGGTGAAAGTCTTCTTTGTTTACCTCAAAGATCTGGGGAAAGGGTTTGATTCGCTGTGAAATGAGTATCCCCGGTTTTCTTTTCCATCGAGGGTGCTTCATAGAGAGAGCCTCTATTATAAAAGGCGTTGGTCTACCCCACCCCCTTTGTATCCAGTAAATGAGGTCGAAAAGCCCAGGGTGGTTTTGTTGAGTTTTGGGTGGCGATAAGGCAAATGAGGATATAAAAAAAAAAGATAATAGTTAATAAGGTTGGAAAAATCACAACTATTTTAATTTCATTTTTCAATGCAACAATGTTCCTGTGTCACCAAGTGTACCGGAAAATGACATGGGTTCAGAAAAAACAATGTTGTCAATGGTTCTGATTATCAGGGCCATTTACAAAAACAAATGTGCCTAAAGATACCGCAATGTACTGCTATCTGACCAATTTTGTTGAACCATCCAAAACATTATGTTGAGGTGTTCATTTACTCTTGCTGTGTCCCTTTCTGTAGTAATTCACCTCAATACAAAATCCTGTCACCTTGCTACAGTCTGACTTTCCCAGTAAAAGATTTTACCATGATCTCCTTCACGTTTCATCCCGACTCAGTGTCCAGTCTTGAACTTGAACATTTCCTTCTTAATACCCACCTGTGAGGAAGCAGAACTCCATGATTGTATCCTTGTCACAGCTCATGTAACCAACCCCTATGTGGATTTAATTGATATGTTTATTCTTAACTGTGAGTTAACATATTTAATTGACATATCATGTCTAAGAAACAGTCATGGTGTCCTGGTTGATGATTATGCTGTGTGTACTGTGTATCATATTATAGAAAGTTGTCATTAGCCAAATGTGAGGTCTACTCAGGTGGCAGAGTTTATAGCTCTCACCACAGTTTTAATTTTAACCAAGGAAATGATTGCTACCATGTACACAGGCTCGAAGTATGCACTTGGAAGTAACTCATGACCTTGGGTTCCTAATGAAGCACAGGGGCTTCCTAATGTCAGTCACAACCCCTATTAGGCAAGGAGAGCATGTTCAAAACCGTGTGAGTGCCTTCCAGTTGCCTAGGAAAGTGGCCGTCGTAAAGTGTGCTGTGCACCAGCATGATGTTGCAAGGGTAATACTCTACCTGATTCTGGCCCTACAAACTCTGCTTTATCTAAATTCGCTGAAGTTCTATGTATGTAATAGGAACTTACCTATTTCATGTATCAAAGCTGAAAGACTTTTCTTAGTTGCAGGAACAAGTATCTAAAGGCAAAAAACAGTCCTGGATCAAATAATAATATAAATGAGACCCTGAATAAGTGAGGAGAGATAGTATTGGGTGTGTGGTTGTACCAAAGTTTCTACTCCCAAACCATGCCTGATTGTATTTAAGGTGTACCCTATGTCAGTAGGGACAGTATAATACGTGCCACTTCTTTTCTTCCATAATCCACAATTATTGTCCATCATTTGCTTTTTGCCTGTCACATAATGCTAGTAAGGGTATTAAGTCCACCTGTGCTGTTCACCCTCTCCATCTCCATTGAGGCCCATTTGTCACCTTCAAGTGGATTTTGTAAAGATGCCAAATACTCATATGTTTTATCTATCGAGTCTGGGTGCTTTCATGATGGGTGGACGAATATCCTTGTACCCTTGCAGATGCCTTCACAGTAGCTAAGCGGTTACTCGCAAATGTTATTTCAAGTTCAGGGTACCATACATGATCAAGCGTGATGGCTAAACACACTTTATGAGTACATTAGCACAGGCCCTTTGCAAGGCTTTAAGAATAGAAAAGTGTAGGAAATACATCATTTTGGGCCTAATCACCCCCCCCCCCTTTTTTCTTGCCACCGGTGGTAACTGCCTCTGACTGTACCCTGGGCTCTGCTTGACAGACGCAGGGCCATTGCTTGGTTGTAAAGGTATATGGTGGATAGGTATAGTTGCAATTGGCAATGACAGACCCCTGTAAGGCCCTTGTATATGTTAAGGTGAGGGGGATTAAAAACTAACTATTATATAATAGGGCAAGGAGGTTTAGAAGTCTGGTATATTTCCTGCACTGAAGTGTGGGATGCTATGTTGCCAGCTGTCATTTTAAAGGCAGCCCTGCTTTGTAGATTGCCTTTAAAATTAAATTGTATACAAATTTGAATTTGGAATTAAAGGTACTTCCAAAGTAGTAATTTAGCTTATCTTTTCATACATGTCACCCCAAGGTCTCCCCTAGGTGCCTCAGAGGTAGTGTGCCATGTAACTGTAAGCAGGAACATAATAAAAGAAGAAAAACTGACACATTTGTTTTTCCCTATTGTAGATAATTAGCTTTGGAGGCTAACATTGGGATATTTTATTTAAGAATAAATATTGCTTGGAAGGAGCTGAAAATATAATTGTAGGACTTAAAATGATAGTTATCATAAATTCAACAACTTGCCATTGTTAGATGTATGATAACTATCACAGAAAATATGTTATTAAACTTTCTTTTCTGTAAGCAAAAATCCAAGTCTTCCAGTTGCACTCTCCTCGTTAGGTTGCCTCTGCCAAGCTGTGTGGTGAAGTTTTTGGAAAAAGCTTCACAAAGTGACCAGCTCGACATTGAGAGTCAAGCTGACTACCTTAAACTGTGAACCAGCCTGAATTTCAGGTTTGTCCAACTTAAAACTCTGGAGCTCCAGACTTCCTGGATTTGACCCGGGCCTCTCAAAAAGCCAAGTTGACATAAGTCCAGCCTGAAGAAGAGCTTCACTCGACGCCGAGAAAACATCTCCAGAGAAAATACTAAGGGGCCCATTAGGATGTCGGGCAGATCGCCATCGCCATGCGGGCGGTAGCGATCCGCCCTACATCCTTGCCGGCCCGCCACCCATTTTCCCCCACCATATTACTATGGCGGGGGGACCATGGCAGACGGAAACACGGTCCGCCGCTTTTCCATCCCGGTCGCCTTGCGACCGGGGCAGAAAAGGGTTTATATGGTGGCTGTGTCTATCAGACACCGCCAGCCATATTAGGATGGGCTTTAGAAGATGCCTTTCCGTGGCGGCAATGCCGCCACGGAAAGGCATGTGGTCTTCTAGTTTGGGGGCCCGTTGCAGGCCCCCAGGATGGTGGGGGCTGGGGGAGGCAAATGGGGGGTACCTATGGTAGCCCCCTACATGTGCATGCTCAACATGGCAGGCCCCGCGCGGTGCCTGCCACATTGCGCATGCACATGCACGACATGCATTTTTAGCATTGTGGCGGCCGGTGCTCAGAGCAACGCCTGCCACAATATTAAAATTGCTGGATGGGCCCATCACTGTGGCGGGCGCATCTTGATTCCCCCCACGGGAATCCCGCCCTTATGGCGTGCGGTCCCGTTATCCGATGGGATGGCGGGTAGACAAAGTCCGCCCATCATCCTAATGACCCCCTAAGTGCTGAGGTGAAATTTTGACTTTTTCCCAGTCAAGCACGACCAGATTTCCCAATTGAGCACTGTTTGCTTCTAAGCCCTAGTTTTACTTTTAATTTTTAAAAAGTCATAACTCTGGTTCCCTACATAGGATTTTTGACATTATGGTGTCTATTTAGTCATAAAAAATTACCTATTTTTTATAAATTGATGTTGGATTTGTATTGTGTGTTGTGTCTTACTTACTTAGTGCATTGGAGTTTTGAAATGCTTTAGACACCTGTCTCCTAAGTTAAGCCTGCCTGCTCACAATCAGCTACCAGGGGTTGACCAAGGGAATAATTCATTGAGACCTTTACTGAACCTTTTCATTGTGGTTTTGGCCTTAAACTTTGACTTAGTCCCGGTCAAGCCTGAACATATGTCCTAATTAAGTGCTGTTTACTTCTAAGCCAGAGGTTTATTTTTAATCTTTAAAAATGTATATCTCTGGTTCCGTACATTGGATTGTTGACGTTTTAGTGTCTAGATTAGTGTTGGATTTTCATTGTGTGATGTGTCTTACCTATTTAATGTATTTAAGGTTTTTAATGCTTTACACATCTGTCTCCTAAGTTAAGCCTGCCTGCTTAAAGTCAGCTACCAAAGATTGAGCAAGGGAATCACTTATTGAGGCATTTAGTGAACCTTTACTTTGTTTGTGGCCCTAATATTCGTGGTAGGTCCCTTATTATAACTACTACTACACCATTGTCCAGCAAAAAGCATTTTCATTTGGCTAGCGCGATAATCAGAGGAAAAAGGCAGAGAGTAGCAATGGTACCTTCAAGAACAAAATAGTTAAGATATGCTAAGAAGCACACACATCTAAAATGGCCTGATGCCTGGCTGATAGCACTATGGTCACTCAGAGCAAATCCCTCCCAGAAAACTAATTGACCCTGTAGGAAATAATCATGGACCGGCCTATGATGCCGCTCTCAAATCCCCTAGTCTTAGTTTGTAATTTGGATATTCAGTTAAAAAATAATGCAGTTTTGCTGTATTGGAGAAAGCTTACACAACGTGGGCTTGATTCGCAATGGTGAACTGAGACAAGAGTCTAACTTTATGACTTCAGGTATTCACAAAGGGCTTTTACGAGTAGTAAAGTTATAATTTTGTCTCAGTTTTGGTCTCAGTTAATCTTAAGACCATAACCTAAGTTTAACTGAGACTAAAGTCTAACTTTACTACTCGTAAATGCCCCTTGTGAATATCGAAAGTCGTAAAATTAGACTTTCAACTCAGTTTACCTTTGTGAATTGGCCATTGTTTATAGTTTCTGGTCTCAGAATCAGGCACCCTTACCTGAGTGTATGACTGAAGCCTGTTACTCCCTCCAGCCTAGTGATTGGGTATACACATGAATGCACCAGAGGAAAACCACATTGCATCCTCTCTGGCGTATGTCCTTCCAGGTCGTACTAATTACCAACACAATCTTTCAATGTTGGGGTCTGATATTGGGACTGCAACCAAGCTGTTCTTCCTAGCTGTGTCAGTGGTCCTTCTTCTGCTCATGGACCTGTGATTGCCCTGAGTTGGGACCACCTGAAAACCTGTTTCTGCTGCTTTTGGCCAGAAAGACAAATTCTCAATGTCAGCCTTCTCTACCTACACCACCATCTCCACACATTGCTGCTCCTGCAGCCTCTCATCATTACTAACCTCATCTGAGATGTGTGCCCCCGAACGATACTGGATCCATCTGTGGATATGTTCTGCTTTTATCACCACTGCCTTGAGTGTCTCCTTGGCGGTTGGTTACATGTACGCTTTGCGATAGTAAATCATTTTAAAGCCTAATTACACTGAGCCTGTCCTTGCACTGAGCAGCCGCTCTGCTTGTGGGAACATGTCCAACAAGCTGGTACTTTAAAAGTACAAATAAATGATTAATCTTTCTTTGTGCAGAATTTGCATGCACTTTGTTCCCTATTTCAGAGTAGTTCCCCATGGATTGGTGTGGCCAGCAGTTTTAACTACACTTTTCTTGATCTATTCTACCATAGGCCCTAACTTCCAGAATATGCTGCCATATCCACTACATTTTACCAGGGCCTTGAAAACTTTAGTAATACGCCCACCTGGAACATGTCAGATGTGAATCATCTTGAATAGACTGCTACAGAAATCAACTGTGCACACTGTAAAGGAAATGTCTCCAGTGTTTTTTTGGTGATAACAAATGTGACCTAAAGGTAAGCATTCCTTTTGTGCTGTCGCCTTTGAGTTCTTTTGTCCTCATGAACTGTTATTTTACAGGTGATATCAGCAGGTAACTATCCATAATTCATATGTGGACCCTGATCGTAGCCATGGCTGCTCTTTGATTGAACTGGGACTTTTTCCCCTGATAAAACATTACTGTTCTGAGACACTTTGATGATCACCCTTGTAGTGCTGATGAAGCAAGGTTTCATACTTACAGAAACTTTCTTGGATTCAGTCCCCTCGAAATAACATATAACGAGTTAACCAACATGTTTTGTATTTACTAATAACTGCATTACACGACATTTCAGTGCCTAGGGGAAGCTTGTTTATGGGTTTTACTAACCAGTAATGCAAGTGTCCTAAAATGGCCACCGAAAACGTGGGAAACCTTTTGCACATGCTTCTATTACATCTACGTAGTGTGACGTATCTATGCTTTTGGTGGGAATTTCTTGCAGCTGCGCAGTAGTGACAAAGATGGCTGCTTCAACTATCACATTTTAATGCACATGCTTCTGCTAAACCATTAATGCTATAGTTAAAATAAAGTGATGGGGTTAGAGTACAAATAAGTGGTATACAGTGCATTCATTTATTTCCGTATATTAACGTGTCTCTCTTTGGATTTATTATTAGCTCGTATTTGGGCCTGAAGGGTACCGAAAATCTCCATCTTGAATTGTGTGCGCATGTCTTTATGATCACCAAAAACCTTGAAGCACTGTCATTGAACGGCAGCAAAGGCCTGTCTTAGCGGCAATGTTCATGGAACCTCACCCTGTGACCTGGAGCAAGAGGAAGACGCTGAGTGGAACTTTATACATTGTATATTAAATTAAATATTATTGCTGGGAGGAATAAAATGAATGTATGATGATACCACGCATACCATCACAACGCGGTATTTTACATCGCGGTTTTGACAATGCAAGTCGTTACATCGATTTGCTTTGGTGGGCGCTAGACTTAGGAATAGTGTGAATTACTATTCCAACTCCAGTCTACGTACAGTAGGGAAGGTGATGGAATAGTAAATCACACTATTCCTTAGTCTACAGCGCCCTCCAGTGCAAGTCGATGTAACGACTTGCGTTGTTAAAACCACAATGTAACCATTACACGTTGTAATGGTTGCGTGGTAAAGAATGTTTCCCAATAAAAATACTTGGGAAAGTAATCATGGGTGGGAACATTAATCAATTACATTAAACAAAAATGACTTCATACTGGATTTCTGACCAATCAAACAAAGGGAATACACACATTTGCAACATTGGGGGGTGGTACATGCCCTGAAAATTGGTATAACTAAGGTATGCTCAGTTAGTTAGATTGTCTGACTTGTCACAGACCTGTCACTGAACCAACGTATGCTGAAGAAGAATCGAGAGCATAGGGCTGGTCGAGCACTCTGACAGAAGAATCGGGAATTTGCTGAGGGAGAAGAATCGATCTACCCAGTCGGGGTCCCAGAGTAAACATAGAGAGGGGTGTAATGCTGATGTTGCAATTACCAGAAGTTACCTGTCCTGTCCTGTCCTGCACCTGTTCTGCACCTGTCCTGTCCTGTTGGCTCCTGTCTAGTCGGGAACCCTGTCTTTTCCAGCCCTTGGCCAGGGTTGGTCCTCTCACCATTCTAGGTAAATATAATCCGTGTGGTATGTCCTGGTATGTCCTTGTATGTCCTTGTACTGTCTTCCCTTCTTACCCTTCCCAGGTACCAATGTCTAAATTCTTAATTAAGTCTCCAAAGATTTTTGCTTTGATCCTTATTCTTATTCTTGAGAAACTGTTGAATAGTGTATGCTGGTATTTGAATATTGCATAAATAAAGGTTTAAAAACTTTCCTGTGATAATTTTATGATAAGAAGTGAAATGCCATACTACCTATTATTCAAACACCTTGGTCCACATTTTCTAAGTGAGATACTTAGGTATAAGTGACAAGGAATTGGTACGTTATGGTATAAAAATATAAATCACTGATAGGCAGAAAGGAAATAGATTACCGGTTTAGAGGTGTGAATGTGTTTATTGGCCCAGGTGAGTATGTTAGTCCTGAACTGGTAGCGTGCCATCAGTGCTACCTGCACTAATTCTAGATTATTTTCTTCTTGAATTCCAACATTTGTCATAACAGTTACTTTGGATGAAGTGAGAAGAAACGGAGAGTTTATTGAAGAAATTAATAAGTCAAACACACTATCCGTAGGATTAGTGGTAGACAAATGAGATGCTTAAGCCAAGATGCTGATTCATAATAAAATTGTTTTAGATTACATTTTAGCAGCAATGGAAGTTATGCTACTGTATGTTCTGGATGCTAAGTTCGCCCTAAGTTGGCAGGGTATGCTCAGACCTGAGTCCCTTGTTCACTTGGCCACTGGATTCAAGATAGCCTGGCATATTAAGGATTATGAATCCGAAACCGGTCCCAGGATGCTTGTTTCCGGTCCATGGAAGACAGGGCTTGGTAGTTCGGGCTGGACTGTTCCCATGAGGCACAGGGTCAGACTGATTTGCATATGGCCATGTCTGAACTGGGGTGGCTGAGTCAGCTAAAGAATGGTGATGGATTAAACCCAGATCAGTTGACTGGGGGTGAGTGTTTGATTTGCTCAAACGCTCCGTCCATCTTCCCCTTTTGTATCGCTTTGTTCGCCCTAAGTTGGCAGAGTATGCTCAGACGTGAGTCCCTTGCTCACTTTGTCCACTGGATTCAAGATAGCCTGGCTGATGAGGATTATGAATCCGAAACCGGTCTCAGTATGCTTCTTTCCGGTCCAGGGAAGACATGGCTTGGCAGGTGGGCTGGACTGTTCCCATGAGTCACAGGGTCAGACTGATTTGCTTATGGCGATGTCTGAACTGGAGTGGCTGAGTGAGCTAAAGAATGGTGATGGATTAAACCCGGATCAGTTGACTGGGGGTGAGTGTTTGATTTGCTCAAACGCTCCGTCCATCATCCCATTTTGTATCGCTTTGTTCGCCCTAAGTTGGCAGGGTATGCTCAGACGTGAGTCCCTTGCTCACTTGGCCACTGGTTTCAAGATAGCCTGGCTGATGAGGATTATGAATCCGAAACCGGTCCCAGGATGCTTGTTTCTGGTCCAAGGAAGACATGGCTTGGCAGTTCGGGCTGGACTGTTCCCATGAGGCACAGGGTTAGACTGATTTGCATATGGCCATGTCTGAACTGGGGTGGTTGAGTGAGCTAAAGAATGGTGATGGATTAAACCCAAATCAGTTGACTGGGGGTGAGTGTTTGATTTGCTCAAACGCTCCGTCCATCATCCCCTTTTGTATTGCTTTGTTTGCCCTAAATGGGCAGGATATGCTCAGACGTGAGTCCCTTGCTTACTTGGCCACTGGATTCAAGATAGCCTGGCTGATGAGGATTATGAATCCGAAACCGGTCCCAGGATGCCTGTTTCCGGTCCAGGGAAGACATGGCTTGGCAGTTCGGGCTGGACTGTTCCCATGAGGCACAGGGTCAGACTGATTTGCATATGGCCATGTCTGAACTGGGGTGGCTGAGTGAGCTAAAGAATGGTGATGGATTAAACCCAGATCAGTTGACTGGGGATGAGTGTTTGATTTGCTAAAACGATCCGTCCATCATCCCCTTTTGTATCGCTTTGTTTGCCCTAAGTTGGCAGGGTATGCTCAGAAGTGAGTCCCTTGCTCACTTGACCACTGGATTCAAGATAGCCTGGCTGATGAGGATTATGAATCCGAAACCGGTCCCAGGAGGCTTGTTTCCGGTCCAGGTAAGACATGGCTTGGCAGTTCGGGCTGGACTGTTCCCATGAGGCACAGGGTCAGACTGATTTTCATATGGCCATGTCTGAACTGGGGTGGCTGAGTGAGCTAAAGAATGGTGATGGATTAAACCCAGATCAGTTGACTGGGGGTGAGTGTTTGATTTGCTCAAACGCTCCGTCCATCTTCCCCTTTTGTATCGCTTTGTTCGCCCTAAGTTGGCAGGTTATGCTCAGACATGAGTCCCTTGCTCACTTGGCCACTGGATTCAAGACAGCCTGGCTGATGAGGATTATGAATCCGAAACTGGTCCCAGGATGCTTGTTTCCGGTCCAGGGAAGACATGGCTTGGCAGTTCGGGCTGGACTGTTCCCATGAGGCACAGGGTCAGACTGATTTGCATATGGCCATGTCTAAACTGGGGTGGCTGAGTGAGCTAAAGAATGGTGAGGGATTAAACCCAGATCAGTTGACTAGTGGTGAGTGTTTGATTTGCTCAAACGCTCCGTCCATCATCCCCTTTTGTATCACATTCATCTTCGCCAACACCTCACTCAGAGTACATTAGCGAATAGCCCACATCAAGGATAGTGCCAGGAATTAGCACACATTAAAGAATGCTAAAAAAAATTATCTCAGAGGCATCTGGACAGAGTTAACTGGAATATTTGAATCCTAGGAGATGATAATATTTGAAATAATTACTGTAATACATTTAATTGTAGTTGCTCTATATGTAGTAATAAAATTAATAATATGCATCATCCTACTAAATTTCTGCCAATGCTTTTGAGAATGATGAATCAAGTTATAATGAAAATGTGAAAGTAGACGTTTTGCGACTATTGACAATAGACTTCTTATAAAGAAATTTAGCAGCCCAGTAAAAAAGGATTGGGGTTCTAAAAACACAATCGAATTTTTCCATGTCCTTAACATTATTATTCTGCATCTGTATATCACAATATGTATTTTATAATCAAATATGGATGTTATTTTCATATTAATTTGAAGTGCCCTTTAGCTTCAATATGTTTGTAACGTTTCATGACATTAGTAGGACAACAAGCCAATTTTGTTTGAGGTAGTACATTTGCACATTTTTGGTATCTCATGGTAAAGTGCAGCCTTACTTTCAACATTGGCAACCAGAAGTGAGATTTTAAGAATTTTGTGAAGTCAGCAGTCTCTCATTTACTGTACCTCCGGTTCAAGGATGTCTTGTAATTTTTCTGTGAGAAGATACTAGCAACTGCTCATTAGATATGTTTTGCTGAAAAACACATTTCTCTGTTATGAGTCTATGGGCCAGATGCACCCACATTGCATTTTGTGAGTCCATAATAGCGAATTTTACTGATTCGCTATTATGGACTCGCAAAATGCAATGTATGTATTTTTTGCTAAATAAAGTGCAATTCCTGCCCATTCCTTATTTGCGACTCGCAAATTGCGAGTCGCAAATGAGGAATGGCTTCCCATTCATTCCTGTGTGCTTAGAGACCCATAGGATTGAATCAGAATTGCATGCTCAATTTGCGAGTACCCAATAGGTACTCGCAAATTGCGCATGCAATTTCAAGGGTGAAAGGGTGCCAAATGGATACACTTTTGCACCCCTAAAATATGCATGTGTGCACATGTGCCTCGCATATATGTACGCCACATGGCACCTTGAAAAATGCAAAAAAGTGCATTTTTCTTTGATTCCCATATTACCACCAACTTGAAGTTGATGGTAATTTGCAATTTCTTAAAGCCAAGTCGCGCATTTATTTTGCTCTCTGCTTTTTGTTTAAGGAATTGCAAATTTTTACTCAAATGCATTTGCAAAATAGGGAATCGCAATGTTTGCGATTCCAATTTTGTGAATGCCTTTTGAGATGATATATCCTAAAAGTCTTTTTGCGGACAGGCAAACTCTTGATACATCTGACCCTATGCTCCTTAAACTTGTACCAAAGGAACATCTGTTCAAATGTGCAAGCATTTTAGTATCATCAGCTGCAGTTGGCCGTCTTGGCCCAGAACTCTGATCAGTTGAAATTAAAATAGTAATTTGATTATTTGCTGTATTGCTCACTATTTTTGGATTAAATGCATGTTAACCTTTTAGCATCCCTATGTGTTGGGTTTTATTTTAACACCCTCGCAATAGAAAAGACTGCAATACCAAGGCAATATCTTTATGGTTCTATGTTGCATTTCTTGGCCTTTCCTTTTATCATTGATTGGCCCAGACACACAGGTGGAATACCATTTTTATAAGTGTTGGAATGGTGGGCGGTATAATGTTTTGTGGTTCCTGACAGATTCTTGATCTTTCCCTCTAAGATGTGAGAATAGTCTGTTCATTTAGCCACAGTTTAATGTTTGCATAGCATTCTGTGTACAAAAAAGGCGTGGATCAATGTAAGCCATATCACCCTATTTGTTTATTTATCAGAAATGTCTGGAATTGGTAAATGTTAGAAATGGAGGTCTCTAGTTGGCAATGGTTTGCAACTTTGTCCAAATAGGGACCCTTGCTTCTAGTCAGGCTAAGGGGCTACACTTCTAAAATAACCTCTGCTCACCCCCTTGGTAACTTGGCATGAGCAGACAGGCTTATCTCAGAGGAAGTGTGTAAAGCATTTGTGAAAACTTACAGTAATACAGTGAAAACACTACAAATGGACACCACACCAGTTTAGAACAATAAGTAATCTTCACTAGACTTAACACAAGACCAAACGACAAAAATCCACAATACACTATCAAGAATATGACTTTAAAATGTTAGAAATAGCTTAGTTCAATGTAGATGGTAAATGCGACACTTTACTCTCAAGGTACCTTGGATGGGTCACACAATACAAAAAAAGGGTCACAGGTAAGGCGACGTGTCAGTTCCTTGATTCGGGGGAGGCGGCACACCTGTTCCTTCCTGCAGTGCAGGGGAGGCGATGTGTATGTTCCTTACCGAAGAGGACGTGAAGAGTCTGTTTCTTACAGTGATCTGGTGCAATGCAACAAGATGGCACCTTGATGCGATGGGACGTTCCAGTGCGATGCAAAATATTGGTGTCTTGGATGCCGTGCGACAATTTTGGATGCAAATCGTGCACGCCTGACGGCTGTGTGGCAAACAGGATGAAATTTGGACAAGCGACAGGCCCTTTGACACGGTTCTCAGTGATGCGACATGCTTCGTCTGCAAGGCAGCAGCGAACAGCTGTGGCGGCACGCTTCTTCGTCGATGAGACGGCGACACGCTTCTCCTCGTTGCATCGCGCTTCCAGCTCCCAGCAACACCCAGTCTCTGAGAGGGCCCTCACTGCAGGTAGAATTCTGAGCAAAGAAATTCAGAGGGAGCCGATGGGGAAGTCTTTGTGTCCCTGAGTCTTCAGAACAGGAGGCCAGCTCAGCTTCAAGCCCTTGGAGATCTTCCTCAAGGTGATTAAAGTACACACAAAGTTCCTTTACTCTTTTGCTTGGCAATAAAGTAACCACTGCAGGCCAACCCCAAACAGTCACTATCGGAGGGGCAGTCTCCTCCTTCAGCTTCCTTGGTTCTTCTCCTTGGCAAAGGTTTGTCTTGATTCCCAGAAGTGATCTAAAGTTCTGGGGTCTGGGCCCCAATATTTATACTGAAAAATCCTTTGTCCTCTGAAGGCAGAGGGTGCCTGTGCCCAGCCAAAACCAGTTCAGTCTCCTGGGTGTAGCTACCTGGCAGGAGATGGAGACAGCATTGTTTGAGTGCAGACCTGGCCCAGCTAGTTAAATGGAAATCTCTTCCCCCTACTCTGTATTCTATGAGGGCTCAGGTCAGGGAAAGGAAATCTCCACCCCCTACTCTCTATTCAATGTAGATCCTTTTCAACCCAGCCCTGACCCATCAGACTGCTGGAGCCAAGTCCCTCTCCAGCCCCCTGTCACTCACAAACCAGACATGGAATACACAAACCCAGCAAAGACTTACTGGAAGGTTAGGCAAGAAAATACCTACTTTCTAAAAGTGGTATTTTCAAACATAGAATGTAAAACTCACCTTCACTAAAATATGTATTTTAACATTCTGAGTTCAGGGATACAAAACTAGAATTCCTACCTTGTTCCCTGGGTCAGTTAGGATAATAAGATGTTATAATCAAACTGCCATTCTGGCCTATGGGAACAGTTAGCTGGGCAATAGTGAAAAAGAAAACTGGCTGTAATTCACTATCAGGACATGCCTCATACCACATACATCAGGTCCTACTTTTTACGTACAATGCACCCTGCCCATGGGGGTACCTTTGGCCTTCCTTAGGGGTGACTAACATGTAGAAAAGTGAAGATTTTGGGACTGGCAAGTATGTGAACTTGCCAAGTTGACATGGCAGTCCCAGACTGCCCACAGGCTCTGCAATGGCAGGCCTGAGCCATAATTTACAAGCTGCGTCTGTTGGTGGCACAACCAGTGCTACATGCCCACCAGCAATGTTTGATTTACAGGCCCTGGGCACACATGGTGCAATGTACTAGGGTCTGACGAGTAAATCAAATAGCCAATCACGGAATCACTAATCCATAACATCAATTTACAAAGAGAGCATATGCACTTAAGCACTGATCAGCATTAAAAAAGTACCCAGAGTCATAAAACAACCAACAATAGGTCAGAAAAGGGCCAAGTACAACACATCACGCTTCCAGTCAAAATGCAGGGTAGACCAATCACTACCTTGATGGGCTTTACTGCTTTGGGCGATAGAACATGGACCCTGGCCTGCAACTGCAGGGGCATACTCTAGTTCTACGCCAATCTGAACCTTTTTGGATCTCCCTGTCCATACTCCCAGCACCCACTAAGCTAACCCAAGGGGAACCTTTCTCCTCACCTGTGGACACCACCTTTGCAGCACCTAATCTCAGCTTGCTCACATGTATGTCCCGCCAGACAGACAGTACCCAGATGGCCAACACAGTGGTGTGGCCCAGTCTACCCCCGGGGTGCGACTCCTGTCCCCCTCACAGGGGCAACCCTGTCCACCAGGACAGCAAACCACAGTGGCCACTGACAGCTGTCAGTGATTAGAGCCAATCCCCAGGCCTTTCATGGTTCTCCAGCCTCTGTGGCATCAGAGAGTGGGGGGCAGTAGCCCCAGGTGCCTGGTACCCTTGGTCCACTCTCCCTCCTCCCAGGTCAAGTATGACATCTGACACTGACCCACCAGCCCTGGGCCTGTGTCCGGTGGCTGTTCAGGAGACTGGGGGGCTTTCTCACACCCGGTCCTCCTACTTGGGGCTCTGCATCCTCCACCCTGGAGCGGTACTCCATTCCAGAATTGTCAGGGCACCTGGGGTAGGTGTCCTGCACAATTTGCCCACCAGTTCAGGGGTTCTATCCTGCAACTCTTGTCCTAGCTTAGGGTCTGTACCCTTAGACTGGGCAGAGATCTGGGGTGAGGCTGCCTTCTTCCCACCCCCCTTACTGGGGCCCTGCACCTTCCCACCTGGAGAGGTGCCCACAGAAAACAAACCAGTAGGGACACTGATCACAGTGATCCTTCCCTCCAGGTAAGGCAACACGTGAACCTGGTTTTCCAACCCAGGGACTACCCCCAGTGGCTGAGCACCTGCCAGGCACCCCAGGACTTCCTGGGGAGCACACAGGCAATCCAAGGCTAACACATAAATCATGTGTTGTGTGACAGTCTGCCTGGTGCAGTTCTCCCAACCCCTGTCCATCTGACAGTGCGTGAAGATCCCCCAGGACAGAAGTGGTGTCACCATGGTCACTCCTAGGAGACTCAGCATTTTCTGGCTGGCCTCCGACCCACTGGTTCTTCCACTGGGGACTCTCTCCCCCTCTCACTCCTCAATCTGGACATCTGTACCCTCCACTTAGGAGTGGCACTACCAGACCCCAAACCTGATGGAGGTCTGCTTACAGACACTCCAATTTCTCCTGACAGTAGGAGATCCCCCTCACAAGGACTACTAGTACAGCCTAGGCTCCCTACCTGGTATTCCCTTAAGGAACCATCCAGGCCCTGAGACTGTGGTTGGGCACTATTGGGACATATCCCAGTCTCACTCATTCTCCTCACAGACAGAACGTGAGGCCCTACAACCTTCCCACTACAACAGGACCTAGTTAGGCTACTCTGAACCTCCCTCACCACTCTGGGCTGGAAGATACCTGAGCCACTCCTCTTAGGGCCAATCCCCAATGCCTCTTCAGACCCTCTGGAATCTACCAAAAGGTCTGCCTCCCGGGTGAGCTCCCTAGGGTCAGAGATCTCACACCCCAACAGGTGTTGGCATAGCTCTTGAAAACAGGGTCTTGCGATATGCTCTCCCACAATTGGTTCACACAGCACCCCACATGTGTTAACCAAACTATCCTTCACATCACCATCCAGTGCCTCGCACACATACTCCACACCACTCTCCTGAGATTGGCAAGACAGTATCTGACTGCCTCTGTCATTCAACCCACACTCTACTGGGCGGGCTCCACATTCACACACCAGGACTTCAAACTTTGGGCAACCCTTCTCCCTGCACCTCTCATCTAGAGTCAGTAGAGTGTCCCTCTCACCCCTAGGACCATGAACGCCTGTGCCAGTTTCTCAATCCAACTCAGGGACACTGCGCACCAATGGAGCTACCTCCTATCCTTGAACCCCCTGGTGTATGTTAACCCCCTCCTTCAAGTCAGGCGTCACACCTCTGGGTGGTTGTACTGTTCTCTCAGCACTAGATAATTCAATTTTGCTGCCACCATCTGAGCTGGACTCCACCTCCAACTCAGCCAAGCTCACTTCCTGAGCTATATACATTTCTTCTCCTTGGGTTAAGGCCCTCTTGGCCTCAGCCCTCTCGAGCTCCTCATCAAGCCTCTGCTCACAAGCCAGAAGCCAGCCATCTTTTTCTGTTTCTTCAGAGAAGTCCTCCTCCTTACACTCAACTGATAATGTTTGCCCTCTGTGGGGTAACTCATAATGAAATAAGGATGCCCCTAGATTCTCCCTGGACCTTCTCCTCACAGACAGCCTCCTTTCCTTGCAGAACATATGTAGCTCATCCATTGTGTAGATGAACATGTGCCAAAAGTTCAGTTCCATTTTGCAACAACAAACTAGAGTCCTAGTATGAAAAATGCTTCTAGGAGGACAACAGAAAACATAAAAACAGTATGTGGTTGTGTTATGGTCTGCTCTCACTAGTAGTGTGCACCAATCACTGTATATGAGTCACAAATGCAAGTCCAAATCCTCACCGGTGACCACCAATGTTAGAAATGGGGGTCTCTAGTTGGGAATGGTTTGCACCTTTGTCCAAATATTGAATCTTGCTTCTAGTCCCTGTGAGGGGCTACACTTCTAAAATAACCCATGCTCACTCCCTTGATAGCTTGGCATGAGAAGACAGGCTTATCTCAGAGGCAGTGTTTAAAGCATTTGTGAACACATACACTAATACAGTGAAAACACTACAAATGGACACCACACCTGTTTAGAACAATAAGTAATCTTTACTAGACTTAACACAAGACCAAACGACAAAAATCCACAATACACTATCAAGAATATGACTTTAAAATGGTAGAAACAGCTTAGTTCAATGAAAATGGTAAATGCAACATTTTACTCTCAAAGTACCATGGTTGCTCAGGGGAAGCGATGTGTCTGTTCCTTACCGGAGATCAAGTAAAGCGTTTGTTTCTTACTGTGATGCGGTGCGATGCGACAAGATGCCGCCTCAATGCGATGCGACGATCCGGTGTGATGCGGCAAAATGTTGTCTTGGATACAATGCGACAACAATGGATGTGATGTGTGCATGCCTGACAGCTGTGCAGAAAAATCGATAATCAATATCGAGATATCCCGAGATCTCGCGAGATCTGTATAATAAACTACTCCAGTAGTCCGAGTCTAGAAAGGGATCACATGACTGGCCAAGGTAGCTTTGGATATTCGAAATTATAACATTGAAAGAATACGAATTATGCTAAAATATCATAAAAACAAAGTAAACAATTAGTATGTACACAAGATCTATAGCATGTTACAAAACACAAAGGCAATATTCCCGCCACAACCAACCCGGCATAAAGGCCGTTTGAATCCTAAAAACTACCTGTGTAGTTTGTTTTAGGCCATAGCGCACAGGATATGACACGTTAATTAGTACTAATGAATTAAAGCTGAGAGCAGAGTTAGATATATAAACACGCCGATCTAGTGCTCTAAATACATTCCAAATACGAAGAGACCCAAGAGGAACAGGGAGGCCGACGTAATAGGAGAAGGTAAGACGGGCGGCACAGTAATTTATTGATAGACAGTAATTCGCGTAAATAGATTTGCAGCAGTGAGGGATAGGGTATATCACAGATTTTTAAAAGCCCAGATTTCCAAAGCCCAATGCGAAATGCAACTTGGTAGCAGAAGTATCTAAGCCAAAGTTACTCCTATTCAGACAAAGTTGTGTGTAATACGGGATTTTAAAACATCATACAGCAGAAATTAAGATTAGCTAGATTTAGATACAGCTGAATGGAGTAAATATACACGGGGTGGTACGCGCCGTTATGTAGAGGCGGGCCATCCAACAGAATTAATTTACCCAATGTAAAATAATGACAGCGCTTCTTATAAAGAAGGAGAAACAGACATCTAAACAAGATAGCTATTCACAGCACCAAGATTGAAGGAGTAAAACCTTTCTCTTTGAGAGCACGATAAAGCAGAAAATCAGCTATACAAGATAGCTATTTACAGCACTAAGATTGAAGGAGTAAAACTTTTCTCTTTTAGAGCACGATAAAGCATAAAATCAGCTCGTGAGGAATTTGAAGAAGGTCACGCTAATTAATTAGAGCGATTGATGAACGGCACAAGTATCAATGCATTCAGCCATGCGCTGTGTCTTTTAGCCTTTGTCCCATATTAGTGGGTATGTGAAGATTTTCATTTCTGTTTATAATCTGGCATTAAGAAATACATAGGATACTCAATCAGTAAGAGCATCCCTTTCTCTTTTGTTATTTCCACCAGGACATTTTTTAATCATTCACACAAAATCGGTGGCTCCCTTAACTCGTAAAGAACATTCCGAATTGAGAAGGTAAATAGGTTCTTTTGTTAAGTGGTACAGATTGATGCAGCTAACTTAGAGAATAGCATTATTACTAAAGATTACCTTTACCCCTTTTTTAATTCAGATTTGTACACTATTCATGAAATAAATAGTGTTCTAACTCAAAGGAAGATGTTGAGTTTATGAATGACCCAGGTGGTGGTGACTTGGAACTAACCACACGATACAGATATTGCAAGGTAACCATAGTCTGTACCTTAGGTGTAAATCTAATAAATTAGTCTTAAAGACATTTTCCACCAAGACTGAACCCTAATCCTTCAATCCATGTAGATCGGTTCACCTATTCCTTTATAGAAAGTATGAGTATAGAAGAGGGTGACCTATAAGATTCAGTAAGATTGTTTTCAGTATACATTAAGGACTGGGCATTACCCATTTTCCAAAAGGCACACTCAATGTAATAAAGATGTGGCTTTTACAAGATCCCCTTTTAAGAGGATTTACCCCCAATTAGAGTATTTCATTGCCTATTTTTCTCCAGTACCAGTACCACATGTTTAATGAATTAAAAGAGGATTTTATTGTGCCAAAAAATCTATTGACTGTTTCAACTGTATGTTTAATTAATGCAATTGATGTATTTTGTATAGAAAAGATGAAAATAGTGATTGTACCTACTTGTATGTTTGTTTCTGAACCAGAACCTTGTCCTGATGAAGGTCCTATCATAAAACCGAAACGCTGCGTCGACAACTTTGTTACAATTCTTTTTAAATGTTCTTCATGTGGATTGACACATTTTTAACTGTTCTAAATGGCACTAAAAATCATTTTATAAAATGCTTTTTTTAAAAATTGTTTTATGAATGTATTATCATTTGAATAAATTGTACAATTTTCTATACACTATTTGAAATTGTTATTTGATCTCATTTTATCCATTTTTTGTGATTTATTATACATGTGGTTATGGGTTGTACATAGGGGCTGTGAGCATTTTCTCTACTATTCAGTAGACTTTCTTTCCTAACTCTATGGCAAGTTAGGGACTTCATTACATTTCTACTTTTCACGACTCCTTGTCCCAGATTGGATCTAAAAGGACACCTCCCTGTCTTTTGAGAAGTCCTTTCTGAGGAATACACAAATCCTTTGGGGAGAAAGGATGCAAATTTGGCCTGGATACCTTTTGTGGGAAAAAGGTTATGCAGATTTAGGCTCCAACAAAGCCAAACATAACAAAAAACGATCAGCACGGGGGTAGGGAGATGGGACAGGACCTTAGCACTTATGGGGATCAGCAACAGTTGCAAGGTATTAACATACATTTAGCGGTATATTCACAAGGACTCAACTCCAAATTATCCCCAACCTAACACAACAAATGTGGAGATAGAATTAACACCCCATTCACAAGCTGGTGCAAACTTCAGACATCGCCTGTATTCCAGCGATAACTGCCCCAAAATCTATCTCCGCGGTGAACACCACCAACTAACCTTAATGAGATGCAGAGTAGGCGTAACCATGCAAAAACACTCGAAAAAACCACAACACCACTTTCACAACTAAATGCCAGATCTGCGATGTTGACCACAACCAAGAGATAAGCCACGGTAGCAGCAGGAATTTAACACCTGCCTCCTGCAGGTGTAAAGCCGGTCGACTACCTGCAGTAGGCAGCGGAACCCGCACACAGCCACCCCCGAGGAAAAAACAACGCCATAGAGCTACTCATCATGCAGCTCGGAGCCCCAACAGAGCTACAACATCCACTGCTACCACCCCCAGGACTGCAACCACGCCCAGGACCCGGACCCACCCCCCCGGACCACCACAGAGGCAGCGCAGAGTAAGACAGCGGACCTACTGAAAATGCACCAGTCTCACAGACCTAACTCCTGAGCCTGTCACCGCCCACTACAGGCTCAAAAGGACAACAGTCATCCGCATCATGACCCACATCGCCTACAGGTTGACTGTCCAAACACAGCGGAAAACCAACATCCCTCCACAGACAAAACTGCTGGCTGTGCTGCACCTGTTGGCCTCTGGGTCTCACAGCCAGCCCTATCAAAGTTCATCACACTTGTCCTGGATGCCGTCCTCAGCTTCGTCCCCAGTACCTTCACTTCTCCCACCCTGCGCAGGAACAGCAGGAGACCAAGCAAGGCTTCTACACCATAGCCAGATTTCCAGCCCTGTTGGGGGCAATAGACTGCACACATGTCCCACTTGTGGCCCCTGCGGATACAGCACACCATTACCGCAACAGGAAGCACACACATTCGATCAATGTGCAGGCAATAGTGGACCACCGGGGACTCTTCACCAATGTCGTCGCAAACTACCCAGGCAGTGTGCACGATTTCTAAATCTTCCGACAGGCCATCGCCAACCAGCGCTTCCAGGATGGCACATATGGAACTGTACTGCTCGTTGGTAAGTGCAAAATCAACACACCACACACCTCAAATCCACCATCACACAACGCACAATTGTGGGAATGCACATGTGACCAAACCACATACAACATGCCAAACAACATGCTCACCCACCAGACTCAACACCACCACTCTATGATGAACCTGGCCTACACCTGCACACAATACAGCCATATCATGGCACGACAGCCACACAACAGCTGAATGTGTAGATGTGGAATGCAGGCATGTGCATAGGATGCAAGTGACCCCTGAATGGCAATGTACACAACGGCAAGTCAGGCGTGGATGTGCAGGCCTAACATGGGGAGGCAAACCACAGCCATGTCCATGCAGACCACAACTGCTGGTGACTGGAGAGTAGCGAACAGTAGACGCAACCATGTCACACCGGCCGGGGCTCAGATAGCTTAAATGTTGCCCACTCCCCCCCTGTGTGTGAGAGCATAGTGGGAGGGCCCTGAGTACACCAGGGCTACGCAGGGGTGTGGAAAAAAGACCCTGTGGCACAGAGCGTGGTTCTCACCCGGAAAGGCCAACGTCACTGACAAGGCAGCACCTCGTAGTCCGCCACGAGGCTGACACTGTGAGCAGCAGGCCCTGCGAACCTCTGTGCCTGATACACCATAGCACATTGATACCCAGACCAGGTCTACCTCCACCAGCACCCCAAGGCTGCACCGCACACCTGCCGACACTGTTGTGTGTCAAAGAGGGCCCACCATGAGCCGGGGCAAGTTCCACGCCCCAGTCCCGCAAGCTCTGCAGCCTCCACAGACCATCGCTGGCCCCCACGGTTCTGGTCCACATAACTCCTTTCTCATTGGCATAATCCACCGGCGTCCCCTTCATCACAGTGGGCCCCTCATGTGAAACTGTGTCCTGAGTCCTGAATGGCAGTGACTCCAAATTCAGCGCCAGACTCTCTTCGATCAGTGAGGCATGATCCCATATGGCAAGCCGGCAACACGTGGTGCCACTAACCCTGTTCAACGCAAGCCAGCAACACATGGTGCCACTAACCCTGTTGAATGCATGCCAGCGACACGTGGTTCCACTTACCCTGTTCAATGCAAGCTGGTGACACGTGGTGCCACTAACCCTGTGTGCAGCGAGTGACCGCCAGCCTCCGGCGGAACATCGTTGGTGTCTGAGCCTGTGGCCTGGGGGTTTTCATCAGCAGAGGGCAGGTACGGACTTGGTGTTTGGCTTGAGTCTGTGGCATTCATATTCTACATGTTGCAGGATACTGCTGGCATGTGCACTCTGCATCATGCCCTGGGGGTCACCCTTCCACTGTCCACCTAGTCACTCTGCGACACGCTCTTCAACTTTGAAGAGAACCTGCTCTATACTCGTGACCCTACCCTTCTCCCGCAGGTAAGCGTCCCATGGCGGAGGGCCCATGTGGGCTGCTGTGCATCTGGGGCCACTAACCCTGTATGACTCAAGTCATCCCCCTTGTTGTTCTGCCATTGCTTGTCTGAGTGCCTGATGACTGTTGGAGTTGTTGCCAGCACCTGCTTCTCCCTGAGGGCTGGCTTACACTCACCCCACACACAGTCAGCCCAGGCGTCACTGGATAAGTCGGCCTGCCATCACATCCTGCCGAACCGAGTATTGACTCTTTTCTCCCTGCACTGTCACAGGTGATCAAGGATTTGCACTCTGCCCTTTGATGATGACACCCCTCCGAGATCCGAACACACCCACCCAGAGGCAGTACAATGCAGCTCACATTCGTACCAGGGGCATCGTTGAACACACATTTGGCGTGTTGAAGTCATGTTTCAGGTGCCTGGATGGCACAGATGGAAAGCTCCTGTACAACCCGGAGATCGTGGCCAAAATGACTGTTGCATGTTGTGTCTTGCGCAACATCTGTGTACACACCAAGGTCCCATGGATCCCAGTTCTAGAAGTCCCAGACGATGATGGGGACGATGGGGCAGGTGGCCCACATCCCGCTGAAGCTGCGGCAGGAATGGCCCGTAGGAACACCATCATTGACAATTATTTCTCATGAGCACATGACATTGTGGCCGCCCCTGGCAATCCTGGGCCACTACAAAATGTCTATTGATACAGCATGTGTGAATAAAACATATTTGCAGTTTACAACTTGTACTAGTACATTGTAATGTCACGGTTACCTGCTGCGCTAGATATGATTTGCCATGTGGTGCACGTTTGCGGCACCAGTTGTGGCCTGTGTTCTGTTTGAGGAGCTGTTGCTGTTTGTACAGAGATGTTATCAATGTCGAGGTGCACTCATACTTATGTGCGTATTCTGCATGGTTGGTGATTCACTCCTGCGGCTCTGATTTGTCTGCCACGGGTCCCTTTCATGTTGGGTACCTGTCAGTTCAGTGCTTCCACGGTGCTGAGATATTGCAGACTTGGGCGACTTGGGCTTTTTGTCGGGTTGTGACACTTGGGCATGGTTTGTCGACAGATGTGTCGCTGACGTCAAGGGTTGTTTGTGCCAGTGGTTGCGTCTGAGTGTGACCTGCTTCATTCTGGTTGTGATCTGCACTCAGCCACCTCAGTGTCATACAGTGTACATTGTCATGGTGATTGGACTACTGCTAAGCTACTCATCATGTGCTGTCTCTTGCATTATCAGTGTGGCTGACATGTTTGCTGTGTTTCTCACGTGTGCATGTGTTGTTTGTGTGCTTGTTGTTGTGTTGTGTGAGTGCCGCTTTGTGCACATGGTGCAGGCGGGACTACTTGATGTTTGTGTGTGTGTGCAGAGGTGTTCCCGTGAAATTCAGTGACATGACCCTGAGTCATTGTGGATGTGCAATGTGCACTGCTTAGTTGTGCATGTGTGCCATTGGGCCCGTCTCCCCCCGTCCAGCCACTCCCTGGTTGGTGCACACCCTGTTAATGTGGTGTTGGGTCATGTTGGACAGTGTCTGGTTCCCCGAATCTTGTCTCCGACTCCCGCATGGTGCCTGTGGCCACCATCTTCTCCATGTAATTCGGCTCCTGGAGTTTTGCTGGCCCCCCTCCTCTGGTGTGAGTTGCTGCTTCCATGTTGGCAGCGAGTTTCTTCTTGGTTTTGCCATACACATCAGTACAGGGCCTCTTGTGCTCTTCCATTGGCCTCCACTGCCATGCAACGGCATTCAGATGATCCGAAGTGGTGTGCCATCTCTGCCTCTTTGTTGCCAATGACACGTTGGGGGTGATGTACTGTTGGTGGTGGTGTTCTGGCTCATCCGTGGCGGTACTTGGATTTTCCTGGCGACTGTGCCCTGTCTTCCTCTTCCTGTTTTCATTGGCCTTCCACAGGCCCGGTATTCCTGAGTGTTCTTCAATGGGGATTGTGGGGTTCATAGTGTCCTCTGCAGTGGGTCAGGGTGCATCTGTGGTACTCCGCAGTTGGTGTGTTTTTTTCAGTGGCATTTTCCGTCTGCTGTTCAAGTGCTTTTTCACGCATTACACGTGGGTATTGCTGGCTTCACGCTGGTTGACACTGTTTTTTTATCTTGTTTGGGCACATCGCGTGTTTTTCCGCACTGTGGTTTGTGTTTTATCTTCTCCCGGGGGTTGTATCGCAGACATTGGCCAAGGTTTCGGCACTATCGCGTGCTACCCCTTTTTTGTGAATTCCACGACGATGCAGGGTTATTTTTCTGCGATCTGCTGCGATGTGTAAAGGTGTGTTTGCTTTTTTTGGTGATGTTTAGCCCATGTTTGTGTACATATACCCCTTAGTCCACAGAAAGATAAAATTTGGCATCTGTTGCTATCAAGTCTCATGGGCAATTAAGTTGCCTCTTTATTGATGAAGACGGCAGGTATCCTTTCAATTCCAAATCTATACATTATAGATTCATTTTGCTCAGATAATGCCCTCCCTGCACCTGTTGTGAGTGCCTTGTCTCACAGATGCATAAATCAACATTCTGAAAGGCTGGTGGGTGTATACAGAACACATATTTTCATTAATTCATCCTTTCATCCAGTCACAACTATTAATGATTTTGAGTTGTATTTTTCTTTAGCTTTTGTCTCTTTGAGCCTTAAGAGGCAATTAAATTCTATAGCTCGGTTTAGTCTAACTTAAAATTGCTAATTAAAAAAAAAGAAGCATCATATAAACTCAAAACAATACACACATTTAAACCAGAACGTATCTTAAACAATTAGGTAGATCATCGAAAAGAAAAAGCCCTTAAATGAACACAATTAGTAATTTGTATAGCAAAATATATTTGCTGAAAATTGTATATTACAATACCGGTTGCACCGCAAGAGTTTGCCGAAGCTATAATCCTAATTTCATCATTGTTTAATTGTCTATTAAGTATAATAGTTGCACTTTACAACACCTATTAAAATTTCCATTCAGGCAGCCGGTTTCAATGCCATTGTCCCGCTTGTTTTAACAATGGCCTTTTTTAAATTTGATGATAATGGCAATGATGATATTTACTTTAGTTTTAGGGCTTGTTAAATTGGAAGCACGATAATATGCGTAGAGCTAATTAGTTGTAGCCACACATTGAAAGAATCCTCATTAGCAACACAAGCATCTCTGAGGTATTCCCATTCCCAGAACACAGCTGTACTGCAGCTCTTTACAAGACGACATTTGAAGTCCTGTGTCCTTTCATAGCATGTCGCTTTATGGCTATCATGTTGCACATTAATGCCACTTTTCTTCTCCTCAGAGTTATTCATGGTAACATAATGTTGGTCTTTACAGAAAATGCATGGGCATGATGTCAATACCACTTTAGCCCTTTATTGTCGATGACATTCGTTACATTGCACAATGTCACAATTATAAGGGAATGATGCATATTTTAATGTGTGTGTATGCAATCAGTGTCAGGAGGTGTGGCCAGTTCTACATGCTTTCATGCTAAAATGCTAAGTATTTTCTGTTGTTTACCATTGCACTTAGACATGTTTGATGCACTTCGAAAGATAATCTGGTTATCTGACTCTGCAAAGGATATGGTGGGTAGAATAAGCTAGATGGGAGATGGTGTAATAAGCACATGACCTTCAGGTGTGCTCGAAACACTTTGGGTGTGATGCTGCAGTTCTGGGTTGCAGGTGTGGCAATAACTAGGTCTGGGAGAAATGTTACTTACGTCGGAGTAATCTGAGAAATGTCATTAATTACGCATTACTCTTATAATGAAATTATGCCATTACGGCAGATTAAGAGTACTTTGGGGCAAACACTCTGATCCAATAGCACAGAAACAATGAACTAAGAGAGAATGAGCAGAAGCAGGCAACGGCTGTTCAAGTCCCGTAGTTTGTGGTGCTATTTCCATTACATACAATGCATCCTTAGGTACATTTTGAACGCTAAGGTGCATTTTGCACAAAGAAAATAGCACTAAATGCTGGATTGTGCTTCTCATGTAATTAAGCAAAATACCCCTAGTCTACTAGAACATGAGTGTTGAATTGCTATCGGTGTTACATTTATTCTTATTTTTGTTCAATATGGTCAGATAGATTCAAAATGTATGCTTCATTTTAATTTACGGTTGTTAGAAACTCGGGGGCATATTAGCAAGAACCTCGTTAAAATTATAGTTGTTTTAGCGACAGGAAACAGCCGCTAAAACGGCGATAATGGGCTTGCTAATATGCAGTATAGAATTCCAATAGAAGCCCAGGTTAGATCTGCAGGACATCTAACCTGGGCTTCTATTGGAATTCTATAATGCATATTAGCAATCCCATTATCGCCATAACGGCGATAATTTTAACAAGGTTCTTGCTAATATGCCCCTCAGTTTCTGGCTGGCAGAGGTATGCACCCTGTACAAGTAAAAAGCACCATTCTAGTCAGGGTAGTCAGGAACAAACTGTTAATTAGCATGTGCTCACACTCTGGTCGCTTGGCACAAAGCAGTCAGTCTTAATTTAGGAGGCAATATGTAAAGTATTTGTGCACACAACACACAGTAACTCAGTGAAAACACCACAAAAGACTCCAATCCACTTAAGAATAAAAGAGGCATTTTTATAAATAAAACATGACCAGAAAATCAAAAATCTAATCAGTAGAAGTCAATATATTAATTTTTAAAGAATAAATGCTAGAATAGTGCTCATAAGCAAATATCGCTGAAAGAGTTTATTGGTCGCACTGGAGTGGGACAACGTCAAGGGACACCCTCCTGCACATAAACAATCTTTACAGGAGTTTTGCTCTATCTATGTGTGCTGCGAATGCAGCACATGTGGAAAGAGCAAATTCCCCGGTTTCCAGTTACGTTCCTATCGGCGGTTCGGAAGCCGACTTACCTACAGAGTACTAATGATGGGACACATAGCAAGGGGTAACACAAACAGACAGGGGAGAGGAAGCTATACCAGTCCTCACCACCACATAGCCCAAGGGACCAGACACAAAAGGGTACATCGTCATATAGCGTGCTAACCCAGTAATAGCTCTATAGGAGATGATGTGTAACCTTACTTGGAGGAATAGAACCTAACTGAGAATGATGTTCTATAACTGTCACTGATGTCAAACAATTGCATATGTGATGATGGAAATGTGATTAGTCTGACGTCCCATATGGGAATCTGAAATGTAAAGCCCTAATAAAAAGATTTAAACAAAAAAATGTGGAAAGAGAAAATCACCTGCTTAAAACAAGGAATTCCCTGGTGGTATTTTTGGCGCTGCCCCTTACATTGCTCATTAAGTGCTGCTAAAGCTGTTAGGTTACAGCAAATTCTTGAGGCATTATCGATTTTCTTGAGCAAAACAATTATTAATAGAATTTTAATGCATCAAATGTAGTGTGGGGCTTAAGTACATGTGTGAATAAAACACTCATGATGATAGAACTAAAAAAAAACAATCCCTTTTTCTGGCAGGGAGTGTCCAGAAAAATGTAACATATTGCTCTGAGGTCTGGATAGTGTTTTGAGAAGATCTGAGATCTGCTTGGGGGAGCTCAGATGGTGCATTGAATTATGTGGAGCCCACTAAGACTTAGTGAATGAAAGCAAAGGTTGATGAGATGTCATAGAGTTTCTCTTAGGTAATGAGGTGGGCATAAGGGCTGGTATGATTTAAAGGTTTCAAATACCAAGCAGATAAGAACTGAATAACTGTGAACATATGATTAGGTCCTGATGTTTCAAGGAACCTGATTGAGAGCATAAATAGTAATTTATTATAACTAATTTTATTTTCTATAATGTGGTGAAACAGACAATTGCTGCCAGTCAACAATATTGAATCCTCTGCATATTGTTTCATGCTTTGCACATGTATGACAGTTCTTTCACATTGCCTCCTCTAATTTAAGACTAATGAATATGTTGAAGCTGTTTGTGTAAAGGAGGTAATCATCATGCAGTGGTTTTCGTCTTTATTTTACCTAGCAGCTTGAAGATGGCAGAAATATGGTTTAAAATACCCCATAATGTAAGTCAGCAAAGGATATTGGGAGAACAGTATTTACTCAAAATAGAATCTTAACCCCAGTCCACACTGTCATACAGTTGGAATGAAATGTGATATTAAGCATTTGTGAGGGGGAGAGCAGGTAGAAGGTGCTTCCAGAACACCTGAAATTGTTTGCCAAACTAGGCTGAAGGACCAACTCAGTAACTTTCTTTTTGCTCCCTGTTGAGGCTCCTCCCTTCACATCATCTCCTGGCAGTTTGTCTGGGTACATTGCAGCCAAGTATGAGGAGGTTGACACTGCTGTGTTTTGCTGTATTCTGCTGCAACACTACCCAACTGCCCTCCTCACCCTGCCTCTGGTGCTCTTACTCCCTGTCTCCTTTACTCTGCTGAGGGTCACAGCAGATGCTTCCTAAAGAGGATCAACAATACTGATCTGGGTCCTCCACCTCCTGCCAACTTAGGTAGCTGTCTATTTGCTGACCTTTGGTTCTCCACCTGCTTCCTTCTGCTAGTCACCAGGTAAGTCCAAGCTATTGGCTCACTGCCAGATCAAGGAGCATACTTCTGACTCACCATGGTGAAGCCTGCACGAAGAGATCCCTGGTTAGCCACATGCCCAGTTTTGCAGGGAAGAGCCCTGGCTAAAGCTGGTGTGGGAGGGCTGCTTCTATCGAAATCCATTGTTTTTTGCTCTCCATGCTATTCCAGTGTGAACCCATCCATATGCAAATTGGCCTTGACCCTGCTCCCTGTGGAAACAGTCCAGCATGAACTGCAAGGTCAGGTCCTCCCTGGACTGAACACACGCATTCTGGGGCCCAGTTTGGAAGTATCACCCCTAATCAGCCAGACTAACTTGACTACAGTTGAATGGAGAGCACAGGACCCATGTCTGGGCATACCCATTCCACTTATGGTGAAAAATGCAAAAAGAACACTTGGTGAACTGAATGCTGAACAATGTCAAACGTTCACCCCAGTACAGAAATCTGGGCCTAAATCCATTGTTGTTTTGCTCACCGGCTGTTTGGGTTGGACTGCTCCCATGAGGAGTAAGGTCAAGACTGATTTGTATATAGCTGGGGCCAAACTGGGTTGCCATGGTGAGAAAAAGAATGATGGATTTAACCCAGATCTCTTGATTTGGAGTGAGTGTTTGAAAAGTGTTAACACTCCATCCATCATCTTGTTTTGTTGGCTTAAAGGCACATTGGACCCAGTGGTGACCCTACTAATGTGTTCTGCAATGAGCAGTGGCAGAAAAGGGTGTCCATGCCCATGGGTCTTCCTGCACTTAAAAGTGCATTAGACATGTTGGAGAACCTCCTCCTGGGCTTTGTGATGTGTCCTGAGGTTTGCAGTTTGCAGCAGCAGTGGCAGAAATGGGCGTCCTGTACCCACAGTTCACCCTGTGGTTACATGTGTGCTAGAAATGGTGGAGTCCCTCCTCCTAAGCACTGTGATGTGTTCTGGAGCTTGCAGTCCAGAACAGCAGCAGCAGAAATGGGCGTCCCATAGTAAATGTGTAAATTTCTGGGCAGTAGGGTGGACTTTTTTCACTCTTAGTGTTGTTAATATGCCCAAGAAAATAGAACTGTGTAAATAAATGGTTTATCCCTCAAACAGCTTCATTGAATTTCATAATGTATACAATTTCTAGAGGCATTCTGGAGCATATAAAATTGTACTCCTGGAGTTCTCTTTTACATTGCTTGTAAGCTTTTGTTAATTGACATCAAGCCATTTAAGATGGGAATAAGTTGAGAATACTCACACACTGTTTTACAACCATCATTACAAATATAAATGCTGTACCTTTTCAGCACTTTTATTTAAAAAAAGATTTGGACATGTTGGGGCTGATTCACAACGGCATGTAAGACTACACAAGAAAGAGCCTCTCTATATTTGGTACACAGTTTTTATTTTACACTGTGATATTTGTGGTAAAGTACCATTTAAAGATAGGCTTTTTCTTTGTTTTGTGAATATTTACTTGATTTAAGCTGCCAGCAAAATTACAAGTTTTTGTGTGTGTGTTTGTTTGTGTGGGCATATATAACCCACACTGTGAGGGCCGGATCGTTCCCTATAGTGTGGGTAAACCCTGATAGACCCAGAAAAAACATTATCTTTGTGAGGACCTGTGCATTATGTGAACCGTTCCCAAAAGTGTGTTTAGGTACTTTTGAGTGAATGTATCAAAAAACTAAAAGTGCAGTTATACAGTGAGCAAAGCAAAATGTGGCTGACCACAGTTCAGTACCTCAGTTCCTGAGTCAACGGATTAATAAAATGTCTGTGCAACCACATACGGAGTTCGACGCACTTTCACTCCACTGGAAACCGGATAAATGAATTCATAAAGAGATGGAGGGTGCACCAGGATGGAGTCAATGAGCTTCAAATGTCTTCCAAAATATATCCTTTATTATATTTTCAATTTAAAAAATGTGTTTTGGGACATCAGCCAACCCGTTTCATTCCGAATGGAACTTCGGCAGGGCTCAGGTATTCTGATCTTGATTCAAAAAGTCCGGATGAGGGACTCCCTTTGAATGCGTCAACATTGACCAGGATTATTATTGGCCGCTATCCTGGCCCATGGACCTTGCAATACTCAGAGTGACTAGTGTGTTTGGGTACTTAACCTGCAGGTGAATGCGGAGGGCCTGGGCTAACGTCCCTTGGACCACTTTGTCTGCTTAAAAGTCTGTGGATTCTGAAATTAATTTGTGATTTGCAAACCCAGGCCTCCCCCCCACTTGGATTTACTTTTTGGAATCTATTGATTGTCGCACACTAATTATTTGAATCAAGATCAGGATACCTGAGCCCTGACGAAGTTCCATTCGGAACGAAACGCGTTGGCTGATGTCCCCAAAAATTTTTTTAAACTGAAAATATAATAAAGGATATATTTTGGAAAACATATGAAGCGCATCTACTCCATCCTGGTGCACCGTCCTTTTCTTTATAAAAGTGCAGTTATATTTGCCTCGATCTATTTGATAATGTACCCACACACTTTATTATAATCAATGGCCGGTTTTCAAAAAAATAGGTAAATTATGTTGTGTGTGTGTGTGAGAATTTGATTTTTTGAAGAACATATTCCTAATCATGCTTATTGTTAGAAATTGGGATTCTCATTGGCAGAGGTATGCACCCTGTTCAAGCTGTAACCACAATTCTAGTCAGGGTAAGTCAGATGCACACCATAAATTAACATGTGCTCATCCTCTTGTAGTTTGGTACAGAACAGGCAGGCTTATCTTGAGAGGCAATCTGTACAGTAGTTGTGCAATACCTCAAACAGTAACAAAGTGAAAACACCACAAAAAGACTCCACACCAGTTTAGAAAAATAGATTATGACTTCATACATAAAACAAGATCAAAATAACATAAATCCAATAAGCAAAAGTCAAGTTATGAATGTTTAAGGATTGAATGAAAAATAGTGCTTAAAAGCAGCAAGCGCCAAAAGCAATTGTTTGCACTGGTTCGGGACAAAGTAAAGAGTTAAGGTTGACTGCAATGGAGCACGGGCAGGCTACAGGGCCCATGCAGCCCCTGCTTAGAAAAAGTACCTTATTCGATGTCGTAAACAATGAGATGCAGGTTGCAGCCGATTGATACCTCTGTGTTGATTCTGCAGTTAATGAGATGCATTGGTTTTCTCCAAGCAACAATGGTGATGCACCAGTTCCGATGTTGAAGTTCCGGTTCCGAAATGTGTTGCTTCTGAAGACGATGTGCCAGGTTTCTCCACGCAGTCGAAGGAATGTATTGATTGTCCTTCTGCAGTAGTGACGATGTGGTGGTTATGATGCAGCAGTTCTGTTCCCGCAACAGCAGTGATGTGTCTATTCCACTGGATCAAGCGCCTGAATTAATTTCCAATGAATCAAGCACAGAAGAGGAAGGAATACTTTGATGTCCATGAGTCTTCTAAAAACAGGAGGCTAGTCAGCTGGCCCTTGGAGTCACTCTGGGTCAAGTGATGAAGGTCCAGTCAGAGAGAGCGGCAGGCAGCAGGACAGCACAACAGAACAGCAGTCTTCCAGAGTAGCACTCCTGCAGAGTGGCAGTCCTTAGCATAGCAGTTCTTCTTGTGAAGTATACTGCATTGGTGGGGTCAGAGGTCCAGTACTTATACCCCATTGTGCCTTTGAAGTAGGGGTGACTTCAGAGAAAGGTCTTTGAGGTGCACAGAGGTCCTTTCTTCCTGCCCTGGGTCCATTATCTATACAGGGGGCTACGCAGGCCTTTGTGTGTGGACAGGGCACATTCTATTCAGGTAGGAGTATGAAGCTGTGCCTGGCTTCTCCCTCTCTTCCTCCCAGGAAGTTGAATGAAGTCACACCCAACCTTCCTTTGTGTGTGGTTGTCTAGAGGGAATACATCAAGTGCACTTTCACCGAACCAGTGATCAGACACAGCCAGCAGATACCAAAGAGCAGGAAAATACCGAACTTTCTAAAAGGGGCATAGTAATGACAAATTTAACTTTACCATTAGAGAGGATTTATCAATACCATTCCATAGGTACTAAACATGACAACTCCATCTTATCTCAATTAAGAATTACAGTTTATTAAATGTAATAAGGAAATCCCCAATATTAACCTATGAGAGGGGTAGGCCTCTCAGTAGTGAAAAACTAATTCGGGAGTATTTCATTACCAGGATATGGAAAACTTGGAAGAACACTAGGGGTAATTAACATGTAATAAAAGGGAAGTTTAAAGTTTGGTGAGGGGTTTTAAATGGCAAGTTTACATGGCTGTGTAATCTGCACACAAAGGCTCAGCAGTGGCAGGTATGAGACATGTTTAAGAGCTACTTGAGTGGGTGCCACAAGCAGTGCTGCATTCTCACTAGTAGTATTTAATTTACAGGCCCTGGGCACATGTAGTGTACTGTTCTAGGTACTTGCAGGTAAATTAAAAGAGCCAGTTGTGGATACACTAATAAAACCATGTTTTAGGGAATAGGCAAATGCACTTGAGCACTAAGTGGCAGTGGTAAAGTGCCCAGAGTTCTGAGGCCAACCAAAGGAATCAGCATAAATAGCACACAAAATGTTTAGGGGAAAACCACCCTAAGTCTATTATGTGTAACACATATATTGTATTCATGAGAGTAGCTGCATGTCCAGTAATCTTTGTGCATAAAGTACACATTGTTGTATGGCATAACATGATTTTCTTCAATTTATTCAAGAAGTTGAAGGATCTGTCTGCATCTCACAGGTCACATGACTGGGAGAACATTCGGCTGGTTGATTCTCTAGTGTCTTTGTCACTTCCTGCATTATTTGGAGGAATTTCTGTAAGGATCTTTCTGCATCGCACAGATCACAGATTTGGAGAACATTCTGCTGGTGTGTTCTCCAGTGTCTTTGTCACTTCCTGCACTATTTGGAGGATTTTCTGTTAAGACCTAACGTTACAGGAGATGTTGTCGACCTCAGAACTTGGGAAGAAGATTTGATTCCCAACACTGGCTTGTTCGTCTGGGGAAATCACTAAATCTCCCTGTGACTTGTGCTATGCTATCTGGTTTTCTTGTAAAGGGTTTGAATGCCTTCCGGCCAAATTCCTGTATATATAAAACTGCAAAAAGCATAAACGTTGTGCACTGTGGACTATCCACCCCCAAGTATGGCGCAGTAAACAATCATTTCTGGTATTTCAAGGTGGTAGCGAGTTTCTTTATCAAATTAGTCAATTTGGTTTCAAATTGGACTGGTTCTTCTGGGAACAATACACAGAGATTGCAAAAAATAATCAAATCTAAATTATCTGAATTATTTGGTCTGAATTGTAAGTATCAGACATCACAACTTTTAATTCCTTTTTCTTGTGGTTTTCTTCACAAAAATTATGTGGCGATTTTGGACACAGCATGTTATTTCATGTCGTGCCTTTCAAAAATATATTTCCTATTCTGTAGTTCGAGCTATTTCTGCACAATGGAATTATATTTTTTAGTAATTCTGGAAAGTAAAGTAACAGGTGATATGTTTATGTTTGTGTTTGGACAGGCACACAATATAACTACTGTATAGGTGTCATGTTTTTGCAAGTTGGAACACTATCAACAATATCTTGAGCAATATAGTGATTCTATATTTCTGTAAAATGAATACCATGGCTAGTTAATTCATGTTTTCACTCCTTTCACTAAATAAACACTATTGAGTTGTGTCATATAGTTTTCTCAATGAGAAACGCGTAGCTCCTGAAAGAGAAATCATATTGAAATCTTTGAGGCATGGAATAACTTTTCAGCACAACACAAAACCCATTAAAATAAAAAAATAAAGTACTCATATACCTTCAGACAGTGCTTATACCCATATGCAGACACATATATAAATAACATTATAAAGATGTAAAAAATATAAAATTAGTATGGTAAAAAATGAATTACTGTATGGCCATATAACTGTAGGCATTGCAGATAACTATGCATATTACACTATAAACTTCAATACATAACTGATGCTCATACATCAAAAATTACATATATGTTATTTGGTAACAAACATGCACATACACATGCTCAAATACAGACACACAGGGGAATAGTGAACCCCTCACTTTAGCAGCTACAGAGGGGTTGGAGTTCTTGATGGCCCTCTTTTTTCGGCAACTCAGCCACCAAATGGGTGGATGTTTGGTTGGTTGAGTGAGTGAAAAGGATGGACGGATGGACAGGTGTGTGAGTGAAAGGGTGGATGGATGGTAGATGGATGGATGAATGAATGAAAGGATAAGGGTGGATGATGGAAAGAATGGATGGATGAGTGAATGTGTGGATGGATGAATGGCGGTGTTGGATGATACATGAAAGAATGGATGGATGAATCAAAGGAAGGGTAGATGGATGGATTAATGGATATAAGGATGAATAGATGGATGAGTGACAGGGTGAAAGGGTGATTAGAAAGGGTGGATGGGTTGAGTAAGAAAATACGTACATGGAGGGAATGAAAGGGAGGATAGATGGATGAGTGAAATGATGGATGGATGGATGATAGATATATGAAAATATGGATTCTGGGACATGGAGAAACCCCAACTTTAAAAGCTACAGGGGAGTGGAGTGGAGTTCATCATGGACCCTCTTCTCTCTGCAACTGACCAGAGAAAGGTAAGTGAGTGAGTGGATGGATGGATGGGTGGGTGTGTGTGTGAGTGAGTGAAAGGGTAGATGGATGGGTGATTTAAATGATAGGTGGATGGGTAGATGTATGGATGAATGAATGAAAGAATGGTTGGATAATGAATGGATATGTGAAAGTGAAGATGGATAGATGAGTGAAAGGGAGGGTGGGTGAATGGATGTAAGAATGGATGGATGAGGAAAAGGGCAGATGGATGATGAGAAAGGGTAGATGGATAGATGAGTGAGTTAAATAATGGATGGCTGAGTTAAAAGGAGGGTGGATGCATGATGAATTAAATGAAAGATGATTGACTCAGTGAAAGTGATGGTGGACGGATGATGGTAGAAAGGACAGATGGATGACTGAGTCAAAGGATGGATGGCTGAGTGAAAGGGAGGGTGGATGGATGGTGAGAGAAAGGACACATTTTTGGCTGAGTGAAAGGGAAGGTGCATGGATGATAAGAGAAAGAATAGATGAAAGAGTGAAAGGATGAGTGAGTGAGTGAAAGAATGAGTGGCTGAGTGAAAGATATGGTGGGTGGATTGATGGATAGGATAAGCGAAGTGGAAGATAAGCAGATGACTGGAGTGAATGGTTGAATGGAGTGAAAGAGTGAATGGATGGATGAGTGAAAGGATAGATAGATAGACAGATAGATAGATGGTTAAAAGGATGGAGAATAGAAAAGGACTGAAGAATGAAAGAACGGATGGATGATTGAAAGAGAAGGTGGATGGATAATGGATGAAAGGGTGGATGGAGCGATGGAGGGATGGATCAGTGAAAGAATGGATGAGTGAAGGGAAAGGTGGATGGATGGAGGGCTGGGTGCATGGCTGAGGGAAAGAATAGATGGATGAGTGAAAGCGAAGGTGACTGGAGGGATGGATGAGTGAGAGCAAAGGTGGATGGATGAGTGAGTGGATGGATAGATGGATGGATGAGTTAAAAGGTTAATGGATGGGTGGATGAGTAGATGGGTGAAGCATGGGTAAAAGGATGAATGGATGGCTGAGTGTAGGTTTGAATGGATGAGTGAAAAGGAGAATGTATGAAGTGAAAGGATCATTGGATGGATTGATGAATGACTGAAAGGATGGACGGGTGGGTTAGATGGATAGGTTATGTGTGGCTGAATAGGTTTGGACATGGATGAGTGGATGGAAATAATGGTAAAAGAATGAATGATAGATGAAAGAATGAATAGATGACAATGCAAAGGTGAAAATGTGGATTTCAGCAGGTGGATAGAAGTATGAAAAGAGGAATGGATAGATGTTTTGATGGAAGAGACAGTTGTGTTGACTTGCTTTGTTTGTTTGCTGCCATAAGAGCTTTGGTTTGAACTGGGATATTTTAATTTAATGGCTACACTCTTGCAAACACACACAGACACACACACAGACACAAGCACACACAGAAACACACACAGACACAGACACACTGACTCACAGGACAACAATAACTGATGTCTGACTTCAAAATGTCTCTCAGCGCAAAAAAAGTGTACAAAGCTCAGAGTTTGGTATTTATGTATGTGCTCTCAAAGGTATTTTTTGTCTTTTGTGCATTATTTTAATCATGGGATGCCAGTTTGCCTGTTCCTTTTTATTTCCAATGTTATAGAGTAGGTTGAAAGCTATACCAATGCTGTATTTTGAACTGCATTTGGGGGATTGATGCCTGTAGTGTGCTCTAAAGGATACTAGAAGTAAATGTATGGTTGTGTTTTGAGTTGTATGTGTCCCTAACCCCTCCAGTAAGGGGTGGAGATACCTACTCCTACTTCTTGCAGTGTAGCAGTTAAGCAGATTTTTACATGTAGGCAAAGGCAAGAAGATACCTGGGCAGATATTTCCACATATATCTCCATTATTCTTGCTCACTATACTACTAACCTAAGATTGGACACAAAGGCCATACACTTAACTTAATCTGCCAAATAAAGTGATAAAAAATCAAATGCTATTTGAGAATTGGCAATCCATTTTAAAATTGGATTTGTTGGATTGTTTTATGAGAAGCTCTCTATTTTTCTCTGGATTTAATGTTAAGAAGTAATCATCAACTCAAAAACAGCTATGTGGTCATACATCTTGTTTTGTTTTATATAAAGCCGGATGCTGACCTTTTGAATTACACACTAATAACCTATGCTATTTGAAGGAATAGGTTTAGTGCTCTGCAATATATGAGATTTGCTCGTAGAGCAGTAGATAATTGAACAACATGTACTCATCATACCTAGCATAACCGATAAGGCATACAGCCTTTTTAAATTGTGGCTATCTTTGAGCAATGGTATTGAGAATATTGACTTACAGTTTTGCCCATGTCAAATGAGTTCACAATAAACCTCAGGCAATTTAATCAGGCTGTAGGAAGCTATACAGTTTTCTACGTCAAATATAAAATTGTCCCTAGGAACTAATATTTTCTACTGTAATTTAGAAAATGGACACTTTTTATTAGCCTCTATCAGATGGAGTCCACTTCCATTTTCTACAAAGAAGGTTCATGACTCAGTCAAGAGTGCATCAAAACACTGTCAGGGTTAACAAAAAGAAAATAAAGGCTGATTTAGAAAAAATGAAGTAAAAACACTGAATCATAACTTCAAACATGTTCTTATGTTTAGCAATCTAACACAATAAAATAAAAAGCAATGGAAAAGTCAACAACTTTTGGTTCGACTGCTAGTCTTTCTGCTTTTTCAATGTTTTTTTTAGCGTGGTTTTTGCAAAAATGTATTGTTCGGAAGCCGTAGGACTGGGACCAGTTCCAACCCCCAGACATGCAGTGAAAAATCTTGGTGTAAAGATAGACCAATCACTGGCGATGAAAGAGCAGATTCGGGCTACAACTCGTATCTGTTTTCATAATATGTGCTTACTACGTAGAGCATTGCCTTACCTCCCCATCTTACCCTGAAGAACGCTACTCCAAGCCCCAATAATCAGCAGACTGGATTACGGCAATATACCACTGGCCATAGCCAATAAGACCCACATGGCCAAATTACAAGTAGTTCAAAACAAAGTAGCCAGGCTTGTTTTCTACCTTCCGTAGTATGCTGCCTCAGCCCTACTGATGAAATATTTACACTGGCTACAAGTCAGGCATAGACACACCTTTAAAATCTGCTGCATTACCTACAACTTCTTAAAAGGTAAAGGTTCTAGTTATCTTCAGAAGAAACACAAACGCTAGTTCCCTGCCAGAAATCTAGGGTCCATTGACAAAGCATTGCAGAGTGTACCCAATATAAGTTTAATTAAATGTGGTGGCAGAGTCTTCTCTTACTTGACTCCAGTCTACTGGAACAGCTTACCTCTTCATATCTGTCTTTGCACTGAATTCCATAAATTCAGGGAAATGTATAAATGATTTCTATTCTAACTTAATTCACTTTTGCCTGGGACTGTTTGCAGCATTGAGATACTTTTTGGGGTGAGCCACGTGTTATATTAAGTTTAATTATCATAACATAATATAACAGCATCATAAAACTCTTGTCAATGAAATAACATAACATTTGCTGAAAGCTAGCATATAACTTTTTGTCTCAAAAGGCCTACATTGCCAGAGACTATGAGAAGACATTTTACAAGTGACCAGTTTGCTTGCTTCTTGCAGACATATTTTGAAGGAAGAAAATCTACATCACGATGTAAGTAATGTGCACTTATGGCAGAAATTAACTAGAATTCATTAGTAATAAATAGTCATATTCTCCTAGTGACAGGTAGCTTACCTTACTAGTTTCAACTGACACCTGTAATTGCCTACTTTCAAGTGCCCCTGTAATTTCCATGAGGCAGGTAACAGGAGTTACTAGTTACAATAGAATTAAGCGATTGTGGGATTATTATGAGGGTCCCTGCTCATTTCACCCAGACATTTCAGTCTCTTTAAGCTCTAAAAATATCCTGGGAAACTTTGTGGAGAAATTACTAGAGAATCAGCTCCAATATTCCTAGTTTATCCAGTAAGTACCTATTTCTATTCATACTGAGTACAGCTTGTAATAAGCTGTGATTCACCCTTACAACTCAGGTGTTTGCACTTAATATCCGTAACTCCAGGGAGGAAGGATCTCCTGGGTCCAGATTACAAAATGTGCCCAGAGGTGTAAAAGGCATGTATGCCCATTTTCTGCAACTTTGATATTGCAGAAGGGACTGCAGAAGCTAACATGACCCCTTCTGCAATACAGATCACACAAGTGACACTCAAGAAAATAAGGAAACACTTTGTCTGTGCACTGTATTAAAGATGTAGCCTCAGAAAGAGCTTTCAGTGGATTATTCTAAGGGTACACCACAAAGATGTGGTGCCCAAACAGTGCATCCCCTTAATGGTGACTCTGGAAAGATGGTACTGCGGACCCTAAGACACCTTTTGGGAGGTGTGTGCAGTCAATCTTTTTACATGCTTCTTTAAAATATAGGCAGGGCCACCTACACAGTGAAAGATATTCCGGCGACTTCAAACAGCTGGTCCAACTTTCACTAATGTGTCGCCCACAGGACAGGAATGAGTTCACAGCTGTGATAGGAGCAACAGCAAATTCAATTCAATAGATTTGAAAAAACAGCCTTGGTCTTCACCTGGAGCACCTATTTAAGGGTGTGCTGCAGCTTAACTTGAGAAATATATACATCTACTGAAGGACCTGATCTGATACCAGGCACTCTGTATAAAACCTTAATGAAAAATTAGATGAATACAGTGAGAATGTGTTAAGAATGTATGATAATAATTGTTGGATCTGTCAGCCTTAGGGTGGTCTTCCCCCCAAAAATGTGCATGTTTTTGCTGAAACTTGCTTTCATTGGACCTAGGACTTTGTGCAATTTACCATTTCTAACCAGAGCTAAAGTGCTTGTGCTCTCTCCACTAAACATGGTAAAACTGGTTTGCACGTCATTGGTATATATAATTTACTTATAAGTCCTTTGTAGAGTGGTATACAATATACTGAGGGCATATAAATGAAATGCTACTAGTGGGCCTGCTAAACGTATTGTGCCACCCACTTAAGTGGCTTCTTGAAACATGTCCCAGGCCTGCTATTGCAGCCTGAATGCAGTTTTAAAATACTAATTCGACTTGGGAATATAACCCTCATGCAAAGCCTAAACTTCCTGTTAGAAATGGGGTTTATTGTTGGCTAGGGTATGCACCTAAACCAGGCAGAGCCCACCAATCTAGTCAGGGTATGGGAGTTACACACCAAAGATAACCCCTGCTCACACCCTTGGTAGCATGGCAGAGCAATCAGGCTTATCCCAGAGGCAGTGTGTAAAGCATGTACGCAACACACTCACATAACAATGACACACTAGGCCCACCACAACAGAGACTACACACAAGGCTATATAAAATTATTTTTTGTATTTTCCATAAAAACACATTAGATAACAATCACATATATTACCGTTCCACTAGGCACTTGTCATGACTTCACAGGGATTTATTAAATCACTTGGCCAGTTGGGCTACAGTCTTAAACATCACAATTGAGTGCAAGCAAGTCATCACTTGTAAGTTGCACATGTTATGGAAACACAAATATGTTGTGAAACACCTCATCTCCTAGTATGGGCATAAACACACAAAACACCTGATGAAGCAAACACAGAACTCAAAACATTAAGGCCATGCAATGTAGTTTGGGAAATTGAGAAACAACATATCCATCAAACCCTATGGTTACCATAAACAACCCTGGGCACAATGCCTTGGGCTCCTGTTACTTCAGTTCTGGGAGCTAGGGCATTTATGAAGGGCACCAAGAACTCTAGGTATCTCCCAAATGGAGTCTCGTAGTCACTGCTCCCTGATATGTAGGCTTCAAGGCACGGGCCTGCCTATAACTGTGACTCTGGCAGTCTCAGCAAGCTTCTCTAGTGGTGGAAGGGTAGCCAACTTGTTCAGGGCAGCTGCCAACTACCACATGAGGCAGCTGCCATGCAAGACAAATGGGGCTGTGCAGGCCCAACTCCGTCCACAGCCTCCCACTGCTACACTTTGGGCTGCTTCCCACTACTGCCGAGGCAGCGGCTGTGCCTGGGCACCTGAAGAGCTTTTACCTGCTGTCTCAGGGGTTGTGTCCTTGTTGCAATGCGTGGCCCGCCGACTTCCTGGTGGTGATGTCAGGGACTCCCAGTGGCGGCGCTGGCTCCCCGGCAATACCGGTGCAGCTTCGTGCTCCAAGGAACTGGGTGAGCTGCACTGGCCTCAGCGGCTCCTCCCTTCATCTTTTTACAGCACGGTCTCTCTTTCCACAAAGAGGAGCTGCGCTGAAGATGGAAATTTGTTGTGCAGTGCTTCACAGGGGCAGCCCACGCTCCCTTCTCTTTTTGGCCTGAGGGAGCCCCAAACCCGGGTCCACAGTGATCTCCACTGGTCTCAAACGCTCATAGGGCACCACTGCACATCTCCAATAAAGAACAGAAGTGATCAACACGCGCTGCTTGGAGTGCATTTCCTCGATAACAGTGCTCCCAAGTAGATCCTAGCAAAAACAAACTGCTCATCCTGAGTCAATTCCTCCAACCCACACGGCAGGCCACAAACTCCTGGGAGGTCACTTGGGGCAAAAACAGGGCACAGGCAGGCCAGCACACAGGGTCACCCAAAAGTGGCAGTCCCTTAAGCCACACAGCAGGCAGCAGGTCAGTCTCACTAGCAGATAGTCCCAAATAGCTGTTCCTCCTGGCACACGGCAGTCCTCTGGATACTGTGAATGCAGTGTCTTCCCTTCCACATGGGGTCACAGCCCCTTTACTTTTAGTCCTAGTGTCTTTGTTCTGGTGGAAACTACACCCCCATACACAGATATCAGACCAGGCCCTAGACACGCCACAGGGGGTGTAGCCAGCATTGTGGAAGGCAGGTACAGCCCTATTCAGGTGCAGGTGCTACTCTTACCACCACACCAAATGCAGACCAGGCCTATTCAGGTGCAAGGGAAGACTCCTCCTGCTTCTCTAAATTCAGCCAAGGTCCATTCGGCCTAGTTCTGAGTCACCCAGGAAAAGCAGGACACACTTAAACCCCACCAGGGACTGGTTGAATTGAATGCACATCCCCTCTCCCCTGTCAGTCAGAACCAGGTGGTCAATACACATCCAGGCAGGGCACAAAGACATATCAGCACATAGAAATGCCCACTTCTAAAAGTGGCATTCCTAAAATAGTAATGATACATCGATGTACACCAATAGGCAGCATGTATCACTAATATTCCAAGCATACCAAACATGGTCATGCTACCCCTTCCATGTCAGGAATTACCACTGAGGCACATTTCAGGGAATCCCCAATGCAACCCTAAGAAACCAAATAGGCTGTCTGTCACTACCAGGACATGTCACACAGCTTAGGCACATGTCTTACCTATTACCTACACTGCTAGCTAGCGCCTACCTTAGTGGTGACTCATATGTATTAAAAGGGGAGTTGTGGATGTGGCAACCACCTTATATGCCACGTAACTGCCGCAGTAAACTGCATGCACATGCCCTGGTGTTGCAGAGGCCTGAGATAGGTTTGAAAGGCTACTTTTGTGGGTGGCACAAGCAGTGCTGCAAGACCATCAGTAGCATTTCATTTACAGGCCCTGGGTATATGGGATACCATTGTACAAGGGGCTTATAGGTAAATTAAATATGTCAAACAGGTGTAGTCCAATCTTACCAAGTTTGCAAGAGAGAGCACATGCACCTTAGCACTGATCAGCAGTGATAAAGTGAACAAATACAGCAGGAAGGCAAAATGTTCTGGGATGACCCTGCAAAAAGGGCCAAGTCCAATACTTTTATTGCATATGTCACCCCCAAGGTGTGTCCTAGGTAGCCCATAGGGCAGGGCACATTATAATTAAAAGGTTGGACATGTACTTTTAAGTTCTACATGTCTGGTAGTGAAAAACCCCTATATTTGTTTTTAACTACAGTGAGGCCTACTTGTCCCATAAGGTTAACATTGGGTCGCCTTATTACATTTATTGTGTGCTAACTTTTGATGGGGACTGATATGCATTTCATGTTTCATATCTATGATATTCTAATAACAAAATCCTCTTTACTGGTAAAATTGGATTTTAAATCACAATTTTAAACATTTTACTTTGGAAAATTGGTATTTTCCTGCTCTTAGCCCTTAGTTGCATGCAGTCTACCCTGGGTCACATGAGTGAGTGTAATTGGCAGTTAAGAGATTGTGAATTCCTCTCAGATAGTTACACAGTAGACGGATTTGGCTTGTCACCTTCACATTGTCTCTGCAGCCAGCTTGGAATGAGGGCAGGGAAGTCAGGAAATTCCAAGCACTTCACAGAGAAACTTCAGAATCTTCTCCTAACTTCAAAGAAGGGACCCGATATTAAAATAGGGCTCTCAGGTCCACTGTTCAGTATACTTTCTAGACCTGCAGTAGGACTGTCAGAGGACTGCCTGATGATGCAGCCTGCTGTGTCTGCCCCAAGACTGTTTTGTTGCACCTGAAAGGACTGCTTTGCTGCCTGGACCCTGGCCTAATCTCTTGGCCAGCCCTGACGTTTGATCCCTGCTTTTTCACCTGAACTCAGGACTACCAGAGTGACTCCATGGGCGAGTTTCCTGTCCTCCTGTTCAGAGCTACAGGGGCATAACAGGCTCCCATCATCTTGAACCCAAACCTGGACTTAGCCTCAGTGAGCCCTAGCCCCCAAGTGGTCCTCCTCCAGCCATGGACCCTTGGTGGTGGTGTTAAAGGTGCCCAGATAGCCAAATTCTAACTCTTGGGATCAACCTGCTCAAAGGTGCATCACTGGTAGGCCTGACTTCGCGGCTGCCCCCACTATATTCTTCTCTGTAGTGGCAAATCCTGTTCAGTTTTCCTTCCCCAAAGAGTTATCCAACCTCTTGGAACTCTCACCAGTTACTGCCTCCGGCCTTGTCCCACTGGAGATTTTTTACTTTCATAAAATTGATGAAGCCTTAACATAGGAATATTCACTGCGAGTTCATCCAGAGACTCCTCAATGACGAAGCTCCCTCCTTAGACAATGCCTACAGCCGTGCCCCACTCTACTTTTCCTTCTCAGAACTTTTTCACCAGAATTTCTTCTAAGTCCAAAGGTAAGCACTGACCGGGCCCAATCCACTTCTCGTGTCCGACCTGCATTCCATTGCAGTCGGCCATATTTTTTTACCCAGTTTCGCGTGACTAGGTAGGCTCTTTGATCTGATAGCTTAGCGCGAATATCTCCAAAAGTTGGTAATAGAGATAGCGATGTTAGCGACTGTTTCCAGTCACTAACATCTTGGCACGCCCACTTTGCATGTCATTAGTGATAAATATCACTGACATGCAAAGTGGGGCCCAAGATGGTCGCTATCTCCTACTAGCTGTCGCTAACTGGTGTTAGCGACAACTAGGTAATAGGGGGATAATTTTATCTCCGCTTTCTTGGCTTTTAAAGCCAAAAAAGTGGAGATAAACCCCCTTGATAATATGCCCCAAGATCTTTAATGTCTAGGTTCCAAAACAGTGGAACATGAATTGGTGTTTCAAACCCGGTGAAAAATCGTCTATCATGCACTCCTGGTGTCTCAAACTACTGTAAGAGGTGATTACAGTCCAGGCGTGGTGTCTCTTTGCAAAGTAATTCGTGTGATGTTGGTGAGACAGATATTTGGTTGAGAAGATGATTACTCGAGAAAAGGCTGCTCTTTCCATGTTACTATATCATGTGTCTCAGATGCCTAATTCTTCAATTGCCTGTCCTAAACATTCGCCTCAGGATTGTTTTTGTTCATTTCTCATCTGCTCCTCGATTTCCATCCAACATAATTTGTTCACAGAACAGCTCTCAGAGGCACGCAGTCCCCAGCATAGTTTGACAAAGGCGTTAATTCTTTGTAGTTTTTGATGTTTTAAAACAAATGCAAGGCGGACCTTAGCTAGGAACGACAAGCACAAAAAATAGCACATCAGTTCATCACATATCATTTAGGAGGTGGTATGGTACAGTAGATAGTAGTAGAAGATAGTAGTTCGGACATGTCTTCATTGCAGTCGTTACGAAGGAATTGAAGGAGTTTACTCCATCTTTAGACAGCAGTTCGAAAGACTAAGGGGCAGATATAGAAGCCCCTTGCGCCGCTTTTACGCCGCCGTTTCAGCGGCAGCCAAAAGATGCGCCATGGTGCAGGGTATTTACAACATGACGCATCTCCCAGATGCGTCAGGTTGTAAAGCCCTGCGCCAGAAGAGGCGTACCATCGCAGGGGGAGGCGTTCCGGTGCAGGAACGCCTCCCAAGAGTGGCTGAGTGAAATCTACAAGCTTTCACTCAGTCACTTTTGGGCCCATGCTGCGTCAAAACCCTGGGCCTGCTTGAAGCAGGCGTAAGGATTGACGCAGCATTGTGCACATAGGGCCCCCTATCATTTCTGGATCTGCGTCGCTTGCGACGCAACTCCAGCATTGAGCCACATTTTTACGGCACAGATGCGTGCCGCATCTGTGCCGTTTTTGCCCCATGGTGCGCCGCATTGTAAATGTGGAGCATCAAGGGTGGGGGAGCTGCGGTGCACAATTACTGGTGCATCCCTGCCGATATGCAGGGATGCGCCAGTAATTGTAAATCTGCCCCTAATTTTAGAATTTGAGGCATTTTACTTACTTATGGAGAATTAGCAATGGGTGAAATATATGTAAAGGAATGGACACATTTTTAAATGCCCCCTTGCCCACACTGAGCAAACTTGTTTACCTTCTCAACAGCTGCGGTCATGCACATCAACAGGTAGAACATATGTATTTGTGACACATTTCTGATCTAGAGGAAAAACATTAGAACACCCAACCACCATTAGACATGTTCAAACACCCTCAGTAATCACATTTAACACACTTTTCACTACCAGCAAAGTCCAAGCAAAATGCACACGGTAACCTACACAATCTGCACAGAGTAGCCTATAGAATAGATAGCATCGGATACAATTGCTGCCCCTTCACACTTGGTAGCCCACATTCAACTTGAAAGATAGCTTAACTCTTCAGCCACCTATTTACACTCCAGAATTGTTTTTAAAATACAAACATTTTTCTCAATCTGGAAAGTTTACTAACAAAGTCATCTCACATTAGCATCAAAATAAATATTTATGAAAGCTCAGACACTTCATGCTTTAACCAAACACGTGAAGAGATGCAGATATGATTCTGTCATAATAGGTATTATGGGGGTCCGATCACATCTGTAGCATGTGTGCTGGGTCCACCGTGCCTTAGCAAACATTTAAAAGGAGGACAACTCCACCAGTCTTGCTGTACTGGTAGCTAATCTTTGCTAAAGTCGACAAAGTAAAGATTTTACCTGATCTAATTTCTTGGAAATGGGGTACATCAACACGCCTATACAAATAAGATACATTTGCTCTGCACCTGCGGAGGCTTTTGTTGAAAAACTTAGAATGAGTTTGGGATCTCTTTTATTTATGGTATGATGTATACTTGTTAAACACAGGTACATGTCTAGGAATACATTTAGTAAAATCAATTTATGAAAACAACTCTCTAAATTCCTTCTGTCCCCTCCCCATGATATCATAAAGACATAGGACCTTATGTAGGGACAGATAGTCATATTTATTTATAGTGCTTCTTTCCGTCTTCTGTAGCAACAAAAATATTAGGGGTCACTGTTCATATTTTTGGTTGTTGTTGCTGACACCATGTATAAGTTTCTTATATTTATATTGAGTCTACATTTACATTGAGCATATAACTGGGTGTATGCATGAGATATATAGTGCAGATAGCATCATGGAAACATGTTTCAATAAATAATACTTATAAATGAAAAGTTTGAACTGATTAGTGGGATGTAATATGTGTAGTGTATCTGTTGCTGTTCTCTGTAGATTGTATTGAGTGCATATTAAATATACAAATTACTTTATTTTGGTTTAGTTAGTAAACTGAGTCAGGGTTTAGGTCAGGCATAGCATTTGGCTTTTTGGCTACAAAAAATACTTTAATGGTCAATAGGTCACATTATGAGGTAATAGAATACCTTATGCTCAAATGCTAATGTGCTAGAAAACTGTATATTTTTTCCCTAAAATTCTGCAATTTTTCATTAGCTGCCTACCTTTCCTACCTTGCATCTTTTTAATTTTCAAATTATGTAGCAATATCAAATATGTTACAACATTCATTTTTAAATAGGTCACCAGATCTTTAGTATTACAACAGAGAGAATGTCTGATCCAGGTCTTTGTGAATACACTGAATTATTGTGGTGGTTTTGATGAAGAAATCTGCATTGTAATGTTTCCTGATTACTCTAATAAAAAGTAATAATAAAAATAATGTTGAATAGCATGCACTTCAGACACTTGGGGGAATATTATCAAGCCTGGGCGATAACATTATTGCCGCTTTATCGGCAGGAAACTGCTGATAAAGTGGCGATAATGGGCTTGATATTATGCTCTATGGAATTCCAATCGAAGCTCATGTTAGAGGTCCTTCACATCTAACATGAGCTTCGATTGCCATTCTATAGAGCATATTATCAAGGCCATTATCGCCACTTTATTGACAGTTTCCTGCCGATAAAGCGGCAATAATTCTATTGCCCAGGCTTGATAATATGCCCCTTGGTGTTTGCCTTGTTTTGGTCTCAGTGTTTAATAGGTCTATGTAAGCAAGTGGATTTTGTTATTTGAGGTAGGTGACTGCCCACCACAAAGAATAAGAACACTTGTTGTCAGGATGAACCCTCAGACACCAGCTAACCTGATCTCAATTCTCTAGGAGGCACTTGGCAGTTCTAAAACAGTAATATATGTCAACACACCACACATTAAAGAAGGAGCAGTAGACCACGACCCAGAGGCAATTTGAGGCCGACCACAATGGTGCTCTGCTCAGGTACAACAAGTGAATTGGTCCCTGTGAAAAGTATGTATTTCAAACAGTTTGACATTAACCCCTTCCATGCTGGTGACGAACCCCAGCCGTCATGCACTACGGTGCTCGTGTGCTGATGACGGCTGGGGTTCGTCATGGCCCGCCCGTGTTCTGCCGGCGGCCGCACACGGGAAAAATCGCGGCCGCATCGAAGGGGTTAAATGTAAGTCCTACTTCGGAAAGGTACTTTGCCACTTTTTGGAAGAAAAGTATTTTAACTTTTCTTAATTCCCAATGCAAAAAGGGACTTTGTCTCTTTTTGAGATGAAAATCATCAGTGAGTAGGCCACAGCTAAAAATTGTAGCAGCCACATGAAACTGAAGGGTGATGGTTGGTTCTGCTAGAGCTCCGGAGATTTGGAGTTTTCTCACTGAAAATCCTTTAAGTCCCAAAGCAGAATGGGATCATGGCCGACATGCATCAAAGCAAAAACTGGTTGCAAACGGGCATATTCTCAGAATCTGCCCCTTTGCGACCAGTATTTTTGCATTTGGGATGCATCATCCCAAATGCAAAAATCACAATTTAAGTAATCTCTAAATTGCGATTACTCAAATTACCATTGCATTTAAGGATTTGAAAATGGAGATTTCTTAAATGCAATGCAATAAAGTAAAAAAACTAGCAATTTCGCTAATAAGGGGAGCAAATTACCATGAAGTTGAACTTTCAAATACTTTGAAAAATGCACTAAAGTGCACTTTTCCAAGTTCCATTTCACACACATATGCTCTTGGGGCATGTGTGTGTGCAGGATGTAATCATATGCATATTTCAGGGGTGCAACAGGGTGTCCTTTTGACACCCTGGCACCCTTGAAATTGCATTCTCAATTTGCAAATGTCTAATTGAAAATCGCAAATTGAGAATGTCTTCCCATTCATTCCAGGCCCATAGGAATGAATGGGGAGGTATTCCTCAATTTCCACTCACAATTTGCAAGTCGCAATTAAGGAATGTTTAGAAATCACTATTTCTTAAGCGATTGCTACATGAAAAGCCTTTTGCTATTTCTTATTAGCTAATCCTTATTTTTGACTAATAAGGAATTGTTGATGAATGGGCCACCAAGGCTTTCAGAGAAGACACTTAGAGACTCTCTGGAGTTTTTAGGCAGAGACCAGCAACGTCCAGTCCAAGCCCAGTTGCCACTAGTCAGTTGGGCAGGTTAGAATAAAAAATCTCTTACAGTTTGTTGTGTCCCTGTAACCGCACAGGAGGTCAACCAATGGAGTAATTGTTTCCGGGGTCAAGCCAACCCAATTCTTCAGCTATTTCTGTTTGCCCTACAGTGAACATTGCCACAGGGTCCCTCGCTATCAAAATATAGGATTAGAAAATACTTCTTGTGCAGAGTCTCTGTGCCCTCCCTGAAGTGTGATCAAGGTAATGATCATAAGTCCCCTCCTCTGTGGTCACTCAAAACATGTTCTTGAGGAAGTTTCACCCCCACTTATTTGGTACAAATCTGACTATGTGAACAAAGGCTGATCCTTTCCTGGTGTTACCTATCAATTGTTTGTTAGACAGCAGGCCTTTTTGACCAAAAATAAAAGATCAGTCCAAGGCCCTCCACCGAAAGGAAGAAGGGGAGGGGAGTCATCTTAGTAACTGTGTAACTTAGTAACTGTGGTTAAACAACAAAAAACTCAATGGGGCCCTCAAAAGATCCAAATGTAACACCTAGGCCTGTGCAAATCGAACAACACTCAGTGATAGATATATCAACCAAGGACCTACTGGGAAGTATAGAGCAATTATTGAGATCATTATTAATGCCGTTAATTGAGAGAATGAAGAGACTAGCGGAACAACTGGGGACACTAGAAAAGACGACTGCAAATAACACTAGCTTAATTAAGAAACTTCCCACGTATAGTGCTTTGCATTTGTCTAGTGTAAATTCCACCAAACCAAACACATACATAGTACCTCCCCCGCCTAAGAAAGACATCAACAGAGATCCTGCTCTTCCCAATACTATAGCTCAGAGGCAGAAAGAAACAACGGGGACAAAGCCCAAAGAGACAGAGGCAGGTGAACAACTCCGCGTTTTAAAGCCTCCCCAGAGTAACACACTTAAAACCCCTCCCCCTGGAAGGGTGGATAAGGAAAAAAGGTACAAATAGATTTACCACCAGAAGCAGTGCCTTTCATTGTGATATTCGCAGGGGTTCCAGCCTTAGAGAACGAAGCAAAAGAAGGCTATTATCAACTAAAAAATAAAGTCGTATTTTGGCTATGACAAAACAGACCACTTCCTCCAAACATTATTGGTGAAATTTTAAACGTACGGCGGGTGGACTGGGTGGGATATAGACCAAAAAATATTCAGGGAGATCTAATCATCATCAATTTTAGAGACCATAGGGCAGTCTCACATATCACCGACTAGTTTCAAATGAAAGGAAGTAGTGCCATTACACCATATGATCTAACATACTTTTATCCTAGGACTTTGCAAAATAACTCTCTGATTCCCAGGGTTCCGTCTGTATTTAACATGCATGGGCACAGCTTCAACATTCCCACTTATAACCGCTTTTTTCCCCTCTCGGGTTTGGAGGGAGTGAATTGACCCGCTCCCCCAAAGGATGCAAGTGGAACTATAGACGCTACCCCTAGACAGACAAATACTACTAATGACCCCAAAGTTTCTTTTGAAAAGAGCATAGGTCACCCTAAACCCGCACATGTATCAGAACACGACATACACCGATCAGAGGGGGACATAGAAAACATTGGAAATGACCACAATGCACCCTTCAAAACAAGTACGGGACATTTAAAGCCCACACACGAGCAAGAACAAGATATCAACTTACTTGGGGGGGACTCAGGACAGCATTTGTTACCCCCTCTCTCGGGGTTATCAACCGTATCAAACCCAGAACAGGTTCTAATATTACCATCAGGTACTGTGGGGTGTAGCACCGAGGGGAACAACTCTCAATTGGATGTTTTATTTTGGAACATTGCGGGTCAGCGCTCTAAAACAACAAATGAGGTTACACATAGGTTTAAATTATTATGTTTCCAGGAAACTTGGGCGGTAGAAGAGATACATATGGAAGGATATAAAACCTATTTTTCTCCAGCCCAAAGAAGTCCCTCTGAGAGAGCAAAGGGAGGTTTGACGATCTATATATCAAATCTATTACAAACAGTTGAAATAAAATCTATTAAACTGGAACCCAACATTCAGATTCTTGATATTGGTGTAAACAAAACGGAGACCCTCCTTTTGGTAAATTTTTATAATAACCTACTGGAGGGTGAATCAGCGAACTTAGTATCTCTTATTGGTGCATTAGTACTATGTAGAACAAGGAGGTCACCAACAAAGGTTATAACTATCTGGGGTGGAGACTTTAACTTGGGCCCATGCCAGGATTGTAATAGAAACATTTGTGGAATCCATGATGAGAGTAATAATCCCATTCTACATTTCAGACATACGATTCTAGGGAGCTGATTAAATGAAATTATGTTCGAACTGGATCTGGCAATAGGGAACAAGCTCACTACTACAGACACAGTGATGGCTACCACCTTCCACGGGCTGGGCCTTCAAAGTTCAATTGACCATATTCTTGTCTCCAACGGAGTGAGGAATATAGACTCATTACTCATTATACACACAACTGCGCTGAGTGAATATTATCCCCTTAGCGTTAGCCTGCCGACAACAAAAAATTCTAAAATTAATATCTGTAGTACTTTAAGACAAAACAACCTGACATTGGCCAGGCTTAATGGATACTCGCTAAGGTGGGGAAAGATTGACCCCCTAGAAATAACCAAAACCCTCTTCCCCATCCAGAAAAGTCTGGACATGGATACACCAGACACTGAGGTTATCGCTAACTTCGGAGAGGTGGTAAAAGCCATAAATAAAGCATTGTGGGTAAAAGCTAATCGATCATCAAAGAAGAGGAAGGGTTGGTTTGACCACAGTTGCACGGTAGCCTATTCGATGTTAAAACAGGCATTACGGGGGACAGTTAGGGTCCCTCATGAGATCACAACCCTCAGAAAATCATACAACTCCACAATAAAGACTAGAAAAACCGAGTTAAAACAGCAACTCTGGGACCAACTATATGAGAGTTCCACTCATAAAAACAGCGCTGCCTTTTGGCTAGTGGTCAAGTCCCCCTTTTTGAAAAATGATGCAGATTCACCGAGCATAGAGGTTGCTATTAGCGAAAAGGAATGGGTTGAGCATTTCTCCAAGATTCTTTCTAACGTGATTGGGGATGCAAATACAGAGGAAGCGACACCCCATGCCCAGGATCGCACCCCTTATCCCATTAACTTGGTATTCACAGGAGATCAAGTTGCTTATGCCTTGAAAGCTAGCAAAAGTGGGAAGGCCCCAGGCCCAGAAGGGGTGCCTGTAGATTTCTTTAAAGCCCAGATGGAACTCTGGACCCCTCTATTGACTAGGGTACTGAATGCATCATGTGCGGTAGGCCTTATGGAGTCATGGTCCAAGTCAATATTGGTCCCTATTTTTAATAAAGGGGACCGGGGGTCGGTAACCTGTTATCGCCCAATCTCTCTTTTAGACTCCCTTGGCAAAGTGGCGGGCCGTGTAATCCTCGAGCATCTACAGGACTGGGCGGATGAGGGCAGGATTATATCTGATCTCCAATACGGGTTCCGCGAGGGGCTGGGGACCATTGATCAAGCCCTTAACCTATGACTCCTGATTGACAAATATGCTAATATTAAAGGAGGAGTTCTCTATATGGTCTACGTGGATTTATCATCCGCGTTTGACTGTGTCTCCCACGCTAAACTGTGGTCTTTTTTGGTAGAGATGGGGGTCCAGTCGAACCTGGTAACTTTCCTAAGGGAATTATATTCAGATGCGACTGCAAGGGTGGGGTTTGGGCTTGGGGGAGAGCTAACCGCGCCGTTCAGAGTGGAGAAGGGTGTCAGGCAAGGTTGTGTCCTGACCCCCTTCCTCTTCACACTTTACACCAATGGCCTGGAGAAGGAAATGATTAAGGGGTGCTAGGACCTTCCCACAGCAGGCAACCGCCGGATTCCCGCGCTGCTCTACGCGGACGACGCGGTGATACTAGCCCGTACCCCCCTTGAACTGCAAAAGGCACTGAACAGGTATTCCACCTTCATGGCAGGTCTAGACCTAAATATTAATATTGGGAAAACATTTGTCATGAAGGCGGGGACTGGACATAAAACTAAAATGAGGAATATATATCTAAATCAGGAAAAACTAGCAACAACACAAAAATATCCCTATCTAGGAGTAATGATCGATAACAAACTTACTTGAAAATCGGCAACCGAAACCAGGAAACTCCTTTTCATTAGAACTACCACAGCACTTGTCCATTTTTTGCGGAAACTGGGGAAAAGACCTCCTTTGGAATTGGCAAAGATCTACAAAGCCAAATGTCTTTCGATGGCACTGTACGGGGCAGGTGTTTGGGGCCATGTAGCAATAGATGCCTTACAGAGGGTGGAAAATGTTTTTCTAAGGTACCTTCTATTGGTTCCAAAGAGTACAGCCACTTTTTCATGTCACGCAGAGCTGGGACTCTCCTACATGTCTGATATAGTGAGAATCCAACCACTTTTACTAAGGCGTCGTATTTGGACGTCAGATAAAGCCACCTTCTCAAAGATGATATTTTCTGACTGCATGGCCCTGGAGATTGTACAAAGATCAAGATTGTTGTCATATGTGAAAAAGTTCTTGGCTGACATAGGATGGGAAAAATTCTACCACGATCCCCTCTCAGTCCGTGAGGTAACCACAAAGGACTTTCAGGCAAAATGTCATAACCATCTCGAAGAACTGGGTCTTACAAGTGAGGTTATGAAACCATCGGTTAGACACACTTTGGATATTCAAACTACTTTTGACATTCAACCATACCTAACCTATAACACTACTAGCTACGAACGCTTTCTTCTGGTACGGTTTAGGTTGAACTTTTTCCACCGATTAGTTGCCTTTCCAACGAAAAATAACTGGGTAAAATATCTTATCCCCTGTCCGTGTGACGGTACTTCCAACCAGTCCACAATGCACACTATTCTTTTCTGTAAGTTCTACAGTGAGTTTAGGACAAAGTGGCTTTTACCATTGTTAAAGCAGATGGGGTTTGAATATGCCTCCCTGCATTTCTCTTTCTACAATTTTTGGAGGAAGAAAAACTTATTATCATAATTGCCAGCCTTCTGAAATGTATTGTCCGGCATAGAAATAACTTAGAATGATTTGCGGGTTACTGAGACTCCCCTCTGTTAAATGAGTCCGGCTTATCAATTCTTTAAGTTATTTCCTTTATTTTTAATCTTTTATTTTATCCTTGTAACAAAGTATTTCAATTAATTACTATGAGCTGCAATAACCTTAATGGAAGGACGATCCCAACAAGGTCGTATATATTTTGACATGCACAGAAAGCTCATCAAGGAGTACCCATAAAAGTATAATGAAATTGTAAATTGTAAATTCTTCTTTTTAACTGCTGAACTGTGCTGATTGAGATCATTGATGAAATTTGGGACATTTCCATTTTTTATATTGCAATTTGGCATTTTTAATTCTACTTTTAAATTGTAAATTTTTAATTATTCATTGTAAATAATTGAAATATTGTATGTTTTTATGATTTTGCAACTTAAAGTCGAATAAGGCTTAATTGAATTGAATTGAACTCTTTTTGCAACCATATTATTGAACTGTGTATGTCGGATTTTTGTCGTTTTGGTCTTGTGTAGTTTAGATTAAATACCTTTATTTTTTTAACTGTTGTGGAGTCAGTTTGTGGTGTTTTCACTGTGTTAGTGTGAGTGTTGGTACAAATACTTTACACATTGCCTTCTGATTAGCCTTGACTGCTCGTGCCAAGCTACCTAGAGGGTGAGCAGGCGTTATCTCAGAGGGTTTCCTTCTTACCCTGACTAGAAGCAAGGGTCCCTATTTGGACCGTGGTACCTACCTCTGCCAACTAGAGACCCCCAGTTCTAACAGAAATACATATGCATTCTTAGCAGGTTTCTGCTTTATTAGATAACGTGTTGTGTGATGTACTTTAGTCTATTGGATACTGAAACAAAGAAGAACCATGTAGAAAGGCTGTTTTTACATAAATGTTATTGCCTATTAAGGACATATACTAGTCCAGTCACTAAAATAGGAGCACACGGAAGTACTTGGATCCCCAAAACTAATGCAAGCTCATGTTGAATAATGAAAAAAACTTCTAGCAGTGGCTCTATTCATCTAAACATCATAACAGCCTCAATGCAGGTTTTTGTGAATTGCAGTGGCTTCTGCCATTTCTCAGGATACATAAATTGTGTTATAAACCAAAAAAATCATATAAAGTATCGAAGAGCCTGGCAACTGTGCTCAAAGGCTAATGGGAGTGTCAATGCATTTAGAGATAAAACAACATTCAATTGTTTTGGAATCCAAAGGAATCAAAAAATCTTTGGAGGGTGACAGGTGGCGCAAGGACACTAGCACTACTTACTGGGGGCACTCTGGACTTCAGCACCCAGTATTCCCCTGAGAGAGCAGGCCTATTATGAGTTCTTAGCGCCACTGATTCCCCCACTGGTGAAAATCGAGTCGAGAGTAGGCTTGCCTGTGCCCATCCGGCCCCTTCATTGATGTTGGGCCTGATAATTGAGACATTAGTGACAGTGATTCCTCATGCTCTGGTGTTTTATGAATAGTTACCCAGCTTACATGGATGCTCTCCAATAGGCTGGTTGGTCAATTCATGATAGCTAGACTTACTATGCCTGGTTCTTGGATTGTTTCTCCCTGGTACCTATATTACCACGCTGAAACAGAAATTAGAAGACGTGAGTCTAAACATTGGTAAAAATACCACCACCCTGGAGGTTTTTTTGAACAGTCAGCCAGGCATTGGGGCAATCGACAAGGAAACTTAACTGTCTTGGATAATTGGAGGATGCATGCTGTTTTCACAGGACATGCTGCTTTTGATATGTGGTTGGTCTCAACCTCAGTGTGGTCTCATTTAAGGCTGAAGGGAGGCTTATCTCCACCACCCCTGATCCTGTATTGTCATCTCCAGCCTGGGAATCTGTGGCATAGCAACCAAAATGTGGGGAATATCCAAAAATCTTAAAACCCCAGAGAACGGACTAAGGAGTTCCCCCCAACACTTCCTAATCCCCCTGTGATCTTGGGCAACGTGGATAAACTTGAAAATGATTCAATTTCTGTGTTATGTGAGTACATCCAGTAGAACGTTCAATGATATCATGCATAATTAACAATGTAAGTTCCTTTTCAACAGCATCTTGTAAATAAAAAGCCATTTTACTATGTTGAATGTCCTCATTAACAGGCATCTTTACTTTAATAGTCTTAAGCATTCCCAAACCTGAAACAATGAAGGGAACTGACTTACTATTTCTTGGTGAGCATTCATGTGGTAATTCACAGAAATCAGTCCCATATCAGCAGCTGTGTGGAAGATGCTTGCACCTTTGTTTTCGTGTTACAATCACCTGCAACAATTAAAATCAACACTGGTGTGAGAGAAAAGAAACTTGGAGAAGTCATTCCAAAAAGAGAGATCAATACCATTGGGCCCATAAACATTGCAAAAGGATAAATTCGAGTTATTGACAGTAACAGCTAAATACAACCATCTACCATTCGAATCTGAAATCTCATTTTTTAACTGAGTGATAGAGATTTGTGAAACAAAATAATAACACCCTTCTTATTGCTAACTGAGGGCGAACAAAATACATCACCCACCCATTGTTTACGTAAAGAGGAAAGGTATTTTTGGGAAAGGTGGGTTTCTTGTAACAAAGCAACTTGGCATTTAAATATTGCTAAATGAGATAAAACCCGTTGTTTTTTAACCGGGTTACGAAGACCTTTAACATTCCAAGATATTACACGAAGACCATTCATTTAAGAAGAAAAGGGAAAGATATGCTTAAAGGTAGAAAAAATGAAGAGAGCTGAGATAGAAATACGCAAAAGATATACAGTTTAGAAGAGGAAGGAAAGACTGTTGAAAGAAAATAGTTAAGCCAGAAAGTGGAATACATCATTACCACAATAAGAAAAAAAGGAATAGGTGAATTATGAAAAAAAATGAAAGGATTGAAGAGAATCTGGGAAGCAATAACAAAAGGGGGTAGAAAAAGGAGAGCAGATTTAAATGAAGAATGCCATGAGGGAAGAAATAGAGTGAGAAAACAAATAGAAGGGAAAAGAGAGGAACGGGAGACCAAAACTCCCCTGAGGTAAAGTGAAGGGAAAAAAATGGCAAAAAAACAGAAGGCTTTAGCCATGAAGGTCAAAAGCACAAAAAACAATAAAGTGAGAGCGGGAGCAGCAAAGGACAAACAGCCGCACAACAAAAGAGAACGTCAAATGTATGGCCTCGAAAACATTGGATACAAGAAGGGAAGAAAAAAATTACAATTGTGTTAAGAGACCAAACAAGACAATGTAGAACAAATGAAGGAGACTTACCAAACAATTTTGGAAGGAAGGCAGCGTACTAGGATGCAAAAATAGACAACGGACCAGCACAATGAAGGGAAGATAGAACTAAAACATTGAGGAGGAGACCTAAAAAACAGGGTGAGAAGAACAAGAACATGTTATCATGAGGAACAAAATAACAAGAAGTCATAAAACAACAAGCAAAAACACAGAAACATTAAGAACTGCTGTGTTCCATGGAGTCTTCTTTATGAGTGTTGATAAACTTCCGAAGGACCGCTGGATCATCGAAGCTGAAAGTTCTTTCTTTATAAGTCACTTTGAAAAAGCAGGGGTGAATGAGGCCGTATCTGGCATTCATGGATCGTAGTGTCGGACATAAGTCTTGAAACTCCTTGCGTCGTGCAGCAGTCAGCTTAGAAACATCCTGAGTACATCCTGAGTAAGAAAAATGTTGTGACCAGACCATAGTAACTGCTTGTGCTGTTTGGCAGAATGAAGAATAGTCATAGGGTCAGAGTAGAGAAGAAAATAAGCGATAATGCCTCTAGGTTTAGAAGATGCAGAAGAGTTTTTTGGTCCAAGACTATGCGCCCTTTGAATATTCACATCCAAATGCTTAGGAAGGCCAATAATACTTGAGATTTTAAAAATTGGATGATGTTTGACCCCCCTGAATTCTCCGGAATACCATAAATGCACAGATTATTACGCCTATTACGATTTTCCAAATCCTCAGAGGTTTTCTTGAGAATAGCAACTTCTTTTGTAAGGCTAGCCACCTTAGCAACAACATCTTGAGCATCACTGATCTGTTGTTCAACATCTGACACCCTCTTATCCAGGTTGGACCACTTTTCGTCCAGTCTGTGTAAGGTAGTGGTGGTGTCAGCCATAAAGGGGCGAATAAGACGTAGCTCCTCCATAATATCCTCTAGGGTGACAGGAAGTGGAGACTTAGAGGGAGATGGAGGATCTTTTTTGAGGTGCTTACCAGAGGAAGCAGGGTCATTGTGTGTAGAAGAAGCTGTATTGGAAGTTTTGGAGTTGTGTGCGTGCTCCATTTTGAAAAAAACTGAGAGGAGCAGCTTTCAGGTAGAGGGAAAATAAACCACCAGAGCACATAGGTGATAAACTGACCCAAAAGGCAGCAAAAGTCAAGTGGAAAGCACGCAAAGAGTAGTGAGCGCTCAAAAATACAGCAAACTGCGACAGACAGGTAGCGGTATTATATGGACCAAGGGATATATCGCCAGGACCTGTGACGCACATTCAAGGTATAATGCTGAGGTAAAAATAGTACCAAAAAGCATCTGAAATTAGTCAATTTGAAGAAGTAGCCAACATTTGCTGCAAAAAAATAACAGATGAAGAGAACTGGAGGGTCAGAGACAAGAACAGTGGAAAAAAACGATATTTTTTTTTAAAAACGAGTGAAAAAAAAACGGCGGTTGTTATCGAGTGGGGAGCATTATCAGAAATATCTATGTGAAAAAATTCGTTTTTAGCCCCAAAAAGCATACCATGGTGAGGGGGAACATCTCCGACGATGAAATCTGCCGAATTGCACCAGAAAAGCTTGCAATGAGAGCGTCCTTCTTCTCAAAGCGCCGCTGAAATCGCGGAGCTCAGGGAGGAGCTGTCATTTTGTTTTGCTGCGTTGCGCGCTCTCCCGTGGTGCGTATTAAGAGGTAATTTTAATCTCCCTGCCCTATTATGTACTATGGGCCTACGGAGGAGGTCATGCTAATCACAGGGGTACCCCAAACCCATAGTGTTCATTACATTTTACATTACATTCTCTTCTAAAATTCCCCCCCCCCCCAAAGAAAGGGGGGGGAGAATTAAGATTAGACACAGATACTAGATACAGATTCAGAATGGTATATGGTGATGTCACATGGGCTATAAGGTTTCCAAAATTACATGTTCCGCTGGGTTTTGTGTGAGGCCTAGTCATTTTTATAGCACTGGTCAGGAGTTGCACTTTCGTCACAAGAGACTCTTATGGAGTCTGCAAGCCCCACTTTTGGGAGGGTGGGAGTTGGGGATGGGGGAGGGGACGGGGTGGATGGGAAAGAGTGGCTAAGGAGGGGGAAAATACTTAAAAAAGGCAACCATAATGGTACGTACAGAGACTCTATGCTTAAGATGAAATTTTTCACATAAAGTAGAGCTAGCAGTTAAAGCAAATCAGAAAAATACAAAACAATATGGATAAGTTGAAAATATGTTCTTGGAATGTGGCGGGGCTTAATCATAGGGAGAAAAGGGATCGGATGTGTGTGGTATTTAGGCAAAATGCATTTGATATAATTTGTCTACAAGAGATCCATATCCCTTGGGCAGAAAGAGATGTTTTGAGGATCCCTGTATTTAATTTGATAGTAAATACAACTCAAACTATGAGAACCAGAGGGGTTGCTAAACTAGCAAAACCGTTTTTGGGGCCAGCAGTACGTAAGGCAGCTGATCCTCTGGGAAGGTGGGTTATCGTTGAGCTTAAGATGGGTAGCACAATTTGTTCAATCTATGCCTCTAACCAGGATGATCCTTCTGCTCTTATTGAACTTGAATTAAAGCTGGCTTCTTGGCCTCAGACATTGATATTTTGCGGGGATTTTAATATTTCCTTGAGGCAAAGGGAGGGGGGACATAACCAAGGTCAATATTTATATTCAGGACGTAAACCTAAAGTATATAGAGCCATTTCACACCTAAAAGAGAGTTTAGGCTTAATTGATGTATGGGAAATGAAAAAACAACCAGACCCAGGATATACGTATTTTTCGCATCCACAAAACAAATACATTCGTATTGACTATATTTGGGTAACAAGAAACTGCTCTGATAAGGTACTAATCAGCAAGCCTCCAAAGACTATCTCGGACCATAACCCCTTAGTACTTACATTAGAGATCACTAACTCAACTAGAGAAACAATAAGCTATGTAGCTAAGCAGAGGAACGAAGTAGACAAGGTTAATAGAGTGCAGCTCCAAGAGCTAGCTAAAATAGAAGAGAAACATACGGCATTAATAATGCAGGGGCAAGATGGAGGCTCAACCTTAAGAGAACTGTTGATTCTTAAAACTGAGATAAATGGTGGGCTCTCAAAGAGGGCGGCTGAGATCTATCAATCTAATCGCAATAAGATCTATGAAGATGGAGAGAAAGTCGGGATGCAACTAGCCCTTCGTACCCAACAGAAACAATCTCTTAACCTAATAACTAGTAAAGAATTGCAGGGCCAGGAGTTTACATTACCGGAGGACATACTAGATACATTCAGAAAATAGTACCAAAAACTATATCAAAATAAAGACATTTTAGATTCAGAAGCTACTAAAGAAGCTCTCAATAATTGGCTGATGGAACTTGAAGGAAATATAGGTATAGAAGAGGTTACTAGGAGAGATCTTGAAAGAGATATAACATATACTGAAGTACAATTGGCCCTTGCAGAATTAGCTTCAGGTAAAGCTTCAGGCCCGACAAAATGCCACTGGAACTCTATAAAAGCCTGGGCGATATTATAATACCTCTTCTTCTTGATTTATTTATGGGAATCCAAGGGAGTGTAATCCCCCCGAACTCATGGAGGGAAACTAATATAGTCATATCCCCGAAAAAAGATAAGCCCCCTATTCTACCCTCATCATATCGGCCAATATCATTGATAAACTCGGATTCAAAACTTTATTCTAAGATCTTGGCTAATCGGCTCAGGGGGATCATTGAGAGTCTGGTCTCCCAATGGCAACATGGCTTCATTCCGGGTAAGGGCACCACAGATCACACCCGACGGGTAATTACACTATTTGATGTCATGAGTGCGGTAGGAGGACAGATGTCGATGGTCCTCATTGATGCCCAGAAGGCCTTTGACCGAGTTTCCTGGGAATTTTTATGGGTCGTGTTAGAACAAATTAATCTGGGACCCTGCCTTTTAAAATCCATCAGGGCAATGATTCTCCTAAGGCTAGGGTTCTGGTGATGGGCCAGGACTCTGGGCTATTTGATATACTTAGAGGTACTAGGCAGGGCTGTCCCTGCTCCCCAATTCTTTTTGCAATTTATATAAACTACTTGCTAGTGATGCAATTAAACTGATCATATTTGGGCCCTTCGATACTAAGATATTAGCTTACGCCGATGACGTGGCAGTGGTAACACCCGATCCCACAGAGGCAATCATAGAAATTGAACAGATTACCCAAGCTTTTGGCCAGTTCTCTGGTTACTCACTCAATAGGGGTAAAACAATGGTCATATGCACTGCAAACATTTTCCTTGAAGATTCTAAAAAGGTAGAGAGCGCAGTTTACTTAGGAGTACATATAACCCCCAAAATAGATAAGATTATTGAGATAAACTATGAGCCCCTTCTTAAAAATATAAAGAAAGACTTGAAAAGGATTAATAGTCTACATCTTTCAACTATTTGGAGAGGAAATTTCCTGAAAATGAACATACTCCCCAGAGTACTGTATTTATTCCGCGCCATTCCCCTAATCGTGGAAGATAAGATCATCAAAGCTTTTGAGTCACAAATGAGACAATTTGTATGGAGCTATGGTAAAGTAAGAAGATATATGCGTTACCTCTCCCTCCCATTTTCAAGAGGGGATATAGCAATACCTAATATAGTATTATACCTTTGGGCCTCGCTACTTCAGCAAATGACACCACTATGTCTTTTAAAAACATCTGAGCCAATTATAGGGTATAACTATATACCATCAATCTATGAGTTGGCAATCGGAGCTAAGGCTAATGGCCTATTTTTGAAACAAGTAGAACCATCATACTACAAGAAAGTCAAATTTAAGATAATAACTAGTGCCTGGAGAATCTGGAGGACAATTGCGAGGTATCTCAGTGTTCCTAAATATAATAAGTATACCTCACTATGGCACTCCTCTCTGATACCTGAGCAAGCTAACGAGGACATCTCGAGGAGATGGGAACATCTAGGGGTGCTTACTGTAGGTGACTTCCTACAGCCGGGTTGTACAAACTGGTTCCAGTATTTGCAAGATAATTTCTTAGTTTCAAACACCGACTCCTTCAAGTTTATTCAAATCAATACGATTCTTAATTTGAGATTTCCTGACATCTCTCTAAGTAGTATCCCCCTTATTGGATTGTTTGGGAAAGGCTACAACCAGGATTGGCACCATCTATGACATCCTATTGGAAAATCAAGGGGATGATATGGAAACTACGGAAGTGGGGTGGGCAAAGAAATTAAACAGTCCCTATGTGGATATTGATATGTCTCTATACCTTCTAACTAAGCTTTTTGTTTCCTCTAATCTGAAAGCCCAGCTATATAAAACAATATATAACCTTTATTATACCCCTGCTAAATTGCATTCATGGGGGAAAAGTTTCAACCCAGACTGTCCAAGGTGTGGAATAAATCCTGCACATCTGATTCACATGCTGTATGAATGTGATAAATTAACATCTCTTAGACGAATGTTCGAAGGTTTTTGGCAAGAAGTGATCGGGCATACTCTAGCCGAATCCCCCACTCTGTATATTCTGGGATATGATAAAACGCTTACGCATACTAACGAAGAGAAAACATGTCTCTTCCTAGGAACCGCTGTGTATAGAATCATACTTACTGCCTGCTGGAAGGACGTGGATTCACCTAACTTCCAAATTTGGCTAGCCCGGTTCTTAGGTATTTTTAACCAAGAGAAAGCTATTTTTGCATGTAAAGGAAGGAAGGCTAGAGCTCAGGGAATTAAAATCTGGAAGCCTATTGAAACTTGGAATAACATTAATAGATCTTTATGAATTGATACCTGATGGGACGGCCATTTGAAAACTGTTAATATAAATTGGTATATATTGTTTTAAAATCTATCATATTATTCGACTGTATCAATGACAGTTTATTATACAGAATTATGTGACAACATTTTTTTTTTATATAATATGTCGGTCTCTTTGTACAATCTTTATGTCTTGCCAAATAAAGATTAAAAAAAAGGAATTAGCATTTAAAAATCCTTAGAAATTCACTGAAAAAACGTAGATTTTAGGGGTGTTATAGTTAGCTGGACATTTCATTCGTACAAAACCATTAAAATTCCTCAGATATAGTTAGTTGTACTAACTATATCTCGCGCGCCCGCAATCCACTGCTGATGATGTCACATATTACATCATTCATGACATGGTCAGTTAGCTGAAATTTTACTGACATACAACCATTGAAATTCCCACGTTATAGTTAGTTGGACTCACTATAACTTGCGGGCCTGCAATGCACTGCTGATGACGTCACATATTACATCACTCGTGACATGGTCAGTGACATCGCTCATGACATCACTGATGACACCATCCAGTGAATGTGTGTCTTTCTGAAAAATCAATATGTTTTATATATGTATTTGTAAAGGTTGATGGACGAATAAATGTTTAAATAAGTGTGTAAATGGATGTTTATTTTTAATAAGATATTGATTGGTTAACTGGTTTATAAAGTGTATCTTAGTGAATACATATATTAGTGAGTCATTTTTAAATATTTAAATATATGTATCAGTGTTTCACTTTGTGTATAAGTGGCTGCATGGGTTGGTGACTGACTCACTGTTTGTATGTGTTTTGAAGACAGTGTATGTGCAGGACTTTATGGGTGGATGAGTGTGTATATGTGTGTGTTAGTGAGTGAATGCCTGCCTCACTAGTGTCTTTATGAGTAACTACATATGTTTTAATCTAGTATATGTGAGTATTGATGTATATAAGTGAGTATATGTGAGAGTGAGAGATTGAAAGAGTTCCTGTTTAAATAAGTATGTGTTTCTATAAGTGATTGTTTAAGAGAGTAAGTATGTGTAAGTTTCCTTAGAAGTAATGTGCTAGTTTGTGTATAGCTGTATATGCAAATAAATGGATGTTCAATAGTTTATTTGCATGTGTGAGTATGTGTGTGAGCAACTTTTGGATGACTGTCGGTGTGTAACAGGATGTATATGTGTATCACTACATATGATGAGTGAGTATATGTATGAGTAACTATATATAATTGTTGCTGAATGAGAGGATGTGTATATAGAAGGTGGAATTACTGAATTGGTTGATGTAACTGGTATGGGTATCTCTATTTTTTTGAAAATGTTAGTTTCTATTTTTTAATATGTGTTTCAAGGGTTACATTACACTGAAAGGAGGTCTGTCAGTCTGTCACAAGGATGGTGTCATCAGTGATGTCATGAGTGATGTCACTGACCATGTCATGAGTGATGTAATATGTGACGTCATCAGCAGTGCATTGCAGGCGCGCAAGTTAAAGTGAGTCCAACTAACTATAACGTGGGAATTTCAATGGTTATATGTCAGTAAAATGTCAGCTAACTATAACTGGTGTGAAACCTATGGTTTTTTCAGTGAATTTAATAGGTTTTTTAAATGCTAATTCCTAACTATAACTGGTGTGAAACCTATGGTTTTTTCAGTGAATTTCATAGGTTTTTTAAATGCTAATTCCTAACTATAACTGGTGTGAAACCTTTGGTTTTTTCAGTGAATTTCAAAGGTTTCTTAATAGCAAATTTCTATAGCTATGAAATGTAATATTTTTTTATGTAATACTATTTTTTTTATGTATATTGTTCATGTTTTTTTTTTTTTTGCCCTGGAACGCTCCCGGTGCGCGTCCCGGTGAGCGCATTGGTGAGCGCAGTCTTGCGGCGCTCCCCAGGGCGCGTACCGGTGAGCGTCCCGTTAGCGCTTTTGCCGCGAATGAAAACATCATCGTGATGTATCGCGTAGCCGCGTCCGCGTGATACGCATGGCGTAAACGCACCCGGAAGCACTCGAGCGCGTAGGATCGTGCAACGTAAGCATCCGACACGCTTACGCGATGCGCCCCTGGGCGCGCCCCGGGGCGCACCCGGGGGCGTGTAGCGTAAGCGCGTCGGTCATGTGACCTACAAATAACACTTTTTATTGGTTCAGAACAGTTTTGGTTCCCAAATGATGAAAGCCCTGGTCATGTGACCTGAAAATATCACTTTTCATTGGTTCAGGACAGTTTTTTTTCCTAATGATGAAAGCCCCCACCTTTTTTCCTCATTCTCACTTTGTATTTTGAGTGAAAAAGACCTGTTGAAAGACCTCTCTGTAGCTTTTTGGACTGAAAAATGGCTTCAGTAGCAGCAGCATCTCAGCCACCACCACCAAGAGGACCACCACAACACCACAGTGGTGGAAATGAAGAAGAGGAGGAGGAGGAGGAGGAGGAGGAGGAGGAGGAGGAGGGGAGGAGGACATTCCTGCCAGAAGATAATACCCCATATAGGCCAAAGCAGCACATTATATGGGAATTTTTTTCCATCCCAAAGGACCTCAAAAAAGTGAATGCGCCAAGGGTTACTTGCCTAATCTGTGGCACTGAACTTTCAAGGGGGAACCCTAACAAGAAATACTCATTTGGCAATAACACCATGATTCACTACATGCCGCGCCTGCATCCTAACAACTATGTTGTGGCAGAGGTCCGAGAACTGGCCAGAAACCCTCCCCAATCTTCACCCAGCACCTCCAAAAGAAAGCAACCCACTCCATCGGGACCAGAGACAAGGGAGATGGTCCCAAACATACAACCCCAGTTTGGGCAATACAATATCACCTTTATATTTTGTGGTAAAACAATCACCTATGGTGAGCAAAGCATAAAGTTCATCAACCGTGCTGGTGACAACCACAATTACCCCCCCCCCAAAACATAATTTTTTCCTGATTTTTTTTTGCTCCAGTTGAGCCGTTTACATTTCCCTGTTTTTTCTTTCCCCCCCATAAAAAAAACCAAAAAATATATAAAATTGTTCATAAAAGCCAAAAAAAGTACAAAATGTTCAAAAAAACATTAAAAAAATATAAAACAACAAAAAGAAGAAAAAAACAGCTCTTTTTAGAACTACCTCCAATTTATTAAAAAAGGCTACATTTTTTGAAAACTCTGTCATTCTTTTTCCCCCATGGTACGCTCCCCGGTACGCTCCCCGGTGCGCTTACCGGGCGCTCCCCCGCGCAAATCGAATTTGTTTTTTTTTTTTGCCCCGCGGGGCCCTTTTATGGCCCCCACATCAAACCTACGGGGTCAGGGGGGGTCTACTCTGCCTCCTTTTGGTCATTTCCCCCTTTGTTTTTGCCACCTCTTGTGTCTCGATCCTACCGAGACACAAGATGGCGGCCGCTCCGGACTGTTTGGAATGTTGACAGACACCCGAGAGCCAATCAGCTTTCCGCGCACGAACTCGCATAGCGCGCTGGTTCGCGCCCCGGTGCGCGTACCGGGGCGCGCTTATAGATATATATATTTTTTTTAAACCTAAATTACTCAAAATCCACTGGAGCACATATCTTGAGACATAGCAAAGGCACATCAGGCTACCAGTCCCTACAATTTTGCCAAGTTTGGTGAAAATCCATTCAGCCGTTCGGGCCAAAACTGAGTTTGACCGTCCTATGGAAATTAACATGGGGAAAACATGTTTGGGGACCCCCCTTTTATCTCGGACCCCGCTTGACGAATCCCCCCCAAACTTTCAGGGAAGGAGCGGAGCGCCGCGAGGCAAATTTGAGGAAAAAAGTTAAATCCCAATAGAATGTTGTGAATTCCCTATACAAAATAATCCTAACTATAACTACCTATTGGCGACCGCCAGTAGGTAATATATATATATATATATATATATATATATATATATATATATATATATATATATATATATATATATATATATATATATATATATATATATATATATATATGTATATATATATATATATATATATATATATATATATATATATATATATATATGTATATATATATATATATGTGTATATATATATATATATATATATATATATATATATATATATATATATATATATATATTACCTACTGGCGGTCGCCAGTAGGTAGTTATAGTTAGGATAATTTTCAATGTTAAATCTCAACATTCTATTTTGAATAACTTTGGCGCCGGTTGACGAATCTGCCTGAAATTTTCAGGAAAATGGTCTCATGGCGGTCCGGTCCTTCCCTGAAAGTTTGGGGGGGATTCGTCAAGCGGGGGCCGAGATAAAAGGGGGGTCCCAAAACGCGTTTTCCCCATGTTAATTTCCATAGGGCGGTCGATTTCACTTTTAGCTCGAACGGCTGAATGGATTTCCACCAAACTTGGCAAAATTGTAGGGACTGGTAGCCCGATGTGCCTTTGCTATGTCTCAAGATATGTGCTCCAGTGGATTTTGAGTAATTTAGGTTCAAAAAAATATATATATCTATAGCCGCGCTCCGGTGCGCGCACCGGAGAGCGCTCGAGGCGCGACACGCGACTTGCGCGCAGGAAGCTGATTGGATCTCAGTTGTCTGTAAACATTCTAAACAGTCTGGAGCGGCCGCCATCTTGTGTCTCGGTAAAATCGAGACACAAGAGGTGGCTAAAAGAAAGGGGGAAATGACAATAAGGGGGAAGAGTACACCCCCTCTGACCCCCTAGTTTTGATGTGGGGGCCATTAAAGGGCCCCGCGGGGCCTCAAAAAAAAATTATTTTTTTTCGATTTCCGCGGGGGGCGCACCCGGTACGCGTACCGGGGAGCTTACTGAGGAGCGTACTAAGGAGAAAAAAAATGACAGATTTTTTTCACAAAAAAATGCATTTTTTTATAAATTAGAGGTAGTTCTGAAAAGAACTTTTTTTTTTCTTCTTTTTGTTGTTTTATATTTTTTTGTGTTTTTTGAACTTTTTGAACTTTTTTTGGCTTTTTAAAACAATTTTATAATTTTTTTGGATTTTTGTCAAGGGAAAAACAAAAAACAGGAATTCAAAAACGGCTCAACAGGAGCAAAAAAATGTGAAAATTTAGGGACTGTCAGGGCAGCGGTGTTGCTGTTTCTTTAGGGCAATAAGTTCAACACTCTGCTCCCCATAGCAGAGCAGTTCGTTACACTCCGTGCACAGAAATTTGATGCCTGCAAACTCTGGCTGTATGTTAGGGACCATTCTTCTACGGGATGGTCCCGAAGGTGTTGCTCCACCAGTGGAGGTGCTGCCGCCATCTGTGGGTAATTTCCGTGCCAGGTCTCTGACACTCTCCCTCGCAAAGTTGTTTGGGTGTCTTCTTTTGACATGCCTGATTAAATTGGCATTACCAAAACTATATTTTTTCAGAGGATTGCCTCTGGATAAAGTACTCCCACATATTTTGCAGGTTACTTTTGGAGCGTTGACTTTTTTTTCACCTTCAGGGATGTTATAAAATTTCCAGATGAAATGGATTTTTTTCTTCTCCGTAGGAGGGTCCTCATCTACAAATGCATCTGAATCACTGCTGGATGACTCTCTTGCAGCCATTGCTGTAGATCAGGAAAGTAGGAGATGAAGATAGTACACAGAACAGCTCTTGCTCTCTCCAAGTACAAAGCAATAGTGAAGGAAATGGGTGGGGATTTCATTCTTTGTAAAAAAAACTGTTAGCAACCAATGAAAAGTGTTATTTTAGGGTCACATGACCCGACGCGCTTACGCTGCGCGCTTCGGAGCACTTCCGGTGCGTTTACGCGGCGCGAGCGGAGGCGCTTCCGGGGCGCAAACGTGGCGCGATCGTAGGCGCTTCCGGGTGCGTTTACGCGGCGCGATTTGAGGCGCTTCCGGGGCGCACATATGACGCGACCGTAGGCGCTTCTGCGTGCGTTTACGAGGCGCGAGCGTAGGCGCTTCCGAGGGCACTTACGTTGCGCGCCGAAGTGATGTCATCAAACTTTTACAGAAATGCATAATCATTTTCCTTATTAAAAAAAACTGATTTTATTTGTATAGTACGAAAAGTTTTGCATTATTATTAACTTTTCATTCATATTTTTTTTCACGAACGACAATAGCGCTCCGGGTGCGCTTTCTGCTAAGCTCACCGGAAAGCTTACGGGAGCGCTTAGCTGAAAGCTTCTCGGAGCGCGCACCAAGAGCGCAAAAAAAAAAAAATATATAAAAAAAAGAATACTTACAAAAAAACAGCAAATTGTAAAAAAAAAAAGGATACAAACTCGATATAGAAAGGTTAGCATTTAAAAAACCTATGAAATTCACTGAAAAAACCATAGGTTTCACACCAGTTATAGTTAGGAATTAGCATTTAAAAAACCTATTAAATTCACTGAAAAAACCATAGGTTTGACCCCAGTTATAGTTAGCTGGAAATTTTACTGATATAAAACCATTGAAATTCACACGTTATAGTTAGTCGGACTCACTATAACTTGCGCGTGCAATGCACTGCTGATGACATCACATATTACATCACTCATGACATGGTCAGTGACATCACTCATGACATCACTGATGACACCATCCAGTGAATATGTGCCTTTCTGAAAAAGTAAATATTAGTGAGTAATGTTTAAATATTTAAATATATATATTAGTGTTTTACTTTGTGTATAAGTGGCTACATGTGTTGGTAAGTAGCTACATGCGTATGTATATGGGTTATTAGATGTTTCTCTTAGTATCAGTATGAGTGTCTATATGGTTTGGTGGGGGTATTACTTAGCACATAGATGCATGAGTGACTGACTCTCTGTTTCTATGTGTTTTGAAGACAGCATATGTACAGGACTGTATGGGTGGATGAGTGTCTATATGTGTTTGTTAGTGAGTGAATGACTGTCTCACTAGTGTCTTTATCAGTAACTACATATGTTTTAATCTAGTATATATGAATATTGATGTATATAAGTGAGTATATGTGAGAGTAAGAGATTGTAAGAGTTCCTGTTTAAATAAGTATGTGTTTCTATAAGTGATTGTTTAAGAGAATAAATATGTGTAATTTTAAATAGAAGTAAGGTGGAAGTGTGTGTATAACTCTATATTCAAATAAATGGATGTCCAATAGTTTATTTGCACGTGTGAATATGTGTGTGAGTAACTTTTGGATGAATGTCGGTGTGTAACAGGATGTATAGGTGTATCACTTCATATGATGAGTGAGTATATGTATGAGTGACTATATAAAACTATTGGTGAATGAGTGGATGTGTATATAGATAGTGGAATTACTGAATTGCTTGTTGTAACTGATATAGGTATCTCCATTTTTTTAAAAATTTCAGTTTCTATTTTTGAATATGTGTCTCAAGGGTTACATTATAGTGAAAGGAGGTCTGTCACTATGTCACAAGGATGGTGTCATGAGTGATGTCACTGACCATGTCATGAGTGATGTAATATGTGATGTCATCAGCAGTGCATTGCACGCGCAAGTTATAGTGAGTCCGACTAACTATAACGTGTGAATTTCAATGGTTTTATATCAGTAAAATTTCCAGCTAACTATAACTGGGGTCAAACCTATGGTTTTTTCAGTGAATTTAATAGGTTTTTTAAATGCTAATTCCTAACTATAACTGGTGTGAAACCTATGGTTTTTTCAGTGAATATATATATATATATATCCAAGAAACCACATGAGGCCCAATACCGGAGTAGAAGCATTTTATTCTCAGGCTCAGCAGCGCAAAGAAATCTCCATTCTCCTTACGCGTTTCGGCGTTTGCCTTGATCACAGGTGGAGATAGTAACAGTGCTAAGTGCATGAATGCGCGCTTTTAAAGTTTCAAAAATCACGTGGCAGTCTTAAAACTACAGTCCCCATGGTGCACTGCACTGTTAGTTCTGGGCGTAATATCTTTGTAGATTATAGTTCTCTTTAAACATACAAATTTGAGTCAGTGCATGCTTCCAATAATAGTGGGTATTTTCACTCACGCTGTCACGTAAATGTTCAGGTTTATACTTGCATGGTGCTGTTATTCCATATTAGCCGTGAGATGATGCTCCAGCTCCGGCATGATCAGAATGAGAGGTATCCCCCTCTCTGCATCCCTTCCTTCAAAGCACCGCATATTTTGCTCCATTAGCATATCCTCGATTAGGGTTGCAGTTAATCGAGTATGTTTAAAGAGAACTATAATCTACAAAGATATTACGCCCAGAACTAACAGTGCAGTGCACCATGGGGACTGTAGTTTTAAGACTGCCACGTGATTTTTGAAACTTTAAAAGCGCGCATTCATGCACTTAGCACTGTTACTATCTCCACCTGTGATCAAGGCAAACACCGAAACGCGTAAGGAGAATGGAGATTTCTTTGCGCAGCTGAGCCTGAGATTAAAATGCTTCTACTCCGGTATTGGGCCTCATGTGGTTTCTTGGATGTCAAATGAACGAGCTGCTCCGTGCTCGTTGTTATGAGGCCGCCCTGTAGGGTCGGGGGCTCCTGTGCTCGGAGGCTGGTTGTGTTTATATATATATATATATATATATATATATATATATATATTCACTGAAAAAACCATAGGTTTCACACCAGTTATAGTTAGCTTGAAATTTTGAGGAAATTTTTGAGGAAATTTTCAGGCAGATTCGTCAACCGGCGCCAAAGTTATTCCGAATAGAATTTTGAGATTTAACATTGAAAAAAATCCTAACTATAACTACCTACTGGCGACCGCCAGTAGGATATATATATATATCTATATATCTATATTACCTACTGGCGGTCGCCAGTAGGTAGTTATAGTTAGGATTTTTTTCAATGTTAAATCTCAAAATTCTATTTGGAATAACTTTGGCACCGGTTGACGAATCTGCCTGAAAATGTCCTGAAAATGGCCTCGTCGAGCTCCGGTCCTTCCCTGAAAGTTTGGGGGGGATACGTCAAGCGGGGGCCGAGATAAAAGGGGGGTCCCAAAACGCATTTTCCCCATGTTAATTTCCATAGGGCGGTCAATTTCACTTTTAGCTTGAACGGCTGAATGGATTTACACCAAACTTGGCAAAATTGTAGGGACTTGTAGCCCGATGTGCCTTTGCTATGTCTCAAGATATGTGCTGCAGTGGATTTTGAGTAATTTAGGTTCAAAAAAATATATATATCTATAGGCGCTCTCCGGTGCGCGCACCGGAGTGCGCTCCAGGCGCGACACGCGACTTGCGCGCAGAAAGCTGATTGGCTCTTGGGTGTCTGTAAACATTCTAAACAGTCTGGAGCGGCCGCCATCTTGTGTCTCGGTAAAATCGAGACACAAGGGGTTTGAAAAAAAAAGGGGCAAATGACCATAAGGGGGAAGAGTAGACCCCCTCTGACCCCCTAGGTTTGATGTAGGGACTAAAATAGGGTCCTGCAGGGCATTAAAAAAATTTTTTCGTTTTGCGCGGGGGAAGCGCATGGTACGCGCACCGGCGAAGCACGGGGAAAATCCAGGACCATATTTATGAAGGCCTTGCGCTGTTAGTTTTGCGCCTCCTGTGCGTCAATTTTTGTGACGCACCAGCGGTGTAAAAAAATGCGCATTGTTATGCAATATTTAAAAAGTGACGCATCTATCTAGATGCGTCACTTTTTAAATATAGTGCAACGAGGCACATTTTATTACACTGCTGGTGTTATGCGTCACTTTTCTGTGCGCACTCCTTATGACATTCCAGATGTGTCATATTTAATGTATGATGAATCATGTTGCAAGGAGTTACAGATACGTCAGTATTTCTGACATATCTGTAAACATAAAAGTGATGCGAGGCAGGTGCAAGATTTTGACGCAACAGCATCCTAAAAGTGACGCAGAGAAATCTTATAGATTTCAGTACGTCGTTATTACCAAGCTTTTTGCGGGGGAATGCCCCCTTTGCATACTTTATACCTGACGCAGATATAATGTGGCGCAGAGTTTTAAAAAGTGACCCATGTACCTAGATGCGTCACTTTTTAAAAATGGCGTCAGGTATAATGCATGCAGAGGGGGTGTTCTCCCGCAAAAAGCTTTGTAATAGCGACGCAGTGAAATCTTTGAGATTTCACTGCGTCAGTTTTAGGATGCTGTTGCGTCAAAATCTTGTGCCTGCTTTACAGCAGGTGTTAGACTGAGGCAAGACCTTTCACATGCTGCTTTCCCCATTTGAAAGGACACATTACTGGAGTTGCGTCACTTTTGTGACGCACTCCAGCAATGCGTTACTTGGAATGTCATAAGGAGTGCGCACAGAAAAGTGACGCATCGCACCAGTGGTGTAAAAAAATGTGCCTCGTTGCGTTATATTTAAAAAGTGACGTATCTAGGTAGATGGGTCACTTTTTAAAATCAAGCGCCACATTATATCTGCGTGAGGTATAATGCATGCAGAGGGGGTGTTCCCCGACAAAAAGCTTTGTAATAGCGACGCAGTGAAATGTTTGAGATTTCACTGCGTCACTTTTAGGATGCTGTTGCATCCTTTAAATATAGTGCAACGAGGCACATTTTATTACACTGCTGGTGCGATGCGTCACTTTTCTGTGCGCACTCCTTATGACATTCCAGATGTGTCATATTTAATGTATGACGAATCATGTTGCAAGGAGTTACAGATACGTCAGTATTTCTCACATATCTGTAAACATGAAAGTGACGCGAGGCAGGCGCAAGATTTTGACGCAACAGCATCGTAAAAGTGACGCAGAGAAATCTCATAGATTTCAGTACGTCGTTATTACCAAGCTTTTTGCGAGGGATTGCCCCCTCTGCATACATTATACCTGATGCAGATACAATGTGGCGCAGAGTTTTAAAAAGTGACCCATGTACCTAGATGCGTCACTTTTTAAAAAATAGTGTCAGGTATAATGCATGCAGAGGGGGTGTTCCTTGCAAAAAGCTTGGTAATAATGACGCAGTGCGTCACTTTTAGGATGCTGTTGCGCCAAAATCTTGTGCCTGCTTCACAGCAAACCTTTCACATGGTGCTTTTTCCATGTGAAAGGACACATTACTGGAGTTGCGTCACTTTTGTGACGCACTCCTGCAATGCGTTACTTTTGTGTTTACAGATATGTCAGAAATACTGACATATCTGTAACTCCTTGCGAATTGATTAGTCATATATTAAATATGACATATCTGGAATGTCATAAGGAGTGCGTCCAGAAAAGTGACGCATCGCTGTTTTCACGTAGCGATGCGTCACTTTTCAGAAATGAGGCCTCCAGTTTATTCACTGTGTCATAACTTTCTTTTCTAACACTCACCTTCTTTCATTCCTCCTACTTCACTTCCTTTCACCTCTCATACCTTTCTGTTCTTTCTTACTCATTCTCCTTTCAATTATCAATGCACTATATTTCACTTACTCTTCATTTTTTAAGAATATAGCTCTTTGATGAGAATTGGAGGTAGTTCTGAAAAGAACTTTTGGTTTTCTTCTTTTAACTGAACAGGAACAAAAACAGGGAATAGAAACTGCTCAACAGGAGCAAAAAGAAAAGAAAAAAATTAGGGGTGGGAAGGGCAGCGATGGTTCTCCAATGCCCGAACCATGAGCAGGACACTTTGCTCCCCATAGGTGAGGAGTTGATTGCAGTATCTGCATCTGACGACCCCATGGTTAAATGCAGGTTGAATGTTTGCTACCTGCTCCTGTGATTGTTCTCTTCCAGAAGAAGTTGCTCCTCCTGTTGATGTAGAGGCCCCATCTCTGGGAACCTCTTGTGCCAGAGCCCTGACACTTTCCCGGGCAAAATTCTGGGGGTGCCTCCTCTCCACATGGCGAATCATGGTGAAGTTGCCAAAAGAGTATTTTTTTGGGGGGTTACCCCGTGACAGGACCTGTTTGCAGATCCTGCACTCTACTTTTGGTGCATTCACCTTCTTCTGGTCTGCTGGAAACTTAAAACATTTCCAGATGAAATGTTCTTTGACCTTCGGCTGAGGAGGCTCTTCATCAATGAAATCATTGGAGTCATCTTCACTGCTGGATGGTCTGGCAGCCATGATTAATCCAGGAATATGGAGCAGCAAAAAAGGCAGGTCTTTCAGTCACAAAAGTGAAAGAAGAAGTGAAGGAAATGGGTGGGGATTTCATTCATTGTAAAAAAAAAACTGTTAGCAACCAATGAAAAGTGTTATTTTAGGGTCACATGACCCGACGCGTTTACTCTGCGCGCTCCGGAGCACTTCCGGTGCGTTTACGCAGCGCGATCGTAGGCGCTTCCGGGGCGCAAACGTGGCGCGATCGTAGGCGCTTTTGCGTGCGTTTATGCGCCACGAACGTAGGCGCTTCCGAGGGCACTTACGTTGCGCGCCGAAGTGACGTCATCAATCTTTTATAGAAATGCATAATCATTTTCCTTATTAAAAAAAACTAATTTTATTTGTATGGTACGAAATGTTTTGCATTATTATTAACTTTTCATTCATATTTTTTTTCACGAACGACAGTTGCGCTCTGGGTGCGCTTTCAGATGAGCTCTCGGAAAAGCTTACCGGAGAGCTTAGCTGAAAGCTTCCCGGAGCGCGCACCCAGAGCGCAAAAGAAAAAAATTATATAAAAAAAATGAATACTTAAAAAAAAACAGCAAATTGTAAAAAAAAAAAAGGTTAGAAACTCGATATACAAAGGAATTAGCATTTAAAAAACCTATGAAATTCACTGAAAAAACCATAGGTTTCACACCAGTTATAGTTAGGAATTAGCATTTAAAAAACCTATTAAATTCACTGAAAAAACCATAGGTTTCACACCAGTTATAGTTAGCTGGAAATTTTACTGATATAAAACCATTGAAATTCCCACGTTATAGTTAGATGGACTCACTATAACTTGCGCGTGCAATGCACTGCTGATGACGTCACATATTACATCACTCATGACATGGTCAGTGACATCACTCATGACATCACTGATGACATCATCCTTGAGACAGAGTGACAGACCTCCTTTCAGTGTAATGTAACCCATGAAACACATATTCAAAAATAGAAATTAACATTTTCAAAAAATGGAGATACACATAAAAGTTACAACAACCAATTCAATAATTCCACCATCTATATACACATCCACTCATTCACCAACAGTTCTATATAGTCACTCATACATATACTCACTCATCATATGTAGTGATACACCTATACATCCTGTTACACACCAACAGTCATCCAAAAGTTACTCTCACACATACTCACACATGCAAGTAAACTATTGAACATCCATTTATTTGCATATACATCTAAACACACACTACCACCTTACTTCTAAGGAAACTTACACATACTTACTCTCTTAAACAATCACTTATAGAAACACATACTTATTTAAACAGGAACTCTTACAATCTCTTACTCTCACATATACTCACTTATATACATCAATATTCACATATACTAGATTAAAACATATGTAGTTACTGATAAAGACACTAGTGAGACAATCATTCACACAGTAACACACACATATACACACTCATCCACCCATACAGTCCTGCACATATGCTGTCTTCAAAACACATACAAAGAGAGAGTCAGTCATTCATGCATCTATGTGATAAGTAATACCCCCACCAAACCATACAAACACTCATACTGATACTAAAAAAACATCTAATAACCAATATACCTACACATGTAGCTACTCACCAACCCATGCAGCCACTTATAAACAAAGTGAAACACTAATACATATATTTCAATATTTAAACATTACTCACTAATATATGTATTCACTAACATACACTTAATAAGCCAGTTAACCAATCAATTTTTTTTTTAAAACCATCCATTTAGACACTTATTTAAACATTTATTCTTCCATCAACTTTTACATATACATATATAAAATATAATTATTTTTCAGAAAGACACACATTCACTGGATGGTGTCATCAGTGATGTCATGAGTGATGTCACTGACCATGTCATGAGTGATGTAATATGTGACGTCATCAGCAGTGCATTGCACGCGCAAGTTATAGTGAGTCCATCTAACTATAACGTGGGAATTTCAATGGTTTTATATCAGTAAAATTTCCAGCTAACTATAACTGGTGTGAAACCTATGGTTTTTTCAGTGAATTTAATAGGTTTTTTAAATGCTAGATCCTAACTATAACTGGTGTGAAACCTATGGTTTTTTCAGTGAATATATATATTTATATATATCTATATCTATATATATCTATATATAAATATATATATATATATATATATATATCCAAACCTAAAATTCAGTGTTGTACGCTCTCAGAAATCAAACACAGTCCAAGAATGAAGTGGAACCTTGGTTTTAATCACACAACGCGTTTCGGCGACCTGCCTTGATCACGTGTGACATCGATGTGAAAAAAAGTGTGCTATTTACAAAACAATACAGTGAAACCAAAGAAGGACTATGGGTACACCAGCACATAAGCGTCGGACATATTGGAATGGTAATCATACGTTAACACTGCTGGTTAGAACATATCTAAATACACATTGGTAATACATTTAGCAACTGTGGTATTAATAAATCATATCACATTGCCCCCCGTCTAATGGGTGAAATAATGACAGTTTTCATCATCCCTACCACATGTCCGTTATTCAAAGACCACATAAGCATAAACTTTGCATGTCGGACATATTGGAATGGTAAGGTACATCGGGGATAATAATTGGCATTAAGTACTGTGTATCTCTTGAAGTATCAGAGATGCGCTATGCGCGGCCAAAAATAACCTCTACTCATGCACATCCAACTAAAGAGCGGTAATGACAAGTGTCCAAAATACCAACACTGATAGGTGGTATGCCAGGCGGGTATCGTGGTCTTATCCACATGATTGGGAGACGGTAATGACCAGTGTCCAAGGAGACCAAACCAGACAACTTCAAGGACGGGACTGCGTACAAAAATTAATTACGACGGAGTCCTAAATGTGTCAAGGGGTGAAAGCAATCAAGGTAGATCGTCCGGTCAATATACAGTTCTTTGTGGACCCCTTTCCCCCTGGCAGAAATTTCAATAAGTGAAAAAGTGCTCAAGTGCAACATGCAAATCTGCTGAGACCTGCAAGGTAAATACTGTTCGGTCTCATTCTCACATCAGTTACGGCATAGATTAGGGGGTAATAAAGGATCAGAGTTCAAAAATCTGTGCCAATGTCATGAACATTCTCCAACTTAGGGTGCTTGGAATCCAACTCAGCATAGTCCTACTGGCGACTGTAACAATTGTGCAGAACAGGTGAGTAAACGATAACTGACCGTGAAAAGGTGTCTAAAAATAGAAGTGCAAACCGGAAGTGCCAATGACAGTGGTGCCCAATTCTGGAATCCATTCATACTGGGAAACCCTGCCTGTACACCTGCAAATGAATACACAAAAGATAAACATAATAGTTAAAATAATGCTCTAGGAATTATGTTTCTAGCACACATAAAACATGTTGGAGAGAAACAAGCAAAATGAAGACCAAGCAGCACATTTTCATTGTTACAGCAAAATCCTGTAAGCTACATAGGTTATTCATGAGTACATGGACAGGAAGGCACATATTAAGAGTCAACCCTGAGATGTATTTCTAACTCCTCATCCCAGTTGAGCCCACCCGGGTACTTGCTTTGGAAGTTAATAATATGTCTCGACTCATGTTGTCTTAGGGATAACAACCTGTCCCCTCCTCTGGGTTTAGCTTGAACCTGTTCAATGAGCATATAACTCAATAAATTGGCATCCGAGTAATGTTTTTCCCTGAAATGTCGTGCCACCGGATACTTAGGGTCATGGTTGGTTATCGCCCTCCGGTGTTCCAATATTCTCTTTTTCGCACTACACTTGGTACTTCCTATATACCATAGGTGACATGGACATTCAATCACATAAACAACATAACTTGTGCTACAAGTCAGAAATTGGGTTATTTTTCTTTTGACTCCATTATACGAAAGTTCATTTTTATATACACTGTTACTACACGCTTTGCAGTGACTGCAGGGGTAAAAACCCTGCAGTCCATGTTCCGTGGATTCCTTGTATTCTGTAACATCATTCCTAGATACCAGATCCCTGATATTAAGGTTCCGTTTATATGTTATACTGGGTCTTTCTTTCACAATATTGCCTATGGTGTTGTCATTTCTCAAAATGTCCCAATGTTTAGCTATGACTTTTTTGACAGAGGTCGACTGAGAATTGTAGGTAAGTATCAACCTCGTCGTCTCGTCAGACTCTTCTTCCACAGGTTCTGCCTCTTCTAGTGTTTCCTTCCTATCTACCTTGTCTGCTCTCATGGTAGCTTGTTTGATAACCCAATTGGGGTAACCTCTTTCCTTGAACCTCTCTGTTATGATGTCTCGTTCTCTCTGAAATGCTTCAACCGAGTTACAGTTCCTCTTAGCCCTCAACAGTTCTCCATAAGGTATGCTCCATTTGAGCGCCTCAGGATGGCTGCTGAGGGCATGCAGTATGCTGTTGCCTGCTGTGTTCTTGCGAAACAATGAGGTACTAATGATGTTATTTTTAATCTCAAGTCTCACATCCAGGTATTCCACCATAGTATTGCTGATGGTTCCTGATAGTTTGATGTGGTATCTGTTGGCATTCAGTTTGGTTAGAAAGGTTTCGGCTTGTACTTTGGTCCCCTTATAGACAATAAATAAATCGTCTATGTACCGTAGCCATACTATGACTCTACCAAAGTCTTCCTGCAGGGTGGCACTGCCATGGATCTCCTGCTCCCAGTGTCCCATAAACAGATTCGCGAAACTGGGAGCAAAGCAAGAACCCATGGCAGTACCATTAGTCTGCCTGTAGAGGGCGCCATCAAATGAGAAGATATTATTTTTGAGACAAAAATCAATCATGTTCATCACCATGGTATTATGTTCAAAAAACTTGATTGATCTATTGCGTAAATAGAATTCGCATGCCTCAAGCCCTTGTTGATGTTCAATTATGGTGTAGAGTGAGTGTACATCTAACACCATAAAGGTCCAATCATTTTCCCATTTCAGAGTATCAATCTTACTGAGGAAATCCTTGGTGTCTCTCAGGTAGCTCGGTAAACTAACCACATAGTCTCTCAGGAAGTGATCCACGTACTTGGAGATATGCTCGCAGACACTGCCTATGGAAGAGACTATGGGCCGGCCTGGTGGTTGTGTCTTATGCTTATGAAGTTTTGGTAATAGGTACAAAATGGGAAGAATGGGATTATCCTTTCTAAGATAACAGTATTCCTCCCACGAAAGCAACCCTTGGTCTTTCCACATTACAAGTTTGTCCCAAATCTCAGTGACGCTTTTACCATATTCAGATCTCTTAATCTGTACATAGAATTTGTTGTCACTAAGTTGACGCATGGCTTCAGTGATATAATCACTTCTGTTAAGCACCACAATGTTACCCCCCTTGTCAGCTGGGCGTATAACAATGGAAGAGTCCTCTTGTAACGTTTTAAGAACCATACGCTGTTTAGGGGTCAAATTGTTGGGAAGCTTGTGTTTGTCTCTGTTGCCCACCCCCTGTTTGGACCTTAATTTGACTAGATCTTTCACCACACAGTCATGGAAGGTGTCAATATGATCATGGGGGAGAGTGGGCATAAATGTAGAACGGGTTTTGAAGCTGGTCGCGGCCGCTGCTCCTACCTGAAAACCCGCCCCACTAAGTATATCTGCTGATGTGTTGGAATCAGTCATTGTATTATCTGACATGTCCAGTTGGGCAATTGCTATGAGGCTATCAACATCTCCCACATTAAAATCACACTGATTATTATTAGTAGGAATGTCTGTATTGGGTCCATGGCCCAGTCTTTTCAGTTTATACCACTTTTTCAATTTGATTTTACGTACAAACTTAAATACATCTATTCGAGTTTCAGTGAAATTAAAATGCGCTGTCGGACAGAAAGACAAGCCTAAACATTACCGTCTCCCAATCATGTGGATAAGACCACGATACCCGCCTGGCATACCACCTATCAGTGTTGGTATTTTGGACACTTGTCATTACCGCTCTTTAGTTGGATGTGCATGAGTAGAGGTTATTTTTGGCCGCGCATAGCGCATCTCTGATACTTCAAGAGATACACAGTACTTAATGCCAATTATTATCCCCGATGTACCTTACCATTCCAATATGTCCGACATGCAAAGTTTATGCTTATGTGGTCTTTGAATAACGGACATGTGGTAGGGATGATGAAAACTGTCATTATTTCACCCATTAGACGGGGGGCAATGTGATATGATTTATTAATACCACAGTTGCTAAATGTATTACCAATGTGTATTTAGATATGTTCTAACCAGCAGTGTTAACGTATGATTACCATTCCAATATGTCCGACGCTTATGTGCTGGTGTACCCATAGTCCTTCTTTGGTTTCACTGTATTGTTTTGTAAATAGCACACTTTTTTTCACATCGATGTCACACGTGATCAAGGCAGGTCGCCGAAACGCGTTGTGTGATTAAAACCAAGGTTCCACTTCATTCTTGGACTGTGTTTGATTTCTGAGAGCGTACAACACTGAATTTTAGGTTTGGATATTGATTTTCCGGTTGCTTCACCGGAGTGTACGCCACTTGTCCACGGGTCACCGCGTTGCAGCAGGAGCAGCTTTTGTTGGTATAATTATCGAGCAACGCACCCTGACCGGCCGGTCCATAGTATCTCACTTTGGAGAGAAGAGGTAGCGGTGAATCGTGACCCCGACTTCTTCAAGCGTCCACTTTCCAGGTAAGCCCATAGCTTTCCGTCCCTAGCGGGGAGGCGAAACCAGCGCGGGTCACTCCGGGCTGGAGTTGTCGGAACGCGGGGCAGCGGGAGTTAGTGGGAGCTGCCAGTTAAGTGTGGGACGCGGGATATACTAACGCTTTGGATAACTGAACAGCAGTACCTGACGGCTAGCCCTACTATACTGAATGAACGCGCCGTCTTAACACACACAAGCGTGTTTTGTGTCTGCCAATTGACTGTTTGAGTTACCATTATATCAGCGTTACTTACCGGCAACAAGAACTCGGGACCTTCCCGAGGGGAACAAACACAGCCCAGTGAAAAACTCGATCCTTGGTAGCACTACAAACATGGAGGACGAAGCAAGCAGAAGGGCAGCAGCACAAGCCCTATTCAGTAGAAAACCGGGTGGACAAACTGGGGACAAGAGAAACACTGGCGCGACGGCCAGTTGTAACACAGTGGAAGCGAGAATGAAAAAACTTGAGAAACTGCGCCGCACTGAGATATCGAAATGGTGGGAGGCAATATCTCTGCAAAACTATGTGGACCAATCGATGGTTCCTAGGGGTTTGAGGATTTTTATTACTCCAACATATGAATCACCTAATCCCAAAATGTTGCAAGATTGGTCAGAGAATTCTGCAAAAAGTTCTAAAACAATGATGGAGATTCTGATTAAATACGCCTGGGAAGACAGAGAAGAACTTCTAAAACAAATTAAAACTTTAACAGAAGAAATAACATCATCAGCAGATGAGTCTACAATGAAAAAACTAATGGATCAAATGAAAGACAGACTTAATAAACATGAGGAAGACATCAAACTAAGAAAACAGCACAAAATGAACAGAGACTATGCTGACTATGAGAGTGGACGGATCTTGACCTTTAGCAAGAAGTATGATCACTTATATAGAGAAGAGCTGAACGAACAAGCTGGAGCAGCAGCAGCATCTAATATCTCCATGGAAGTTCCAGTGATCAGTGACACGGACTCAGAGGCCTCATTGGAACAAGCATCAACAGCTGAAAGAATACCAAAGCAAGTGAATTTTTTAAACGAATTCCGAGTGATGCAAAAAGACAGACAAAAAACAAGGGAGGCTACCCCACAGAAGACCAGAGGAAGGGGGCGAGGACGGGGCAGAGGCCAAGCAATGCACCAACAACAGGAACGAAGAAACGAAGAAACCGCAAAAAAAGATTACAACAACGCTGGGAATCAAGACAAAGGAAAGGGAGCCATGGGAAAACGTATCACTCGCTCCAACAAGGACAAATAATGGATCTACAAATGGTAAATCGAACTGTTGTCAATCTCTCACAAAGAACTCTCAATGACTTAGAAAAACGTACTTTATGTTTAGGCTTGTCTTTCTGTCCGACAGCGCATTTTAATTTCACTGAAACTCGAATAGATGTATTTAAGTTTGTACGTAAAATCAAATTGAAAAAGTGGTATAAACTGAAAAGACTGGGCCATGGACCCAATACAGACATTCCTACTAATAATAATCAGTGTGATTTTAATGTGGGAGATGTTGATAGCCTCATAGCAATTGCCCAGCTGGACATGTCAGATAATACAATGACTGATTCCAACACATCAGCAGATATACTTAGTGGGGCGGGTTTTCAGGTAGGAGCAGCGGCCGCGACCAGCTTCAAAACCCGTTCTACATTTATGCCCACTCTCCCCCATGATCATATTGACACCTTCCATGACTGTGTGGTGAAAGATCTAGTCAAATTAAGGTCCAAACAGGGGGTGGGCAACAGAGACAAACACAAGCTTCCCAACAATTTGACCCCTAAACAGCGTATGGTTCTTAAAACGTTACAAGAGGACTCTTCCATTGTTATACGCCCAGCTGACAAGGGGGGTAACATTGTGGTGCTTAACAGAAGTGATTATATCACTGAAGCCATGCGTCAACTTAGTGACAACAAATTCTATGTACAGATTAAGAGATCTGAATATGGTAAAAGCGTCACTGAGATTTGGGACAAACTTGTAATGTGGAAAGACCAAGGGTTGCTTTCGTGGGAGGAATACTGTTATCTTAGAAAGGATAATCCCATTCTTCCCATTTTGTACCTATTACCAAAACTTCATAAGCATAAGACACAACCACCAGGCCGGCCCATAGTCTCTTCCATAGGCAGTGTCTGCGAGCATATCTCCAAGTACGTGGATCACTTCCTGAGAGACTATGTGGTTAGTTTACCGAGCTACCTGAGAGACACCAAGGATTTCCTCAGTAAGATTGATACTCTGAAATGGGAAAATGATTGGACCTTTATGGTGTTAGATGTACACTCACTCTACACCATAATTGAACATCAACAAGGGCTTGAGGCATGCGAATTCTATTTACGCAATAGATCAATCAAGTTTTTTGAACATAATACCATGGTGATGAACATGATTGATTTTTGTCTCAAAAATAATATCTTCTCATTTGATGGCGCCCTCTACAGGCAGACTAATGGTACTGCCATGGGTTCTTGCTTTGCTCCCAGTTTCGCGAATCTGTTTATGGGACACTGGGAGCAGGAGATCCATGGCAGTGCCACCCTGCAGGAAGACTTTGGTAGAGTCATGGTATGGCTACGGTACATAGACGATTTATTTATTGTCTATAAGGGGACCAAAGTACAAGCCGAAACCTTTCTAACCAAACTGAATGCCAACAGATACCACATCAAACTATCAGGAACCATCAGCAATACTATGGTGGAATACCTGGATGTGAGACTTGAGATTAAAAATAACATCATTAGTACCTCATTGTTTCGCAAGAACACAGCAGGCAACAGCATACTGCATGCCCTCAGCAGCCATCCTGAGGCGCTCAAATGGAGCATACCTTATGGAGAACTGTTGAGGGCTAAGAGGAACTGTAACTCGGTTGAAGCATTTCAGAGAGAACGAGACATCATAACAGAGAGGTTCAAGGAAAGAGGTTACCCCAATTGGGTTATCAAACAAGCTACCATGAGAGCAGACAAGGTAGATAGGAAGGAAACACTAGAAGAGGCAGAACCTGTGGAAGAAGAGTCTGACGAGACGACGAGGTTGATACTTACCTACAATTCTCAGTCGACCTCTGTCAAAAAAGTCATAGCTAAACATTGGGACATTTTGAGAAATGACAACACCATAGGCAATATTGTGAAAGAAAGACCCAGTATAACATATAAACGGAACCTTAATATCAGGGATCTGGTATCTAGGAATGATGTTACAGAATACAAGGAATCCACGGAACATGGACTGCAGGGTTTTTACCCCTGCAGTCACTGCAAAGCGTGTAGTAACAGTGTATATAAAAATGAACTTTCGTATAATGGAGTCAAAAGAAAAATAACCCAATTTCTGACTTGTAGCACAAGTTATGTTGTTTATGTGATTGAATGTCCATGTCACCTATGGTATATAGGAAGTACCAAGTGTAGTGCGAAAAAGAGAATATTGGAACACCGGAGGGCGATAACCAACCATGACCCTAAGTATCCGGTGGCACGACATTTCAGGGAAAAACATTACTCGGATGCCAATTTATTGAGTTATATGCTCATTGAACAGGTTCAAGCTAAACCCAGAGGAGGGGACAGGTTGTTATCCCTAAGACAACATGAGTCGAGACATATTATTAACTTCCAAAGCAAGTACCCGGGTGGGCTCAACTGGGATGAGGAGTTAGAAATACATCTCAGGGTTGACTCTTAATATGTGCCTTCCTGTCCATGTACTCATGAATAACCTATGTAGCTTACAGGATTTTGCTGTAACAATGAAAATGTGCTGCTTGCTCTTCATTTTGCTTGTTTCTCTCCAACATGTTTTATGTGTGCTAGAAACATAATTCCTAGAGCATTATTTTAACTATTATGTTTATCTTTTGTGTATTCATTTGCAGGTGTACAGGCAGGGTTTCCCAGTATGAATGGATTCCAGAATTGGGCACCACTGTCATTGGCACTTCCGGTTTGCACTTCTATTTTTAGACACCTTTTCACGGTCAGTTATCGTTTACTCACCTGTTCTGCACAATTGTTACAGTCGCCAGTAGGACTATGCTGAGTTGGATTCCAAGCACCCTAAGTTGGAGAATGTTCATGACATTGGCACAGATTTTTGAACTCTGATCCTTTATTACCCCCTAATCTATGCCGTAACTGATGTGAGAATGAGACCGAACAGTATTTACCTTGCAGGTCTCAGCAGATTTGCATGTTGCACTTGAGCACTTTTTCACTTATTGAAATTTCTGCCAGGGGGAAAGGGGTCCACAAAGAACTGTATATTGACCGGACGATCTACCTTGATTGCTTTCACCCCTTGACACATTTAGGACTCCGTCGTAATTAATTTTTGTACGCAGTCCCGTCCTTGAAGTTGTCTGGTTTGGTCTCCTTGGACACTGGTCATTACCGTCTCCCAATCATGTGGATAAGACCACGATACCCGCCTGGCATACCACCTATCAGTGTTGGTATTTTGGACACTTGTCATTACCGCTCTTTAGTTGGATGTGCATGAGTAGAGGTTATTTTTGGCCGCGCATAGCGCATCTCTGATACTTCAAGAGATACACAGTACTTAATGCCAATTATTATCCCCGATGTACCTTACCATTCCAATATGTCCGACATGCAAAGTTTATGCTTATGTGGTCTTTGAATAACGGACATGTGGTAGGGATGATGAAAACTGTCATTATTTCACCCATTAGACGGGGGGCAATGTGATATGATTTATTAATACCACAGTTGCTAAATGTATTACCAATGTGTATTTAGATATGTTCTAACCAGCAGTGTTAACGTATGATTACCATTCCAATATGTCCGACGCTTATGTGCTGGTGTACCCATAGTCCTTCTTTGGTTTCACTGTATTGTTTTGTAAATAGCACACTTTTTTTCACATCGATGTCACACGTGATCAAGGCAGGTCGCCGAAACGCGTTGTGTGATTAAAACCAAGGTTCCACTTCATTCTTGGACTGTGTTTGATTTCTGAGAGCGTACAACACTGAATTTTAGGTTTGGATATTGATTTTCCGGTTGCTTCACCGGAGTGTACGCCACTTGTCCACGGGTCACCGCGTTGCAGCAGGAGCAGCTTTTGTTGGTATATATATATATATATATATATATATATATATATATATATTTATATTACCTACTGGCGGTCGCCAGTAGGTAGTTATAGTTAGGATTTTTTTCAATGTTAAATCTCAAAATTCTATTTGGAATAACTTTGGCACCGGTTGACGAATCTGCCTGAAAATTTCCTGAAAATGGCCTCGTCGAGCTCCGGTCCTTCCCTGAAAGTTTGGGGGGGATACGTCAAGCGGGGGCCGAGATAAAAGGGGGGTCCCAAAACGCATTTTCCCCATGTTAATTTCCATAGGGCGGTCAATTTCACTTTTAGCTTGAACGGCTGAATGGATTTACACCAAACTTGGCAAAATTGTAGGGACTTGTAGCCCGATGTGCCTTTGCTATGTCTCAAGATATGTGCTGCAGTGGATTTTGAGTAATTTAGGTTCAAAAAAATATATATATCTATAGGCGCTCTCCGGTGCGCGCACCGGAGTGCGCTCCAGGCGCGACACGCGACTTGCGCGCAGAAAGCTGATTGGCTCTTGGGTGTCTGTAAACATTCTAAACAGTCTGGAGCGGCCGCCATCTTGTGTCTCGGTAAAATCGAGACACAAGGGGTTTGAAAAAAAAAGGGGCAAATGACCATAAGGGGGAAGAGTAGACCCCCTCTGACCCCCTAGGTTTGATGTAGGGACTAAAATAGGGTCCTGCAGGGCATTAAAATTTTTTTTTCGTTTTGCGCGGGGGAAGCGCATGGTACGCGCACCGGCGAAGCACGGGGAAAATCCAGGACCATATTTATGAAGGCCTTGCGCTGTTAGTTTTGCGCCTCCTGTGCGTCAATTTTTGTGACGCACCAGCGGTGTAAAAAAATGCGCATTGTTATGCAATATTTAAAAAGTGACGCATCTATCTAGATGCGTCACTTTTTAAATATAGTGCAACGAGGCACATTTTATTACACTGCTGGTGTTATGCGTCACTTTTCTGTGCGCACTCCTTATGACATTCCAGATGTGTCATATTTAATGTATGATGAATCATGTTGCAAGGAGTTACAGATACGTCAGTATTTCTGACATATCTGTAAACATAAAAGTGATGCGAGGCAGGTGCAAGATTTTGACGCAACAGCATCCTAAAAGTGACGCAGAGAAATCTTATAGATTTCAGTACGTCGTTATTACCAAGCTTTTTGCGGGGGAATGCCCCCTTTGCATACTTTATACCTGACGCAGATATAATGTGGCGCAGAGTTTTAAAAAGTGACCCATGTACCTAGATGCGTCACTTTTTAAAAATGGCGTCAGGTATAATGCATGCAGAGGGGGTGTTCTCCCGCAAAAAGCTTTGTAATAGCGACGCAGTGAAATCTTTGAGATTTCACTGCGTCAGTTTTAGGATGCTGTTGCGTCAAAATCTTGTGCCTGCTTTACAGCAGGTGTTAGACTGAGGCAAGACCTTTCACATGCTGCTTTCCCCATTTGAAAGGACACATTACTGGAGTTGCGTCCCTTTTGTGACGCACTCCAGCAATGCGTTACTTGGAATGTCATAAGGAGTGCGCACAGAAAAGTGACGCATCGCACCAGTGGTGTAAAAAAATGTGCCTCGTTGCGTTATATTTAAAAAGTGACGTATCTAGGTAGATGGGTCACTTTTTAAAATCAAGCGCCACATTATATCTGCGTGAGGTATAATGCATGAAGAGGGGGTGTTCCCCGACAAAAAGCTTTGTAATAGCGACGCAGTGAAATGTTTGAGATTTCACTGCGTCACTTTTAGGATGCTGTTGCATCCTTTAAATATAGTGCAACGAGGCACATTTTATTACACTGCTGGTGCGATGCGTCACTTTTCTGTGCGCACTCCTTATGACATTCCAGATGTGTCATATTTAATGTATGACGAATCATGTTGCAAGGAGTTACAGATACGTCAGTATTTCTCACATATCTGTAAACATGAAAGTGACGCGAGGCAGGCGCAAGATTTTGACGCAACAGCATCCTAAAAGTGACGCAGAGAAATCTCATAGATTTCAGTACGTCGTTATTACCAAGCTTTTTGCGAGGGATTGCCCCCTCTGCATACATTATACCTGATGCAGATACAATGTGGCGCAGAGTTTTAAAAAGTGACCCATGTACCTAGATGCGTCACTTTTTAAAAAATAGTGTCAGGTATAATGCATGCAGAGGGGGTGTTCCTTGCAAAAAGCTTGGTAATAATGACGCAGTGCGTCACTTTTAGGATGCTGTTGCGCCAAAATCTTGCGCCTGCTTCACAGCAAACCTTTCACATGGTGCTTTTTCCATGTGAAAGGACACATTACTGGAGTTGCGTCACTTTTGTGACGCACTCCTGCAATGCGTTACTTTTGTGTTTACAGATATGTCAGAAATACTGACATATCTGTAACTCCTTGCGAATTGATTAGTCATATATTAAATATGACATATCTGGAATGTCATAAGGAGTGCGTCCAGAAAAGTGACGCATCGCTGTTTTCACGTAGCGATGCGTCACTTTTCAGAAATGAGGCCTCCAGTTTATTCACTGTGTCATAACTTTCTTTTCTAACACTCACCTTCTTTCATTCCTCCTACTTCACTTCCTTTCACCTCTCATACCTTTCTGTTCTTTCTTACTCATTCTCCTTTCAATTATCAATGCACTATATTTCACTTACTCTTCATTTTTTAAGAATATAGCTCTTTGATGAGAATTGGAGGTAGTTCTGAAAAGAACTTTTGGTTTTCTTCTTTTAACTGAACAGGAACAAAAACAGGGAATAGAAACTGCTCAACAGGAGCAAAAAGAAAAGAAAAAAATTAGGGGTGGGAAGGGCAGCGATGGTTCTCCAATGCCCGAACCATGAGCAGGACACTTTGCTCCCCATAGGTGAGGAGTTGATTGCAGTATCTGCATCTGACGACCCCATGGTTAAATGCAGGTTGAATGTTTGCTACCTGCTCCTGTGATTGTTCTCTTCCAGAAGAAGTTGCTCCTCCTGTTGATGTAGAGGCCCCATCTCTGGGAACCTCTTGTGCCAGAGCCCTGACACTTTCCCGGGCAAAATTCTGGGGGTGCCTCCTCTCCACATGGCGAATCATGGTGAAGTTGCCAAAAGAGTATTTTTTTGGGGGGTTACCCCGTGACAGGACCTGTTTGCAGATCCTGCACTCTACTTTTGGTGCATTCACCTTCTTCTGGTCTGCTGGAAACTTAAAAAATTTCCAGATGAAATGTTCTTTGACCTTCGGCTGAGGAGGCTCTTCATCAATGAAATCATTGGAGTCATCTTCACTGCTGGATGGTCTGGCAGCCATGATTAATCCAGGAATATGGAGCAGCAAAAAAGGCAGGTCTTTCAGTCACAAAAGTGAAAGAAGAAGTGAAGGAAATGGGTGGGGATTTCATTCATTGTAAAAAAAAAACTGTTAGCAACCAATGAAAAGTGTTATTTTAGGGTCACATGACCCGACGCGTTTACGCTGCGCGCTCCGGAGCACTTCCGGTGCGTTTACGCAGCGCGATCGTAGGCGCTTCCGGGGCGCAAACGTGGCGCGATCGTAGGCGCTTTTGCGTGCGTTTATGCGCCGCGAACGTAGGCGCTTCCGAGGGCACTTACGTTGCGCGCCGAAGTGACGTCATCAATCTTTTATAGAAATGCATAATCATTTTCCTTATTAAAAAAAACTAATTTTATTTGTATGGTACGAAATGTTTTGCATTATTATTAACTTTTCATTCATATTTTTTTTCACGAACGACAGTTGCGCTCTGGGTGCGCTTTCAGATGAGCTCTCGGAAAAGCTTACCGGAGAGCTTAGCTGAAAGCTTCCCGGAGCGCGCACCCAGAGCGCAAAAGAAGAAAAAAATTATATAAAAAAAATGAATACTTAAAAAAAAACAGCAAATTGTAAAAAAAAAAAAGGTTAGAAACTCGATATACAAAGGAATTAGCATTTAAAAAACCTATGAAATTCACTGAAAAAACCATAGGTTTCACACCAGTTATAGTTAGGAATTAGCATTTAAAAAACCTATTAAATTCACTGAAAAAACCATAGGTTTCACACCAGTTATAGTTAGCTGGAAATTTTACTGATATAAAACCATTGAAATTCCCACGTTATAGTTAGATGGACTCACTATAACTTGCGCGTGCAATGCACTGCTGATGACGTCACATATTACATCACTCATGACATGGTCAGTGACATCACTCATGACATCACTGATGACATCATCCTTGAGACAGAGTGACAGACCTCCTTTCAGTGTAATGTAACCCATGAAACACATATTCAAAAATAGAAATTAACATTTTCAAAAAATGGAGATACACATAAAAGTTACAACAACCAATTCAATAATTCCACCATCTATATACACATCCACTCATTCACCAACAGTTCTATATAGTCACTCATACATATACTCACTCATCATATGTAGTGATACACCTATACATCCTGTTACACACCAACAGTCATCCAAAAGTTACTCTCACACATACTCACACATGCAAGTAAACTATTGAACATCCATTTATTTGCATATACATCTAAACACACACTACCACCTTACTTCTAAGGAAACTTACACATACTTACTCTCTTAAACAATCACTTATAGAAACACATACTTATTTAAACAGGAACTCTTACAATCTCTTACTCTCACATATATTCACTTATATACATCAATATTCACATATACTAGATTAAAACATATGTAGTTACTGATAAAGACACTAGTGAGACAATCATTCACACAGTAACACACACATATACACACTCATCCACCCATACAGTCCTGCACATATGCTGTCTTCAAAACACATACAAAGAGAGAGTCAGTCATTCATGCATCTATGTGATAAGTAATACCCCCACCAAACCATACAAACACTCATACTGATACTAAAAAAACATCTAATAACCAATATACCTACACATGTAGCTACTCACCAACCCATGCAGCCACTTATAAACAAAGTGAAACACTAATACATATATTTCAATATTTAAACATTACTCACTAATATATGTATTCACTAACATACACTTAATAAGCCAGTTAACCAATCAATTTTTTTTTAAAAACCATCCATTTAGACACTTATTTAAACATTTATTCTTCCATCAACTTTTACATATACATATATAAAATATAATTATTTTTCAGAAAGACACACATTCACTGGATGGTGTCATCAGTGATGTCATGAGTGATGTCACTGACCATGTCATGAGTGATGTAATATGTGACGTCATCAGCAGTGCATTGCACGCGCAAGTTATAGTGAGTCCATCTAACTATAACGTGGGAATTTCAATGGTTTTATATCAGTAAAATTTCCAGCTAACTATAACTGGTGTGAAACCTATGGTTTTTTCAGTGAATTTAATAGGTTTTTTAAATGCTAATTCCTAACTATAACTGGTGTGAAACCTATGGTTTTTTCAGTGAATATATATATATATACACACATGTTATATTTAGCTGTTATATTTAGCTGGATATTTCACTCATACAAGACCATTGAAATTCCTCCGTTATAGTTAGTTGTACTAACTGTAACTCTTGCGCCCGCAATCCACTGGTGAATATGTCACATATTACATAATTCATGACATGGTCAGTGACATCACTGATGACATCACTGATGACATCTCAAATGACATCACTGATGACATAATCCACGTGACAATCAGATATACCTCATCATACACTAGTATAACCTTTCATCACTCACTGTAAAACACAGAGTACCATATCTGAATCCATTGACACAGCAATACAAGTTTCTAAAAACCCACTCAGTGATTCCTAGATCTACACACACATCTAATCACTTACGTATAGATTCACTCATACATGTTGTCAATGATCAACAGAACACTATCAAAAATACTTATACACTTATATTGACATATCCAGCTAACTATAACCTGCCTGAAACCTATGGTTTTTTCAGTGAATATAGATATATATACGCTCCACAAACTCTTTCCCATCCGGAAAAATAGCGCTCGCGGGGTTAGGCTTAGGCTTGGCAACCAGTTTTAATTTGCAGCACTTCACAAACGCATTTCGGTATGTCCCTTCCTCATTGTTTACATTTCACACTAAGAGGCGCCATTTTAAGTACCATGCACTTGGGTCACAGAGACAAAGAAGGACAATTTTGGCACAAAGTTTCTGCGCCATCTTAGAGTGTGCACACTTCAACTGGGCTCCCATCATTAAATACACATTAACAATATTTACAAATTTCTCTGTGCATTCCCTATTTTATGCCCAAAATCAGTAATCACTACATGATTGCCACAATCCATCTTGGAGTAGGCACAGATTAAAATAGCTCCCATTGATGAATAGTTACATATTTTACATGTTTAACAACATTCTCTTTGCATTTCATTGCCGTACTTCAGTGGTTAATACATGATTATTTACAATTAGCCCTGCGCAGAACTTGTGTTACCCCGCATGTTATAATCTTGCCGTGTGTCGTCTAATGGCAGTCCCCCTATTCGGAACCGCACATTGTCCTTCTATCATGTCTACATTAAATTCCTTAATCAAGCCGTGTATCGTCCAATTCATAACACCCACTTGTCTACACATGTCTTAAAGAAGATACAAAACAATCTCTTCATTATCAAATTCATTCAAAAGTTTATCTGAAAGCACTCATGTACTCGTCCTAGATCCCTAGGTGTACTGTTAGCTCCTCACCACTGTTCAGTCCACTTGGAGTCTTTGATTGTAAATCAATAATATATTGTGACTCCAATCTCCTTAACGTTCACACTCTGTGTCCTTCTCTAATACTGGGGGGAAATGATCCAAGTTGAAGTACTGCAGCAGATCTCTATTGCTTCGATGTTTAATGACAATGTGTCTAGTGACTGGATAACATATGTCTTTATTTGCTATTGCACGCATGTGCTCCAAAACCCTTATCTTCACGCTATGTATGGCGCTGCTGATATACCTCAGGCCGCATGGGCACATCAGGCAATAAATGGCATGGGTGGTTTGGCATTTCATGAATTTGTTAATGGTTTGGGTCTTTTCACCCCCTTAATCTCACATGTCAATAATTTTTTCCTGAACGCACAAGACTTGCACTTTCCGCAGGGGGAAAATCCTCTCAGTCACTCAGTATCCCTTGGTTTGCTGTAATAGTGTCTAGATGACTGTGGACCAATCTGTCTCTCAATGACCTAGCTTTTCTAAAAGTCACCTGTAGTACTGGTGGGATGTCCATCCCAATAATCATATCCGTTCTTAACTCATGCCAGTTCCTGCAGAGGACATTCCTTAGGGAGTTGGCATCCTCTGAATAGGTGGTAATTAGACAAAACTTCCCCTCATCAAGTTTCTTTTGTCTATTGCCTTCTTGTGTGTCTCCTATCGTTTTTTCTCTCGGTATGTTGCTCACTTTTCTCAGTGTGTTCTCCAAAAGGTTTACATTGTACAACTAGCAATAAACCTATCGCGGCTAGCTCTATCTGCCACAACAAAGTCACAATTTCTAGAAGTTTCATTTTAACCGCAGGAATTCCCCATTGAGTATGCTAATATTTAGTTTGAAAGGGTGGCTGCTTGTGGCATGTAATATGCTATTGCCCGCAGTTGGCTTACGATACAAGGCAGTTGAAATCTTGCCATCCCGTATCTCAACTTTAACGTCATGACAGTTCACTGCCACTGCCCCTGAACTCTTCTCCCCTGTAAACTGTGGATTGATATTGTTCTTATTAAGATGTTCAATGTATGTTTCTGCTTTGTTGACTGCCCCCTCAAAACCAGGAAGAGGTTGTCGATGTATCTGTACCAGGTTACTATTTCTTTGGTCAAGATCGCATTGTCTGGGGACCATGCCATCTGCTCCACCCACCAGTCCATGAATAAATTGGCATAGCAAGAGGCAAAGCAGGTACCCATTGCGGTCTTCGAGACCTGTCTGTAGAGATCCCCCTGAAATAAAAAAAATGTATTTAGCAATCAGTATTCGATAAGCTGTATCAATAACTTGTTGTGTTTCACATATTTTAGTGATCTTTTGCTCAGAAAAAATTCAACCTATTTAGTCCATGTTCATGATCAATGCACGTGTAGAGACTTGTGATGTCCAATACTATCAAGCTAAATGTTGGTTCCCACTTCAAGTTCTCAATGTGGGTAAAAAAGTCCTTTGTATCCCTTATATACTAGGATAGCTGTGACACTGATTGGAATAGAAAATGATCCACAAATATGAAAAGGTTTTCTGTAAGACTTCCCAAAGATGACACGATGGGCCTACCAGGTGGCCTGACCTTGTCTTTGTGAATCTTTGGTAGGTGTTAGAAAGTATTAATTACCGGATTGTTGGTTCTAAGAAAGAGGTATTCTTCGGTAGCCAGCATAGACTTGTCATGCTATTTCTTAATTAATGTGTGATATTGTGTCACACTGTCCTGATATCTGGTCTTTGTTGTCAATTCATAGTAACGATTGTCCGTTAATTGTCATAAGGCTTCCCCATCATATTGTTCCCTCGACATTAGGACAATGTTGCCCCCTTTATCAGAGGGCTTAGAGATCACAGTAGATACTTTTTGTAAATTTGTCAAAGCTTCTTCCTGGGCTTTTGTTAGATTTTTTCCTTTTGACAACGGTTTGACCTTCTCCTGAAGTTTTACCAGATCTTTGATTACTGCTTCTGAGAATGTATCAATTGCATCTAGGGGCATCTGTGGTAAAAATTGTGAATTTGGTTTAAATGGACTGGCTGGTGCCTCTTGCTCAATCTCTAGGCATCTGGTCCATTGTGTTATTGATTCATCATCTCTACCACCTGTTTGTTCCCCACGCTGACGCAATTCCTCCAACAGTTCCAATGTTGTCAGATCAACTGTAAGCAAATCTGTATCTTTAATTTTGCCCTTGAGTTGTCTGGCTTTCTTGATAGTAGGTATTAGTTTGAAGTAGTTGTGCAACTTGAGCTTCCGCACAAATTTGAAGAGGTCAATCCTGGTTTTCTGTAAATTCAAAGCAGTCTGGGGGGAAAGTGTTAAGCCCAGCTTTAATACCGATTTCTGTCATTGTTAGTTTTCTGGATGTTAAGTTTACAATGGTTAAGTTGTCTGCTTTCATTACATTGAGTAATTTTTCTTGCTCCCTCTTCATTCCATATTGCTGCAAATGCTTCTTTATTGTTTCTCTTAATTCCTCTTGTCTGTTTTTGTCTGTATCTTTCATAATCTTCTCTTCCAATGTTTGTATCCCAATTAAGCCCTTTGTTCTATCAATCCAAGCAAATTTTACCAATATTTCCAGCATGCCCTTGCATGATAAAGCAGGGTGTTCAGCCCACTCCTCTAACAGGAGTGGGTCCGTGTTTTTATACGCTGGCACAGTGTAGATACGCAATCCTTTCGGGACTCTTGCTACCTCAATGTAATTCTGGAGGGAGGTCGCCTCCCACCATTTGCGCATCTCTCGCTTATAAATTCTCCCAGTTTGGAAAATTGTGTCTGCAGAGTGTTAGAGATATTTTGACTGTCAGTGGTGCCTGCACGGATTGTATCCATTTTCTTCTTTTTGAACATGTCAGCAGCTGCCTCTCTGCGTGCTGTCTCACTAAACATGTTGAATGCTTGTTTAGTGTGAGCTCTGATCCCGGGCGCTTTCACAATTAAAGTTTGGTTGCTTTCACTGCCCCTCGGAAAGACCTGGATCTAATACACTCATCCACAATTTCCAAGCACACAGAAATATTCCATCAATAGGAGCTCTTTTAATCAGTGCATACTCCAAGATGGATTGCTGCAATCATGTAGCAATTACTGATTTGGTGCGAGAAATAAGGAATGCATTGAGAAATTTGTAAATATTGTTAATATGTATTTACTGATGAGAGCCCGGTTGAATTGTGCACACTCCAAGATGGCGCCCAAACTTTGTGGCAAAATAGTTCTTGTTTGTCTCTATGACCCAAGAGCATGGTACTTAAAATGGCGCCTCTTAGTTTGAAATGTAAACACTGAGGAAGGGACATCCTGAAACGCGTTTGTGAAGCTTTGCAAATTAAAACTGGTTGCCAAGCCTAACCCGGCGAGTGCTATTACTTTTTAAAGGATGGGATCCAAACCAAAGCGTTTCAGCCACGAAAGGCATTGCTCACGGTTGGAGGACTATTACCCATAAGGCCATTTTTATACAGCTCCCAATGCAGCCCATAATGAGGCATTCTGGGAGTTGCAGTGACACAAATTTGAGCTTTCGAACTCTGAGCCCGTATGGACACAACCAGGACGAGGAACTACATTGCCACCCTTGATACTCAGACATATACTGAAGAAATAATGAGCACGAACGTTACCTCTCTCAAGACATTTTAAATTTTCACTATCACTTGAAACTTTTCGTTGCACGATTTTGTTTCACAATTTTGAATTTGTTTTTTTTCTCACTGTAATGCATAGGACATATAAGTGAATTCCGCACACACTATTAAATTGCTTATAGAAAAAATGTAACCCAAGGAGGTAACTGTCAATAAGATATAAAAAAGGACATTGCTTAATAGCCCACCGGAGGGCTTAATCACGATGACTTTATTTGGATCTAGAAATCATAAATTGCATATTAATTGGAAAATGTAATGGTCAGATGATATGACCATATGTTTTGCAAATTATAATTCTCCCACTGGAGGGCAGGATCTCCACCTGTGCTTATTGTGTGTATATATCAAGGAATTCACAGAAGAATTTAATGTGAATTTAGTATTGATTGTATAAAACTACATGTCCCAGAAGTCCTGTGCATACTAACAGGAAGTGATGCGTTAACAATGACGATACATCGTATTTAAACTAAGTAAAAAAATGTAGTAATTGGTTTTCCTGTGAGCAAGGTCTCCGTAGAGACAGAAACGCGTAAGGTGTTGCTGGCTTGCTGTAAATCTGAGGAAATAAACAGTACCAATCTGCAATCGAAGTGTATGGTTGTAATTTGAAAATACCCGAGAGTGCATGAAGGTACAACTCCCCTTTTTTGGGGAAAACGGATTTATTTTAATACGCGGCTGAGTCCTGCCACGCTTCGCGTGCACCGCCGAAGAGCACCCGGAAGCCTGTACTCTGGATCAAACGGGAAACAATATATATATATATATATATATATATATATATATATATATATATATATATATATATATATATATATATATATATATATATATATATAGTTAGATAGATAGATAAGAATCTCCAAGGTATGCAGCTGTGGAGTTAAGAATAATATACCTATATCACCATGGTACATATATCCGCTAGAGGCCTTCCGCTAGAGGCCCGGCGAACCTTGACTCAAGCCCTGGTTACATCCCGTATGGACTACGGGAATGTGCTACTCTTAGGTACCTCCGAAAAAAACCTTAAACGATTGCAAGTCCTCCAGAATACCGCTGCCAGGTTAGTACTGAGACTCCCGAAAAGAGCAGCTTCCCAACCTGCCTTGGCGTCGCTACACTGGCTTCCGGTCAGAAAGAGAGTGCTATTCAAAGCACTCCTTATATGCCATAGGATTGTCTGGCATAAAGCCCCATCCTATCTCTCTGACCTGATACAGACATATGAACCCACCAGAGAATTACGCTCTGCAGGAGCAGGACTACTAAAAATTCCTCGTGTCAGAAGAGCAAAAATGGGTGGACGCTCATTCAGACATCTGGCAGCCAGCAATTGGAATAAACTCCCCATCAGCCTTAGGCTAGAAGGATCTGAAATTAGGTTCAGAAAACTTCTCAAGACCCATCTGTATAAAAACTAGCTATCTGGTTGATCGCAGGGTGGCAGTCTGCCTCTCTCCTTTTGGGTTTTCTTTTCTCTCCGCAGCGCGGGGACACGCCGTGAAGGCGTCACCAGGCGCTTTATAAATCTCTTTATTATTATTATTATTATTATTATATGTGGAGCTAGGAGTAGAAATCTAGACTTACTTACCAGTCAATCATATTTTTCATTATTTTGTCCTGAATATTCTGTTCCAATGATATTCTAGGGATGACATTCAGGGTGGCACAGTTAACTAGAGCTCATTGAAAAAGAAAACACTTTTTCTGTTAGGGCGCAGATCGTATCCTAACTTCCAATTGTCAGGGTTGTCAGCATTCCTTTTGAGCCTTGTATGCATATTATCCCGTATAAATAATTTTGAAGGCCTAGGACTCTCCCAGTTTAAAGTCAAATATTATCAAGCCTCTTGGGCCACAAACAATTGACATCTTAGAAATCCTGATCATAACCCATTTAGTAAACTGTTTGATTCATCTCAGATCTTACAGATCTCTGCTAAACGATAAGGGGGACTTCAGTCCTTTGTCCCACTCTAATTTGTTGAGGGCAATCACAAAGTATGTGTGACTGGTCTTGAGTGTTGTGAATGTTCAAAAGGAAATCTCCCTTTCTAATAACTGAGAGAAGAAACAGTCTGTCTTCTTGTACTAGAACCCCTCGTGGAGTGAAATTTATCTGCACGTTTTTGACCAGACATCTCCCTGATTTAACATTGGCAACAATGGAGTAGTCGTGACTGCTTCCTTGGTGTGCTTGCTGGATATAGGACACTGAAGAGCCTGGATGTTTTTAAGTGACCTAGTAGCTACGAAACTATTTCTGTTTCAGAGATTATAGGTTTAATTCATAACACTTTCTCGGCTTCCTGCTGAAGTACAGGATAAACAGTTTGAATGGTTCTGATAAAGTGCCAACTTGACTGGCCTGCACCAGTAACATACCCTGCTTCGCAAACAAATGATGGACGGAATGCTGAATAAATCATACATTCACCCTCAGTCATGAGATCTGGGTTAAATCCATCGTCATTTTGCTCACCATGCCACCCCAGTTTAGACCCAGCCATATTCAAATCAGCCCTGACCCTGTGCCTCATGGGAACAGTCCAGACTGAACTGCCAAGCCAGGTCCTCCCTGGATTGGAAACAAGCATCCTGAGACCAGTAACTTTAACCCCTCCCTTGCTGATGACGGAACCGCTCCGTCATCAGCTACGGTTGGGCTGTGCTGATGACGGAGCGGTTCCGTCATGGCCCGGCCGCCGCGCCTGCGCGGCGCTGATTTCGCGCCTGCGCGGCAGGTTTAATGAGCGGGGCGGGTCATGACGGAACCGCTCCGTCACCAGCACAGCTCAACCGCGGATGGTGACGGAGCGGTTCTGTCACCAGCATGCGGCCGCCGCGCGGCCGCCCCGCCCCTTTAGCGCTGCGGCGGAATAGCCGCCGCAGCGAAAGGGTTAACAGAATTTTGTGTTTAGAGGTTTGCTAGACTTTTCTGAGGCCATGAACCCTGTTTTGTTATGCCCGCCACACTGAGTTTCTGAAGAGAAAAACATGTGTGTAAAAGATACAGCGAGAGAATAGACTCAGAGATGCTGCTGAGCACGTTTGACGACATTGCCTAGAGCATCAACCAGCAGAGGACAACTTTCTTCACTTGCTGAATTTTCAAATTCGTTTTAACTGTAATGAGTAGAAGTGGAGTTGGAAATGTCATACTTTATGTTAGATATTAGTAAATTGGAATTATTATTAAACTACACCTCTTCAAAATTCAGTTTTATACATTATGAAAACTATCTATGCAGTGTACAGTACTTTCTGCTCAGCAGTAATTGTGATTCCGCGACCATCTACTAGACATAGGAATAAGTAGGGAGTTCAGCGGGTGGAAATAAACTGATATACTTGTAATGTCTAAATAATAATAATAATAATAATGAAGGATGATGATGAGGATGAGATAATGTAGTTGTAATACAAATTTTATATTTTTGTAGGTAAAAAACACATTATCTAATTTGTCATGGCCAAAATCGTTCAACGGTCATTTCACATAGTACACCTGCAGATCATGAAATGTATTACATGAACTATATTTCACAGGTATTTTAAGAGACTTTCCTCTACTGGAGAATACATTGAGTACCAAGGTCACTTGAGATAACTATTTGAAATTGATGTAAGTATAAAATATTAGGAGCCTGTGGCACACTGTACCGGTAATACCTTTTCTACGCCAACTAGTCTCCAGCAGGGTCATGGCTACTAGTGGGGCAGCTGGGGCAGATTAACGGGGCCCAGAGATGTGAGGGTGAAGTCTATCCTGTAACTGCTGTAGTTATTTTAGTGGCTCCCTGTTCTGATTTTTTAAACACAGGTCTTGCTTGGGGCCTGGCTTTGTGGTCGGGGACAGTGAAAGGGTGAGGGCTACAGACGGAGTGGCTGATGAGGGAGAAATAAAGAGAGGAAAGAGATTAAAGAAAATGAGACATGAAAGAATGGAAGGCGAGGAAAAAGTGATAGAATGGGAAAAAGGAAATGAGGATGAGCAAGAAAGAGAAAGAAGATAAGGACAAGTAAAATGGGCAAGGGAAAGGGAAGAGAAAGGGTTTCGAAATAAGGATGTCGGGAGGGTAGGGAGGAAGAAGATGGAGATAAGTGAGCGAGATTAGAGCAAAGAGAGAGACAGTGGAAAGAGAAAGGGAGGAAAGCGTGAAAGGGTTGAAGGAAAGGAAAGATTTAGAGACAGGAAGGAGAGAATAAAAGACAAGTAGAATGAGGAACTTCGAGACCCATAATGAGGAGTGTACCTATTAGTAGTGCAGCAGATAAAGTAGCACTGTGATGCAGGGTGTGATGGGTCGTTTGAACCTCATTTATATCAGGATTTTAAAACCAAACTGGGGGCTATAGAGCTTATTTGTGAGAGTCTAGTCCACTGGAGCATCACTTTTTTTGACGATCTGGCAGCATAAGCCTCTCAATCATGTGAAAGGCCGGAATGCACCACATTTATGAAATACGGTGGATTCTTATCCTTTCCCCCTGCACTGACACACGATTTGCTGCCTAGCGCCAACGTAGGCACACTTGCACTATGATACAAGGGTGCCTTCATTGCAGACAGGATTGTTTTTGTGCATGAAGGGGCACCTTCCCGCAAAAGCAATACTCAGAGGTGTTTTCCTCTCCTCATTATGCCTGCTCTGGGGAGGCGTAAGGTTTTGGTGCTGCCCCAATTTTACATGATTAAGTAAATCTGGGGCAGCGTCAAAATCCATGGGTGTTGCATGGGAACACCCACAGTAATGCCCATGGAACACCTCTTTGATGCAGAGTAAGGAAACGCATTGACTTGCAGAACTTTGTCTAACTCCATATCTATGAGGTCATGAAAAGCCAAGCAGGGTGGCTTTGCGTCACCTCATAGATATGATAGAGAAGCTTGCGCTGCTAGAGCGTAAAAAAAAATGGGCCTCACCAGCATCATAAGCCTCTCATAAATAAGTCCCTTAGGGTCTTAATTACAAGACCCTTGAGCCGCCAGTGCTTCACTTTAAAATGGAAAAAGTGACGTACCAGCAGCGCAAGGGGCTTGTAAATAAGTCCCTTAGTTTCTTTACTTGCACAAGGACCTAAGACACCCAGGCTACGATACTGGTCTTCAGTGGTTGAAAATTGTCAAACAGAGAGTGACCAGCTTGGGAAAAAAATACTTGATATACGTCAAATGCGTTAAATGTATATTACTCGAGTTTATGCTCAGAACATAAAAAATCGCCTTACCTTCTCGTGCGTCCTTGTGTAGATAATCAATAACATGGGTGTAAAGTGAGGGAGATGGACTGTAAACAAAGAACACCAATTCAGCAAGCTTAATTACAAAATAGCCAATCTCCCATGTTTACTGCATGTATATTAGTTTATTTTGACAGTCTATCCACAATAATGGCAAAATCCCCATCCTGGAGTTCGGCAGCACAAAACCATGTATTTCCAAGAGCTCGAGTCGCATTTCACTCCTGCTGAGTCACCATATTGTATCTTTTTAGTACTTGTGTCACGTAGTGCCGACCATAAAGGCCCAATGTAACAGGAAGTGCCGCACATGTTAAATTTAGATTGCCTTACATGTCCCCCCTATCTGCGCTGTTCCAAATGTGCCGATAAAGTCATGGTTAGTTTGCGTAAAGCTGTTCCAGTCTGCGCTTTGTAATATCGCACTCCACAGTCAAAAGTCAGTGACTGCAGGATGAACAGCTGAGATGAAAACCGAAGTGTCCTTCAAGGACCCACTGCAGCGCTGCGGATTGGATGGCACCGTGTAAGTGGTTTTTGTTCTGAGACACCACACTATGGCTAATGTTACATCTCTAGCAGTTTTAAAGACGTTATTGATTTATCAACTGCTTAAAAGGATGCTGAAGTACTCCATCATATCCATCATCTACTCTATAGAAGCTGGGATTGATTTCAGAACTGCGGCGTCCCTTCACTTCGAGTGCTTTATACGGAGGCGCACATATGAATCTGAAGGACTTCATCTGATATTCCCCGTGCGTTTGACGTGTGAGCTGCATACGTAATGGCGTCCGCGCGCCTAGAATTAATGAGTCTCTGTGCTGGAAGACGCAGTGCGAGCGTGCACTGCTCTGTACACAACCTTCCTTCATCGTTCTTCAAAATACGTTAATAAATACACAATGTCATGAGAAGTATGCTCTGTGAAATTGAGTTTTATTGCATAATTTTTGTCTGTGAATACACCAACCATTTTAGAAAATATTACTGCCACATGGTGCATCATGTTCAAGGCAGAGCTAGATAGGAGTTTTTATTATCATTGTTTTTACATAATGATTATTATCAATGGGGTAGTGCACGTGTTTGACATATCAAGGTTTAGTCACAGATACATACATACACGTATGGATAAATGAGCCAGTGGAAATGTGAGCCAGACATGCACACTGGCCTACTGCAGCGCTGTGCAGTTCTAGCAGAGGCTGGCTTGTTAACAACCGCCGGATATTCTTTAATATTCACGAGGTAAGCTGCAGGCGCTCTCAGAACAAAATATTATGAAAGACAGTTTTACAGCCCAGAAATGGCGGCAGGAAAGGCACTAGAACAGTGATAAAATCGAGCCCAGGTCCAGAATGTGCAAACAAGAAGAGGCCATCAATAATAATAAAACATTTTAAAACGTGAAATAATCAAATGCCATACCATGATGAAAAGTAAGAGGCAATTTATTAGGACAGTAATACTGTTTGTTAAGTTTACCATAACATCAAACTTCTTCAATGCATCGTCCCCTTCTCCCAACAATTCTCACCATGCACCAGCTTTCATACCCCAAAGCCCCATACCTTGACCTCATACTTTTCCCTTTCACTCACTGACCTCCTTCCATTTCCTAGTCTCTCTCTCATTAACACCACGAAACATCCTCCAATGAAGCTTCTTCGACCTGTTCCCACAACCCCGCACACCATCCTCCCTCCCTTGTGCTCCCCTCACCCCCCGAGCTTTGGATATGCCCGCATCTGACTCTCCATCACCCCAACTACCGGAAACTTTTTTGATCATGGCATTGCTATAGAACACCCCTATCGATCCGCTGAAATTGCAAGGTGGGTGGGCGATTCCCAGAATCTTTCTCTGTTGTCCAGGTGGTACAAGGACTCAGGCAGAGGGTGTCTGCCCTTCCTGACACTTATATAACTTCTCCTAACCCCTGGCTCTACCTCTGTCCCTATGCCCTGTCCTAGCCGGCTCCATTTACAAATTCACAGAGGGGGGACTGACTTCCCCTGTCGCTCCCCCCAGGTCCCTTCATTGCATTCAAAATCAAGCTAGAGGAAAAGTGAAAGAGGTGCATGATTAACCAATGTGTTTCTCACTCTAATTGATATGTGTATCTCGGTCAAAAAGTTTCATTAGAAATTGCTACCATTTCCTTCAGTCTACATAAAATATCTAAATGTATGGAAATATCTCATCATTATGCCATCGGGCCACATTCAGTAACTGTAGAAAGATAGGACTCTAGAACATTGTGTGATATCCCTTGGTCTCTTCTGTGCTCAGCTTCTATCTCCTTCTGTTTTGCAAACGGTTCGGCACACAGCCTGGCCAAAGCTTAATTTGTATCATGGTAAGTGCTGGGGCCCAAAGATTTCCCAGAATTGTGGCTGGTGATGCCAAATGTCATAGTGGCCGAATACCAAGGTTATATAAGGACACATTTATCAAGCTTTCATGCAGCTCAACACAGCAAGCAACGTTGCTCCGCTGTGTGGAAGGGAAAGACCAGGAATTTACCATATTTAACATTATAAAGTGCATGCCTATCCTTTCTATGCACTTGCGCACAATGTGCTGTGTAGCGCCAACGCAGGCACTCTTGCTGCGTGGTTGGAGGGTGCCTGCCTTGCAGGCAGGATGATTTTTTGTGCAGAAAGGGACCTTCCTGCGCAAAAGAAATCCCCTGAGGCACTTTTCACTTTCTATGTTTGCTGCAGAATGAGGCAAAAAAAGAGGAGAAATAAAAGATGTTGCTTCTAGTAACGCCTATCCTGTGGAGGTGTAGCATTTCAACGCATTCCCTGGTCAACCAGTAATGGTAAATCTGGGAATGATGCCAAAACCCATGGGTGGATACATGGGAACACCCTCGCTTCACACATTAAGCGCCACCCTGCCCAGAGAAGCTCAATGCAATGATTTACGCAGCATTGCATTACTCATGATTTATTGAGCGATGCACTACCACGGAGGCCTTGCATCTCTTGATAAATCTGACTTTGTTGTTGTGTCATCCTTGCTCCTCCTTCGTAGGTGTGGCAACAACAATGAAAAATATACCCAAAGGTCTTTATTCCACCTCATGCCTCTTTCATTCACCACCTTACACTTCAAGACCCCTTATCTCACTCTTCCAGGTGCTTTTCATCCATGCTTTTTCTTTGTCACTGTGTTTCTCCTCTTCCCTCTTTCACCTGTTCCCCCTTTTCTGTTTTTCTCTTTTTTACTCTATGTGGAAAGTCTTATGAGGATAAATAAGTGCATTTCCACAAAAATGCATGCCGGTGGGCCTCACGTGCACCCACCAGACCCAAGTAAGTGTTGGGCCTGTCTGTGAACCATACACAGCAAGGGTTGCTTTATTAGAAGACAGATGAAGTTTTTTGTAACGAAAAACAAGTAATCACAGAAAACGAATGTTCTAGGGATGTAATGTCAGTGTTGAGGTGATGTGTATGTCACCAATGATAACTGTAGAGACCAGAACAACTGCTCTGGATGCTGAGTGCACATTTGTCACGCCCGTTGCAAGTCGATCTCCTCTCTGATGGAATCATGAGCGCTGGCGTTGGTAGGCATCGGGTGCAGCAGCGCAAAGTGCAGCGGTGCGGCATGCGGTGCCCTCAAGTCATGGTGCAAGCAGCGGCTCATTGGTGGCATCAGATGGCATCATCGGTGAGACCAGGGTCGTGGTGTGAGATTAAGGCGGTGCTCGTCACGGTGCTGGCAGGTCACGGTTCAGCAGCGGCATCGCTGTCACTGAAGCGCTGTCGTCGGCTGACAACTGAAGTCGATGGTACAGGCATCGGTGTGAAGTGAGGAATGAGGACGGTGCGTCGTGTAACTTTACGAGCGGTGCCCTGAACCACTGTGCAAGCAGCTGCGCCGAGTCCGGCGTGGAGTGTCGTCGTCGGGGATACCAAGGCGTTATTGTGAAGCAAGGCGGTACGGAGTGCGGCGCTCACAGGTCGCTTTGTGAGAAGCGGCTTGGTGGTGGCGTTAGCAGGCGTCGTCGGTGAGACCAGGGTCGCGGTGCGGCGTTGCGACGGTGCTCTCTTCAGGACACGGTGTCGGCAGCGGCGTCATAGACTGTGTCAATCTTGAAGTTTTTGCTGTTCCTGAGACTCCTTGAACAGGGGGCAAGCTCTACCTCAAGCTCTTGGAGATACTCAGCACAAGTAGAGAAAATTCAGTCCAGTCTTTTACTGCCCATGGCAGAAGCAGCAGCTGCAGGCCAACCCAACAAAGCAACAACACAGCAAAGGGGCAGTACTCCTCCTGGCAGCTCTTCCAGCTCTTGTTCTTGGCAGGTTCCTTGATTCAAGCGAGGTCTGAAGTTTTGGGGTCTGGGCCCCAATATTTATACTAGCAATTCATTTGTCCTCTGAAGGCAGAGGGGCCTGGACCTAGTTCAAACCAGTTTGGGGTGCATTCTGCCAGGGTGCACCTTCTTCCTTTGTCAGTGTGGGCCAGGGTCCTCAGGAGGTGGAGCCAGCATTGTGGAAGGCGAGCCCAGCTCTATTCAGACCCAGGTGCTACTCCTCCCACCCATTTATGTGTAGATGTGCCTATTCAGCCCAGCAGACTCACCCTGTCTCCTGGAGTCCCCCCCAGCCCCTGTCATTCACAAACCAGACAGCTAATACACATGCTAGCAGAGGCAGGCTGGATGGTTAGGTCAGAAAATACCTACTTTCCAAAAGTGGTATTTTCAAACCCAGACTCTTAAAATCAACTTCACTAAAAGATGAATTTTATCATCCTGAGTTCAGGCATACTAAACTCGAATTTCTACCATGTTCCCTGAATCAGTTAGGATCATAGGATGGAATTATCAAACTGCCCATTCTGGTCCATGGAGAACAGTTAGCCTTGCAATAGTGAAAAACAAAGTAGGCTGTCATTCACTATTAGGGCATTCCACACACACCATGGCATGTCCTACCTTTTATATACAATGCACCCTGCCCATGGGGTTACTTTGGGCCTACCTTAGGGGTGACTCACATGTAGAAAAGGGAAGGTTTAGGGACTTGCAAGTGTGTGCACTTGCCAAGTCGACATGGCAGCCCCAGGCTGCACACAGGCAGTGCAATGGCAGGCCAGAGTTACACTGTGTGGGCTGTTTGCGTGGGTGGCACAATCCAGTGCTGCAGCCCACCATCATCATTTGATTTATAGGCCCCGGCAACCGCAGTGCACTTTACTTAGGACAGACACATAAATCAAATATACCAATCATGGAAACACCAATCCATAACACATTTTATACAGGAACACTTGCACTTTACCACTGGACAGCTGTGAGGAAAGTGCGCAGAATCATTACACCAGCAAAAACAGAGTCAAAACCGGGAGGTCAGAAAGCAAAAAGTCAGGGAAAACACACCAAAAGATGCCAAGTCTAACATATGACCAATCTAGTGCTGATACATTAACACTTCATCAAAATAGGTACAAATTGACATTGATTGAGAAATAGAGACTAGAATGTCTTTCAGATTTACATTTTTCTTTATTTCACAAGATTATTCCTAAATTTTGAGTCATCACATTCATGGCATCTGAAGACAATTTTGCAATATCTCGTTTCTTTATTGCTTAAATCAATACACAATGCATTTAAAGTCAAATGACCCTTCTATTGGGGGGTCACTGTGAGCAAAGGAGATAAATACCAATCAGTAAAATCTTGCTAATTTGTATTCCAACATATAAATCATGTGAAAAATTACTCTGACCGCTTGGTGAGAATTTTTGAAAGTTATGCAGGAAGGTGCGCTGACGGCTTGGTGGGAAATTGACAAAGCTGAATATGTAAGGGCCCAACTGTGCACCATGAGAAAAGTGTGAACATGCCTGCAGAACTGACATGAGTCCCGTAAGGATGGTCAGATTAGTCAAGTGCAAAATGAAGAAACGCTGTCTGTGCTATTTTGCACGCTTATACTTTAACAAGTGAAGAAAGAATATTCAGGAAGAGAAAAGAGTACCTGGCTAATTAAGGCTATAAACGTACACAAAAACAATTCCAATATATCAATTGCTGGTATCAAGGCCTATTTAACAGTAGTAGTGGCAATTTAGAAAAACATTTGTACATGCTGTATTTGAATGTATAGAGAAAACATTGTCATGCTTAAATGGTCATTCTGATCAGCCTACATTACAATCACTTACACCATGATCTGTGTGGAATGCATTGACATACTCAATATATGGTACAATCCAGCCTGCGTTACAATTGGATTAATAAATAACTGTTGTATTAGCACAATGAATCTATTATTATCTATTATAACATATTCAGAGACTCTTAGACATTGGATGGAAAGCTAAGATACTCAAATGATACATTACTTAAAGGGAGAGTCATAGAACTGGAAACGTTGTTTAGTTGCATGTCAAGCGGAGTGATCAAGTAACATCAAGTATTCAAGGAAACATCCATGCGATGTGTGATATAAAGATTAACTGAACGTAGTGCATATGCCTATATCCTAGAACAACAAAGAAAAAGAAACGAGTGCTGGATTGAGTGCTAGTGGTTGTATGAAAATCAATAATGAAAAAGACAAGGAGAAAGGAAACGTATGACGAATATAGCACATTACATCGTGATGTATTACATTGCATGCTTCATGGTCGTTACAACAACAGAGTTGTAAGTACACAATACATTTACATTGCAAGTCATTACAACAACTTGCAGTAGGGGGCATGCTGAACTTAAGAATAGTATTATTTACTATTCCTACTCCAGTTCGCGCAACAGTAGGGATGGTGTTGGAATTTATTTCCAATACCTCAGCGCCCCCTAAAGCAAGTCATTGTAATGACTTGTGATGTAAATGAATCGCGTTGTAATAGTACTGCGATGTAATGACAGCATTGTAAACGCTGTTTCCTGTAGTGATCTGAAGCTAATGGAAGGTGCAGTAAATTTTTTGCAAAGGAGGGAACAGCACTAGAAAAAATGCTTCATAGGTGTCATGTTAGATTAAAGTTTTTCATTGAGGCCCTTCGGTAAAAGAGTTTCCATGTATCTGATCCAATGTACTTCCCTTTGATATAAGAATTTGAACTGTCTCTGCCTTAAGTATTAAGAACTCTTTCTCCTCTCTGGGAATGCTTATTGAGCCTTCAGAACTTGGTGCTTACCCAACACCAGTTTATATGGGCAGGTACGGCCTAGACCCCCTCTTCCTATGTCCACAATCCCTACCGAATGGCCCCTTTACTGGTGCCAGAGTTACCGCCTCCCATTTACGCCTAAGACAGCAAAACATTTATCACAAGGGAGTTTTTGGGGATTAGGCGGTCGTTAAGCCCCCCGTCCATATTTGTTAAAAATGTATAATCAAACAATTTTTTAAATACATAATTTACACAATACGCAGAAAACCATTGCATTACATTGATTACATTGATAGGTACATGTCATGTTTGCTAACCTTAACATATCTTTAATAAATAGACATTTCTATCCGAATCTAAACATACCATAAGCAAATAACTTTAAATTTTTCAGCATATCGCTATTTGAGCCTACGGCAAGGTCAATGAATGGCGCCAGATCCTGCTCAAACTATGCCCGCCCTCCAACTGGAGTGCGCATGTGCATAGGGCAAGTTCACCGGGAGGGTACCTCCCCCCCCCCATCACCCCCTATGCCCAGGAAGGCCTCCAGGTTGGTGATCGGGCAGCAAAAATTTCCCTGCACCTGACACAGTACCACCCCCTCCCTGAGGGCCTCCAGGTCAGTTTTGGATCCCCAAATAGATATAAACAAAGAGTCATCTTGTATCCTAACATGGCTAAACTGCAGACCTCCCTGCTCCTCTTGCTTGTTTTTGGACTCCAGCTCTCCAATTCTACAAGCACCGTAAAATGCCAATGGAAAGGCCGCACTGAACAAAAGAGCTTCCGCCTTGGTGTTGCAAATCTGGTAAAGAGTTCCTAGCATTGATGCCAGGAGATCAACCCCTATGGCCTCCTTGTGTCTGGTTGCGACCCTTGGAGGCTCTGCCATCCCTTCAGAGCTTTCCTGACTGTGAAACTATTAGTGGGGTCCCCCCTTTCCCTTGCTTGCGTGAAGAAAGAGATTGCTGCTACATGCCGCCTTGCTGCCGCCACTGAGCACTCCTCATTCTTCAATGCTCCCAGGTAAGGAAGAACAGCCCCGTGTCATGCCACTTCTATGCCCACTCCTCCCCCTAAAAGGTACAGTATGCCCAAAATGTCACTTCATATGCCCTCCTGGTCCTGGGTGCTACAATAGCTGCCACGAGGTCCGGTAGTTAGGGGCACCAATCTGCCAAAGTTGTTCTGGGAAGTGTGTGGCGTTCTCTGCCGCAGCCGGGAGATGTGCCCTGAATACCTGCATCTTGAAGCGAGAGGGTGCATCAGAAGCATGATTTAACACCCCTGGGACATGCTTAGTTCTAAAATGCATATTCAATTTCATGCATAACAAAAATATTTTTTTCAACAAACGGAGGATCATCTTACATTGCGCTGCTTGCTGATTGATGCATGCCACTACTGTCATGTTGTCTGACCAGAACACCACAGATTGTTTACGTAATTGTACCTGCCACACTGTCAATGCCACCCAGATGGGGAACAGCTCTAAAAACGCAATGCTGTCTGTCAAACTGTTGTACACCCACCATGCTGGCCATCACTGTGCTACCCACTCAGAACCCAGTACAGTGCCAAATCCTTCACTACCCGCAGCGTCAGTCATTAAACCGAACTCAGCAGAAGGAGTGAGCGGACTGGGCCATATTACCATGCCGTTAAAGTCACACAGGAATGCCATCAAAATCCGCATATCCTGCCTAACCTCAGCAGACAGCCTGGTCTGGTGGTGTTTCTCTTTGAGACCTGACATGGCTTGTAAGATGGATTACGAAAATGGTCGTGCCATAGGGATGACACACAATGCAAAGTTTAACTGACCCACTGTCTGCTGCAACTGATGCAAGGTAACTTTCTCCTTAGCCAAGCACTGTTGCAACGCTGACCTGAACTTTCTGATGTTTTCTCTGGGCAACCGAGAACAACCCTTGGTCGAGTCTAACTCTATCCCCAAGACCTCAATCATTGTGGATGGCCCAACTGTCTTCCCCGGTACCAAAGGGACCCCAAAACTCTGCATGAGCATGCAAAATTCATGCAACGCCCACCCACATTGCTGGGGCCCGGTGACCCCAAAAGAAGGAAATCAATGAGTTAATGCAAGACATACTGATGCCCCGTCACCTGTCTAAAACCCATTCCAAAAATGAACTGAATTTTTCAAAGTAGGCGCAGGAGACTTAGCAACCCATAGGCATACACATATCCATGTAGAACTTTCCCTGGAACTGGAAGCCCAGAAGGTGAAAGTCTAAAGGATGGACTGGCAACAAGCGTAAAGCTGACTTGATGTCTGACTTTCCCAGTAGTTCGCCAGGGCCCAAACCCCTGAGTATCTCCACGGTCTGGTTATAGGATGGGTACTTGATGCTGCACAGCTCATCACAAATAGCAAAATTTAAGGATTTCTCCCTAGGTGCAGACAGGTTATGAATCAACCAAAACTCCCCAGATTCTTTTTTAGGGACCACTCCCAGAGGTGAACAGACAAAATTTGTTACTGGGGTGCTGTAAAATGGCCCTGCCACTCTGCCCAGGCACAGCTCTTTCTCTATTTTTGTTGCAGCCACACTTGTGCTGGCCCTTACCGAGAATTGATTCTTGCATTCGGGTGTCCCTACATAATCTGGAGCTGTAATCCTAAAACCATAACTGAAACCATCTAACAACCTGGCAGTTGATGGACAAGTGTATCTATTTAACCATGGGATTGATGCAGCTGTTCTAATGGGAGATCGTGCATTATTCAGGGAAATATCATCAACCCTGCTTCTTTCTTCCTCTATCCTTTGATTTCTTAAAAAACCTGGATTCTTGGTGTGATGTATTGGCACAGAAAGGGCATGCATGCTTGAACTTACACATGCCTGCAAGCCTTGTACATGTGTGCCTGTTGAAATCCCAACATTCCCCTTTTTTACCTCCCCCACTGCTGGAACTAGTGTGGGGAAGTGACTGAAAGAATTGAAAGGACTGCCCCTTGGCACTATTGTGTGACACACAACCAAATTGTTCTAACCATGAAATCATATCAATCTGAACCCTAGAGAGGGCAGGATCTGCAGCCTTATCATATTCTTTTCATCCTATTGGATATTGGATATTGGAGGGGTATTTGTAAAGCGCAGACGTTCGCTCCGAAGGGAGCATCTTGGCTCTATGAAAACCTGGGACCAGATCAGAGGGAGGGCAGTGGGGGGTTTAGATGGCTGCTTTAGTCCAGTCGTCAGAGAGATTAAAAATCCATGTTTTGAGGTGTTTCCTAAAGGGTTTCTCTTGCGTCTGGAATCTAAGATGCTTTGGCATACTATTCCAGGCTCTGATAGCTAGGGTGCTGAGAGTTTTTCCGCCTTTGGTTTTTAGGTTGAATTTGGGGAGGGTCATGAGGTTTTCTTGAGAGGATCTAAGAAAGCGACCCGGGATGTAATGAGGGAAACGTTTCGCAAGGTAAACTGGGCCAGATTTGTGGAAGGCTCGGAAGGCTACAACGCCCACCATAATTATCATGTGCCCCAGTGATCCTGCTCTAGTAACATGCCCTTTCTGCCGGTAAGTTTGGGAAAGTGCTCTGCCATAACAGCCATGTAGAAAAGGTAATTCAAATGTGATTTAAATGAGGAAAATACAATTATTTCAAGAAACAAAATTACTAGATGCAAAAGAGTTTAATTCAAATTTGCACATGTTACCTTGCATTGGTTAGAACACATCACAATTTTTCAACAAGCTTTTTTTTGTATATGTGCCCACATACACAACGGGGAGGGGAGTGAAGTGAGGGAAAGTGTCAAGGATAAAGTAGAGTGGGGAAATAGTCTGAATCACTCAGTGACAGGTATTGTTCACAATTCAAAGGCTAAGTACATGTGGTTCCTTGAGCCAAGGGCCACAATATAAGGCTCATAGAGAGTCCTGACAAAGCTAATGTAGACAACCTAACTCGCCTTCAGCTGCTAAAATCTAGCTTGGGGTAGGAGTTGGTGATAGTTGTGTGGTCTACGTTTCGACCCAAGATACGTGTAGGATGGTAGTCCTTACAAAACGGGTCTTCTTCAGGACGAAATAGTTGTGGGTGGGCGACCTCCTATGGGCATTAAAAAGAAATCTATTAACACACACCCATCCTGTTACTTAATACAAGAAAGGCGGATTTTTAGAGACGTATCAATTAAAAACGCGTTGTCAATTTACAAAAGACACTGAACACATGGTTCTAATATTGCAGGGGATTGCAATCCCGATATATAGAATCTAGTATTGGCTCACCTATCGCGGAGGGCGAGAGGAACAGAATAACCAGGGGGTGATGATATCTCCCGGACCTCGTGATAGGGTTCTGCATAAAAATTGCAAGAAAAAGTATTGTCATCTATTGATCTGACAGACAGACACATCCATTGTCAGCTTATTACTTAGACGCTATTAGATTGCCCCGTAGGGCTTCGTCAGACTCCAAGTTACAGGATAAATACTAGACTCTCAGTTCAAATGTATACTTGGGGCTCAAAGAGGACATACCTTACGAGCACTTGTGGGTTATTTAGAAGCACGTATAGTTCATATGTGGCAGGGACCTGAGTACCATCTCTCTGCAACAAATTATAAGGTATACGTTAGGTTAACCGATCTCTAGTTCAACACTAAAAAGTATATTACATTCCTAAAGTACATTCAGCCCAAAACGGCTTATAAAGAAGTCTCTTTGCCAAGAATTCAAAAAAGGGCATACCTCACAAAAGCTTCTATAGTATCTGGAAGCGCGTATATTTCTTATGTGATATAGGCCCACATGCATCAAGCATTTTTGGAGTCGCAAACGGTGCGATTCCTTAAAATCGTCCGTTTGCGTTTCCAAAAATGCTTTTTGAGATGCATCATGCTTTTTTAGAAATCGCAACTTTTTTGCGATTTCTAAAATTGCGATAGCATTTCAGAAATCGCAATTTTGCGATTTCTAAAATGCTATGCATCATTTGATGTCAAATTGCGAAATTTGAAATTGCAATTGCAAATTACCACGAAGTTGAACCTCGTGGTAATTTGCGAAATTGTATAAAAAAGCACAAACATGCATTTTTTAAACTGTAAAGTTACAGACACACATGTCCTTAGGACATGTGTGTCTGTAACTTATACTCAAAAGTACATTTCATGGGTGAAGGGAGGGGTCATTTGGACCCCCCTCTCCACCCTTGAAATGCATTGCTGAATTGCGATTTCAAATTGCGAATTCGCAATTCCCATTCATTCCTATAGGCATTTCAGCCCATAGGAATGAATGGGAATTGCGAATTCGCACTTTGCTAATCGCATAATATTTGAGAATCGGTAAAAATTGCGATTTTTACCGATTCTCAAATATTTTGCGAAAATGTACATGCATCCCATTTTGCATTTCCTAATTTGCGATTCCCTAAAAATCGCAAATTAGGAAGTGCAAAATGAAACAATGATGCATGTGGGCCATAGACCGGAGTGCCATCTCTCTGCAACCAATAGGGAGGCATTTGTTAGATTTACCCGTCCCTAGTCCTACATTAAAACATGATGCATTTCAATTGTAAAGATCATACCTTAAAACCCTATGTTAATGCGTATTATCGACTCGTTAGGGGTGGAAAGAAACGCCTGTGCAGGGGAGACAAAATCAGAAAAATGGTTCTATCTTTGCAGTACATTGAACACATTTATGTGTACCTCGTTGCAAACAAAATTTTAACACATACCTCTGAACACTAAAGGCTTTCTGGAGGTGTCTCTCCCAAAGAATATTTATAGGTCCAGGACTCCTCTGCCTTTGGATAGGGAGGAGGGCATTTAGTATGGAAACCGTATTAAAACTAGTTTGCACCCAAAATGTACGGTTTCTAAAGTGGGGCTTACCTCAAAATCAATGCTGTAGTGGTAAAATTGATAGTATTTAACCAATAACCACTATCTTCTGCGCGTTGTGCTGAGCTGTATTCTATTTCCGCAGTCAAACGCGATCCGCTCTATATCAAACACCCGGAGCTTTTTCGAACTTACTGGTTGGATGGAGGGAAAACGGAAGGCAGTTGGTATAGAGGCCGTATTTAGAACAGATATACTTCAAACGGCACGTTTTAACAAACGTCAGACTTACCTCGAGGGCTAAATTATGGCGGGATAGTTGAGCGTATTAGTCCAGCAGAACCCTTTTGCAAAAGAACGGAAACACCGATGGGTTTATTGTATATTAGGTCCCAATATGCCACATTGTCTAATAACACCCTAGGGTGAAGGACAGGGTATAATCAGAGCGCTTACCTTCCATGCTTGAACATAGGTCGAATTATTTTTAGCAAACGCACACCGCTCAGGTCTCGGTCCGACTACCAGGGCCAAGTAAACTTCCTGGTTGGAAGGAGAGGGTGGAGCCTAACACCGGGGCCGTGATGGAGGTAGTAGAGAGACTACTCCTCCCCGGCTCGCCCGGGTAATATTAATTGATTCAGTGTCCACCAATTTTTTAAGGAAAACACCTAATGCGCAAGGTTTTATATGGGGCTCAATTTTTGTGTGGTCTGGATAGAATCCACAAAATAAAATACAGAAAAAAGACTGTCTTCTGCATGACTTCTCTACTCCCATAGGATAGTTCTAGAAACGTTCGCTAATTGGTGCAGGCGTATTATAGGCAAATCGTTGATCAGAGCTTATTCTGAGCTCATGGGCAAATAATGGGTCAGAACTTATTCTCTGCACATGGGGCTTTATTAATTCATGTTGAAAGTCCATAGTGGCGGATAATTGTTCAAACAGTTGTTCGGACATACATTATAAATTATTACCATTCCATATGTTGGACCATTGTCTATTGATACAATAAATACATACATATTATTCATTGTCTATGATACCTTAACTATATACATATTGTTCATTATTGCATAGAATCTATGGCTGGCCTGCCAAACATGGTAGCAAAAGCCATACAGTAATGATTAGGTATTGCATAATATACCTCATATCAAAACGAGCAGTATTCACTTATCATACATGGTTAGATGTTCCTTAGCACTCGTGACATCTAAACGGGCAGTGTGCACATTATCCCACAAGTTAGTGAAGACCATACACCTTTTCCAGTTTATAAAGAGATGTATACGTGGTATGTATACGGGCAGTGTGCACAAATCTCATAGGATAGTGAAGACCACAACCCTTTCTCAGTTTAAACAACTCACATGAAAACTGTAGACAGTGCACTTATCTCGCAGGGTAGTGTAGACTGTTCAGTTCAAAGGTTAGCCAACTGTACAAAACTGCTTTCGGACTCATTTAGGCCCTCGACAACAGAATTGAAAATATGGATCCACTTCAACTCTCTGACATTAAGGATACTGGATAAATCGCCTCCCCTTGGGCCTAGTGTCATATGTTCCAGAACCGCCCATTTGAGTGTTTCAGGAAGGTGGTTTTCTTTTACGCAGTGTTCAACTAGGGGTGCCCCAGGTACCTTGCATCTGATGCGACTACAGTGTGCAAGGAATCTAGCTTTTACATGCTGCTGAGTTTGACCTACGTATATGAGGTCACATGGACAGATTATACCATAAATCACATTCCTAGTATTGCAATTCGTGTGGCTCTTATATGTGTGTCGGTGATTTTTAAAGATGAACTCCTTTGATTGGATGGTGAAAGGGCAAGCCTTGCAGCTTCCACACCTAAAATGTCCCACTACAGGTGGTTGTTTCCAGCATGAGGCCAAGGTAGGTGCAGCCGGGCACTCCAAAAAGGATGATACCACATAGTCTTTTATAGACCTCGCCTTTTTGAAGGCATGCATGGGTACATTTGTAATCTCCAACTCGTCCGCAATTAGACCCCAGTATTTATTGATTGTCTTTCTAATTGCATGACTTTTTGTAGAAAAAGTAGTGATGCAAATCATGCGTCTTTCTCCCTGACCTATCCGTAAAGTGGGTTCCAAGAGTGTTTCACGATGACTAAACCATGCCCTCTTCCTTGCGCGCCTGATCAGCCGTTTAGGGTAACCTCTTTCGATCAAGCGTTTCATCAGTATGTCCGATTGTGTCATATAGTCTTCCTTCTTACTACAGTTCCTCCGGACCCAAAGGAACTGACCATAGGGTAAGTTATCCCGAAGACTTCGAGGGTGGTGACTTGAATACTGTAACAGCGAGTTACGTTCCGCAGGCTTTCTGAAGAGTTTAGTATAGAGTGTGCCTTCTTCTGCTACTATCGTGATATCAGGAAGTCAATTCTGTTGTTACTGGCTTGCATCGTGAATTGAACGTCTCTAGACTGCAAATTAAGCCAAGAATGAAAACTTTCGAGATCACTATCGTTACCTTTCCATATGATCAAAACATCATCAATATACCGCATCCACATGCGTATTTGATGTCGGAATGGGTTGCAATCATTGATGACAAAGGTGTTTTCATAAAAAGCCATAAATAGAATTGCCAGGTCCGGTGCAAATGCTGCCCCCATTGCCACGCCTTTGGTTTGTAAATAAAATACATTTTGGAACATAAAGAAATTCCTCATCATAGCGATCTTTAATAGAAGAATGATGAATGAGGTGGGTACTTGTACCGGGGATTCTCGACTGTCAAGTGCTGTGGTGGCCACCATGAGGGCCTCCTCCTGGGGGATGCTCGTGTAAAGCGACACAATGTCACAAGTTACCAATATTTCCTCATCTGAATTGAATGGTTTGCCATCTACCAAGTTGATGACGTGTGTGATGTCTCTCAGATAGGTGGTGGTTGCTTCGGCTAGGGGTTTAAGGAAGAAATCCACATGGCGACATAGAGGCTCAAGGATGGATCCACATCCATAGACGATTGGTCGTCCTGGGGGGTTATGTATGTCCTTGTGTACCTTTGGTAAGGTGTAAATGGTTGGAATGCGTGGATGACTCTGATTAAGGTACTGATACTCATGATCCGTGAGGAAGCCTTGTTGGACTCCTTCCTGCGTGACCCTCTGGATCTCAGCCGCCAGGTCTTTCGTTGGGTCGGACGTCAGCTTCTTATAGCTGACGCCATCATTTAGTTGACGCCAGATTTCTTCTTTGTATTTCAAAGCATCCTGGATGATGATGGCCCCACCCTTGTCGGCTGGCTTAACCACGACATTACAATTAGATTTTAAGGTCTCAAGGGCTGCTCTTTCAGTCTTCCTAATATTGTATTTCACGTACACCCTCTCATTCAGGATCTTCTTAACTTCTCCAGTGACGATGCTTTCATATGCCAATATTCGGTTGCTCATTGTATTGGCTGAAGGTACGAAAGTCGATGGTACCCTGAGTCCCGTTACGGATTTGGTCTTGAATGATGGTCTGTTCTTAAAGAAGAATCGTAATCTTATTTTTCTGAAGAATTTGGAAAGTTCCATTAGTGTATTGAAACAATTAGGGGGAGACGTCGGAACAAACAAAAGGCCCTTGCCTAAGACTCTGAGCTCGTCTTCGGTCAATTGTTGAGACGATATATTAATCACTGGCGTGTTGATATTATTCACCACCTGTAGTTCTTGCGTCTGGTCGAGCATTCGCCGTGTTCCTCCGGTTGAAATCGAACCTGATTTCAACCGGAGGAACACGGCGAACGCTCAACCAGACGCAAGAACTACAGGTGGTGAATAATATCAACACGCCAGTGATTAATATATCGTCTTAAGAATTCACCGAAGACGAGCTCAGAGTCTTAGGCAAAGGCCTTTCGTTTGTTCCGACGTCTCCCCCTAATTGTTTCAATACACTAATGGAACTTTCCAAATTCTTCAGAAAAATAAGATTACGATTCTTCTTTAAGAACAGACCATCATTCAACATTCAAGACCAAATCCGTAACGGGACTCAGGGTACCATCGACTTTTGTACCTTCAGCCAATACAATGAGCAACCGAATATTGGCATATGAAAGCATCGTCACTCGACAAGTTAAGAAGATCCTGAATGAGAGTGTGTACGTGAAATATAATATTAAGAAGACTGAAAGAGCAGCCCTTGAGACCTTAAAATCTAATTGTAATGTCGTGGTTAAGCCAGCCGACAAGGGTGGGGCCATCATCATCCAGGATGCTTTGAAATACAAAGAAGAAATCTGGTGTCAACTAAATGATGGCGTCTGCTATAAGAAGCTGACGTCCAACCCAACGAAAGACCTGGCGGCTGAGATCCAGAGGGTCACGCAGGAAGGAGTCCAACAAGGCTTCCTCACGGATCATGAGTATCAGTACCTTAATCAGAGTCATCCACGCATTCCAACCACTTACACCTTACCAAAGGTACCCAAGGACATACATAACCCCCCAGGACGACCAATCGTCTCTGGATGTGGATCCATCCTTGAGCCTCTATGTCGCTATGTGGATTTCTTCCTTAAACCCCTAGCCGAACCAACCACCACCTATCTGAGAGACACCACACACGTCATCAACTTGGTAGATGGCAAACCATTCAATTCAGATGAGCAAATATTGGTAACTTGTGACATTGTGTCGCTTTACACGAGCATCCCCCAGGAGGAGGCCCTCATGGTGGCCACCACAGCCCTTGACAGTCGAGAAGCCCCGGTACAAGTACCCACCTCATTCATCATTCTTCTATTAAAGATCGCTATGATGAGGAATTTCTTTATGTTCCAAAATGTATTTTATTTACAAACCAAAGGCGTGGCAATGGGGGCAGCATTTGCACCGGACCTGGCAATTCTATTTATAGCTTTTTATGAAAACACCTTTGTCATCAATGATTGCAACCCATTCCGACATCAAATACGCATGTGGATGCGGTATATTGATGATGTTTTGATCATATGGAAAGGTAACGATAGTGATCTCGAAAGTTTTCATTCTTGGCTTAATTTGCAGTCTAGAGACATTCAATTCACGATGCAAGCCAGTAACAAAAGAATTGACTTCCTCGATATCACGATAGCAGCAGAAGAAGGCACGCTCTATACTACACTCTTCAGAAAGCCTGCGGAACGTAACTCGCTGTTACAGTATTCAAGTCACCACCCTCGAAGTCTTCAGGATAACTTACCCTATGGTCAATTCCTTCGGGTCCGGAGGAACTGTAGTAAGAAGGAAGACTATATGACACAATCGGACATACTGATGAAACGCTTGATCGAAAGAGGTTACCCCAAACGGCTGATCAGGTGCGCAAGGAAGATGGCATGGTTTAGTCATCGTGAAACACTCTTGGAACCCACTTTACGCATAGGTCAAGGAGAAAGACGCATGATTTGCATCACTACTTTTTCTACAAAAAGTCATGCAATTAGAAAGACAATCAATAAATACTGGGGTCTAATTGCGGACGAGTTGGAGATTACAAATGTACCCATGCATGCCTTCAAAAAGGCGCGGTGTATAAAAGACTATGTGGTATCATCCTTTTTGGAGTGCCCGGCTGCACCTACCTTGGCCTCATGCTGGAAACAACCACCTGTATTGGGACATTTTAGGTGTGGAAGCTGCAAGGCTTGCCCTTTCACCATCCAATCAAAGGAGTTCATCTTTAAAAATCACCGACACACATACAAGAGCCACACGAACTGCAATACTAGGAATGTGATTTATGGTATAATCTGTCCATGTGACCTCATATACGTAGGTCAAACTCAGCAGCATGTAAAAGCTAGATTCCTTGCACACTGTAGTCGCATCAGATGCAAGGTACCTGGGGCACCCCTAGTTGAACACTGCGTAAAAGAAAACCACCTTCCTGAAACACTCAAATGGGCGGTTCTGGAACATGTGACACTAGGCCCAACGGGAGGCGATTTATCCAGTATCCTTAATGTCAGAGAGTTGAAGTGGATCCATATTTTCAATTCTGTTGTCGAGGGCCTAAATGAGTCCGAAAGCAGTTTTGTACAGTTGGCTAACCTTTGAACTGAACAGTCTACACTACCCTGCGAGATAAGTGCACTGTCTACAGTTTTCATGAGAGTTGTTTAAACTGAGAAAGGGTTGTGGTCTTCACTATCCTATGAGATTTGTGCACACTGCCCGTATACATACCGCGTATACATCTCTTTATAAACTGGAAAAGGTGTATGGTCTTCACTAACTTGTGGGATAATGTGCACACTGCCCGTTTAGATGTCACGAGTACTAAGGAACATCTAAACATGTATGATAAGTGAATACTGCTCGTTTTGATATGAGGTATATTATGCAATACCTAATCATTACTGTATGGCTTTTGCTACCATGTTTGGCAGGCCAGCCATAGATTCTATGCAATAATGAACAATATGTATATAGTTAAGGTATCATAGACAATGAATAATATTTATGTATTTATTGTATCACTAGACAATGGTCCAACATATGGAATGGTAATAATTTATAATGTATGTCCGAACAACTGTTTGAACAATTATCCGCCACTATGGACTTTCAACATGAATTAATATAGCTCCATGTGTAGAGAATAAGTTCTGACCCATTATTTGCCCATGAGCTCAGAATAAGCTCTGATCAACGATTTGCCTATAATACGCCTGCACCAATTAGCGAACGTTTCTAGAACTATCCTATGGGAGTAGAGAAGTCATGCAGAAGACAGTCTTTTTTCTGTATATTTTTTGTGGATTCTATCCAGACCACACAAAAATTGAGCCCCATATAAAACCTTGCGCATTAGGTGTTTTCCTTAAAAAATTGGTGGACACTGAATCAATTAATATTACCCGGGCAAGCCGGGGAGGAGTAGTCTCTCTACTACCTCCATCGCGGCCCCGGTGTTAGGCTCCACCCTCTCCTTCCAACCAGGAAGTTTACTTGGCCCTGGTAGTCGGACCGAGACCTGAGCGGTGTGCGTTTGCTAAAAATAATTCGACCTATGTTCAAGCGTGGAAGGTAAGCGCTCTGATTATACCCTGTCCTTCGCCCTAGGGTGTTATTAGACAATGTGGCATATTGGGACCTAATATACAATAAACCCATCGGTGTTTCCGTTCTTTTGCAGAAGGGTTCTGCTGGACTAATACGCTCAACTATGCCGCCATAATTTAGCCCTCGAGGTAAGTCTGACGTTTGTTAAAACGTGCCGTTTGAAGTATATCTGTTCTAAATACGGCCTCTATACCAACTGCCTTCTGTTTTCCCTCCATCCAACCAGTAAGTTCTAAAAAGCTCCGGGTGTTTGATATAGAGCAGATCGCGTTTGACTGCGGAAATAGAATACAGCTCAACACAACGCGCAGAAGATAGTGGTTATTGGTTAAATACTATCAATTTTACCGCTACAGCATTGATTTTGAGGTAAGCCCCACTTTAGAAACCGTACATTTTGGGTGCAAACTAGTTTTAATACGGTTTCCATATTAAATGCCCTCCTCCCTATCCAAAGGCAGAGGAGTCCTGGACCTATAAATATTCTTTGGGAGAGACACCTCCAGAAAGCCTTTAGTGTTCAGAGGTATGTGTTAAAATTTTGTTTGCAACGAGGTACACATAAATGTGTTCAATGTACTGCAAAGATAGAACCATTTTTCTGATTTTGTCTCCCCTGCACAGGCGTTTCTTTCCACCCCTAACGAGTCGATAATACGCATTAACGTAGGGTTTTAAGGTATGATCTTTACAATTGAAATGCATCATGTTTTAATGTAGGACTAGGGACGGGTAAATCTAACAAATGCCTCCCTATTGGTTGCAGAGAGATGGCACTCAGGTCTGTATCACATAAGAAATATACGCGCTTCCAGATATTATAGAAGCTTTTGTGAGGTATGCCCTTTTTTGACTTCTTGGCAAAGAGACTTCTTTATAAACCGTTTTGGGCTGAATGTACTTTAGGAATGTAATATACTTTTTATTGTTGAAATAGAGATCAGTTAACCTAACGTATACCTTATAATTGGTTGCAGAGAGACGGTACTCAGGTCCCTGCCACATATGAACTATACGTGCTTCTAAATAACCCACAAGTGCTCGTAAGGTATGTCCTCTTTGAGCCCCAAGTATACATTTGAACTGAGAGTCTTGTATTTATCCTGTAACTTGGAGTCTGACGAAGCCCTACGGGGCAATCTAATAGCGTCTAAGTAATAAGATGACAATGGATGTGTCTGTCTGTCAGATCAATAGATGACAATACTTTTTCTTGCAATTTTTATGCAGAACCCTATCACGAGGTCCGGGAGATATCATCACCCCCTGGTTATTCTGTTCCTCTCGCCCTCCACGATAGATGAGCCAATACTAGATTCTATATATCGGGATTGCAATCCCCTGCAATATTAGAACCATGTGTTTAGTGTCTTTTGTAAATTGACAACGCGTTTTTAATTGATACGTCTCTAAAAATCTGCTTTTCTTGTATTAAGTAACAGGATGGGTGTGTGTTAATAGATTTCTTTTTAATTGCCCTTAGGAGGTCGCCCACCCACAACTATTTCGTCCTGAAGAAGACCCGTTTTGTAAGGACTACCATCCTACACGTATCTTGGGTCGAAACGTAGACCACACAACTATCACCAACTCCTACCCCAAGCTAGATTTTAGCAGCTGAAGGCGAGTTAGGTTGTCTACATTAGCTTTGTCAGGACTCTCTATGAGCCTTATATTGTGGCCCTTGGCTCAAGGAACCACATGTACTTAGCCTTTGAATTGTGAACAATACCTGTCACTGAGTGATTCAGACTATTTCCCCATCCTACTTTATCCTTGACACTTTCCCTCACTTCACTTACCTCCCCGTTGTGTATGTGGGCACATATACAAAAAAAAGCTTGTTGAAAAATTGTGATGTGTTCTAACCAATGCAAGGTAACATGTGCAAATTTGAATTAAACTCTTTTGCATCTAGTAATTTTGTTTCTTGAAATAATTGTATTTTCCTCATTTAAATCACATTTGAATTACCTGTTCTTTGTCTGGGACCCCTTCCCTTTGTACTACATAATTACCCAGGTCCTTCCGACTTTAGTGGGTTTAACCCTGTTTCGTGTAACATAACAGCCATGTAAACAGAGAAGCCCCTCACCCAGTTGATCAAAGTCACCACAATCCCATATTTCTGCAATTCGCTTGCCCACTCCCTCGGGAGCATCCAATCTTTCTTTTTCTCAGCATCTTCCCTTTCATTTTCATCAAGTAGCAAAGCGAACATACTGATAAATCCCCCCTTCCAATTTTTTTCTTTCACTTCCTGCATGACATGTCGTGCCAGATTTTCCCTAGGGGTGAGTGCTTCCCCCACTCCGAACACAGGCAAAGCCTGCAGTTTATGCCCCTGCTGACTCTGCAAGCTTGTCCTTCGAAGTACCCACTACTTCGCTATTTGCCGGCAAGTCCTTGCTGGCCTGAACAGTGGTTGTCACACCCACAGGATTGGCAGAGGTTGGCGCACCCAGCCCTTACCTTGGCTTATTCCCAGTAGAACGCCAAATTGAGCCACTATCTGCCTGGCCTTCTCAAGTAAGTCCTCCCCGCCACCAGACATCCCCGCTGCCGGAGACCAATTCCCAACCTTACCTAACCAAGGGAGGACAGCTGCTAAACTGGATTCTAAATCCTGAGGAACTGGGGACACTCCTGCGGGGGCCCCACCCAGGTGGAACAGGGGCCTGGGGGCTACCACCCGCTGTTCCCGGAGGTGCTTCTGTGGCTGCTGGAGGAACAGCCCCAGCCCCCCCTGGTGGATCATTTCCCCCCGATGGACCTGGCTCCCCCTCCCCATTTGGCTGAGGAACTGGCACAGAGGTCACTGGTGCAACGGGTCCATTTGCCCCCTCACCCTCCAGTACCCACCCCTTTCTTAGCCCTACTCCTTTTAGGAAGGGGAGGGAATGCTGCTTTAGGAGCCACATTAGTCCGTCTGGGCCTATTTGGAACCTCCCCGCAACCATCCACCTTATCTCTAAGGTCCGCAATGGCCTGCCCCATTTCATCTACTTTCTTCAATTTATCGTCCATATTCACCATTTTTTGCATGATTGCCTCCATTAAAATCTCCATGTAAGAATGCTGTTTGCCCGGCTTTGCCTTATGGGCCATTGCACATACAAAAAACACCCAAAAAACACTTGTGTAGGGATGAGTCACCAGCTACCCCAACCCAACAGCGCCCCACAAGCCTAATGGCACCTTTGGAGCAGCCTACTCTGTCACAATCAAAACAATAAACAGCACACTGAGGCCTGGGACACTGCCCGACCCTTACCTTCCAAACATAGAGGGGTACACAACTGGCGACGAACACCCACACAACCAGAGCCAGGCCCACCAGCAAATCCAGTGGGTCAGAGTGAGATTCTCAAACCCTGCGTGGCTCCAGGAAGCACTGGAAAGCTGGCCTGTCCGTGTCCCCTTAAAGTTCCTTGCTGATGGTCCACCCTAAAAGAAGCCGTCCAACTACCACAATGCTGATCAGCTGTTGATCATCTGCCGCAACCACCTGCTCTTCGCCGGCTCCTCTTGCTGCTTATTTTCCCTAAAAAACACAAAACAGATCAAGTGAAGCTTGGACGTGAGGCTTAGGAGCTGCTGGCAGCTGCCCACGCTGCCCTTGGTTGTTACTGGTCCCTCCAAGAATCCCAATCTGTAACACAAAACAAAAGGAACAGGTGAAGCCACTTAGCGAGGCTGAGGAGGTCGAAATACTCTTGCAGATTGCTGGTCCTGTCCCCAACTCAAATGATGACAAAATGGACGCACTCATTTTCTGCACTGCTCCAGACAAAAAAAACACACCTGCTTTTGCGCCCAATTGCACCTACACGATCGACCCTCCACCGCCAATCTCTCACAGCTTGCAATGCCCCCTTTTTACCGTTCACTGAACCTGCGCCAATGAGTGGCTGAACCCCTGTTCACTCTGAGCTCTGTAAGCTGCTGTAGTTGCACCGTTTTCTCTCCCCCGCCTTCTAGCGCTTCACAGTGCTTGTCTCTCCAGCTCACCCGCCACAGCACCTGCACTGGTTCGCCGACCTCTGCTCCGATGCCAATCTGAAAAACAAAGCAAAATTCTCTTGTTTAGCCTCCCAGCAAGGATTCTGATCTTGAGTCACCGTCCTCGGCACAGATGAACGATAACCTGAAAAATAGAACAAGAAGAAATGTAAATACAGCCTCCTGGCGAGGCTGGGTGGGCCCTGCTGCAGGCTGTGGGAGCGGCGAGCAAAGAGGCAGACTTCACCACTCCCTAGCCTTTTATTAGCTCCGAGAAATCCCAAGCCATGAGCCAGTTCTTACCAGCACCTGGCATTTGGGCGATGTGCTCCCCGGAAGTGATTATTATCTCTTCGCTGGTGCAAATCGGACCAACTAATCACGACTGAGGTGCGCCCGTCACGTCACTACTGCGCAAGAAGGGCCCACCTCCTTATCGTCATCGGGAGCCAGCACGACCGCCATACATGTGGCATGTCCAATGCCGGCCCCGCCTTTCTAGTTGTTTCTCATTCAGGTTTTTCATTTCAAAAATATAACCCAGGTTGGTAGGATACCTAAAATTAAATGTTGTGTCCCTTCACTTATTGATTTGTGAGCAATCATGTAATGTAGAAATACCCAATAAGTTCACATGGCCCCCATGACAAGCTAAGTTTTAACAATGCAAATTTATGTGAAAACATTCTAAACTCACTAGTGTGTAGTATATGAACCTGCAAGGGGGTAGCAATCTAAGAGTGAAATTACAGAAAGGCCTTCTGTTTCCAGGCTCCTTAATTTAACTAGCTCTTCCTTTTTATAGAAGAAGTTAGGTTAATTGCCCAGTACTTGGACATTGAGATCGTTGCAGCAATTAAACCTTCTTTGGAAGCCCTGTCTGTTTTTTTTGGTTTAATTACGCTTGCTAAGTGAGACTGGAGCGAAGGGATGGTCAGTGACAATATTAAGGAGATGTGCACCCCTTTTGCTGGGGCCAAGTTCATTCACTGTCCGCTAATGGCATGGTCCATATTGTGGTCCTGCTATCTTCCCTGCGCCGACCCAGAAGGCGTCAGTGTGTTGATTGTTTTAGTATTGATTGTAAAAGTCTCAGAGTTACTTGCATGGGCTGCACGTAGTAGAGCTCTGAAACATAGGGCAGTTATTGCCTCTTTGTGTTCCTTAGCTCTGCTGTTAGAGGCCCATGCACTAACTTGGAGATTCTATAGGGTAATGTATGCATTGAAGATAGAAATGCTTATACCCCTTTTGTGCCAGTGTAGCTCAAAGAACAGAATCACGATACAGCACCAGATGATTTTGTTCCTCGTTTTTCATCTTAACCATTTGAGGGTGTCTTCTACTTCTGTCAATAAGAATACAGTCAAGATTTTAATTGAACCGTTGTTTGAGTCCCAAGGGATGGGTCAATAGGTCAAATATGCACATATATGTGTAGTAATGGATAGTCATTGTTCTTCTTATCGAGACAGTCCTTTGATGTTAACTGGGGGACTAAATTCAATTTATGTCATTATTAAATTATTGTTAATCACATAAGAAGCCACAAAATAAGCATAGAAATACAATTTTTTTATTATAAGAGTATAGTCTAATAAAATGTAGGAGGAGCAGTGGTGCATCTGGGTGAAATATATATTATGCCTTTTCTGGTGATCTCAAGAGTCATGCTGTTTGTTGACTAATTTGTTAGTAAAGAACATATTTATCCTAGACAAACTGTGTATCCCAATCCTGAATATTATCCTAATACCTGAAGGTAACACTTAGCAGCTGACACCAATCCCTATTGGCCCAGTAAATTATCTTTGAATAGAAATATATATTGGGATACCATTGCTCCTCCAGAATCAGCCATAGCTGCTTTTTATTGAATTCATTAAACACCTCCTCAGCCTTGTCAAAGTCGTACTTATCTAAGGAACCTTCCCACATGACTTCAAAATAAGTCATGTTCTCTCCCTGCTCAAAATACACACTGAGGGCCTGTTACATTTGGGGGTCTTTAGTTGGCAGAGTTAGGTACCTTTGACTAAATAGGGACCCTTGCATCTGAGCAGGGTAACGGACTACACTTCTAAAATAACCCCTGCTCATCCCCTTGGTAGCTTGGCACGAGCAGACAGGCTTAGCTCAGAGGCAGCGTGTTAAGCATTTGTGAACACATACAGTAATACAGTGACAACACTACAAGTTGTAGTATAAAAATAAGTATTTTTAATTAGACCTAACACAAGACCACAAACAACAAAAATCCACAATACTGTACTTTAAAATGGTAGAATTAGCTTAGTTGACTTTAGATGGTAAATGCGATACTTTATGTTCAATGTACCTTTGGATGCGTAACTCTATTAAACAAAAGAGTTGCAGGGAAGGTGATGCGTCGGTTCCATACACGGTTCCTTACACGCAAGAACGGTGATACGTCGGTTCCATACTGCTGGGTGGGGGACGGTGATGCATCGGCTCTTCTCCACGTGGGGAGGTGATGCATCAGTTTCTTACTGCGCTTCAGTGGCGATGCGACCAGCAATGCCGTGATGCGATGAAGATCCGGTGCAATGAAAGAAAATGGTGTCTTCTTCTTGATGTGACAACGATGAGTGAACGCCCGACGGAGGTGGGGCGACTCGACGAATCTTCTGAGCTGCAACAGATCCTGCAACACGCTTCTCCAGTGATGCAACGGCGTCTCCTGAGATGGCAACACTCTTCTCTGGTAATGCGAGGCACATCGGTGATGCGAGGCGGCAGCGGTGGCACCATTCTTCAGTGATGCAACAACAGCTGCGGTGGCGACACGCTTTTCGGGCGATGCAACGGCACCTACTGCGATGCTGACACTCTTCTCCGGTGATGCGAGGCGCTTCTGCGATGCAACAGCGGTGACACCCTTCTTCAGGGATGCGACAACAGCGGCTGCGGCGCCATCACGCTTCTACTTCGTGAGTCGCGCTTCCAGCTCCTTGCGACACGCAGTCCCTCAAATGTCCCAGCACAACAGCAGGCACTTTAACAGAACTCAGGGGTGCTGGTTGGTGATGTCTGTTATCCATGAGACTTCAGCAGGAGGCAAGCTCAATTTCGAAGCCCTTGGAGGTCCTTTACAAGTTGATGAAAGTAGCACAAAGTTCCTTTCTCCGTTCTTTGGCAGTCAGGCAACCACTGCAGGTCAATCCCCCAAACAGCACTCAGATTAGGGATAGCCTCCTCCTTCAGTTTCTCTCTGGTTCCTCTCCTCAGCAAAGGTTCTTCTTGTTTCTCAAAAGTGATCTAAAGTTCTGGGGTCTGGGTCCCGCCTTTTATAAACCTATTCTCTTTGTTCTCTGAAGGCAGAGAGTGTCTATACCTACTCCAAACCAGTTCTGATCAGTCCTGTAGCACTTTGATGACAAGACTCCTTCTTTCCTTTTACAGTGTGGGCCAGGGACATCAGACGCACCACAGGAGGGGGAGCCAGCATTGTGGAAGGCAGGCAGAGTCCAATTCAGGTCCCAGATGCTCCCCTCCCCTCACTCTACATGCAGATAGGTATATTCAGCCCTGTGTTGACTCACCCTGTCTCCTGGAATTCCCCAGCCCCTGTCACTCAAACTCCAGACAAGGAATACACAACCTAGCAGGGGCAGCAACAAAAAATGGAAGGGAGACCCACGCCATAGGTGCCACGTCTAACAGGGCCGATTCACAAAGGGCCTCCGCACTCAAGGAGGCACTGCAGTAAAAGTGAAGTCATGGCACGTGTACCGCACTCATGTTGGGACCTCCAAGCAGAAGTTACTCATTGTGGAGGTCCCGCCATGAGTGTAAGTCCCCTGCCACGTGTGTGGGCCCCCCGCCATGGCTACTGGGCCTCCACCATGAGAGTGGAGGCCCTTCTAAATCAGTGCTTGAATTAAGAGGACCTTTAGTAATATTGGCCCATCACCTACCTCCCTTTCAAAAGGAAAGTCCTTGAAAATTTAGTCTCCATTCATCTCCAAAACCAAGAACTCCTATTTTCTGAACTGTTAGTCTGTCTTCAGACCATACTGCCGCATAAAGACAAATACCATTCTTGTCTTTGAATCTCTTGCAATAACTGGCAATAATGACACCGGTCTCCTGACCAAACTTAACCTCCAAACAGCCTTAGCCAGATGGACAACCACAGATTAAGCTACACACTTAAAATCACATGGTGCCTTTGACAGTCTGCTTATCAGGTGAATGACCAACAATGCATGCAGACAGGAACCTCAAGTATCTATAATTCCTATAATTGAGTAGCCCAGTGATTCATCTTGAACCCAATCAGCTTAAATCATAAAAATAAACCTCTTGACATGCTACTTACTGACAGTGGTATTAACGTGCCTCAATCTGTCAGCTTGTGTGAATCACTTCCTGGAATGCTTTTGACATTGAATTACCTGCCTTAATCTCATCAGAACTGGATGACAAGAGCCTACCCTAATCTCAACCCAATGAATATAGAATTCTCCTGTCTATCAACAGCAATAAACAACCACAAACACATCTAAGCAGCAATAAACAACCACAAACAGATCTTTCTTACACACATGCCAGGCTAATAGTATTGGGGGATTTCAACCTGTGGGCAAATGGACCCTTTGACGCAGCCTATAGATATTTGTGCCAGGCCTGCCGCAATATTCAGCTGCAGCAGCTGGTGCTCTCCCAGACCCATCTGAAGGGTCATGTTTTAGATTTAATCTTTGCAGATGTCACCCAAGCTGCAATCAGGGATATAAGTATCCAATGCTGGACGGACCATGCTCTTGTCCATTTCTTCCTACACCTCCCTACTGACTTTTTGAGAGATAATAGTTCGGGTTTCACAAAAGTCAGTAGGCAATGGTCCAGACTCCTGAAAAATTCTGGTCCACCCACTTTACTACCTGGTGGTTGTTCCTTGGGGGAAATGTGGGAGAGAGCTATTTAAATCTGTGCCAGCAAATTACAAAATCCTTGGATAAAGTGGCTCCCTTGCGGAAAATTAGGGATAGGCATTAGCTCGCCATGCCTTGGTACTCCAACGATCTTCTCTAGCAGAAATTGCGGTGTAAACAGGCGGAAAGAGCCTGGAGGAAGCATTATTCAGAGCTGGATAGAGCTCTCTTTAAAAAGTCACTATCGGAGTATAAAGCACAGATTAAATGCGCTATGGCCAAGTATCTCGAGGATATGTTAATGGGGGCATCAAACAAGTCACAAACTTTGTTTAAGATCGTTAATGACCTTTCCCGCCCGACTTGTGCTACGAACAAAATCCCGGCCTCTCAGGCCCTATATTATTCCTTGGCAGCTGCATTTGAGGACAAGATCGCTACCATTTTGAGTGGACTCCCCAGCTCAGGCAACCCCCGCCCTCAGCCTTCGGTGGTTCTGGCACCTCAACCCATTCCAGGTGACCCAGAGGAGGCAGCAGTACAATCTCGGCTGGACAGTTTTATTCTCCCTTCTTTTGAGGAGTTCCGTATTTTGGCGAATAGTGTATCATCGGGCTGGCCGTTGGACCCGCTACCTCATACATTTTGGAAGATGTTCCAAGAGGAACTCTTCCTTCCCTTATACTCCATTTGTCATCAGTCCTTCAGTACCGCCACGGTACCTGAATGTTGGAAAATGGCAGTGGTCTCTCCGCTCTTGAAGAAGCCCACATTGGATCCCACCTGCCCGGCAAACTATCGGCCAATCTCGCTGCTCCCTTATCCTGTTAAGATCATGGAGAAACTTGTTACTAAATCTCTGTCCAGCTTTTTGGAAACTAATACCTGTCTAGATGTGGCTCAGTTCGGCTTCCGGCCAGCGCATGGCACAGAATCTGCGCTGGTGGTCGTCCTGCATGATGTTTGTTCGCGGGTCGACACTGGGCGGGCAGCCTTTCTAGTACTGCTCGACATGTCGGCCGCGTTCGACACGGTCAGCCACGCCACACTTATCAGCAGACTGGAAGAGATTGGGGTAGCTGGGCTGGCACGGGAATGGCTGCTTTCCTACCTTCACAACAGACACCAAGTAGTGGTGCTGCCGCCTTTTAGATCTGGCATTAAAAAAGTAGGGCAAGGTGTGCCCCAGGGGTCGGCAATCAGCCCTATTCTATTAAATTTATACCTCCGTCCCTTGATCAGATTGGTCAAATCCTTCGGTATCTCGGCAATTAACTATGCCGATGACACACAGCTCATCTTCTCCTTTGAAGGCAAAGATGCCGTGTCTAAGGAGATCTTCCATCACTGTATGACAGCTACTGTGGACTGGATGCGAGATTATTCGCTCCAGTTTAATGGTTCTATGACGGAGGTGCTGTACTGCTCATTGGACCGCACCCCACGCCCTCTGTCGGCGGATTTCTGGCCAACATCTTCCTTGGGTACGGTGGCGGCGGCGGATTCCGCTCGCAACTTGGGTGTTATGTTCGGCCCTAATTTAAGACTGGACGTTTTTGGTAATAAGACAGTCGCCACATGTATGATGTTACTCCGTACTATGCGTAAGATCCTTCCTATGCTTCCGGCACAAGCTAGACCGGAGGTAGTGCGTGACATTATTCTTAGCAGGCTGGATTACTGCAACGCACTGCTTCTGAGCGCACCTGGCACTTTCATCAGTAAGCTACAGCGCGTACAGAATATGGCAGCTAAGCTTTGCCTCTCTCAGCTGCGCTCAGCCTCATCCTCCTTGGCGCTTAAAGATCTTCATTGGTTGCCTGTCCAGCAGCGTATCTGTTTTAAAGCATCTTGTTTAGACTTCAAAGCCCTTCATGGTCAGGGGCTGGTTTTGCTACAAGAGCTTTTTTCATGGTACTCCACTGCCAGACCTTTGCGCTCCTCTTCGGCATGCCTGGTGGTAGTCCCTAGAATCCAGAGGCTGCGGATGGGTGGCCCTTCCTTTGGTTATATTGCCGCCAGACTATGGAACTCTCTTCCTCTGTCTTTGAGGAGTTTGAATGAACTTTCTTTCTTTAAAAAAGGTGTGAAGACCCATCTCTTTACCAGGGCAGTGTAAATTTGTGATTGCGTAATGGTCTAGGAGAGTCAAAGCGCCAGGATGCCCTCTGGGTGACAGTTTGCGCTATAGAAGAATGCAATACATACATACAAAAACAAAGCTGATCGATGGAAATTAATCTTGATGTTTTCATCCCTCATAGACAGACAATTTGAAAACCACCAACATTCTGTTTCAGTATTAATCACTCTTTCAGAGAACACATCTCAAGAAACACCAGACAGCATGGTATCAATCTTGTATGTTACCAAAATCAGAACAATGGCCCACATTTCAAACCTCATGCAACTGAACAGAGACATTTCCCTGCTATATTGTCTGCCCCACATCACATTACCCCCATAAAACATTTTACACAAAGCAGCACTTCTAGTCAAAGGACTGTAGAAATTTGATCATATCAATCCAGCCCTGAAGGAACGACATTGGTTCACATTTCTCACATCAAACATCTTCAAAACCAGCTCCATCGCATGCGTAAATACCTGAAACGACCTGAGAGTATCACCACCTCTAACAGTCTGCACTACGCTTGAAGCCTGAGCATCACCAGACTAGAAAGGGAAAGCTGCAAAAAGGAGAACACCTGAATATCTTCATCTATACTCACAGGATATTGAACAACATCTACAAATGCTTTTTTTCTTTATTGTTTGCATAAAATGCCGTAGCATTACAGAATGAAAAGAATGATGATAGATATGCAACAATTAAAAGATTCTTAAAAATAAAATAGAACATATTTTAATTCATTTAAAATCAGTACTGTCCATAATTTACTTTCACATTACATAATCGTCTCCATAATATTCTTTAAGCTTCAAAGAAAGAAAGGTTTCCATTGGGTGGGAGACAGATCAAACTAAACTAATTACACACTCTTGTGGTCAGTGGAATAACCGCCCTGCAATTACGTTAACAGTACATCATTTAAACAGATAACATTCTATGCCATTACCTGTTAAACACATAGAAGACAACATGGTTAGTCAATAGCATGAGCCAGCGCTTTCAGTTGCCTTCTTCTAACGATTCAGGCAGCCATGACATAATTAGCCACTGACATATAAATCACCAGTTTATCCATCCTAAAACACTTAGTGATTATGAGCCAGCTCCGACTGGCCAACGGGCTCCTTGAGCCCATCGTAAGCCAGCCAGAATGAATTTTCCGACCCCCAGCAGCATAATGCAGCGGTCGGAAGGTAAACCGAGCGGCTCAATATGATGCTGCCGGTAAGACTCTGACCATTGGTTGGAACCCTTACGGGCAGCATCACAAGCATCCCCTTAATAGTTTGGAGCACCTGTCCAGCTATCCTTGCAAATTTCCTAAGGGGGGGAGCCTTTATAATTGGCATTACTTTTGTTTGTTATGCATTGATGCAAATACCTTTGTGACTCCTAACGCTCTCAAAGTTCTAAATATTATGCACAAAAGTGTAGAACAGCATCAGAGCAAGCATGCAGTCCTGCTGTACATCAGAATGAATTGCAAAAAGGGGGTGTATTTCCCAGAGCTTCCATAGCAAGCACATGCTCTTGTTTCTGCACGCAGGATTTTAAGAGTTTTGAGGAGTGAGATTTCACCACATTTTTTTTCAAATGATTGCCATAGTTTAGATCTGTTGACAATATCCAAAAACAATTTTGCATCTATATATGATAAACATAGAAGGGATGTAAGCACCTTTCCATACTTAACACACATCATAAAAAAATTGACAGCTTGATCAATGGTGTTGATGCCCTTATGAAATCCAGCCTGTGTGTCAATTAGTAAATTCGTTTAGTCTACCCAGAACGGGGCAAAAGATTTTCCCAATGCAGTCCAATAATGAGATAGGTAAACAAAAGCAATGGTTCTGTCATTTTTTTAAATCTATTTCTTATAAAGACGCCTAGTGTCCATGTATTACTCTGTATTCATAAACATAAGCATCTCAGTTGTCCAGACTAAAAATAGACCACATAGCAAATAGTAACATGCGTGACACAAACTGCTGTCTACTCACTCGTTTTATATAAATTAAATCATTCATATATATTTACACATTTGTAAAAAAGGCTGTCAACACGAGGTGAGGTTTGAAGATGATAAGTGATCAAGTGAAATTTTGTGCTCGGTGCTGATGTTCAGTGCGCAAAATGTACAATGTGCTTAAAATATGTACATGGGAAAGGTTAGGCCAGAATTATAGGGAACAAAAATGACTCTGCTGTGTATTGGATGTTCTTAATCACACAGATCCTTGGTCAATCTGGACCATGCGAGGTCGTCGATGCTCCGTCCATTACCACCCCCTTTTGTACCGCTTTTGGCCACCATAAGTGTGGCAGGGTAGGCTCAGACGTGAGTCCCTTGCTCACTTTGCCACTGGATTCAAGCAAGACAGGCTGAAGACGGCTGGAATGCCAGAAACCGGTCCTCGGAAGCTTGTTTCCGGTCCAGGGAAGGCATGGCTTGGCAGTTCGGGCTAGACTGTTCCCATGAGGCACAGGGTCAGACTGATTTGCATATAGCCATGTCTGAACTGGGGTGGCAGAGTGGGCTAAAGAACGGTGATGGATTAAACCCAGATCTTTTAACTGGGTGTGAGTGTTTGATTGGTTCAGATGCTCCGTCCATTACCACCCCCTTTTGTACCAGCTTGCCCATGCCATAGGTGGGCCCTGCTAGTAAGACTCTTCCTGATCTGTTGTGTCTCCTATTTTTGGAAGCCAATTTGAGTTTACCACTTTGCATGCCTGTACCCCTTTAAAAATTCCCAACCACCCCTGAAAAGCGTAATAAATAATGCCCTCTTGAAACACCCACCCAGCTCCTGTTAAACAGTGTTATCCAGTTCCCTCCTTTAAAGACATAGCTAATGCCCCCTTTTCAAAGCTAACTTTCCCAGGTCCATGCAAAACTAGCTATTTCCAATCTAGGTTTTCCATCTGCATTCTCAGACTTGTAGGACTGGTGTTATAGTAAACCAAGCAAGAATACAAGCCCAGAAGGAAAATAAAAATATGGAGCAGTTAAAGGTGTGTAGCTATCAATGGTGAAGCAGGTGCAGTAACACCTGGGCCCAGAGACCTCAGTGGCCCATTAAACTCCTATTATTGCAGTTTTTATTACAAACACAACAGCTGAGGAGCTGAAGGGATTCTTTTCTTTTCTTCCCTAAGGGCCACGGGAGCCCTTGATATGTCACTGACTAGCTATCATGCATAGAGTTGGGAAATTTGACAAGGCTGCAAAGCACCTTCCAGTTGACCCAGTAAAAACTACATGTACCCCCACTTCAAAGACTAATCAAAAATCAACATCCAGAGCTGCCACCCTTTCCCCCTTTCGGTCCATACAAACTGTAGCTTATAGCATATTATTACCATAGTGGCAAAATCCCAAAAATGCTAAAGTGTATATGTAATTTCTGAAAATCAGGCTGAAAAGTTTGCAGACAGCTACAAAAGTATTGGAAAGTGTTTTGAACAAACAATGTTTGAGTGCCCCTGCACACCATCTCTTCCTTGCTCAGTTTCTGTTGATTTTTCAGCAATGAGTCTTCACAAGCAAGCAAAATGCAGTAGAAACCCCACTTACTTAAAAAAAATAACCCACATCAAACTGAACAGGATAAATAATCCACATCAAAATGAACAGGTTAAAAAACATCTCCAATGAAACCTGCTATACATTTCAATGTAATGGGACTCTTATGGCAGAGAGGAGCCTCTAGGATAGCGCTGAACAAACTGCAGCATGGTGTGTATGACGGAGGATTGGCAGTCCCAGATAGTAGGCTGTACTACTGGGCCTTGCAGCTGCTGGTTATCAATGATTGGGTGTATACAGACCTGAATGAACCTGCTTATAGAGAGGACAGAGCTGCAATGCCCAGGGGCCAATGGACGCACCTCTTGTACTCCCGAAAGAAGTGTCTGGAGTGCCCATCGCACACAATAGTGGTTGAGAAGTGTTGCAGGGAAGCCAATAGATTGTTGGGCTTGGTCGGGAAGTTAAACAGCCGGACTCCACTGTGGGAGGGGGATCTCCTGAGAGATGTAGCCCTCCTGGAGGGTTTCGGAAACTAGAAGTTGATAGGCATAGAGTATTTGGGTGCACGCTTTTACACATCTGGGTCAAAACACACACAGCGCTTTGTGTTAGGGGGTGCCGGCAGGAGGGTACCTTTTTCACATTCTATGGGAATGTCCAAAAATAGCTAGATACTGGCACAGTGTTCTGGATGTAATGTCAAAGGTATCTGCAGTGACGGTCCCTATGAATGCCAAATGGCTTCTCGTGATGATGAAGGGTAATTTAGAGAGGCCCAGGCGCATGGGACTAAGGCTCACTCTTGCAATGGTGATTGCCAAAAGGAGCATTGCTAGGAAGTGGGGAGTGTCTTCGCCTCCATCAGTGCAAGAGTGGGAACGTGATCTTGATTGGTTTCAGCAAGCTGAAGCAACAGTATATAATAGTAGGGGGTGTGTCAAAAAGTGGGAGAAAATATGGTTGCCATGGCACATTTATAGAGCAGGGCTGGAGTTTGAGGAATTAACACTGGAGAGTTGGGTCCAGGATGGAGCAAATATCTAATGTATTGTATGGTCTGGTGTATCAACAGTATGTATGTATTGTCATATGTTGGGAATATTTTGATCTAACAAGACCCAGGGCCTCACACCTCTTGGATTATAAGGGTGGTGATATTAAGCTATCAACCATGTACAGAGTATAATGACTATTGGTTTATGTGGTCAAATGAACAAATGTTAATAAAAAGAGTTTAAAAAAAATGTTTTGGGACTCAAATGCCATTGGGAGCATGGACACATGCTCCCCTTCAGATGACTCCATACTTCCTCAGAGGGGTGGGCCATACAGTTTGAAAACTTTGCCTTAGGGTCAGAGCACAACATATCCACTGGAATGTGGTCAGGGCTGGGGGCTTTCTTGGTCTTTTGACTTAGAATTGCTGTTTACTTCAGGCCATAGAGTGATTAGTTCTCCAGTAAGCCCATAGTTAGTGAACTCTTCTGATTGATTGAAACCATTGCTGAAATGATTTACTACCTGCTTAACTGGGTCCTTCCTGCAGGGCCATCTCCAGACTTTTTGACTTCCTCGTCCTTGTCCTATTTTTGCTGAATTGTATTGTGTCAACCGCTTTGTTATGGCCAGCAAGGATTGTATTTGCCTTTAAAAATTTAAAGAAATTCTTGTGAATTCTGTGAAAATATTTTCGGTTTGGCCATTGTTGTTTATGGATTATACTTGTATTTCTTAGTGTATACTGGAGGAAATTTGAAGGCTTGAAAGCAAGGTTTTAGTGTACTGGGATGAGAGGAGAGTATAGAGTTTGGTTGAGAAGAATGAGAAGTGTGTTAGTGAATGTGTTGTGAGAGGTCACATAAGAAAGCTGTGTAAATGAGAGATTGACTTATACATATATTTTTTGGGGGAAAATATGTGGGCAAAGGAAGTAGTATTGCACTTCCAAATTTTTGAATTCAATAGACTGTGGTGACGGTTATTTATTGATGTAAAGTTTTTGAGAAAGAAAACTACTGATTAAATCCAACGGAAAAAGTGGTTGATGGTGTTATTCTTTTATGTCGATACACCTGGTGTAGCATAAGATTTGTGCATTAGCATTGGCACTTTGTTGTTATTTGCCAATTGTATTTTGTGGCATTGGGACTCTGCACATTTTACCACTGCTCACCAGTGCTTTCTGCTTTAAACATGGTAACATTGACATATAACCAATTAGCATATTTAATTTACTGATAAGTCTCTAGTAAAGTGGCACTACATATGCCCATTGCCTGTTAGTTAAATGCTACTAATGGGACTATAGTTCTGGTTGTGCCACCAACTTAAATAGCTGTTTAAAAATGTCTCAGGCCTGCCATTGCAGCTTATGTATGTGCAGGTTTGTAACACCATTTTGACCTGCCAAAGGGAATCTTTTTGCCTGGCCCAAACCTTCCTTTTTAATACATATAAGTCACCCCTAGGGTAGAATCTGGACAGCCCAGAAGGCAGGGTGCACTGTATTTAAAAAAGTTTTCCATGTCTTGGTAGTAAACAACTACTGCTGCATGGCCTACCTCTCCCATAGAATAACATTAGAGTTGTCTTGTTTCATTTTATAAGTGTAATTTCCAAATAGGAACAGATCACCAGATCATATTTGGTGTCTCTGGAATTGGAATTTAAAGTCCTAACATATGAAGTAGTCAGATTTTAAATTGCAACTTTTAAAAATGCATAACATATTGGAAAGCATCTAATAAATGTTAAGCATCACAAGCTTGTTTGTTTATTTTAGAAAAAAAGCAATCACGTATTGAAAACGTTCAGTTGGCAAACAGGACTCACCATTGATTAAAAAAAGCTGCCAAACTCAGTCAAGTAAGCCGGTATCGTTTATCGAAAGGGTAGGCACAGTAGTTTTAAATATGCAAGAAATATTACAACCTGTTTTTTTCTCGATTTTTAGCAGGTTGATAAAAAGTCCCCCGCAGTGGATAATTATTTCTAAGGGAAACAAACCAGAGATAAGAAATGCATATAGCCACTCTAAAGTAAGATGTGGCAGTTTTTATGAAGTGATTTACTATATTGGCCCTTCATGAAAAAATCTTTTTGACACAAAAGGCTTGCATTTTTTTCATCTGGTTTTAGATTCGTTAATAGATAGCCAAGGAATCCCTTTTCCACAAAACATAGGAGAGGAAGAACATGCCAAGGTCAAAGTAAAAGAGTCCTATCGAGCAGGTACCGTAGATCATTTATGGCAATTACACAAAGTGCATAAGATGGAAGAGTATATACATAATAGTGGCAATACGTATTGTCTTTTAGATAAACACAAAGTCACAAGCCCTGAAGAGAGTACCATGAGTGGTACTGGGATTCGAAACCCGTTGGCATTTCATTTACCATTGAGAAACTGCGAGTCATGAACGCAAGCAGTGCAGAGGGAAATATAGCATTGATTTAACCCTAACTGCATTTATGTTTGTTCCCAATGGCCAGTATCTTTTTGGAACTATATGAGTTATATACAAAAATGATTGCTACATGTGTTTAGAAATAACTGCCCTGTTTATTGTTGTTTTGTTGCCGCATTTAATGTTGTTGTTTTGTTGCCACATTTAATGTTATATGCCATTCCTTTTTTATTCATTATTTGGTTTGTACATTATGTTATGTTCTATATACATGACTTATTGTGTTGTACTTGTCTAAAACAAATAGTGTATTTCCCATTTCAGACGTGTATGACATGTTGAAATAACATAAAGAATGTATGAAATAGTGGTTAAATAAATACCCAGGACTAATGGTATGAAAGAATTGGCCCTTCGTCTGTCTAAATAAAAAGCAGCACATAAATTAGTACCTAGGTTCTTCGTTGTTAATACTTTTAGAAATTTGGCATTTTCTTTCCTTAGGCATTTGGCACCTGCAGCCTGTCTCTGGGTTACATGACTGGGCGTAGCTGACGGTTGGTCTTTGTGTATTCTTCCTAGCCAGCTGCACACAATAGGAAGCTTAGGTGTGACTGTGTGGGCCATCACTGGTAGGATGGGAGGGAGAAGCTGGGCCTAAACCCACTTACACTTGATTATTCTGCGTCTTGTTACGAGACAAAGGGCTGCATACACCCTGTGGTTAGTATAGGGCCAGGAAAGCAGGACATCTTTGCACTTAAAAGGCATTCCTCTCGAAGCTTCTCCCCACTTCAAAGCTACAACTGTGTATAATACTAGACCTCAATTGCCAACTCTGCAGAACACCTCTGGACCTATGAACACTCCATGAGGAAGAGGGACTGATGTACTGCTGAAAGGACTGCCACTCTGGTGGACTGCACACATTAAGTGTAAGCCAAGTGACAATTACATATGTGTATCTAATGAAGTCGGTCGCATATTCAGGTGCAAGCATCCATAATTAAATAAACCAGCAAAAGTAAGTCAATAAAAATTGATCAAAAGGTAAAGTAAAGTACTCAGCAGCACAGAACCTCAACATTCTACTCCTTTTACATAAGGGTTGAGAGATTTTGTAAGTACTGCTTGACTCATTTCACACAGAATCACTGATACATAGTGTGTCCACACTATACTTATTTTACCTAATTATTTCCAGGAAACATGCATGCTTTTTTCTTATCTTAAAGTGTAACTAGGACCAGATTACAGACAATACGGTAACCCTCCAACTTTGCCCCTGGGATTGGCTTAGCCTTTGGGTTGCACAAGCACCCATGGAAATATATACTGACACCTTATCGTGCTCGGATTAATCATCATGCCCCCTCATTCACGACACCCTCTACTACCACATGGTAATGAAGTCCAGCACGAGTACTCTATTCAATATCCAGATTGTGCACAATGTACTGAGCATACCAGCAGTCAGTGTTTGCACTATTACTAATCAAGCATAATTGTTAAGCTCCTTAACTAAGTCAGCTTTTGTTCTTCTCTCTTTAACCGACTACTATTCCGTATTTTATTTCCCTGATTTCATGGCATAAACCATGTGTGGTGAACCTGGCGCCTTTTTGATTTTTTAACTGGACCTACTTCATACCATTGGATCTGTATGGATGATATTTGACAACATACTGTATGTTATTCTGTTTTATGGAAATCATGATGGCCTTGGACTATTCTCTATCTATTAACTCTGCTGTTTTATGCACAACCCTTATAAAAATCTATAAAATCTTTGCTATTCTTGTTACCCCTATGTACTGCAGATGATTTCTGGGTTATTTTATTATGCAAATACTTATTCTCACTATAATTGTAATGTTTACTTTGGTGCGGTTTGACCCGTCTGAAACCACATGTAATGTGCTCTCTTTTTCTGTATGTTGAAATTTTTATTTTGTACTCATTGGAGATTATTTTGGCATTTGTTTTAATGCCTATGTACTACTTCCAGCCTTGAAAAAGCACCAGGCCTGTGCACCACAGGGGGCAAATCACGTGTTGGCTGCACTCTTTCGCTTCAAACTTTACCTCATTAAAACTATTCAGATCAATAATTAAAACTGATAAACAGGACTTTTTGTTGCAAACTCTCTTGATCTATTTTCATTGTCTATCCATTAGGATAGAGTATTGACCATCATGCCCGGCTGCCGACTCTATCCTTCACCCTAATTTAAGTCTTTTTTTTATGGATTATGAGTCCCACACTCTGCACATCTGGTTATAGTGAGGTATCCCATTGAAAGAGGACACACACCTCTGGACCTCCAACCTCTTCTACATATTTATTAGATTTCCATGTACCCAGACACCTGATCCTGTCTCAAGTGCTTGATTTACATATTCACTTGCTTGAACACAGTGATACCCTTGGATCTGCACAGTTCATCCATGGCCAGTTGCAAAAAGGACGCACAACCCAACAAACCAAGATTGATGAGGTCTTTACCCAATTGCTCCCACAAGCACAGACCAGCAGACTTAATTCATCTTCAGCATGAAACACCTTTATAGCCCTGGAGAAGGCACTAAAGAAAGAAACCTCTAAATGGTGGGAAGCAGTGTCACTGAAAAAGGGGAATGATTATCATACCTGGCCACTAGCTCTGTCCTTCACCGAATCTAAATTCCCAGCAACCTGTACCTGCCCCTGGACCCAGCTGCAGTGAGTTCCTAACCCCCAAAAGTGCTCTTCAGGTCCTGATCCCTGGTGTAGATCAGTGAGCTGAAATCTGTTTTTTGGGATCTTGGCAAATGTGAACAAGCACCTGAGACATTGACAGATGTACTGCAGTTCGGCGCAAAGCACCACCAGTCTGGCACTTTGCACCCCAGCATTGACCGCCCTCGAGGGACTGCAAGGCAAAGCTCCAGCATACCCATCTGTGATGCCCAGTCTGCTCTTCGCACTATGCAGGCAGCTTCCCACATACTCTCCTTGCGACCCTCTCCAATGTGAATAGGACTCTTGCCGCTGTCTTGAGAAGTTAAAAATTCTGTAGAACTAATCAGGGACTGTATCTAATCTGCGCTCTACCGTGGGCAGCCTGAACTTGAGACTTTGATCAGGGGCGGCTCTAGGCTCATGGTGGCCCTGTGCATGGAGCGTAGGTAGGGGGACCTGGAAGAGGGGGTCCGGGCAGGGTGGAGCGCGGAGGCCAGTGAAGAGGGGGGGTCAGGGTGTTTGGAAGTGGAACAGAGCCGGAGCCCGCCAAATCCCTGCCAGGGGCCGCCACGCAAATATGTATCCATCCTCAGAGGATTAATATAGTAAGGATATATATTGACGTGGAGGCCCCTGGGGTTCGGTGGCCCTGCGCAGGTGCACAGCTTGCACATGCCTAAGGCCGCCCCTGCTTTGATCTGGTTTAGTGCATCCAGATATTCCAATTTGCCGATTTGTGCTTTTTGGCACTATGTTCTTTAAAAATGTCATACCCTTGGTTCTACTGCTTGGATTTTTGTTGTTTGGTCTTGTCTTATTAATAAAATGTTACTTTATGATTCTATCTCAGTGTGTGATCCTTATTGTGTGTTGTTTTTACTTTGTAACTGTTTGAAGTGTCGCAAAATATGTTTCACAGCCTTTAAGTGAAGCCTGGCTGCTGTGTGCAAGATTCCAGTGGGTGAGCATAGGATAATTTGTGGCTTGCTTGTGCTTTACCCTGACAAGGATTGTGGTTCTCGCTAGACCAGAGCTCACACCCCAGTCAATCAACAAACCATTTTTCTCACAATGCCTAACAATGGTCCACTCAGGTCAGCGAGCAAATCTGATGGCCATGACTATTTTGGCCATCACGGATACTCTGGCAATTTTTCCTCAAAAGGATCTAGTATTTCTCTCTTCTGCTGCCTTGACAATGTCATTAGACACTACTTGCCGGTTGTTTGAGTTCTTCCTCCTCCGAAAGGCTTTGTGATTGCTCTTTTCGATTTTAAAAGCTAGATCGTTTTATGACACACCACACTGGTCCTGCTATGAATTGTAATCCTCCAACTTGCCAGTGCTACACTCCTTGTCATACCACCCAGTGTCATTCTTTATTCCACCATTCTGCCTGACCAACCTGAAGTAGACTGGACGCGAGTAAGCTCACTTGATAACATAACTTTATTTTCTAGTATGGCATGATGATCACCATTATCTTCAGAATTTGCTCTTTGCATGACAACCGTTTTTTTTGCCTGCTTGATAGATATACACATTCCATGTTTCTGCTCTACTAAAGTTGTCTGGGACTATGCTAGTGGTGAAACATGTAGGACTTTCTAAACCAGTCAAAATTCCACATCTGAAACATGATCACTCTCAATCAGCTGGACTACTTCCATGTCCATCACGAGTTCCCATTACTTGTTTGGGACTAGGATAGGATTAATGATACTACTTTCTTGTTGCTTTGAAAAGTAGGCGCTGCAGGACTATCAAAAGTGGTTGACCATTTAGGAAACTTAGATTTATATTGGAAAGGAAGTTAGCTGAGGATCACCCTTTCTACATCTACTAGGTGGAATATAACTGCCGATTTCTGGGAAGGGATACCCCAGCTCTGCTTCTTTTGAATTGCTGCCTTGTCCCATTTGCATTTGGGTGGATGGATATTGAAGGCTACACAGACTATCGGATAATACTTGGCACTGAGATTCACCTTGGTCTTTTTTCCATAAATGGCTTTCTGTAATATTGCTCGTTGGTGCATAGGTTTATCCTACAGGGTTAGTTTTATAAACCTCTGTTACGTAGTGTGTTTTCTTGTGAACCTTGGTAAATCTTTCATGCAGCATGCATAATGGAGTTATGGAGAATGAAACAGTTGGTGCTAAGTAGTCCAGTTTGTTGCGATCCCGGTGGAGTGCCCTCAGTTGCTCTCCCGCTACTGGGTCTAGTCGCTTCTGTGGCAAAGCCCATGTATTCCGGCTGCACCGATGCAGCTATAATTCCATTGCACAGCCTAAGTCACCTGAAAAGAACAAATATCACTTAAACCGGCAAATGCCACCCGGGCACTATTCTCATTCTTTGATTGTAGGCCGGCTATATTCCAGGACATAATGGTAATCCCATTGACTATGCACTGTTAATTCTCTCCAGGAAGGATTGTATAACTATGGTCAGCAGGATGGGCATCCTTCTTGTTAAAATGATGTGGCCAGGGTAAGGCAAGCGTTGGAGCTGTTTAGAACCTCGAACTGCCAATGCCAGTTAGTGCCACCATCTACTACAACCATCTACTACAGGTGTGAGTCTCCTCCTCTGATCGACAACGACAGGTCTATTTCTATTTCTGCCCTAGTGACTGTCAGGGGTTAGCTTGTACAGTCCTTCCGGTCTTTTGGGGAAAGGTTGTGTACCTTGTTGCTCCCTATTCCCCTGGCCCGATTCAATCTGTCATTCTTGCTGCAGGGATAAATCCATCCCCAGCTTTGCGAAACCTTGTTTAATCCCATCACTTTCAGACAACTCATATTATCTCTGATCAGTTTCGGAGACTGGTGTGAAAAACTCCACATGGTTGAACACCCCACTCTAGCAGCCTCAGATAAGGGGTTGATACAAACAATGAGAGTAATTAATTTAATATCCTGAGATTATATCAGATTACGTGCATGGATTGCCCAAAACACTTCTATTAAGCGCACTAGATTTAATGGTAGTGGGTGTCCTGGGTCTTGGAATAGGTTAAATATAATACATTTGGTTGGTGCTTTGGGAACCTACAGGTCAAAATTCCCAGGCATCACTTTTGGTTCGGTTCCCTTAGCTGAGCCAGTTGGTTGAGGCAAAACAGCCCTTGCGCATCGGTTTAATGGGGCAGAGCTCCTACCCAGTGCTTAATTGAACTGCTAAGTGCACAGTCATTTCTGATAGGCACAGAGATTTAGTGATTTGCCCAGAATCACAGGAAGTTGAGCCAATGCCAAGACTCGAACCTGGTGCCCCAGCTCCAAAGTCGACAGCTCTCGTCATTATGCCACAGGCTCTCCCCACTTTCCGGGTTAGTTGGTTCTGTTTTAGGCGGCGCTAACAGGAGAAATGGGCTGGTGTAAGTTGCCTCCTGATGTGAGATCCAGCACATATTTTTTTTTACAAAGTAACCACTGCTCCTACCATTGGCACCGGTTTATACTTCACTAACAATACCACTATAATGTTCTTCACGAAGGAATACCAAGCTAAGAAACAGTATCACCTAACTTATTTCCTGCATCTGTGATTGAGACGCCATGACCCCCTTTACATTTTATTTTGTGTTTCTGAACTGTTTGAATTTTATTAATTTTCTTAGCTTTCTTCCCTTTACACTTTAATTTTGATTGTGAGGTGGACACAGCACTTGGCTCGGTAGCGGAGAGGTACGATTGGTACACAGAATTTTTCTTTCTGAAGATTGGATGCAGACAAATCATCTTCACTGCTGTCCACTTGATCTCTAAATTGCTCTCTCCCGCTTCTGTTTTGTGCAATTATTTCTTGATAGTTTTTCTTTCTCACTTTTCTTTCTATTTCGTGTTTCCTTATTGATCACTTGGTAGGCAGCGCTATAATATTTGTTGATGCCCGATAGCAGACAGCAGGCAGCGTGGCAAACCCATGGTGCTTTATTTCGTGTCTTATGAGTTCTTCCATTATGTTAATTTCCTTCTTAGTTGGTAGGGTCCCGCAGTGACCTCGATGATATAGTTGAATACTGTTGCCCAGTTGCTGCATTTGTTGCCATAGTGTAATGATGGGTTTGGTGCACCTGACAATCTCGATGCACCTTGTGACGGGGCTAATCGGTTGCACTTAGAGGATGCCATTGGTAGAGGACTGTGCAAGAGTTGCTGGTAAACCACTACCATAGGGCCTGTAGTTTCAATACATTTTACAGAGGACAAATAAGTCAGGGCTACATCCATTGGACCCCGCAGTGAGATTTCCAACGAACTGGGACATGTCTGAGTTGATTCTTCTAAGTTGGTCTTTTTCATGGCCATGGCTTCAAATATGAGAGTAAGAAGGTCTGGATTGTGATTGTTCTCTGGCACTATAATCTCCAGTAAGCCTAACACTGAACTTAATATTCTTTCTAATGAAAACAGGAATCTGCAGACTATAAAGTCTTGGCTAGCCCCACAGGGTGAACTTTGCGCAGCCATGTTATCAACGGAGAAAGCCCCTGGTTCTACGAGAGGAGGGGTTGTAACACTATCAGGTAGGTAGTCATCCAGGGAGGATTTGATATTTGATGGATCTTTCCTCTTGATTGTTGAGACACTGGGACTGGAAATATTCACCTTAATATTCATCATTTGGATGGGGCCGTCAGGCATTGTATAATCCTTTGGCAGTGACAAGCTTGATGTTGAGGCCACTGGTGACGACACATCTAGGATGGTTTGCAATGACCCATTACTAATAGTTATGAGACTAGGTGGGCAACTCGCTGAAGAATTTGCTGGAGAGCTGCCTTAGTTTGATGACAGATGCTTAGATTATTATTATTTTGTTGCTGCTTTATATAGCGTAAACTCTACACAAAGCTATCTAAGCTCTTTACGTGAGCACCAGTTGCATTACAAAAGTTCACATTCATTTTTTGTAGGCACGAGGAAATCACGTGATTTTCCCAGAATCACAGGATGGGCGAGCTCCTGTCAGACTCAAACCTGGTTCCTCAGCTTTAAAGCTGGCCCCTCTATTGTTAAGCCACATAAGCCACTACTCTAAAGTTGGTGGAGGCACCATGCCCTGCTACCAACACCAGAGCAATCTCATGGCAATCGGAGTTTGATGGTCAGGTGGGGATGCAGTTCAAGGGGGAAGTCAGGCCCCCTTTACCCACCCCAGATTTCTTCATTTATATCTGTATATTCCCTCAATGTGCATTTGTCACATGTGTCTTTATTATACAGAGGATTAGTATGGTAGTCAGTGATGAGAGTTTTGCGCTCCCCTTGCACTGTAATATTTTCTGCCACTGTAATACCTGCTGCCCCTTCCACTGAACTTAGTTTGTGGGTATAACCTGCATTACACTGGAAATACTGAGGGCCTAGATTATGGGGTTTTGGTATGGGGCAAAGTGAAAGGGCAGGAAAGCACCATAATCATCCAATACTGTGCATGATGTCCTTTCCTCCAGGGTTGGCACCATTTCAGCTGCCTAACACCAGTGCAGGCACTATATGTTGTCAGCAGGATTGCTTTTGTGCGAGAAGGGGTACCTGCCTTCAAAAAACAATCCTGAGAGGCTTTTTTCTCTTTCTATGCATTCTGCAGAATGAAATGAAAGAGGAAAAAACTGGAAATAAAGTTATTCTGGAGAGGCTCAAAGCTTTTGTAAATCTGTAGAAGCATCATAATCCATGGGTGTTTTGTGGGGAACACCCACCACAACACCCATAGAACGCCTCCTTAGCACAGATCAAGGCAACACAGTGATTTGCGCTGCCTTTCCTTACTCCATTTCTATGAGGCCATTCAAAGCCATGCAAAGTGGCTTTGCTTGACCTCATGAATACGATTCAGTAGTTTGAGCAGCTGGAGTTTCACAAAAAAGTGGTGCTCTGGTAGCCCGAGGGGCTCATAATTATTCCCCTGATGTTTTAGCTGGGCGATTGATTGGCTATACAGGGACTGGATCCTTGACAATTGCAAATGCTGGTCTTTGTAGTTGCTCCTGGCGTTTGACATACTGAAGGACTTGGAGGCAATGGTAGCAGTTTGTTGCATAGCTGCAGTGATCTTCGAGGGACCAGTTATATCTTATATTGCACTGCCACCCGCACCCGTACCAGCAATGAGCCAGCTGTGGAACAATTTATGAGCAAGAATAGGGCCGGGCCGAACAACCCAAACCACAATGGTGGACAAGTGCAGGCACTGTTAGCTTTTAAAGTATCACGCATTAAATGTTCATAGTTGCTCCACGAAGTACTAGAGACCCAGTGTAATCCGGCCATCCTGTGGCAACTGACGAGCATAAAATGAAAGGCTGAGTGAAGAAATTTCTTTAGTAAATTGGAGAACACATAAGATTTGGTCAATCAATGAATGATTAATTAGTGGTCTACTTTAATGACTGATACACCTTATCTTATTATGGCCATGGTCGGAACAGAAAAAGGAAAACAAGAGATTGTAGCTATTAAACAACATAATGCCTAAATAAACAATTTGAGTTGGCACCTCAACCTGACTGTTAATGAGAGAAAACGCATCTCCTCAACTTTTGACTATGATAATCTTTGAAGTGATTCAGCTTTTACACATTTTGTAAAGCCTATCATGATTTGCAGCAGAACACCAAAAATGCATTTTTTTTTCCCAAACCGCCTGTAACTAACTAACTAGCCATATTATAGTACTAATTTGCCTGGCTGAAGATGATGGCTTCGCCAGGTACAGACTACAGTGCCATTCCAACTCTCCCTGACAAAGAGACACATGCCATATTTAATATAGATACTTCTGCAGCAGTTTTCAAACATATTACTCTGAAAGGTTGCGGTAGCCTTACCTTGCACTAAATTGTCATTATTGCTTAACTAAAATTCCTTTGCTGAAATCAGAATATACTGACGTATATAACTGTACACTTTGCCCATGTATTTTTAGAACAAAGGTATGTTGTTATTCTGACGCCTTGCCTAAGCAGTAACTAAACCTATGACACAAGGGCAATCTTCTCTCATGAATATAACACAAGTTAGACGTCATACTAATACACTAATTAGATGAACTATTGCCAACACGCGAAACGTCCTTAATAAAGTTAATCTAATTCCACGGCACTGAGTTTAGGTAATATGATGTATTTTGAAATTTGATATGCCAGCTGTTATAAAGTTGGGGTGGAGGGGCGGGGGGAGTGGGGCACTGCCTCCCATGGTACAACTGCAGCCTCCTGGCTGGATGTAGAGTTTTCCACCATGGTGATGACCTTTTTCCCAAAGTTCTTCCCCTGTCTATTGAAGATGGTTGCATGAAGGAGCTGTTAGACCTTTTTTCCATTTTCTGAAGAGTCTTCCTTCAGAAAATAGAAATCTAATATCTATGCCAATGTAATGCCTTGGGTTTTGCCTCAGGGCATGGAAGAAAACTGTACATGTTTCCTGCTGTATATCGAAAAGAGAAGTAGAAATAGTGTCTGTGCGACCATCCTAAAGTGGATGAGTAAAATCACCATCCTAGACTTCTAAAAAAGGTGCGACATAAACGACCATACCAATTTGAGGCAACTCTCCTGTTACTGATTACTTTCATTTTCCTCTGCTATTGTTAGGATATACCTCCCTCTTGGGACCTTTATAGATTGTCTGATATTGTCCTTTTACACGTCTTGCTTTATGTCAGCTACAAAACATTTTCTTGTTCTCCAGGCTTCTCATTAGCAAGAGCACTATGTTGGTCATGGATCCTTTCGATCAAGCTGAGGGCTCCTGCTTTATTCTACCCTACTCTCTCTACTTCCGAGAAAGGTCATGTGGTAGTATCCTGGGCCTTTTAGCACAACTGCCCTAAGCTGTTTAACTCTCTTATTACTCTTTCTATTACCTCGTTTTAGAGCTAACTCCTCCTTTTTTTAAGTTTGAGTTTATTAAAGAACAAAGCAGGAAAAGAAAAAGCAGTAAAAATGGTAAAATAGTACAGCTTATACAATAAAAAGATAACAAAGTAAGGGAGATACAAAACATATAAGAATAAGTGAAAAATGCAAGCAGTTTATGTAAATGGAAAAAACAACATAGGCATAACAGTACTCAATGAAAGAAGCTAAATTAAAAAAAAATATGTATCAGTTATAAAACAATAGGTAATTACCTGGAAAGATAGAAGGCAATGGGGAATTTAAGGTGGTTTCTGTACATCGTCTGATCTAGTTGTAGAAGTAGTGTTTGAGGAAGCGACAATGTAAAAATAGGCCGTCAAAGGAAGCCAAAGAAGGTCTCTTTTGATAGCCTGGGAAATGGGAGAAACGTAGCTAGTGTCCAACCGATGATGAAAACAAACTGCTTCCCACCAAGAGTGAAAAGAGACATTGGCAGCCTGTTTCCAATTGGAAGTTATGAGATGAAAAACAATGGCTAGTAAAAGGTCTAGGAGTTTGCAGTGTTGTGAAGATTGAGGCCAAAGAGGGGAAAGAGTACCCAGGAAGATGTGAATAAAGGAAAAGGGAACTTGAACATTAAAACATTTTTGAATCTGAGACCAAACACGTTTCCAAAATTGAAGAATGGGAGGGCATTCAAATTTTATATGTTTTAAATCAGCAGTAGGGCAAGGACAAGACCAACAAGTAGAGGGTGTATCTGGTGAAAAGGTTGATAGTATCATTGGAGAAAAGAGGGTCCGATGATAAATGATAAAAAGGGTGTGCGTGGTATTTGCTGCTCTAGAGATCTTATGAATTTTTTTACCATATACTGTCCTACAGACGAATAGACCAAACCTGCGAAAAATCTTTTTCCCAGGCTGCCTCAACCTTAGTTTTGAGTCTATCTAAAGAAAATTGAAAGGATTTAGACAGAAAGGAGGCGGAAGGAGAGTAGTTAATTGCAGATGATACATTTTTAGATGTGACAGATAAATCATTGGTAGAGGGTAAAGATTTAAGGTATTGAACGAGAGTGGGATACAGCAAATTATACTGTGAACCAGAAGATGAAGGTAGAGAAAATTGAGATTGAAGATCAGAAAAGGTAAGAGGTTGATTATCAGATATAAGTTGAGAAATCCATTTAGGCCTTTAGAATACCAAGACGATTACGAATCCGGAGGTGTTCATTGTGCTAAATAGGTTGGTGATGCATGGAGCTTCTAGAGGGGTAGGAGGAGGACAGAAAAGGAAGCAGGAGATTACGGGAGTGAGAAATGATACGGGATCGTAGAGAGGCTATACTAGATGAAAAGACTAAGATTTCTCCAAAATCAAAAGGGGAAATGAGTGTAGATTCGATTGTTAGCCAAAGGGGAGGATAAAAAGAATGATCAGTAGAGAACCAACGGGCCACTTGTTTTAGTGAAAAAGCGCGATGATAAGTTTTAAAATCAGGGATCGAAAGTCACTATTAGGTTTGTCCTTCTTCAATAAGGAAAGAGCTATACGAGAACGTTTACCCTTCCACAGGAATTTAAAAAAACTAGAATCAACTTGTTTAAAATAATAATGAAGAATATGAATAGGGATCATGGAGCTAGTTTATAATATAAGTGGTGATAACATCACTTTTATTGAATCCAGATGACCCCAACAAGATAAAACGAGAGGGTTCCATTGAGTAATGGCAGCATTACTTTTTTTGGTGATATAATCAAAGTTTATTTTGAGAGTATCAGATAATAGAAGAGCAAACCAAATTCCCAAATACTTGATCTTAGAAGGTTGCCAAGAGAAACTGGAATGATCAAATAGGTGTTTTTGGCATAACGTCGTTAAAGGTAAAATTTCACACTTATCAACATTGAGACGGTAACCAGAAACTTTAGAATAGGAAGAAACTTGTTGAAGAAAGAAAGGAAGGGAGGATTGAGGATCAGAGCAATATAAAAGAATGTCATCAGCATAAACGGAAAGCTTAACCTGTTGGGAACCAAAATGAAAACCAGTAATATTGTCATCCTGCCGAATTTTCGTTCACAAGGGTCTCAAAGCTAAAACAAATATTAGGGGGATAATGGGCATCCCCGTCGAACACCTCTGCGTAATTAAACATAATCTGAAGCCATACCATTAACAAATATTGACGCCTGAGGGCCGGAATAAAGAAGAGATATAAAAGCAAGAAATTTAGGCGGGAAGCCAGCCTATTTTAAAGCATTAAACATGAAGTCCCAACTAATTCTATCAAATGCTTTCACAGCATCTAATGAGATAGCAGCTAAAGGATAATTTAATGAAGAGGCCTTACTTGGAACGTTAAAAAAGACACGTAAATTATCAGAAGAAAGCGGTCCCTTAACAAAACCTGATTGTTCTGGTCCAATAAGATAAGGTAGAATTGGATCCATCTGAAGAGCCAACATTTTTGCAAATATTTTATATTCAGTATTTACCAAAGAAATAGGTCAGTAATTCTTACAGAGAGAGTGGTCTTTATCCTCTTTAGGGATCAAACAAATCAAAGCTTCTTGAAATGTAAAATGTGAGGAGCCTGAATCAAGAAAAGATTGAAATAAGAGTAAAAGATTTGGAAGGAGAAGTGATGCAAAATGATAGTAAAATTCAATGGTAAACCCATCTGGACTGGGAGCTTTCCCGCATCTTAAAATTGAAACAGCATGGGAGATTTTTGCAAGTGAAATGTCAGAATCCAAAGGCCCGAAGTCAACATGATTAGAAGAAGGAGGGGGTATAGTTTGAAAATAGGAGAGAATATCAGCCGAATCTGGGATAGTTACAGGAGTATAAAGGTTTTTATAGAAAGCAACATATTAATTTAGAATAGCTCTATCTTTAAATAAAGAAACACTAGTAGAACGTTGTATAGACTCAATTTTCGTTTGCTCCTTCTTCACTTTTAAATAGTTGACTAGTAATTTCCCAATTTTATTTTGATCTCCATAATAACGAGCACTACTCTTTAGTAAAACATTAGAGGCAGCATCAGTGGTTAATTTATTGAAAGTGAGTTTTCTATCGATAAGGTCTTCCAGGGGGGATTCAGTATTGGAGCGATACTAGTTATATTCAAGTTGTTTAATTTTAATGAGTAATTAAGCGGATTGAGCTTCCATGCGTTTTTTCTTCAGTGAGACAAAATTGATAATAAAACCTCTAGCAGCCGCTTTGAAATATTCCCACACCATAACGGGAAGGGGAGTCAGGGGAGCGATTTATCGTAAAAAATTCAGAAGCGAAAGCGTTGAATTTTTGACAAAAAATGGGATTAAGGAGTAGAGAATTTTTAAAACGCCATCTTCCAGGGTGAAGAGAAAAGGGAAGGAGATCAATATCGACAAACACAGGTGCATGATCTGAAATTAAAATAGAGCCAATTTCAGAATGAATGGCATGTTAGGCTAAGGATTTACTAAGAACAAGATAGTCAATACAGGATTGGGAGTAATGGGAAGGGGAGTAGAGACTGTATTCTCTAAGGTCGGGTGGCGTAAACTCCAGATATCCACCAAGGCTTTGTGATGTACAGAGGCAGTAAATTGAGATTGCATTTTAAATGGAGAGAATGTAACTTTTGAATGCCTGTCTAATATAGGATCAAGAATTTGATTACAGTCACCACCAAAAATAATGTAATCATCATCAAGCGAGTACAGTTTTTCAGATATAGCAGGCCAAAAAGTTTTATCATCACCAGTGAGGGCGTAAACATTAAAAATAACAAATAACACTAGGGATCTTATCAACAAGTAATTTAACAATTACCCAGCGACCATCAACATCACATTCTTGATGAACAATAGAAACATTTAACTTTTTATGGCATAAAATCAGAACTCCATTTTTTTTACCCGGAGCAGGAGAGTTGAAAACATGACCCACCCAACATCGCTTTAATTTTAAAGCTTCAAACTCAGAAATATGGGACTTCTGGAGGAAGACGATATCAGTTTCACCCATTGCAGCCAAAGATCATAACAGTCCTGCGGCTCTAGCCATAAAGAAGCAAATAGCTAAAGACAGAAGGGTGGGAGCTCCTGGCCCCAACGGAATTCCACCAATGCTGTTCAAGCAAGACCCTGAGTTCTGGGGCAACGCACTGGTACCAGTTTTCAGACATTCTTTAAGAACTCCTATACTTCCAGAATCATGGAGAGGCTCAATTATCAGCCCAATGTATAAACAAGGCAAGAGGTCTATTCCAAATGACTACCGGCTGATAGCCCTTATAGACAATGAGGCTAAATACTACGCAAGGATCATCTTGGAAGAAATAGCCAACTGGGCCTCAGAGACCAAAATTATCCCCACAATGCAAACAGGATTCCGTCAAGGCCAAGGAACAACAACTAACATCATGGCCTTGACCATGCTAATGGATGCTGCAGAAAAGGGCAAGTACCAAGTGGCAGAGAGAATGGGGGCCTATGCAAAATGCTGGCATAAAATCAGAGCTGCTGAAAAGGGTTCCCTAAATAACCATCTTTGGGTAGAACTAACACACACAGGGAAATCACCAGCTAACAAATACCTCTTGGCTTCCATCCCAGCTCTAGGTCTGAAAGACCTTTGGAATAACTCAACGGTTAATTGTGTGTTAAAAAAACTAGTCACAAAGTCAAGAAGACTTAAATCTACTGTAGAGGATAAGGAAGCACTGTCAAAACGAGCTAATGGCTGCGTTATGCTCAACAATTACAAAGCTGGTAAACCTTAACCTTACCTAAACGCAGGAATTAAGATAACAACTAAAGAAAATGTTTTTGAAGCTTTGCCTGGGAGGTGGTTCAATTAACCCATTTTTACCACCTTGGGAAAGTGGAGGAGAAGACCAGCTATGCAGGCTATGTGCTTGTGGAGTTGAGAACTTCATCCACATCATTTGTATCTGCGATAAATTAAAAGATATAAGGAAAACTTGATTAAAACCGTCCTTCAACCAGCATGGCATCAGGTCCTGCAGGCAGGCAGTAATCCTGTGCTTTAATCCAACCCTAGCACTGCTGAATTGCCGCCTTACAAAATTCTTTCTATGTGTGCATTTTGCAGCACATAGAGAAACAGCAATAAGACTCCCAGGATTGTTTTTGTGCAGGAAGATTCCCCTTCCTGCATAAAAACAATCCTGCATTCAACGGAGACATCCTTGCACCATGGTGCAAGGGTGCCTGTGTTAGCTCTAGGCAGTGCATTGTATGCCACTGCATGGGAAAGGACAGGGATGTGATGTACTTCTTTAAATACGACGCATTCCTGTCATTTCCCTTTCATGCAGTGCAGCACAGCAAGATGACTTGCTGCACAGCATCACACAACTCACAAATGAGCCCCTTAGTAAAGCGAAGGCCTATCCTTGTCACATAAGTAGGATCACTCATAAAGTAAGGACTATGATGAGGAAAACTTATACTACACATAAGGAAGATTACTGCTCAGCAATGGCGGCATCTCCTGGGAAGCAGTAGTGGGGCGGGGAGAAGGGGTAAAACATATATTTTAGTAAATCACTCACCTGCCAGCCGGCTGGCTGGCTGCTGCCTCACTTCCGTCCTCTCTGTCCTCTTCCTGGTTTCTGTGCGAACAGGAAGCAGGAAGCACCCAGGCTTCCACAAGCCATTCACAACGCTGCAATGTAGATTTGTGATTGGTCTGCGCGCTGTGGTTCGATGATCAGCCAAGGAATGTGAGCCTGGGCATGTTCTCATCCTGGCTGTAATGCAGTCTGGGTGTAAAACATGCAAAGTGCTCATGTTTGGCTGGCCAGAGATGGCCGGCCAAATGTTCATGCGCACTTAAGAGTGAGCCCACCACTCCACCCCCAGCGCTGCCCAGCCCCACCCCACAAAACTGTCTCAGCACGTAAAAATAAAATGGATATAACAGCGTGTTATTATCATTATATATTCCCTTTTTTGCTGTGCAGAAAGGCATTGGGGCCACCCCTGCTGCTAAGTGATTTGGTCATTGCTCCACATCTAGGTTTGTTCTGCACGTGTTTCAGAATTGGATTGAGTGAAGTGCAGCTGGTTACTTGAGGGGTGGATTGTAATAAGAATAAAAATGACATTAAAAAACAAGAAAATCTGAACACAGCCTGACCATGTGCTGGAATTGCAAGGAAGCTATAGATAGGGGGGTTATACCCAGGGGAAATTACGGGGACCTGGGTTGTCAATTGTAGTATAAGAGGGGGTCCCAGTAATCATGAACCAAAAGTGTATTGACAAAAGAGGTATAAATAATCAAAGAAACCAATTAGGAAGCAACATTGTTTTATTCACAATGTGCTGGTATCATATTGTATACATCACAATAGGCATTTATTAATCAGTGACTGTTTTATGGTGCCCCGAAGGAAGGGAAAGAAAGGAGGGGTATGTGATACGTGTAGGAATTGAGTGAAGGAGGAAAGGTAATGCAGTGACAGTAAAATCAACGAATAAAGTAAATTCAGTGGAGTTACACATCAATGTACCCATACAACGACCATTAGGTTCACATACATTAATTATCACAAAGTCATACTCCAAATGTACAATTAATGAAGCCAATAGGGTGTGGAGTTGACAAACAAGAACAGAATGTTGTCGACGTTTCGACCCTCTTGCGCAGATATAGGTTTAAATCTTGCCGTGGGGTCTTCCTCAGGACTGGGGAGAGGGGGGCACGTGACCTAGTTGGTATGCAAATGAATATGTATTATTCAGAAGGAAAGGAATTCCCGTATATTCACTTAAGTCTAAACAGCACGCTAAATTGTTGGTTAAAATGGCTTGCGTATGGCAAAGTCATGTGAAGTATAATTACTTTGAAACATATGTCGCCGAGGGCATGACTTGTTCATCCAATAAATGTGTCTTTAAATCTGAATCACGATAATTGCGCAAAAAGGAAGGGCAGCATGAAGATAGGTCTCACCGCGTAGGGGCAGACCAAATACATGGACCAAGGAGCTCGGCATGAATCAACAACATCTAATAGTTATCACGGGTCAACATTATATGGGTTTTGGTGGATAATGCTAGTACCATGTACTTAGTATTGGACTAAGGAAGGTAACACCACACAAAAGGTGTAGTGTGCAGCTACACCCAATAAGTGAATAGTGGGTAGCGGTAGAGGAACTGTGATAAAGAATTACACGTGTCTACTATTGCTGTTGGTTCTGTAATTATAGAAATGACAAAAACGTAAGTCACTTACAAGCTGGTTGTTCTGAAGCGCCTGTATGACTTAATGGTCTGGGGTCCTTAAGATATCGCAAGGGTCAATTCGTCTGTATATGAAAAATATGTATAAAAGACAGACATTAAAAACCGACCAGGGCAGACGAGTATTACTCTAAAAAGGGAGCCAGTTACAGACTTACCCGGCAGCCGTAATTTGTCGACTTTCGGCGTGGGGTAGTGGGTACTTGCGCGGAAGCATCAAGTCCGTGGCAGGACTAGATCCAACGAGAAGAAAAGGAGGGTTATAGTTAGTTGCCGGGCTCGTGAACAAAAGCGTGAGTAAACGCATGCATTTTCGATGGTGCTAGTGCTTACCGGTAAGCGGATTTGATCCCAAGCCGTTCACTGATCGCATGCGAAAGGGCGAAGCAGAGTTCCGCTTATTCGAATGTTGTCTAGGTTACAGGTCACGTGACCTGTAGACATGGTGGACAGACTCACTGACTGTGGTGAGTGACGAGAGGTCAGGCAAATTGTTGGAATTATCATAGCAAATTGTTCATAACGCACAGTTTAATAGTGTATTTTATAAACATGGCAGATGGAAACACATTAGACAGGAGGATCGGCAAGGAGATATAATTTTAGTGTTGTCGAGATCTGTGTGGCCGATCTAATTTATGGGTAATTAGGTGTTGTTATACGTGATTATCGCGCACATAAGGTTCATTGTGCCGGCCGTAATCAGAGGTGGTTCACAGACACAAGCTGTTATTAATACACCGTTTTGAAATAATATTAATGAATAGTAACATTTGCATAATCGCAGAGTGGCTGAAAACTGTATTAGCAAGCTAATGATTTACATGGCGTACCTCACGCAAGTGGGTATAGGCCACTTAAGCTCCGTATCAACAATAATTAAAGAGGTAAGAGTGCTGATTATTTATGCATACATTGAATACTGAATGATGGCATTGTATCATACCAAAGTGTGGACATGGCTCAGAAGATCCTCTGTACATCAACTGCACTTGGGATACATGGCGTACCTCACACAGGCGGGTATAGGCCATTGTGATACTGTTATGATTATTATCGATAGTCAAACAAACACATCGCAACATAGTGGGTGTGGCGTACCTCGCGCAAGCGGGTAAAGGCCACTTACAGTATCTCGCTGCACATCAATACAACATTAGACTGCTAGTGTCTTAACTATATATGGATAAAGGCCAAAACTATTGGATCCCCTATATAGAAGGGTTCGTGGGTTGAAGGTAACCTCTCAGGCACGTATTTAATTATTAGTGTGACTTCAGACCACGTGTAATGTCATTGAAATTATCATCAAGGTAGAGTGGCCAATTGAGAGAATGAGCTGTCATGTTCGTTGAGCCCAGATTCGATGGAATTGAAAGTAAAAATCCACTTTAGTTCCCGGGTGTTGAGAATATTGGAGATATTTCCACCCCGTGGGCCCAGTGTAGCTTTCTCGATGACTACCCACTTAAGGCTTTCAGGTGCATGGCCTGCTGTTGCATAATGGTCAACAAGTGGAGCCCCCTGGGTTTTACATCTGATCCGGCTCATATGCTGAAGTATCCGTGATTTTGCTCTTTGTTGGGTTTGTCCAATGTAGATCAATTGGCATGGGCATACGATAGCATAGATAACGTTGTCAGAGTTGCAGTTGGTGTGCGATTTCATAACAATTTTACGCCCTCCATGTGAGAATTCCTTGGTTTGGATAGTGCTAGCACAGGCTTTACAGCAACCACATCTGAAGTGACCCAGGATCGGCGGAAGATTCCAAAGGGTTTGGATGGTAGGATCGTCAGGTGTTTTCAAGAGAGAGCGTACCACAAGGTCCTTGATACTCTTGGCCTTTTTGAATGCATGAAGGGGCAAGTCAGTTTGTTGAATATCATCAGAGATAAGTGCCCAATGGTGGTTTATTATCTTCTTTATCTTGTTACTGGCAGTGTTGAATGTGGTGACACATACAATTTTTTGTTCAGATTCGTCTTTGTCGGTCTTGGGGGTCAAAAGTTCTTCTCGGGGATAGAACCAGGCTCTTTTGCGTGCGCGCTTGACAAGCTGTTTTGGATAGCCACGAGCCAGGAGTCTCTGTTTGAGTTCCTCAGATTCGCTGAAATAGTGATCTTTGTTCGAACAATTGCGGCGAATACGTAGAAATTGCCCAAACGGCAGGTTGTCTCGGAGGGCACGAGGATGATGACTCTCATAGTGCAGAAGTGAGTTGCGTTCCGCCGGTTTGCGATACAGAGTGGTAGATAAGAGACCAGCCTCTGCATAGATGGTGAGGTCAAGGAAGTGTATCCGATGATTATCTGATTCAATGGTAAATTTTAAGAACAGAGATTGTTCATTGAGCCAGCAGAAGAAAGTCGTTAGTTGTTGTAGGTCTCCGTGCCATATCAGAAGAATGTCATCAATATAACGCATCCAGAGATGTAGTTGGTCTCTGAATGGGTTAATTGGATTGAGTACAGTGTCTTGCTCAAAGGCTGCCATATATAGAATAGCCACATCGGGAGCGAAGGGAGCCCCCATAGCAACTCCTGATGTTTGAATATAAAATTTATCCTGGAACATGAAGAAATTTTGGGTCATTGCTATGCGTAGTAATGCAACAATAAATTCGGTCGGTACTTGAACCGGAGCAGGTCGCTTTTGTAGGTACCGTGTGACTACCATCAGGGCTTCCTGTTGTGGGATGCATGTATACAGAGATACAACGTCACATGTGGCCAACAGTTGACATTCCGGATTGTAAGGTTGGCCCTCAACAACATTTATGGTGTGCATCGTATCACGTAGGTAGGCTGGAGTGGCTTCTGCGATGGGTTTCAAGAAAAAGTCAATGTATTGTCCTAGGGGTTCGAGGAGCGACCCACAGCCGGATACAATGGGGCGGCCTGGGGGGTTGATCATAGACTTATGTATCTTTGGTATCGTGTAGATTGTTGCCAAACGTGGATGTGGTTTGTTAAGAAACTTGAACTCAAGTTCGGATAGAAACCCTTGTTCCAAACCCTGTTGAGTTACTTCAAGGATGTCACGAGCAATAGCTGATGTGGGATCCGACCGTAGAAGTTGATAACTCGTGGCGTCATTTAATTGACGAAGAATTTCAGTTTCATATGAGGAGACATCCTGTACCACGATTGCACCACCTTTATCTGCTGGTTTGATAACGAGTTGGTCATTCTGCGCCAGTGTTGTGAGAGCCAGTTTCTCTTTCTTGCTGGTGTTGAATCTGGTATAGCTTTTGGTTGCTAGGAGTTGTAGTGTGTCCCTTAGTACGACCGTTTCAAAGGCCAAAATCTTGTGTGACATGGCGTTGTTGAAAGGGACAAATGTAGATGGGGGTCTAAGTCCTGTAACAGATGTTGGAATACTCGGTTCCTTGTCACGAAAAAAATATTTGAGCCTTACTTTGCGAAAAAATTTGCAAAGTTCTGTCCGAATAATAAAGGGATCCGGATGGCTGGTGGGGACATATGATAATCCCTTACCCAAAACCTGGATTTCATCCGTGCTCAAGACATGTTTCGAAATGTTCACAACTGGACTGTCTGGGCCGGAGGTAGCTCCTCCCAAGAGTTTAAGCCGGGGGCGAATTCCTAACGTTATGTCCATCAGAGGATTTGTACGATGTGTTACCATCTGTAGGTCTTGTTGCGGGTAACACGTTCCCCGTGTTGTGGTTCGGACTGAAAGTGTACCTGCTTTTGGGGTTGGCCACGACCTCCATTCCAATTGGCGGCGTTGTGTTGGGAGCCACGTTGTTGGCCACGGGGCCAAGGATTGCCCCTGCCACGAGGTGGGCGCCATGTGCCCTGGCGTTGCCCTAAAAAAGGGTTGTTCTGGTGTTGTTGATTATAGCTGAAGTCTGGATAGTTCTGCTGGTAGTTGCCTCCCGATTGATCTTGTTCACCCTCTGAACTGTAGGAGGAATCTGAGAAGGTGTAATAGTTGGTACGTCTGCCTCTGAAGGTGCCTCGTCCGCGGTTAGTAAATCTACCTTGGTTATCTTGACGATAGTAATCGTCTTGTAGATAGGGGTAAGTCTTCTTCTTGTCGTAGAGTCTGATGTCGCGGGCCAATTTTTCTAGTTTACGATTTTGGGTGGTAAGGTCGAAGTCCTTGAGTGTGGCCTCAAGATTGGTTAGAGTTTCTTTCGCGCTGGCAAAGTTGACATCAGCCGAAATTTCAGCCTTCAAGGTATTGATCTCGGCAGTGATGATTTGAATTTGTTCTGCCGCTGTTTCGACTCCCAGGACCATCCAGTGACGGCTACAGTTGTTTGCTACGTGACTAAAACCTTCCCTGAATTTCGGTACTTCCACAAAAATGGCTGGTTCAATTTTTATTTGTAATCCAATAGGGATAATATTTTCTTTTAGATACTTGGTAAGTAAATGGCCGTGCCACCTGGTGCGGATCAACTTCTTCTGCAGCCGCTCCAATCGCGAAATTTTATCTTTTAGCGTGAAATCAATTGTAGAAATGTCTGAAGAAATGAACACATTATTGGGATCTTCTAATAACTTGTCAATGTAGTCTTCTGAGTAAGACAAAAGTTCAGCCATGGCGTGCAAGGTTCAACTGAATTGAACATGAAAGAACGAAAACCTCGCAGACAGCGTCTGCTCGAAGTAAGCTATAGATAGGGGGGTTATACCCAGGGGAAATTACGGGGACCTGGGTTGTCAATTGTAGTATAAGAGGGGGTCCCAGTAATCATGAACCAAAAGTGTATTGACAAAAGAGGTATAAATAATCAAAGAAACCAATTAGGAAGCAACATTGTTTTATTCACAATGTGCTGGTATCATATTGTATACATCACAATAGGCATTTATTAATCAGTGACTGTTTTATGGTGCCCCGAAGGAAGGGAAAGAAAGGAGGGGTATGTGATACGTGTAGGAATTGAGTGAAGGAGGAAAGGTAATGCAGTGACAGTAAAATCAACGAATAAAGTAAATTCAGTGGAGTTACACATCAATGTACCCATACAACGACCATTAGGTTCACATACATTAATTATCACAAAGTCATACTCCAAATGTACAATTAATGAAGCCAATAGGGTGTGGAGTTGACAAACAAGAACAGAATGTTGTCGACGTTTCGACCCTCTTGCGCAGATATAGGTTTAAATCTTGCCGTGGGGTCTTCCTCAGGACTGGGGAGAGGGGGGCACGTGACCTAGTTGGTATGCAAATGAATATGTATTATTCAGAAGGATGCAAGGAAGTGTGTTAAAATATATATTGTTTAACACATTGACAACTGACGTCCATTCGCCTAAGTTGTCTACAATTTGGAGAACACACTGTATTATTTTGTTTGAATGTAATAATTTTGGAAACTCAAAGTTAAGCCCTAACCACAGACGTACCTCTCCGCATTTATTATTGATTTGCTTGCAAATAAAAGTTGACTGTAATTTACCTTTTAACTACATTATTTAACTGAAACTAAGAGCCCCATTCACAATTGGCTTTCTATGATTAATGACTCCATAATGAGTTGAGCGCTGTTATGCACAAGATAGTTCCTTTCAGACTTCTGGCATCTGGGGTGTTGCTAACTGTGAGGGTAGACATACTCCTTATTATGTGATATTGGGTAATAACATGCAGGATTCCGTATCCCTGAACTAATTCCTCTATGGATTGCATGTATTTTCATCTAATCCTTTACCTGCTGCAGGGAAAGGCTATGTGTGAATACTACTGTGACACAGAGTTACAGTGGATTACATAATGCCCCATCAGAATTATTGTCTCACTAGTTATTATGGTCTGTGTCCCTCTCTTACCGCTGGAAATTCAGAAGGATAATAATTGTAAATCAGGTGACTAGTGTGGGCTTGGTGGATGGGTGGGGGAATTTTTTGTGATATATAAGTATTATTGCATATGTTCACACATTTATACATAACTACATACATGAAGAAAACAATATATTCCGATACACTGGCGTATACTTTCAGGACCACGAGTCTGATAGATGAAATCATTGTGTTAAGCTGTAAACATTTAATTTGGACAACTCAAAGTGTGAGTGAGTGGGATACAGAATCTAGGAGGATAATTCACATGTGGGGTGGGTGGGTGCAACAATCTTACTCCCATTAATGCACCTTTATTATTAGACTTGGTGCAGCTTTCTTCAGGTACATATGGTTATTCAATAATGGGTGGTGATGTCACTGCACTTTTCCCATTTCAATTCCCTATAAATCTTGTTAGAAAGCAAAGTGAATCCATGCTTTATTTGTAAAAAAGTAAGTGCTAGGGTTCTTCTAAGGAGCCCACCAAACCACCATTGCCCCTACCAGTGTTGCCAACGCTAGTACCAACACAACTACTAAGTATCACACTTGTGGAGGACCATAGACGACCACAGAACCATTATGCCATATTCCCTGTGTACCCAAGCACGAAGAATGTAATCGCCCTCTCTTCTTTGCTCCTACATCAAGAAGCCGATTCCGATTTGGGAAAAAGCACTCTGAATAGCAGTACGGAGTCTTTTTCCCATACGAATTTTACCCTGCAACGTCCCCGTACGTACGACTTAGTACGATTCTCACCCAGTGCAGCTTCCTGTACGAATTCTACCAGGAACCGTAGGACTCGAATTCCTGTATGAATCGCTGCCAGGAACACGCAGCAAGCAACGTTTGTACGGTTAGAAGCAGGTTTTCCCGACCCAGCAAGTACGATTAGTCCCTCCGACCCTCCGTACAACTCTTTTTCTACGGGAGCTGAAAACTGTCAGAAAAGCAGAGTACACCTCGAAACAGGTACAGAATGGACCCCCCCGGGTACGGTGCGTAACCCCATGATCTCAGGGGTAGGGTGCGTACCCCATGATCGCAAGGTGTACGGTGCGTACACCCTGCGATCATGGGGTACGGTGCATACACCCCATGATCACAGGGGTACACATCATGGGGTGTATGCACCGTACGGTGTGTACGTAAATGTGTGACCTCCATATGAATTGTACTTACCTGATGTGTACCGTACAAATCGCGTCTCCATTCCACAGCCTGGATCGTACTCGTCGGGTCGTACAGCATGTGTACGAATCGTACGGTCCACTGTGAGGGTACGAGTCGTACGGAATCTCCGGTGCAATTCGTATGGGTCACGACGATTCGGATGGAAACTGTCCATACGAATCGTACTACGCGATTCGGACGGACGTGTACGATTCGTACGGAGAGGGCTCCGGATAAGATACGGACGGACGCTTTTTGTCCCGAATTGGAATCGACCCCCAAATATAGGAGGTCAGGTTAAAGCAGCTTCCCCACATGGCTTCAACAAGGAGCGAGCTGGGCAGAGGAAAACCATGGAGACTGTAGCAATCAGTGGAGCCTGCCACGCCGTTGCCTGTGGTCTAGCAGGAAATAGTGTGGGCAGTGTAATTACCTCAGGATAGCAGAGGCACCGGAAGTAAAAAAACAAAGCGCAATTGACCCACAGGGCAGCATCAAAGTGAAGGAGTGCCCCAAACAGTATTGGGGCCTTATTACACATGTTATTGTTTGTTGCCATGGTCCCAAAAGGTCAGGGGCATTGCAATGGGTCTCTTCCTATCTTGTGAGGCTACCAGCAAGAGAAACACGTCCCCCCCGGCCCAAGTGCTTAGAGCAATGGCACCTAAGTCTGGGGGAATGTTTTAGTGACAGCAAGAGAACCGAGGTTGTTTATTTTGAACTATTTAGCTTTTCATTATATGAAAGGTTGGAAAGTATTTCACCAATAATGCGTAGGGTTGTTAAAGGTTTTTAGTGGGTGTGGACGGAATCGGCGGGACTTGATTCCACGTAATTCCATGAAATTACATTATAATTCCGGGAGATTCAGTGGAATTTTGTGATGGGCAGATTGGAAATTAGATGCTATTTTCATAGTGCAAAATGCACCCTCGCATTCAAAAATAGATGCAAGGATGCATATTACGCTATGAAAATAGGGCAGCCAAGTACCCCTCAATGCTGTTACATACTCTACAGTCATTAAAGTAGAGTATATAAGGGCAGGAAGATGTATGCACTGCAGTGGTTTCTAAAGATGGCTGCATGTGGGAGCAGTCCCTCTTTGTTGAAAAACCACTGTAGATTACATTTAATCTACAGTGATCTTTAAACATAGAGGCACATCTCCTTCTTCCAGTCCTCTTTAGAAACTTAAAACTTTACAGCAGAGCTATGGCGGAATTCATAAGTGAGTCCGCGTTTCAGGAGTAACACGGAATTGCAAAATTCCTCCAAAGTTATATATGTTTTAAAATATTTAATGCTGTTTGGTAATGTTTGTCAGGTCGTAGTCTGGGCATTGATAATGCATGTTAAATATTAATGTGGTAAAGCTAATTGGTTTTTGGCTTTTAAAGAGAACTGCATTGCTAAAGGAAATAGGCCTTTTTAAGTGATAATGAACTGCTCTGACAAAGAAACAGGGTTATTAGTTGAGTGGGTGGAAGCCCCACTCATACAACAACCACAGTCCTTGTCAGAGTGAACAACAAAAACTCACTAAATTAACCTGAGCTTAAGACTCTAGTAGCTGTGCACAAAAACAGTTAGGCTCAACCTAGAGTCAAAGTGGAATTTATGTATACAGCATTCAAATATTGATAAAGAGAAAGCACAATATAAGAAAAATCCTACACTGATTCAGATAGAGTAAATTTCAATACATAAAATGATACAAACATTACAAAAATCCAATCGCTAGAACTGAAGATGTGCAGTTTCAAAGATTTAAGTTTATACAGTGTCTAAAAGCACAAAGTACCATCTGAGGATTTCTGGTCGCAGTAGACTGGGACAAAGTAACAAGTTCAGGCCGACTGCAATGGTGTACAGGCTGGGCACTGGACTAAGTTTGGCCCACTGAGAGTTGTACCTATGTCCTTGGTCTGAGATTTGCGTGATGTTCATTTGAAAGGCTTTGCATCTTTTGGCGTTGGTTCAGATGAAGCTTTCACCTGTTTTGGGGAGGCTTTGCAGGGGTTTTAGTCACTCGGCCTGAGCTCCGATGAAGTTTTCAACCACGCAGAGAGGCCTTGCAGTGCTTTGCATTGCTTTACGTCGGTTCAGATACAGATTTCAGCTTTGCTGTGCTTTGCTACGCTCAGCATTGGTTTTTGATGATGCTCCCCTCTGTTCTGCAAGATTTTGCAGGGTTTTGTGTCAGATCGATTTCAAGAAACCTTCTTTTAGGAAAGGATGAGTAATCTCTGATTCTAGACTTGGGTTTAGGACTTAAGGAGGCACCTCTTGGTGATCAGGGATACACTCCAGCAGAGGCCTGCAGGGCTCAGGCTGTTCCAGTTGCAGGTACAATCAGCACAGTAGGTCAGCCGGGCGGTTTCAGTGAGGCATCTGGAGCTTGTTGTGTCCCTGTAGCTTAGAAGACAATACAGCTGGCCCTTGGAGTCACTTTGGTGGTCCTGAGTTGAAGGAGCACGTCCAGGCTTCTTTCCCCAGGCAACAGAGTAGCTGAGCAGTCCTTTTTCTGAGTCTTCCACAGGTTCAAACTTGATTTGACCAGTTGCTCTGAGGGTCTAACATTTATACCTTGGACCAGCCTTTGAAGTGGGGGGATTTCATATGTTACCCTCATTTCTGATTTTGGAAAGTTTTTTCCTTCCCCTGTTAATGCTCCAAGTAATCTGGGATTACAAACGCCTGGTGTCATACATCTCTGCATATGTGCTCGAAGCAGCCATTTGAAATGTAAGTGCGGCAGGGTAAAAACTCGGGCCCACCTATCCTGGAAAGATTGTCCATCCGCCTATACCTAGCCCCCTTTAGTCGCTTTGAGTTTTCCACTACCAGCATATATAAAACTTAAACTAACATGCACTACTCTTTTAATACAAAGTCAAAATGGCCATTATCCTGCCCATTGCCAGGTCAAAATGGTGGGATAAAACTACACTACAGGCTGCAGTGGCAGCCTTAAGACATGTTTTAAAATGCTTCTTTGGTGGGTGGCACAATTAGTACTGCAGGTTCATTAGTAGCATGTATTTAATGGCCCTGGATACCAGGTAGTTCCATATGTTAGAGACTTATAAGTTAATTAAATGTGACAATCAGCTGTAGGCCAAGTGTACCATGTTTTATGGAGAGATCACAAGCACTTTGTACCTGGCTAGCAGTGGTACAGTGTAAAGATTCCTAATGCCAACAAAAACAAGTTCAGAAAGCTGAAGGGGTGAAGGCAAAATGATGATTAGGGGTGAGTCTGCAGACAGGGCAAAGTCAAGCATTGGGTTTCTGCCAAGCCCTCTGTAGAAGGGATTAAAAGAAATGCTGTTCCCAATGCAGTTTTGATTACTGTTTGGTATACTAGTTTTGCCACCTGTGTCTTGTGTATATATTTGACATTCAAACCAATGACATATTATCATCAAAAGCATTATGGATTCACAATATTGGTCCACATTATGATGTTGGGCAGACCGCAACTGACCTACAGTCAGTTGCTGTCCGCCCTACACCTGTCCCTGCGACCCACCAGCTGCATTCTGATGCGCTGGGCAAAATCATCAGGCAGAGGAACCTTCTGAATCAGAAATGTTCACAATCCCATAATGACAACAGAGCTCGCCTTGGCTCTGCTGTCTGGATTATGATGTGACTTTCCGACAGCCTTTCAATGCTGGCCTTTCTGACATGGCCCCTCTCTCCCCTGGCCCTCTGCTAAGAGGCCTGGGGGGCATCTATGGTAACCCCCTAAGCATCCCTGCACTGTGAAAACACACCACAAAACAACCCATAATTGCATAAGAAAAATTGGGTACTTTTTAGAAAATAAAACAAGAGCAAAATGCCAAAAATCCAATCAGTAGACCTGGAGATATTCTATTTGCGATGTTTAAGTAACAATAGAGCCAAAAAGCACAAAGCGCCAACTGAAGATATCTGGTCGCACCAGATCGGGACAAAGTCACAAGCTCAGGTGACAGCGATGGAGTGCAGGCCTGCTACAGCAGAAGTGATGCATCAGTTCCAACATGCAGTGGACTGTGATATGTTGTAATTGAGGATCCGCCTGGGCTAGGGAGGTGAAGTACGGTGACGAGTAAAAGGTGCACAGTTCAGGTGATGCATCGTTCCTGAAGAGCTGTGAGGCTAGAATGCAGAGTCCATCCTTGTTATCGAGGCTGCTGTTGCAGAGGGCTGCAATACCTGTGCCTTCCCTGTCATGGCTTCAGACTAACTCCAGGGAGTATACAGCCCTATGTCTGGAGGCAGGGCACAGCCTATTCAAGTATCAGTGAGGAGACTGTGCCCAGCTCCTCCATACCATCCTGCCAATGATGGCCCATCCAGGCACCTCTAAGCTCCCTATTGTGCATTGCCGTCCAGGAGGAATACACAAACTCGACTGTCAGCTACACCCAGTCATGGGACCAGAGACAGACTACAGGCACTAAATGGCTTAGGCTGGAAAATGCCAGCTTCCTAACCATACAAAAAATAAAACAAACAAGGTGATGGACGGAATGTTTCAAATTGGCAAGACATTCACCCCCAGTCACAGATCTGGGTTTAATCCATTGTTATTTTGCTCACCACACCACCCCAGTTCAGACATGCAAATCAGTCTTGACCCTGTGCCTCATAAGAACAGTCCAGCCGGAACTGCCAAGCCATGTCTTCCCTGGACCGGAATCAAGCATCCTAGGACCAGTTTCTGGCTATCAGCCGTCATGAGCCAGGATAGCTTGACTCCAGTGGCGTAGTGAGCACGGGACCCATGTCTTGGAATACCCTTCCCACATAGGGTGAACAGCAAAACATACAAGGTGATGGACGAAATGTTGCACATTGGCAAAACATTCACCCCCAGTCACAGATCTGGGTTTAATCCATTGTTATTTTGCTCACTACGCCATGCCAGTTCAGACATGGCCATATGCAAATCAGTCTTGACCCTGTGCCTCATTGGAACAGTCCAGCCTGAATTGCCAAGCCATGTCTTCCCTGGACCGGAATCAAGCATCCTAGGACCGGTTTCTGGCTATCAGCCGTCATCAGCCAGGATAGCTTGACTCCAGTAGCATAGTGAGCACGGGACCCACGTTTGGGCACACCCTTCCCACATAGGGCGAACAGCAAAACACACAAGGTGATGGACGGAATGTTTCACATTGGCAAAACATTCACCCCCAGTCACAGATCTGGGTTTAATCTATCGTTACTTTGCTCTCCACACCACCCCAGTTCAGACAGGGCTAAATGCAAATCAGTCTTGAACCAGTGCCTCATGGGAACAGTCCAGCCCAAACTGCCAAGCCATGTCTTCCCTGGACCGGAATCAAGCATCCTAGGACCAGTTTTTGGCTATCAGCCGTCATGAGCCAGGATAGCTTGACTCCAGTGGCGTAGTGAGCACGGGACCCATGTCTGGGAATACCCTTCCCACATAGGGTGAACAGCAAAACATACAAAGTGATGGACGAACTGTTGCACATTTGCAAAACATTCACCCCCAGTCACAGATCTGGGTTTAATCCATTGTTATTTTGCTCACTACGCCATGCCAGTTCAGACATGGCCATATGCAAATCAGTCTTGACCCTGTGCCTCATTGGAACAGTCCAGCCTGAATTGCCAAGCCATGTCTTCCCTGGACCGGAATCAAGCATCCTAGGACCGGTTTCTGGCTATCAGCTGTCATCAGCCATGATAGCGTTACTCCAGTGGGGTAGTGAGCACGGGACCCACGTCTGGGCATACCCTTCCCACATAGGGCGAACAGCAAAAAACACAAGGTGATGGACGGAATGTTGCACATTGGCAAAACATTCACCCCCAGTCACGGATCTGGGTTTAATCCATCGTTATTTTGCTCACCACGCCACCCCAGTTCAGACCATGACATTTGAGATATTGTAATTTAAAATCTAACTTCACCATAAGTTAAGGTTTTAAATTAGGATTTCAGAGACACCAAGCATGAACTGGTTATCTATTCCCATTTCCACATTATACTTTTAAAATGCAATATGTTAATTCTAATGTAATCCTATGGGAGAGGTAAACCTTGCTGTGGTGAAAACAACTTAAGAGTTTTTCACTACCAGGAGATATCAAACTTAAAAGCACATGCCCACTTTTTTCTTCCACTACACCCAACGTTTTGGGCTGTTCACGGCAGCATTGAGATTGCCTTAGTACGCTTTTATTTTCAAAATTCTTTTTATTAGGCCCAGAAACAAAACACAGCATGACTGTACATCACAGTAATAAAGATAAGGCAACATTTCCCCTGGCTGTCAAACTTTCTATCAGGGTTACAGTGTCCACAATGAGGGGAACATGCTTATTAACCTCTGCAAATGCCAGCTCAACTTGCCATTCTTATATTTTATATATCCAGAGATCTAGAACTGTATGCCCCCTCCCAACTCCGCCCTCCTCCCACCCCCATACCCCCCACAACAAAATAACAACAAGGGAGTCAGACTATGGATAATTCATGCACTGGACTCTGAGTCTAACATATATGTCTGTTGCCGCTATGTGAACTTCCAATGTCTGGTCAACTATTCAGAGTGGCCAAATGCCCCTCGCCTAGAACTGGAATAGGTGCAGGTCGCACAGCCAGGGAGGGAAAACCGCCAAAGAAAGGCCACTTGAGGGATAAGCGACGAGAGGTCCCCATTTATTTTCAAAGTTTTTTTAATCATCTCTAAAAATACCAGCCATCCTCTCCATGGTCAAAATCTTCAAGAGACGTGAGTGGAAATTGTGATAAGCTGGTATTCCTCAACAGAGAGGAGTAGCTTTTTCTTGTTCATTTCTTTGGAATGGTAATGGTAAATCCTCCTTACTGGTGAGGTTGGATTTAACATTACTGTTTTAGAAATGCCACTTTCAGAAAGTGGACATTTCTCTGCACTTACTTCTCTGTGTGCCTGACAGCCTGTCTCCAAAACACATCTATGGTGGGTGACAGCTACAACACAGGTAAGATGGGTTTGTCTGAGTGTAGTGTAGTTCTTATGTTCCCAATAAGCTGTGCACATTGGAATAATATATCCTATATATGTGACTTAGGACATATGTCTAATAGGTCTCTATCGAATATATTAAACTTAATTGTGAGTGCCAGCTAGCTCAGAGGTCACTAGAAACTTTCTCTAATTCACAAGAAGGGATTTATTTTCTGACAACCGAATAAACATGACAAGTTTGTTTCCCCAAGATAAAACTGATCTTCAGAGTCGTGAAAACAATAGATAGATATTTTACTCAGTCATTCGTGCACGCTTCGTTTCACCAGAGGTGCAGAGAAATAGAGAGACGGGGATTGTCAAAAAAAGTATTAATTGAACAGTCTTCTTTCTCAAGCAGAAGAAATGAACTGCTACAATCGTAATACTGGTTACAAAGTATAATGCGTACAGTAAGAAGAGTATTATAAGATAATACTGTAAAAGCATTGTATGGTTCCTAGACCATAAATAAGTACATACATAAATACCAAAAGCTAAAAAGTACTAAACTGGTGCTTCTAAAATATGTCTACCCCGATGTACCTAACCTAAGTCTAGTACGAGGGAAGAAGTTAGTATGGTGTAGCATAAGGTTTGTATTCTTTTGCCAAAAATCTATCCAAGATTTCCCTTAGGGTCTAATCAGCTCCGTAACATTGTTTAGAATGAAGGAGGTCTGGTATCTCTCTGTCTCAGGACTCGATTTCCAACCCACAAGGGTAGGTTGGAAACACTGGCACTGGATTTCTCGACCAGAGAAAAGACAGCATCTCTCTCAGTGCATCTGCTGGAGGGTCGGTTTCCTTCAGCACTTGCTGTAGCAGGATGCGTCAGGCAAGTAGATAGTCGAACTGCTCCAAACCACCATTTGTTGGCTATGGCAAGTGTGGGCATATTTATACCTTGAAGGTGCTGAGTTTGACGTAAAGGTGGACATAATACGTCATCAAAGAGTCTCAGTTCTTTGAAATTTCTATGAGTTCTTGGACAAATCAATATTCAAGCAAGGGGAAGTCCCTAGCTGGTGAAGCAGAGTTTTCCAAGAAATCGTTGTGGATTTTCGGAACTAGTGGAAGTAGCCATGCCTTATTTGGACTGCATTAGCTATGTCTAAATATGGTTATGATTTCTAAGACTATATAAGGATATGGTGATTAATACCTATATAAGGAGTTGAATCGGGAAAATTACACTAGGGTCCTAAAATGCTGTACAACATGAGTACCAATCTATATACATCTATATTCTGATAGCCAGGCCTGGGCAAGATGGAAGGGGGGGGCTAACACTTCACAACAATATAATCTAATAACTCAATTCATTGGTCCGTACATAAATGTTTAGTTACTTAAAAAAATGACATTAGAAATGAAGATGTCTATGGGAGTTCTAATAAAAAATAGTATCACAGTGATATGAAAAAAAATGACGAGATGAACTGTATCCATCAGAAAGTATGTGTGTAAAATGTTAGTATGAAATGTTTTGGGCAGTAAGAGAACATTTATTTAGTACCCCTTTATTCCATTGTGTAGTTTATAGAAAAATAACAGTATAGTATTGTTGAAAATTGTAAAGAGGAATGTATTTAAAGCTGTGAATGCTTTAAATGACTAAGCACCATGTGCACAGTAGATATATCTATGATATTTGCATTCTGGGAGTTGTAGCACTTTTGGTCAAATTATTAAACAGGAGTAGTTTAGTCACAAGTAAAACATAAGAAAATGTTCTGCACCTGTATATGTATTATAAAGTAGTAATATGTGTTAGGTATGTAGTAGGAAGTGATGGTCAATGTGTTTTTATTTATATGAATGGTTTACATATGCTTAGATTGTTTGATGTATTTCTAAGGTTGCAGATAGTTATACATAATGTGGGACTCTTAAGTTTAGTTAAAGATGTAGAGAACTATAGATGTTTTGAAAGATGACTTGAAGGTATATATCTATTATGGAATCACATATATGTTTACATGGTGATCTATGTTCTTTAAGGCTAATGAAAATTTCATGTATGTCGTGAGGGAGGTGTATCTCCTTAAATATGCTCAGTGTAAAATTGAGGAGAATTTATAGTGCAGAATGTTTGTTGAGAGTGCTACCTTCATTTGGCGTCTCACTTTCCTTTGAGAAATGCTGAATATATGTTTTAAACAAACAAGGAAAATTTGAGAAATGATGGAGGTATGCCATTAAGAAAAGTTTGTGTACTTTGAAAAAGTGAGACTTGTTATTTTTAGTTTTAGAAACTTAGGGCCTCATTAGGATGGAGGATTTTCCGCATCCTCCGGGCCGACGGAAGCCACCGCCGGCCCGGAGGATGCGGAAAATCCTCTGCGGACCCACCAAAGACCCACCGCCACATTAGGATGGCTGGTGGGTCCTGGTTTCCGTCCGCAGCTTTTCTGCCGCGGTTGGCTTACAACCGCGGCGGAAAAGCACTAATATGGTGACGGTGTCTCTAATACACCGTCAGCCAGATTAGGATGGGCTCTGAAACATGCTTTTCCGTGGCGGCTTTTCCGCTGTGAAAAAGCATGTATAACTTCACTGCGGGGGCCCGTTGTGGGCCCCCTAGGTGAAGGGGGGGTGCACATGGGGAGTACCTATGGTACCCTCCTGCATTTGTATGCAGAAAGCGGCAGGCACCGCGCGGTGCCTGCCACTTTCTACATACAAATGCAATGCGTGCATTTTTAACATTGCTGCGGGTGCAGCTTGAAGCCGCACCCGCCGCAATGTTGAAATAGAGGATGTGACCGCCAGGGTGGCGGTCACATCCTAATTGCACAGGAGGGAACTCCGCAACCCATGCAGAAGTTCCCTCCTACTCTAGGGTGGCAGACGGACTCAGGTCCGTCCGCCATCATAATGTGCCCCTAAGTGATGTGTGTGCATGGTGAGGAGTAATAGGGCAATGTGTGCTTGTAGAGAGGTGTGTATCCAACATATATGAAGTGTGATATCTATACTTTTTTCCCAGATCTGTGACTGGGGATGAGTGTCTGAAAAGTTTCTGTTCTCTATCCATCAGCTCCTTGTGTTTGATTTGTTCACCCTAAGTTGGCAGGGTAAGCCCAGACGTGAGTCCCTTTCTCACTTTGCCACTGGATTCAAGTGAGCCTGGCTGATGAGGGGTGTTACCCTGAAACTGGTCCCAGGATGCTTGGTTTGGGTTCAGGGAAGGCCTGGTTTGGCAGTTCGGGCTGGGCTGTTCCCATGAGGCACAGGATAAAGACTGATTTGCATATAGCTGGGTCTGAACTGAGTTGGCGTAGTGAGCTAAAGAACAATGATGGATTCAACCCAGATCTGTGACTGGGGTGATTGTCTAAAAAGTTTCGGAGCTCCGTCCTTCATCTCCTTGTGTTTGCTTTGTTTGCCCTAAATTGGCAGGGTATGCCCAGATGTGGGTCCCTTGCTCACTTTACCACTGGATTCAAGCTAGCCTGGTTGATGAGGGGTGCTACCCCGAAACCGGTCCAATGATGCTTGTTTCCGGTTCAGGGAAGACCTGGCTTGGCAGTGTGGGCTGGATTGTTCCCATGAGGCACAGGGTCAAGTCTGATTTGCATATAGCTGGGTGTGAACAGAGGTGCTGAAGTGAGCTAAAGAACGATGATGAAGTCAACTCAGATCTGTGCCTGGGGGTGAGTGTCTGAAAAAGGTCAGCGCTTTGTCCATCATCTTTTTGTGCCTGTTTCATCCATACTTTTCTGACACATAGGACATTAGAAAAGGATAGATACACTAAAACAGATAGTGTACAACTGTCAGAATAAGGTAAACATTGAGTTACAGATATAGTCACAATTGTTATGTCTGTAACAGCAATGGAGATACTTTACAGTCACATAAGCATTACTCAGGCACTCATTCAATGGCTCAGCCACTACTCCGGCAGTTATCAAATCACTTGCGCATTATGTACAGACTTATTCCATCACCCAGGCACTACACATGCACTCTTCCAATCACAGAGGCACAGTTTGTTCACTCATTGAACTATGCAGGCAACACCCATGCATTCATCCAATCACCCAGGAACTCTCCATTCACATACAGTCACTAAAGCTGTACCTATGCAGTTATTCAAACACCCATGCTCAACCCATGCACTCATCCAAGCACTCACTTATAACCCATGTCTTCCTCCAAATACTGTGGCACAACTATGCACTCATCCAAACACTCAGGTACTAGTCATGCGCATTACAAGACCCTTATTCATTCATTCATTCATTCATTCATTCATCCAATTACACAGGAAGTGCAATGCTTTGAACCTACCACCCGTTCAATATCTATGCTCTCATCCAATTACTGAGGCAATACACACTAATATAATCACCAGAGCAGAAAACTTGCTTTTATCCAATCACTCAGATTTTAACAATGGACTTATACAATTACTCAGACAATAGTCATGCACTAATGTAATCAACCAGGCACTATCCAGGCAATACACATGTAGTTTTGTAATCACCAAGGAACTACCTGTTTAATTAACCAAAAACAAATGAGCTTCAGTGATGTACTCATTCAATCACTGAAACACTACTCAAGCACTCATGCAATCTGCCAGGTGCGATTTATGCACAATGGCGTAAGCACTATGAAAGCACTGAATACATTACGTTAATGCTACGCATGTAGTCCTGTTATCACCCAGGGACTACAGTAGCACTCATTTAATCATCCAAGTACCAGCTGTGCATATATTGAATTACTGAGGCATTAGTTAATCACTTATCTAATCATTCTAGCATTACTCATTCACTCATCCAAACACTCAGATAGCAGCAATATAGTCATGTGAATACATTGGCACTAACAATGCAGATACAGAACCTCGATGTAGTTCCTACATACTCAGGGATTCCTCCAGGCACTACCTATGTTCTGAGGGAATCATCTAGGCACTATCTATGCACTCATCCAATCATCCAGGTATTATTGTTGTACTGAACCACAAACACATGTATTGACAAGTTTTAGTGCAGAATATGTACTCTTTTAGACCCATCTGGTGAATTATATATGTACACTGTCCCATACTATTTGCATGTATTCGGAAGAATTAGTGAGCTATATGCTGTGATACAGATTAATGTACAGATTTGTATGTGCAGTGTTTCTCAAAATTTGAATCTGACAAGTAGAAAAGTACTGAAACACTACATCTACCAGTGATACAGTTGTAGGGAGGCACAGAATTAGCTCTTATGTTGTGTTTTCGGATTTACAGTATTGAGACACTGTGTATACTTTTACATTTTGGATTACGTTTATGTTAAAATGTACTACAAAATGGATAAAGTGGTCTTTTAGCATATATAGGTGAGGACTAGGATATGGTGCAGCTGTGTTGTAGAAGAGGATGCTATAATATTAAAAGATAACTAATAAAGTAAGTTTTGTGTTTTGGGGTTGAGTTTGGTACATTGAAGTTAGTGCTTGTCATTATGTAGGTAGCTTCACCTGTAGATTTAAAGTTGCAACTTAACTTAATAACAGTTTTTGTGTTATATGTAAGTAAGTAGTAAAGTAGCTTGTACATTGGCTAGAATTACAATTAAAATACTCTTATTATTCTTAACAGAACAATATCTGCATGACTATTGACAGAACGACTACAAAAGCTTGGAGGAAAGGGGAACAGAAGCAACTAAAGAATCTATGCAAAACTAAGACCCAAAAGGGACACAATTAAGAAAAGGTGTTGAAAGACAAAAGAGCTGCTGGTAAGAGGACAAAGTCATTTCTTAAAAAGATATGTGGACATTTCTAAAGATTGCAAAGTAATGAAAACACAATTCAAACTATGAGACAAAATCTATAAAACAAGAACAGGAAAGAACTTAACAAAGATGGACGCACCTTAACCAGGAGCCAGAAGCATTTTAAGAAAATCAGAGCCAGGATGTTTCTTAGTTTAGTAGTAATAAATCTACTGAGAACTATGAAAAATTATAGAAGAAGAGAGGCACTGAAAAAGAAAGAACAAGCTGAGAGAGTAGTTGATAAGGCCTTTGCTTTGAAGAGGAATGTTGTACCTTGTACATGAAGACACTGGTAGCCAGGTTGTAAGATTCTGAAGTCTTCTTTATTAATCCATGTCTTGCAGTATTAAACAAGGATCAGCAATGTACAACTCTTAACCCAGCTCTAGTAACTCCTACGCCATTGATGCATTAATAGCCTTCCAGCACTCACAACCAGAAGAGTCTTATGCTTGTAACATATAAAATGTCCTTATTTGTGCTTTCCATGTGTCAGCAAAACACCAATCTTTGATGAACCACACAGCTCCTGTGTGGTACATGTGAAATCATTCACAGCATTTAGACTTTAACTCACAGCTGCGTGGTACATGTGAAATCATTCACAGAGTTTAGTCTATAACTCTCACTTGTGCAGCCACTTATTCCTACACGCTGTAGATACATCAAAACAGCAGATACTAAAGGAAGTGGTAGGGTGAATATTAAATCATTCATACCCTAACATACAGACCATACCTGTGGTCAAGTTCATGGAGTAATATCAGGCAGGATACAGGTTGGGGCTGTCCGATGACAGGACACTGGTGGGGCTGGCTTGCCTTTACCTCCATTCAGGTACTTTTATTTTCCTTTCTTTTTTCTTTGTAGTTGCGCCGGTTTCTATGTAGTCTCTGGGTTTCTGTTCAATCCATAAGTACGCTTGGGTCCAGGTCCGCTTGTTGCCAAAAATATGTTGTACCTTGTACATGAAGACACTGGTAACCAGATTGTAAGATTCTGCGGACTTCTTTATTAATCCATGTGTTGCAGTATTAAACAAGGATCATACATGTATAACTCTTAACCCAGCTCTAGTAACTCCTACGCAAGCCCCACCAGGAACAGCCTGCCTAGCTGCTCAGCCCATCTCCAATTGTCACCACTCATCCACACGGCACCCAGGCATTCGATTCATCACAGTCACACCAACATTCACTCACCATATCTCACTCTGGCTGAGCAGCTAGGAGGACCTAGGCTGATTCACATATGAATATAAACCTTAGGATATAACAAGGAAGCTTATCATTTTCATCATAAATAGAAGGAAGACTCTTGATAAAATGGTTTTGTGCACGAGGTGACAAAACCAGAAAGAAATTAGTGAATGGAAGTAACTTTTGTATAGTTGTTACATACTTCTACTACAAAGACTTTCTTTAATGACGAAAGCTATTTACAGGATAAAAGATTCGTTTATGCTATTGACTGAAGAGGATGATGTTATGAAATGATAAATGGTACTCCGATAGCAAAAGAGGTGACAGTACCTAGAAATGTAGAACACGTTATTGGAGACGAGGTACAAGGAAAGCATAGTGAGATGCCTGTATATACATGGAATTATAGTAGGGATTGTAGTATTCAACACCAATCCATTCATATATTAAGGACATTTCCACATACCTTTTAAAGGCAACGTTTAAAACTCAAAATAAATACTTTACAAGGATTGGATCCATGCAAGATTAGAACGCATTGCCCATTTGCAGGGACACTTGCAAGCTTGTTTATCAAAGAAAGCGTGCCAAAGCAACTTTCATATTTTCAGGATGTTAGGTGTACATCACTCAACAATGCAAACTTTAGGTAGTAGGGAGTACTGTGTGATAACTTGTGTTTTATGTTTACAAGAAATGAATAGAGCACTTTTGCAGGGTTCTGTGGCAGATGACATGCAGTTTTGTTTCTTTGGCCCTGAGCAGGATTCTAGGGTGTGTTTGCACAGTGGTAAAAGAGAGGGGGTGGGGTCTGAGGTGACATGTGTGCAAACCTGCCCTGTGTAGCGTTTTAAGTTAGGGAATTAATTCCCCTTCAATCCTAAGGGCCCCTGGGGGCCAACTATCTCACCAGGTGCCTCCAGTAAGCGCCACAGTCCTGTGTTGCATAGCTGCCCCAGGCCATGCCCTCTTTTACACCTCTCTGCAACGCAGCTCTGTGGTGCTTACTCGAGGTACCTGGTGGGCTTGTTGCACCCCAGGTACCCTCAGGGTTCATGGGGAATTTATCCCTCAATTTACAATGCGCCAGGGGCCACATTTGCAGAGTGTTGGAGAAAAGTGGCATAGCCTTTGTCTACCTCTCACCAATCCCACTGCGTGGGGCTTACTGGAGGTAAAAGGTAGGCTAGTTGGCCCCTAAATGACCCCCAGCAGTGAAGGGGAGTTCCATCCAATAGCGTGCCTGGGTGTGCGTTTGTAGAGTGCTGGGCAAAGTGGGCATGGCCTGGTATGAGTACTTACCAATGCTGCTGTGTGGGAATGACTGGAGGAAATAGTTTGGGAAGTTGGCCCCCAAGGATGTCCTCAGTGGCCAACTACCCCTCTTGTTACCTCCAGTAAGTACCACACAGTGGGATTGCTAAGATGTCTTTGGAGGCCATGGCCCCCTTTCTCAACCACTCTGCAAACATGCTTCGTGGCAGACTACGAGATGCAGCAGAATTCCTGAGCGTTGGTTGGACGCCCATCAACCTTTCTCCACCAATCTGCAAACGTGACTACTAGTTAAAGCAGCATATTTCTGCACCTCTGACGTGAGGTAGTTTTCATCCGCATGCCCTATTATGTACTTGGGCCTTATAGAGGATGTCATGCTAATCACGGGGGTACCCCAAGGCATAGTGTTCCCTAGTGTATGTAGGTGTTTTCACTGTCTTTTATGTGTCTTTCAGCATAGCACTGGCTCTTGGCTCTGAAAAAGTTGTGGGCACAGGAGGATTTTGAAACAAGGCCTCTTTCTGCTCCTCTGTTGGTTCTTTCTGCACATGTCTTGCTTGTTCCTGCACTTTTCTAAGTCTTTGTGGACTTCTGTTGCTTCTTTCTGCATTTCTTTTGCTTCTTTCTGTGTGTTTTTTCTTCTTTCTTCACAAGTCCTACCTCTGTAAGCATAGTTACTAGCATTTAAAAATCCTTAGAAATTCACTTAAAAACCATAGGTTTCAGGCATGTTATAGTTTGAAATGAGCATTTAAAAAACCTTTGAAATTCACTGAAAAAATCATAGGTTGCAGGAACGTTATAGTTAAAAATTAGCATTTTCAAAAACCTTTGAAATTCACTGAAAAAACCATAAGTTTCAGGCATGTTATAGTAAGAAATTAGTATTTAAAAAAACGTAGATATTCACTGAAAAAACCATAGGTTTCAGGGCCATTATAGTTAGTTGGACATTTCACTAGTACAAAACCAGTAAAATTCCCCTTTTATAGTGATGACATCAGTGATGTCATGAGTCACGTCACTGACCATGTCATGAGTGATGTGATATGTGACGTCATCAGCAGTGCATTGCAGGCGCGCATGGTATAGTTAGCTGAACTAACTATAACAGGGGAATTTCACTGGTTTTATACTAGTGAAATGTCCACCTAACTATAACGCCCCTTAAACCTATGGTTTTATCAGTGAATATATATATATATATATATATATATATATATATATATATATATATATCCAGCTCCAAATTACACCAAAGGAACGAGTTATTCTTCCAAGCGGGTGCTTAACCGTGATGGTGTCCGCGTTAACATAGCAGCTCCGAATTCCTAACGATACCCAGCCGGGTTCAGAAAGACAGCACTCACGAGCATAGCAGTGTATCAGCAAAGGGGTTTATTTAGAACAAATGTGTTTCGGGAGCGAACTCCCTTCGTCAGTATTCACATCAGAAAACAACGAGCGAAACCATTATCTATGTTTGTAAACAGTCATCAAAACAAACAATGGACTTAGCCACAAACGCAACATTAGGCGCCATCTTAGAGTGTATAATACACACATGAGCTTAATAGAACTGCTAAGAGGTCAGTTACATCACTGATGACGCCGTGTATCGGCACAAATTCAATTCTCAAAAATCAACCACATATAATAAATAAACGACACTCTGAATTTCATCACCTCAATTGTTTGGTTTTCTAGCAAAGTTTTTAAGCAGCTGGAAATGGATAAAAGCATACCTCTTTGAAGAGCTCTAATGAAGCAATACACGTGTCAGGGGTAGCTTTTATGCATTCCAGGCTGGCTTGGATGGTATTTTACCAAACCAAAGCTGTAATACGGTGCCTGGGGTGGTAAAAGGCTTTTGTAATTTTACAGCTCAGCATGGATGGCACTTAGCTAATCCTTTGCTTAAAGACTTTGCTGTATCAATGTTGAAAGACTTTGTCCTTTTCTAGTTCAGCGTGGATGGCACTCTGCCACCTGCATCCTGAGAACACCTTAACACGTTCGAAATTGCCACTTTGAGATGCCTTCCCCGGTGCAGATACTCTCATCTCTTGGCGATGGCAGCCTTAACGATGATGACAGAAGTCTGCATTGCAGAACAACCACTCATCCGAATTGACGTATTACCTCAGGTATGCATCACATCCCGACACTGGACTTTGCACTGCAAGCCCTGCTTGTAACTTACCCTGACATGGATTGTGGTTGTTGCTTGAGCAAGGCTTACACCCCAGTCAACCAGGAACACAATGTCCTTTCAAATATGAGTGTGCCAAGAGCAAAAGCCACTGGCAAGGTGGCTCGGAGTTACGCTCTCAATGTTACAATCTGAGTATACCTGTAGGTCGTAAGTTTGAATCCTTTCTTATCCTATAAGCTTGATACATGGAGTGAGATTAAGTAGTGTGATACCTTATGTTATTAATGGTATTTTTGTGGGAACTAAACACATGATTTTTGCAGACACTACTCTGCCAAGATGGGGTGTGTTTGTTATGGGTTTACCACTGATATGTAGTTATCAACAAACTTGGTTGCCTCTGCTTCCTGAAGAGAGGATGTCAAAACCATATGTGTCTGTTGTGTTGATTTGTGACCTGAGTACTATCACACATGCCCACCAATGTGCACCGCAGGATACAGAGAGCTACAAAATGGTTAGCAATGTGATGAGAAGCTCTATACTGAATGTGTCAGTGTTGGCGAGTATATATTTATAAATGTTATGGATAGCATGGGAGTTGATTGACAAAAATGTTGATTGTACATGGTAACCAGGACCCAGGGAATGTATTATAACATTTACAGTATTTTCTTGTATATGTAGTGTGTAAATAAAATACCAGTCTACTGAACGTGAGCCAGACAGACTAGAATTATGTCATAAAGGCACGTGTCTCACCCAACCCGATGTTCTGCAGATTCTTCTATGACTCAAGAATGGGGTGTCACACTGACTCAGTTTACCAGTACTTAGAGAGATGCACCAGAGAATAGTTTAACCGAATTTAGAGAGAGGCACTAGAGAATATAGTGTCACTCTTGTACCTGATGCTACTACAGAAGTGTGATTTTGTAAGAAACTTAGCCTGTGAGATAGCATCTAGAAGCAAGGACACCCCAGGGGCAATAAGACTAATTTTAGAGTGAAAGAAATACACTAGGCCAATGGGCCACTCAAGTGGTAGGAATGTAATGTGCTTTCTTGTTGGCTCTGACAAGCCAACTAGGTTTGCCACACAAAATAAACTCAGATTGCATACCAACTATTTACTTCTCTGACCCTCACTCAATTCATTCCTAAACAGTGGTGTTTCCTCCATCTCTGTCCATTCACCCCATGACATCTCTCTCCTTAAAGAACACTGTTTTCACTTCTAGTTCTTGAGCTCTCATGATGTTGCTTGCTTGTTGATTCAGATTTATACAGCGCTTCATACTCATTTAGGGGGCACCAAGGCACATTGTGGGGCACTGCAGCACATTATTTGACAAGTAGCATGCTACTCCTCTACGGATTACTTTTTTAGCATAGAGTCGAATTTACAGTGATCCCAACTGTGGACTGCTAGTAAAAACAGTTAAGCTCAATAAAATGTAACAATGGGGTTAGAGCACCACGTTTTCAAGGTCCTTCTACATGGATGCTGATAATTTCATCTATAGTGCATGTCAAATGAGTTAGTTTTCACAATCCTGTTTCAGACAGCGTGGGTTTAACTCCAGATCCTCCCAATATCAAACATAAAACTGCAAGCTCTTTCTACTTACTCTAGAGTACACTGCTTAAAAAAGGTGACAAGGCTTCCTTAGCTTAATTGACCTGCCAGTGGTTACTTGGCTAAAGAACTGAAAATCACTCAGACGTGACTGTGGATGTGGGTGAGGCATGCTTCATACTTGGTAAAAGATTACTGCCTGGAAAAAGGACTCTATTCAAAATGAAAAGGTCTTTAATGGACAACAAGAATGAAAGATAGAGCTTTTCTACAGAAAGACCCAGAAAAACATAAACGTAGGTGGATATATTTTTCAAATAATAGCAATCATTTCTTTGCTAAAGTAAATTATTGTTTAATGTTAGTCATTTTCTCCGACTTAGTAGATTGTTCTTAATTGCATATATAATTATTCTCTTGTCAATACTGGGGAATTGCCCTGTATTATTGTCATGAACATTTGGAATTGTATTTTTTAAAATTGTTACTTTAGGCTCTTGTGAACTTGTGCTAACTTCCCTAAAGTATTGTAGTATATTTCTGACTTGCTTTGGGGATGATTGCGCACACTAACATTTTCATTAATTTCTTTTTTTTAAATCCCCCCTACAATATTCATAAGAATAATATTTCATACATTTCCAGGGTGTTTTTACACTGCTTGTATTTTCTTAGCTGTGAATATATCCCTTCTGACTGAATATTTATTTTCCTTTCTGAGATTTAATTTATGTGGCACTTTATGACATTTTATCCGTCTGTTTTACAATAATGCAATATTAATTTATTTTAAAAAAAAATTGGGGAGAATTATTACTAGTAAACAAACATTACTTGCTTGCAATAATGCATATGAATTTGATGTTGTTGTATTTTCCAGAGATATTTGCTAAGGCTTTAATTTTGTTGGGAATTTAGGATACAAGAGTTTTTCTGCTGAAAAGGTTATGTTTGTTAGAGTTAGATGTTTAAATATTATGTTATATATATTTTAAAGTTTATTTATTTTGTGTTATCTTTAAGATATAGTGATTTAAAATATTACATTCTATTTACCTATTTTTTCAGTTTGTTGAGTTTGGTATCACTTTGATTCTGGTTTTTCAACTATATTAATAAAACATGAATTGGAAGGTTAATATTAATTATTTTGTTTAGGTAGCTGTTTATTTCACCTACTTCTGAAACTTTAGTTTTTTTCTTTGGGAGTGGTTTATTTCTTTCTTCTGTATCAACAGTCTGCATGAGTGTGGATTTGTTGCCATGTTGGGGTTTTTGCTGTCATTTCTTGCATGTTTGTGTACCATTTTTATATTGAAGTTTTCCATTACTAAAATGGTTGTGTTGGTTAATTCGTTTTACGTTTAATTTCATTGGTTGGTTTGTTTGTTGTATAATTTTTTTATTTTTTAGTCCTTACTTGGTAGACACTATTAATTGTGTATGTGTTAATGTTAAATGTATGCATTGTTGATGTTATATTTAAGCAAAAGCTATTAACATATTTCTTTTCCTCAAACATTCCATTTGTTTTTAATTTGGTTGTGTCTGCTGCTTTAAATCTATATTTTATTTTAGTAATATTTGAATGTTAATTTTGGGTATTTATTTTCACTCATATTTGTAAATATGTTATATTTTTTTAATTGTGTTTATATTTTGCAATACCTATTACTATGTATTGTAATGATTTTGGTTATATTTTAGGATTTATTACCCATCAATGTAGTGTATTTTAATTTCTTTTGTCTTTTTTCCTTTCATAGTAACAATATTTCTGTTGTTAATTTCTTAATTATTTTTATTTCTGTATTGTTTTGTGTCTAAAGTGGTAATGATATTTCCTATGTCTATATTTTGCTTTTAATATTTAAGTACTTTAGATATTTTTACAGCGATGTTTTGTAGTCGATATTTGTGTATTTCTTGAGTAAGTATAGGGTTGTAATATTATTGTAGCTAATATTTTTTTAGGGATATTTGTGCATTTCACTTTTGTTTTCCTTGATATTCAATCATATAACTTGTTGATGATGGCAGCAATCCTCGGACTGCCTCACAATTGTTTCATATGTGAATTCAATGTAATATAAAATAAAACAAATGGAAAGGGGCGACCATTCGGTCCCCCCGAACGTATGGCGGAGTACCACGATCCCCCCGGGAAGCCATCTTGGGCGGGGGGCGAGTCTCGGCTGGTATGCCCGAAGCGGCGTAGCCGGGGCGTGCCTTTTCCCGCCCTGGAGTGGGCTGGCCTAGACACTGACGCGGCCGGGCCACGCCCACGGGGCAGGCCGGGGCGGGTTTACGCCCGCCCTGAAGACGGATAAAAGGAGCAACAAGCCAAGGAAGCATCCTCTTGTTCCTGTGCTCTGAAGCTGCACCACCTCGCTGCACGTGAGCTCGAGACGGAACGAAGAACCAATTTTGAGCGTTGTAATCTTTCTTGTTTGTTTTACAGATACTCTGTCGGAGAATGCCTAAGAAGGCGGGAAAGCGAATGACTACCGACCAGATGCTGCGTGTTCTCATGAAGGAGGTGACCGACCTAAAGAAGCGAATGGCGGAGAAAGACGAGGAAGGGGGGCCGAAACGTCCTCTGGCGGGAGCAGCTCCAGGAGGAAAAGGCAAGAGGCCCAGAAGGGGAGCAGCTGGGGGAGATGTCCCAGTTCCCTGTACCCCACTCGAAGCACCCACTCCTGTGCCGGAGGAAGGGAATCCGATTCCCGTGGTGGTCACCCCCGTGTCCGGGGAGGATATGCCGCCCGAGCTGGCAGCACAATTAGCAGCGTGGTTGGGTAAAGGTAGCAAGGGCGCCACGGCTGACGACGCGCAGGTGTTGATGAAGCAGCTGCGGGAAACAAGGGAAGCGACGAAGGCACCATCGCCGGCTGCGGCAGTGGAGACGCCACCTGGCTCAGGTCCAGTCGCAGATACAGCTTCCGGTTCAGATAAGCGGCCATTGCCGATTGCAAGGGATGAGTCGGCACCCTCTCGAAGGGAAAAGTTGGGTCAACATGTCCCTCTGGCTATCAAAGAGAAGATATGGGCAGGGGAGTATATAAACATCTTCTCGTTGCTTACTGATCATTATGAGATGGAGCATGTTAAGAGCCAGAAGGAGCTCATGCATCCGAGTGTTTGGCGCGCAAAGATGGCCGCCTTTAAGGTAAATGAAAACATTGGTAATTGGGGCAAAGCATGGGGGGTTTTTACATCCATCTTGGGTGAACGTAGGCCCGATTTGCTGCCCGAATTGCCGATTTATCAGTCACGGATCATGGGGTATTCAGTATCTCACGAGGGCAATCATTGGTTTTGTTACGACAATATTTTCAGAAAGGCGAAAGAGCATGATAAAAACTTAACTTGGGATTGTTATGATTCTGTCTCCTGGTCCAAAATGGAGGATTCTGGTATGTTGAAGGTGCCTTTGGTAGGGAGTAACATTGGTGAATCTTCCCGCCAATATGCGGGGACGCCCTTTCGATCAGGTTCGAGTAACGACAATCACTCGAGGCCAATCGGCAACGCAGGTAAAAGGGGGGTTTGTTGGAACTTTAACAGGGGGAAATGTACGAGGCCCCAGGGGTCATGCAAATTTAGGCACGAATGTGGGGGGTGTGGGCAATCATCCCATCCTGAGTCCATGTGCAGAGCCAAAACGGGTGATAACGGGGGTAGAGGAGGCGCCAAACAGGTCTGACATAGTCCGAGGGGCGCCTTTACCTACTCCGATTGATACCATGGCAATGATCCCCTGGCTCAGCAAATACCCGGATCACGCTTCCGCTGGGGTGTTGCGGAACGGGTTTTCATATGGTTTCCGCATCCCAGTGGGGGAGTTTCAGGGTATAGCAAAATGTAAAAACCAGATATCAGTCTTACAGCATACGACCGTGGTACAGGAAAAGATCAGGAAGGAGGTGGCTCGAGGTCGAGTCGCCGGTCCATTTAATGTGCCACCAGTTGCTAACTTTGTTTGTTCCCCTTTGGGGGTGGTCCCCAAGAAGGACCCGGGTGAGTTTCGGCTGATACATAATTTATCAGCCCCACGTGGTCTTTCCGTAAACAATGCGATAGACCCGGAAGTGTGTTCGGTGCGGTACGCATCCTTCGATGAGGCCGTAGCCATATTGAATCGCCTGGGGCCCGGTGCGCTGATGGCAAAATCGGATATCGAGTCAGCGTTCCGGTTGCTCCCGGTACATCCAGACGATCAGCGTCTCCTTGGTTTCATGTTTCAGGGTCAATATTACATGGATAGGTGTATGCCGATGGGGTGCTCTATATCGTGTGCATATTTCGAAAAGTTCAGTTCCTTCCTGCAATGGGTCTTCACAAAGAAGACGGGGTTTCAACATGTGATGCATTATCTCGATGACTTTTTGTTTCTGGGGGCAGCCGGGGATCCTGAATGTGGACAGGCTTTGACTGCATTTTGTGTCTTGATGAATCAGTTTGGCGTGCCATTGGCACCAGGTAAGACTGTGGGTCCCTCGACTTGCCTCGAGTTTCTGGGGATCGAGTTCGATTCCGAAGAAGGTTGTTTTCGTTTACCAGGTGACAAAGTGTTAAGATTCAGGGCATCCCTGCAAATGTGTATAAGTGAGTCTAAGGTTAAGCTACATCAATTACAGCAATTGGTGGGACAGTTGAATTTTGCCCTAAGAGTTATACCGATGGCCCGCCCTTTTTCTCGCTCGATCGCTCAAGCCATGGTCGGCCTGAAGGAGGGTCATCATCGCACAAGGCTCTCGGCCGAGGTTCGCCAGGACATGCGCATTTGGTTGGCATTTCTGGCGGATTTCAATGGTCGAATTGTCTGGAACAAACCGGCCGTGTCCTCTGAGGAGCTGGGGCTGTGGACAGATTCGGCAGGGAGCATTGGTTTTGGTGCCATATTCGGCACTCAGTGGTCGGCACAAAAATGGCCTCAATGGTGGCATGATAATGGTCTGACAAGTAACATTGCTTTCCTAGAACTTTTTCCCATTCTGGTGGCCCTGAGAACTTGGCCCGAGGGGTTCAGAGATCACTCTGTGGTATTCTGGTCTGATAACATGACCGTGGTTGAGTGTATCAATAGCCAGGCAGCACGATGCAAATGGATTCTGAGATTGCTCAAGGAGATTGTGTTATTGTGTATGCAATTGAATGTCCTATTTAAGGCAAGACATGTCCCGGGGGTGATGAATCAGGCGGCTGATGCGCTTTCTCGTTTTCGTATGCAGGCCTTCTGGGGTTTTCTGCCCACAGCGGACCCGGTGGCAGCACCCTTTCCCGAAGCTCTCTGGTCTCTCGGTGCCCAGAACTACAGAACCTCGTGGGAGAGAGTTTAGCACCCAGGACGAGGAAGGCATATGAAGGGGCGTTCCGTTCCTATTGGGCCTTTTTGGGGGCGGCTAGTGGGGAGCTTTGGGGCCAGGAGGAGTTGGTAGTGAACTTCCTGCTGTCTTTACGTCAGGCAGGCAAATCAGTGGCTACGGCCCAGAGGCATCGGGCCGCCATTTCCTTTGTGGCTAGGGCTCATGGGATCCAGGACCCGACAGCGTCTTTCGTTGTGCAAAAAGCGCTACGTGGGTGGCAACGCCTTGAGGGTCGCAGAGTAGATGAAAGGCGCCCGATAGGTTTGGATAGGTTGGCCCTGTTATTATCTAGACTCCCTGCAACATGTTCATCCCAGTATGAAACAGTGTTATTCCGAGCCGCTTTTACGCTGGCATTCCATGGGGCTATGCGGGTAAGCGAACTAGTGGCGAGGAACAAGCAGGATGTGATGGGGGGACTGTGCCAAGAGCACGTTCAGATCAGAGGGGAGACAATGACTGTCTTGTTCGTCAGGTCCAAGACCGACCAGGGTGCGATGGGTGATTGCATAATCATACAAAGGATCCCCGGGTCCTCCATGTGCCCGGTAAGTTGTGTAGAGGAATATTTAGCACAAAGGGTGGCATCATGGGGGGGGACCTTGTTGAGACACGCTGACGCCACCCCACTGACGAGGTTTCAGTTTCAGCGGGTGCTTGCGATGTCAATTACGGCTGCGGGGTTGAACCCGGGCGAGTTTGGGACCCATTCCTTTCGGATAGGGGCTGCTACAGAGGCTACAGCCAGGGGTCTGAATGTTGAACAAGTTAAACGTGTGGGGCGTTGGTCCTCCAATTGTTATAAGAGGTATGTGCGGTTGCACATGTTGTGAAGCTGTAACGATGTACTCACGCTTCTTGTTTTTGTTTGGTTTCAGTTGCGCAAGCCTACGAGGCGGGGCGGACTATGCAGTCGACCCAACACCGGGCCAGCGGTCAGACTTCACCGGCTGTGAGAAAGGAGGTGTGGGTCGTGGGCCACTCATACGTGAGGCGTGCCGCGGACGTATTCAAAGCAGGTGACATGATTCACGTGGCTGGGGAATACGGGTACAGTATGTCCTTCTACGGAAAGGGCGGACTCTGTATTGACCAGTTTCAATCATTTTTTGAGGGTTTGCTAGGGCGGACAAGGTCACCGCCGTCTATAGTCATAGTACATCTTGGGGGCAATGATTTGGTCACCACTGGTAGACGACTTCTTCTTGAGGCGATGCTTTCCACTGTAAGTTGGTTGGCGAGGAGAGTTCCAGGGTGCACGATTGCATGGTCACATATGATCCCACGAAAAGTATGGCGGGGTGCTATTTCTGTTTCTGCTCTGAATCATTCAGTAAGAAAAATTAATAACAAAGTGAGTAGATTGTTCCGTTCCAATACACTGCATTCTATTTCGCATGGTTGTATTACTGGTGACAGTATGTATTTGGGGGATGGTGTTCATTTGTCCCGGGTGGGGAACGAGTTACTCATAGGAGACTGTATAGCTTGGCTAAAGACTTTAAGACATGACCTTTAGGTAGGAGTGTTGTGGGGGGTCCGGATAGCCGGTCAACTATCCGGCCTGTGGCGGTAAGGTCATGATCGGTGAGCACTAATTGGAAGATCCCTATGAGTGGGCGTCACCCATTACGGATGGGAGCGCTCGAGGGAGGTGGCCATTGGCCCCTCCAAGGGGAAGGCGGTCCCTTCTAAGGATGGGCCGCCGAAAGGAAAGGAAAGGCGGTCAAGGCCCCTTCCTGGGTAGGAGGGGCTACAGCCCCCTCCTGGAGAATTTCCCGGGGCCAGGACATCTGCGACGGCAGATGCGGTAAGTTGTGTGGGGTTTGGGGGGGGGTCTACGCTACCTTCTAGATTCCTCACACGAGTCCTCGAACGACCTTTAAGTGGCGTCGAGTTTATTGGGGCCCCCGTCAAGTCAAGGGAAATTGGTAGTTGCACTCGAGGTACACCTCTGTGCGGTCGCCCCTCACAAGTGAGGGGGATATTTCTGGTTAGGGATCTTGACACCGGTTACGACCTTGCCGTTGGCCCTTAAACGTTAGGATGTACAATTTCAAAATTTCAAGTTAGATGTTTTGTAGGATGTTAGTTCGGCTAGGAGAACCTTTGTATTAGAGAATATGTTAAGGTTAGCCAAACATCGCAATGTGGTAATGAAATTGTACATAATATGAAACTGTTATTTTAATGTTTTAATTTTGTTTCATATTTTAATAAATACGGCCGGGAGGGTCACTCCCTCCCGTCTTCCAAAAGTTCAGAACTGTTTCCGGTTTCCCATCCTTGGGGATTGTGTTGAGAGGGGGTGGCGGGTATCTCAGCCATATGGAAAGGGGCGACCATTCGGTCCCCCCGAACGTATGGCGGAGTACCACGATCCCCCCGGTAAGCCATCTTGGGCGGGGGGCGAGTCTCGGCTGGTATGCCCGAAGCGGCGTAGCCGGGGCGCGCCTTTTCCCGCCCTGGAGTGGGCTGGCCTAGACACTGACGCGGCCGGGCCACGCCCACGGGGCAGGCCGGGGCGGGTTTACGCCCGCCCTGAAGACGGATAAAAGGAGCAACAAGCCAAGGAAGCATCCTCTTGTTCCTGTGCTCTGAAGCTGCACCACCTCGCTGCACGTGAGCTCGAGACGGAACGAAGAGCCAATTTTAACCCACCCACCAGCCCCTGAGGACAGCAAGTGGTTTTTGAATAAAGTTTGATGTAGTAACTCTTTTGTTTGCAGGTCCGGATTATTATCGTGATGACTTTGAATATGCAATAAAGAAATAGTCAATTTGTGGTATGTTTTGCAAATAAAGTAATCCTGCTTTAGTGTTGATCAGTAGTATGTTTTAATAAAGTTGTTGCTTTTAATTGTCTTTTAAGTAGTTTAGTCATTTAGTTTAGAACTGTCGTATTTATTTTGGTCGGGCGGTAAGGTCATGATCGGTGAGCACTAATTGGAAGATCCCTATGAGTGGGCGTCACCCATTACGGATGGGAGCGCTCGAGGGAGGTGGCCATTGGCCCCTCCAAGGGGAAGGCGGTCCCTTCTAAGGATGGGCCGCCGAAAGGAAAGGAAAGGCGGTCAAGGCCCCTTCCTGGGTAGGAGGGGCTACAGCCCCCTCCTGGAGAATTTCCCGGGGCCAGGACATCTGCGACGGCAGATGCGGTAAGTTGTGTGGGGTTTGGGGGGGGGGGTCTACGCTACCTTCTAGATTCCTCACACGAGTCCTCGAACGACCTTTAAGTGGCGTCGAGTTTATTGGGGCCCCCGTCAAGTCAAGGGAAATTGGTAGTTGCACTCGAGGTACACCTCTGTGCGGTCGCCCCTCACAAGTGAGGGGGATATTTCTGGTTAGGGATCTTGACACCGGTTACGACCTTGCCGTTGGCCCTTAAACGTTAGGATGTACAATTTCAAAATTTCAAGTTAGATGTTTTGTAGGATGTTAGTTCGGCTAGGAGAACCTTTGTATTAGAGAATATGTTAAGGTTAGCCAAACATCGCAATGTGGTAATGAAATTGTACATAATATGAAACTGTTATTTTAATGTTTTAATTTTGTTTCATATTTTAATAAATACGGCCGGGAGGGTCACTCCCTCCCGTCTTCCAAAAGTTCAGAACTGTTTCCGGTTTCCCATCCTTGGGGATTGTGTTGAGAGGGGGTGGCGGGTATCTCAGCCATATGTTATGTGCTTATATTCATACTGAATACAAAATGTGTTTTATAGCTATTCATGTTGTGGGCTCTCACTTTCTAGCACAACTTCACTTCACCTTTCAAGATATGTTCCTGTTCTACCGAGGTCTGCATATATTATTTAATAGATGCATATTTGTGTTGTGGATGCAGGAAACAATACAGTCCAATGGAAAACCGTTGTGAATTACATTTTTCTTTTTTTCCTAGAGAAAATATTTTTCCCCAACCATGGAGAAATCCCTTTATTTCAGCCCCACCAAGTCACTTTCCACAGTGGGAAGAGATAACTGAGGAGTATATGAATTACCGAGAAACTTAACATATGTTTGATGGACTACCCAAACTCACTAGATATTCGAACCTGGTAAAATTAACCCTAATTATTTATCTATTTAATTATGTCTACTTTTTGTGTAGCGCCACTTCACACAGAGCAACTTAAAATGTATGCAAACCTATGTGTACGCATTGCGACAGAAGGAGGTAAATAGGCCAAAACAAGGAGAAATAAAGGAGCTAAAGCCAAGGGCAGGAAGGAGGGAAGGGGTAAAAGGGAAGGAGGGTGAGTCAACATCACAGAGCAAACTTTAAACAAATACATCGCTATGGGTGACGGCAAGTAAGAACCCTATTTTGATTCATAAGAACAACAGAGCATCTAGTTGCAAGTTTTTTCCGCCATGCCCCCTAGGTACATCTTGATAAAGTGTTTCATCAGACCGTTTTGGAATCCAGAATGTCCAAGGTTGATTTTAGACATAAGGGTAGGGAGCTGCACTTCGTTGTAAACGAACCAGAAAACGATTGCTTTACAGCTTGTGCTGTGCTGAATTTCAGTGTGCCCACAAGAACAAATTTATAAGTTAATTTCCCTATGTACCTGTAAGTATATTTTCTCACATGAAAATCTCAACACATCTAATTTTCAGTGTCATACCATCTTTTGTGAATTCAAAATGTTGGGTTTATACTTTATTGAAAGGGTTTTTAGCATTTAGAGACCACAACTGCAATGCAAAAAGCTTTCCTTGCGGGCCTTTGCCCTTTTTTCAGCGAAGAAAGAATAGCTCTTATTTTTGGAGCTATTTCCTTCGTCAAATGTATTTTTCATTTTACACCATCTGAGATTTCAGGGCTGCACAAACGCACGTCAATTTTCATGCCACAATCGTGAACTAAAATATTTGCCGCCATAGGAATCTTAGGATAAGGAACTCGAGTCGGGTGAAGGACATTTCATGCACCTGGACTCTTTAGACCTTGATATTTCAAGTCATTAAAATGTTCCATTGTCTGTTGGACTAATCATCCCCCGGAGGCCACAGCAATTAAGGGATGAAAGATAGGCCTAAATGCTCTCCAGCATTTGACTATATCTTGCCTCTTCTGCTGCACCTTCACAAATCCCCTCAGACACACTTAATCAGCTCATTAAATAACCAAGTAAGTTGTGGCCTTTTTTCCGACAACATCGACAAGACAGTACCTTCGGCAACCAAGATTTCGACACACCTGTCAATAATGAATGGTCTTCTTGAGTCGATTTCTGAATAAAAAGCAACAACCAGAGTGCTGATTTTTTTCGATGTTTTTTCTGATCTTTTTTCAGCATATTTTCTAAATGAGTGAATCTATGAAATCTGCGTAAACACGGGTAGGACTGTTTGTATTATATGATGATCAGAAAATAATATTTTCAGCATTTCACTCTATGGGGAAGATTTACAATTACTGGCGCATCCCTGCAAATTAGCAGGGATGCACCAGTAATTGTGCGCTGCAGCTCCGCCACCCATGATGTGCCGGATTAACAATGCGGCGCACCATGGGGCAAAAACGGCACAGATGCGTGACGCATCTGTGCCGTAAAGGCGGCGCATTGCTGGAGTTTGCGACGCAGCTCCAGCAATGCTCTGTGGGGCCTATTCTACCAATGCTGTCTTACGCCTGCTTCAAGCAGGCGCAGGGTTTTGACGCAGCATTGGCCTAAAAGTGACTGAGTGAAATCTTGTACATTTCACTCAGCCACTTTTAGGAGGCGTTCCTGTGCAGGAACCCCCCCTCCCACCCTCCCCCCCTGCGCCGGAACGCCTCCTTATGGCGCAGGGCTTTACAACGTGATGCATTGTAAATACCCCAAACCATGGCTCATCTTTTGGGCCGCCGCTGCGTCACAAAAGAGGCGCAAGGGGCTTGTAAATCTGCCCCCAAATATTCTAAGAGAAAAGGTGGTTGAATAAGGTGGAGGCTGTCAATATAAATATGAATTCCTCTAAGTATGCGTTGTGGCATTCTAAGTCCTTGCTATTTCAAAGTCAACTGTTGCAGCTCACATACCCAGGAGATTCAGGGCCATATTTATGACATTGTCACGCAGTGTAGGGCAGCAAAGGCACCTGTTTGCGATACACTACGCGACAGGGAAACGGCAGGAATGCCCTGTATTTAAAAGAATACAGGCATTCTTGCCTTTTCCCGTGCGCTGGATCAGTTTTGGTTTCCTAGCACCCACACAGGCACCCTTGCACATGGGCCCAGGGTGATTGTGTTGCATGCAGGATTGTTTTTATGCAGAAAGGGGTACCTTCCAGCACAAAAACAATCCAGAGAGGTATAATCCTTTATCTATGCCTGCTCCAAAATGCAGCACAAATCGAAAGAGGTAGTAACAAGGAGAAATTTCTTGGCACAGTCTAATGTTGATTGCATTTGTTTTTCAGGAGATCCATGGTGGAAAAGGGGAGTTGGGGCCTAGCTGCAAATGGCGGGCTCAGTTCGTCATGAGGCTCAGTGCTCGTGTGCTCATGACGAGCTGAGCTTGTCATGACCTTGACCACACCCAGTTACATTAGGGCCCAGCACCTGGGGTAAATCTGCACTGCACGCAAGGTGTTATTCATAGCTCTCCTGGCAACGTGATTTTGTTTGGTGCATTCCCAGGTTTACCATTTCTGGTAAATATGGGAATGCATCAAAAATCCATGGGATGGGAGAAGCATGGAAACATCCATGCAACGCCCATGGACCACTTCCCTAGTGTAGAGTAAGGCAGGGCAGCGCTTCCCGCTGTATTGTTTTTCCTGAGGTGTATGAAGCCAATCAGGGCCCGCAAAGTGGCCTTGCATGGCTTCATAAATCATTTTTTTCCGTTAAGTTGCGCATGGACAATGTTGTGTGGTTCAAGCGTGATGCAACTAGGGTCATAAATGTGGCCCATAGTCTGAAGATCATTCCTCCATGAATGATTTATGAGGCATAGTTTATGATTGTCATACAACTTCTCCTTGTTACGAAAGGTCTAGCAAGAAATGTTTTAGCTGGAAAAATGGTGTTAAAAAACTTTTATCCCCAATTATCCCAATACAGGTAGATTTTGCAGGGCTCTTATCGCTCTGAAAATTCTCTTTGCAGGATTTTTTTTTACCACATTTCATAAAAAGGACAAATTTAGTTGAAGAGACATAAGTAAAAAATACCTGTTTGGATGTGGATGGAAGCAACGGTAAACAACTATTCACTCCTAAAGTTCAAAGCTTGATTGTCTACTACTTTGACAGAAGAGGCCCCTAATAATGTGTTTCCCAAACTGTGGGTCAGAGCAGATTTTTTGTGGGTCTTGAAAGTCCAAGAAATAAATAAAGATGCCTTTGAACTCTGGGCCAGAATAATCAAGGTTTTGCATCCCGCTTACGCCATGCAAAGAGGTGCAAAGGCGACACAAGACCTAAGTGATATTTATCAAGCCATTCAAGACCACCTTGCGTGGCTCTGCATGGTTTGATATAATTGGAGTAATGCAAGGCAGTGCAAATCGCACCCTTGCATCTTTCTGCATCAGGGAGGTGTTTCATGGTTGGAGTGTGAGTGTTTCCATGCATCCACCAATGGATTTTGGCACATTCCCAGATTTACCATTACTTGTTAGACATGGGAATGCGTCAAAATGCTATGCCTTCCCAGGTGAGGTGTAATGAGGAGGAATATTTTTATTTCTCCTTACTTCTTCCTCTTTTTACATATGCTACATTCTGCAACACACGTAGAAGGAGGAAAATTCCTCTGAGGATTGTTTTTGTGCGGGAAGGTGTCCATACCTACACAAAAACAATCTTCCTTTCAATACAGGCACCCTTGCACCATGATGCATGGGTGCCTGTATTGGGGCTAGGCAGACAAAAGTGTGCCAGCACTAGGAAAGCACAGGAGTGCACCGTATAAAGTTAAGTACATTGCATTTCAGTGTTTTCCCTTTCAGGCTGCGCTCGAGGGCTTGCTGCATTGCACAACATAAACAAAATGATAAATATGGTCCTCTGAAGTTAACATGTCTGATTTGTTTAGTTTAGTTTATAGGCTTGTATAGTGCATGAATCACCATATGAAGGGTATCTCAGCGCTCTGGGATTTGCAGCAGAGTTAACAGCAATGGGCTGATCTCTAAAACAGAGCTGTTTTCAAGGCTTTCCTGAATTTACGATGGTCAGTACATTGTCTTAAGACAATAGGGAGTTTGTTCCATAGGATTGGTGCTTGATATGAGAAAGCCTTGCCTTCATTTTGTGTCTTTTTTTTCCGGGGATATTGAGCAGAGATTTAGAGCTTGATCGCAGAACCCTTTGGGGGGTGTAATGGTGTAGCCTCTTCGCCAAGTAGGAGGGTCCCTTTCGCCATATTGCTCTGTGCGTCAGGCAACAGATCTTGAACTTCACATGCTTCTGTATTGGCAGCCAATGTAGCTGGTGAAGGAAGGGGATTGCAGCTGATCTGTGGGGGCATTTAAGACTAAACGTGCTGCCGTATTTTGTATCATCTGAAGGCGGTTTAGTGAGGACTCGTTGGTTGCGATCAGTAGGGCATTACAGTAGTCTAGCTTACTCAGCACTAGGTTTTGAATCAGGGTCTTCCTTTCTCAGTAGGCCCAATACGTGGAAGCATGAGCCCTCTGTGTGTGTTACATGCATTTTCATAGTGAGGGTCTGTTCGAGATACACTCCCAAATTATTGGCTGTATTTGTGGGGGTTGGGGCGTGTCCCAGTTCTGGAGGCCACCAATGTGGTGCCCAGAGAAGTGGGGCATCTCCAAAGAGCAAGCCTTATGTTTTTCCAGCATTCAGCTGTCGGAAGTTGTTTTCCATCCATTGTGAGATTGCTAGCATGCCGGAGGAGAAGGTGTATTGGGCTGTCTGAGAAGCTTTATTGAAGGAGAAGGTGAGTTGGGTGTCGTCTGTGTAGGATATTAGGATGAACCCATTGTTCCTTAAAAGAGCTGCCAAGGGGGCTATGTAGATGTTGAGCATGGTTGGGCTTAGGCATGAACTGTGGGGTACCCCCTTGGTCAGTTCTTGCGATCGGTATGGGCCCAAGTTAATAGTCTGGGAGCGGTTGGAAAGGAAGCTGGTCATTCATTTCAGAGCCACTCCCCCGTTCTTCCTCTCCCTCGTTCTCATGAGCAAAGTCTCGTGATCAACAGTATCGAATGTGGTGGAAAGATCTAACAGCACTAGGGGAGTCGGTTGGCTCTGATCTAGGGCAAGCTTGGTGTTATCGATAACGGCCAACATTTGGGTCGAAATCCCGATTGGGTCAGGTCCAAGTAGCCAGCTGCTTCGATATGGTCGGATAGATGTTTGTTGACATGTTTTTCCAGAACTTTGCTCAGATATGGCAAGTGGGAGACAGGGCAGAGGTTTGAGAGATTTTCCATGGGCGTTTTGGTGTTTTTCCAGATTAGGAAATCTGAGCCGCCTTCCATGAGGAAGGTAGGTGACCATCCTTAAAAGATTAGTTTAGTATGAAGCAGATAGGGTCTGATAGCAGTTTAGCAAGAGATGCAGAAATTCTTGCAGGTTGGAAATCAAGAGGAGGTCCGGATTTTACTTTGCACATTATTATTTCAGTCTCCTCTTGTGTTAAAAGGGGGAGATTAAGCATAGTTTTTAGTCTAAAGCTAGGAAGGGGGCTGTGGAAATGTCTGCTGATGGGGGACATCTGGTCGAGGCAATTTTGTTATAGATAGTATCTATTTTATGTATGAAGAAGTCACTTATTTTGTCACAAAGCGATTGGGAAAAGCCTTCTACTGATTTGCATGCTGTGGGGCTGGTGAAAGTTTTCAGAATTTGGTACAGGGCTTTAGGGGTGTTTTCAGCTTGGCTGAGTTGTTGGGCTATCTGGGTTTTTCGAGCACGCTTTATGGTTTTATGATAGAGGGTGAGAGCAGCCTTATACTTTTTTGAGGTGGGTGCGGCGCCATCTTCTTTCAAGGTTTTTACACCTGATTTTTTCCTAGTACAGTTCTGAGGAGAACCAGGCTGCCTGAGTTTGTCTTGGTTTGATAGAACCAGCTTTCAATGGGGCAATCAGATCGATGGCAGCTAAGGTAAGACTTACTGAAGTGGGCTAGGCTTTCTTCAATGTTGCTATGTGTTAAGTCTCTAATGGTGGTGAAGGTTCTTGCGAAAGTATCTGGATTGACTTTGTGCCATTGTCTGCAGAAAGATTGCTTACACAGGATAGGCCGTTGTTATTCTCGGAGTCCCTGTAATTGAAAATCGATAATTGCGTGGAAAAACCAGTTAACTGACTTCGGAGCTTCAAATGTGAGGAGAGGAGAGTTAGAGAAGATGATATCTAAGGTGTGTCCTGCTACATGAGTAGAGCCATTATTTGTTTTGTTAAGATTGAGTGTAGCTAGGGCAGTCAGGAAAGACAATGTTTCTACTTGGTTGAGGCACTCGCTGTGGATGTTAAAGTCTCCCAACAGCATAAAATTGCTGGAGGAGATCAAGTGTGGGGCTATCAGCTCCATAAGTTGGAGAGACAATTCGGCTAGAGGCCCTGGGGGGCAATAAACCAATGCCCCTTTCCAGTTGTAGTGGGGTGGGAGATCTATTCTGAATATCATTATTTCGATCTGGTGATTGTTCGCTATTCTAATATAGTGATTTTTGCACTCTCATTATGAATGATGGTGATCTCCCCTCCTTTTTGGACTGCATGTTTAGCCTGTGCATCCTATACCCTTCTGGTAGGGCGATGGCGATTGCAGTGGTGTAGGTCGGCTTCATCCAAGTCTCCATAATAAAACCGACATCTGGTGAGTTGATGTCTAGCAGGTCCCACATCTTGATTGCCTGTTTGGGGAGGGATCTCACATTTCCCAGAAAGCCTTTCAGATTTTTCCAGGGTAGAGCAAGCTTGTCTTTAGGGTTCAGGGTCGAGTCTACAGGTTTCACAGCCTTCCGTAGGTCTGAGTAGGAAGTGGGATTGGGGAAGTGTGGTACAGAATGTGCTAGAGCTAAGTTTGTGCTCTGATACCTGCAGTGTGGGCATGAGAAGAGCCCTTCTAGGTCTTGGAGGTGGTGTGTTCTATCCTTGTGACAATGATGGGGAGAATAGCATTGCTTTTCTCCAATGAGTAGAAGCTCTGTCTTGGAGTAGCTGAGTTTGTGGTGCATATCATGGCCTAGATATAATTGGGCAGGGTCCCTGGTGGTGTTCTGGCATGAACAGGTGCAGACACGCTTGCTTTAGGCGCGCCGGCGGCGAGCCGGCGGCGCGCCCGCTGCACGCTCAGGTTTCAGTCTGTTTTTATGGGGAAATGAGGCGGGACTAGAGCGCTGACCTCCTACCTGCCAGGAGTACCTCTCTTCACTCAAACTGGATAGCCCGCGGTGAACCGGTAGAACTGCTCAGGGGAGGCAGACAGTTGTGTGGGTGAGTGACACTTAGTGCATGCAGTTATTAAAAGAAATATAGACAGACGTTTTTAAAACTTTGCAGTTTAAAATGAGCAGAGAGTCTTCATTGGTCAATTTCAAAGTTGTTATTCACTGTGAATCTGCTGGAGCTTACAGGTCCTAAGAGGAGGATCGACTAGCGCATGATGCCATTACTTGTTTGTGCGTGTTCGCTGCGCGCTCTGGTTTCCATCTGTTTTTATGGGGAAAGGAAGCAGGACTAGAGCGATGACCTCCTCCCTGCCAAAAGTACCTCCCTACACTCAAACGGGATAGCCTGCAGTGGACCGGGGAGAACGGCTCAGGGGAGGCAGCGAGTTGCACGGGTGAGTGACACTTATTGCATGCAGTTAATAAAAGAAATATACACAGAAGTTTTAAAAACGCCGCAGTTTAAAATGAGCAGAGAGTCTGCATTAGTCAATATCACAGTTGGCATTCATGGTGAATCAGTTGGAGCTTACAGGTCCAAAGTGGAGGAGCAGCTAGCGCACAATGCCGTTACTTGTTTGTGTGTGTCCGCACTTCATTTGCTGCACTTCAATAGCAGAGGTCAAGTGCCTGGTCAGTCTCCTGACAAATTGCTGCTTATTTTGTCACATAGAGATTGGTGTTCACAAACTCCTCTCAATTTGCAATAAGCGAAATAAAAGTAAAGTGAATTATGTGACAAAGTTTCTCAGGGTACAGTGAATATGAAAGTAAAGGCTTCAAGAAGCCACTTTTGGTGATCCACAACAAAATGTGAATATCTGTAAATGAACTGTACACATTTAGCAGTTAGGAAAGCAAAATTGACACACATTTATTTGTAATACTAAAGTTGTAACAATTTTAATGGGGTCAAAGCACATCAAAACTCTTTATTTGAAGATAACACCAATTATATCCACTGACACTTGATTTCCACATTTATGTGTATATAGTTTTATCAGTAAAAGTGTATGTCTGTGCAAATTTTGTGACCATTGTAATGGAATATGTGCTGTCTAGCAGGATGGTGACTGAGTAGAACACCCAGCAAGCTGCTCCCTTCCAGGCTGAGCGTTTCTGTCAGAGATACAGTCTTTCAAGCCAGGAGAACAGGGAAAACAAAGGGGTGTATTTACTAGGAAATGGTGCAGCATGGTGCTGCGAGCAATTTTGCAGCGCTACACTGCGTCATTTAAAAAAAGGAGGGATGAACAATATTCACAAGAATATGTCGCACACCTGTGCTTTCCATTGCGAGGCATAAAAATAGTTGCCTAGTGCCAGAGGAGACACCCTTGCACCATTTTGCAAGGGTGCCTGTTTTGCAGGGAGGATTTTTTTATGTGCTGGAAGGTGTCTTTTCCTTCACATAAACAATCAATAATTGGGATTTGCTACTTCTATGTGTGCTGCATTTTTCAGGAAACCTAGAAGTAGCAAATAGCCATTAATTAATGATTATTTTTGTGCAGGAATGGAGCCCTTCCTACAAGTAAACAATCATCCCTGCAATCACTCAAAACAATCATTAATGGTGTTTTGCTCCTTCTATGTGTGCTGCAGAATACAGTACACATAGGAAGAGAAGCAACAAGGAGAAATTAAAATATGTCTCCTCGTTGTGCCACTCTAATGCCTGCTTTTTACTGTCATTAGTTGTTGGTGCTGCTTCAGATTTACGCATTCTTGTAAATCTGGGGTAGCATCAAAATGCAATGGGTGTTGCAAGGAAATGCCCACAGCAAGACCCATTGGACAAAGGGGCTGTCTTTGCATGGCGATTTTAAGCCACTCAAAGTAGCTTAGCGCCACTTTCTAAATATGAAACGGGGCATAGCATCAATGGAGCATCTGTAGAGGTGACACTCTGGAGGTGCTATGCCATTGTAAATACGCCCCAAATTCACCTGAAGCATTTGGAGCAATTTCTGTCAGAGCCAGTCTACACATATAAACCTGTGCACGCCAAATATTCAGGTATTCCTTGCAGCAGTAGCGATATTCTCCCAGGTTTTACACTGGATGGTGGAAGCTATCAGCGGTGTAATTTGGTGGAGGACACTGAGGACAGAAAGCATGCTCCAAAAGGAATAAGTCAGCAATGAAAACAGGTGGCCACCCCTAAGCCGATTCCCCCACAATCGACTAGGAAAGGCTGGATCAAGCTCACTGGCAGCGGGAAAAGACAAAACGGTGGGCTGCGAAAGGATCGGGTAGCCCTGGGGTCAAATGCTAAAGCAGAATATAAAGTCCATAGCAATGGCGCTTGGGCAAACAGAGCATCTCAATGAAACCGCCACCACTGTCAATAGTCAAATTCTTTGTCGTCCCAGAACCAGCTCCAAGCCCCTTCAGTGTAGAAGGAAGGAAGTACTGTGCCGGTGAACATGGGGAACTGGTGGAGCTCACAGATGGTGGTTACTGTGGAGTTCAAGGCTCCAAAGCATTTACGTGACCTCCCTCCTGCATTCACTGAACGATACTGAATTGGCTTGGCAGACCTCACCAGAATTGGAGTATACCAAAAACATTCAACGATGGAACATGCAAAAGCAACCTTCCTGGTGTAGATTAGCCTGGAGGCTGCACAAACAAAAGAGAATGTATTGGAGGTAGAAATTCATGGGATGCAATGTTTCTGGGTTGGAAGGAGTTGGCCCCCCAAAAAAGCACACTAGGCAACACCATTCCATTCCATGGAGGGGGACCCCTGATGACACACAACAAGTAATTGACCCTATCAGATGCCTCAACAGTTGCAGAAGACCCTATTATTATTATTATTATAATTAAGTTTCTAAAGCGCTCAGCTACCCGTAGGTTTCCCGGCGCTAAAACCAAAAGGTGAGGGGGGAAAGTCAGAAGAGAACTATTAGATGTTGAATAGCCAGGTTTTTACTTGTCTGCGGAACCTAAGGTAGTTGGATTCAGTTCGTGTCTGATGGGGGAGAGAGTTCCAGAGTGAGGGGGCCAGCCAGGCAAAAGATCGGCCACCCATTCTGGCTTTTTTAATTCTAGGAACTGAAAGTAAGTGTTGGTTAGAAGATCGTAAATTGCGAGGGGGATGGTATAGTTGTGCCAAGGGGTTGAGATAAGGTGGAGCTAGACCAGAATTTATTCTGTGAATGATGCAAAGGGCCTTAAATTTTGTCCGATTTTCAATTCGGAGCCAGTGCAGGGAGCGAAGGGCATTGGAGGTTGAGGAAATGTTAGGTAATTTGCAGAGGAGTCGCACAGCCATGTTCTGGACTGTCTGTAATTTACGCGTCACCTCTTTACTGGCTCCCAGAAGAAGGATGTTCCCGTAGTCCAGTCTCGAGGTGATAAGGGCCTGGACCACAGTTTTCTGAGTGTCCAATGGAAGCATCCAAATGATTTTTCGCAACCATTTGATGATAGTGATGCAAGTGGATGAAGTTTTGACCACATGGTTCTTCATAGATAGTTGATCGTCAAAAATGACACAGAGGTTGCGAGCTGTTTTGGATGGGGTAGGTAAAGGGCCCATTTGAACAGGCCATTGCCGAGGTCCCCATAAGGTGGTGTTGTGACCGAACAGAAGAACCTCTGTTTTTCCCCCGTTTAGTTGCAGTTTATTGTCCAACATCCAGGCTGCGATGTTGCTCAGTCCTGTACAGAGGGAAGAGGAGGGGGAGTGAGAGTCAGAGGAAAGGGAGTAGATAACCTGGGTATCATCGGCGTACGAGTAAATAGTGAGCCCAGATTGCTCAGCAATAGTAGCCAAAGGTCTGACGTACAAATTGAATAGCAAGGGGCTCAAGATGGAACCCTGCGGCACCCCGTACGCCGATGTGAAGGTTTGAGAAGCAGAGGATGAGGAGAAAACTTGAAAGGTGCGATCTGAAAGAAAGCTAACAAACCAGTTGAGAGCTGTGCCGATGATCCCAGATGATCTGAGGGCATTGATAAGGATGGGATGGGAAACCGTATCAAATGCGGCACTCAGATCAAGTAAAATGAGTGCCACGGTTTCCCCCTTATCAACTCTAGCAGAGTGGATTCAGTTGAGAAGCCACGTCTGAACCCGGATTGAGATGGATGTAATAATCCACTTGCTTCAACGTGGGTTGACAGTTGGGAGTTGATGTGTTTTTCCATGATTTTAGAAAGCACCGGAAGAAGTGAGATTGGGCGAAAATTAGATGGAATGCTAGGGTCTGCATTAGTCTTTTTTAACAGGGGCAATATCATTGCATGTTTCCATGCAGGGGGTACTGAAGCTGTTTTAAGGGAGGTATTGAGAAGATCTACGGCATTGGTTTTATTAGATGCTGAAAAAGCTTTTGATAGGGTCTCCTGACAATAATTTGGGTTGTAATAAACAAGTATGGTATAGGGCCCAAGTACATTAAAGCAGTAAAAGCGCAATATTGCAATCCCAGAACTCAGATAACAATATTGGGACTAAATATTGATTCAACACTGTACAAGGCAAGGTTAGCCATGTTCTCCCTTATTATTTGCCTTAATTCTAGAAACTATAGGTTGCAAACTTGAGAATAATACTGGCACCCTACCAATGCCGTATCAAGGGTGGGACACAAACGTGTTGGATTATGCAGGCAATATAGCCATTGTAACCCTCGATCCAACCAAGGCTTTATTCAAAAATGAAAAAGAGGCTGGCAACATTGGGAGGTTCTCAGGGTACTCGTAAAATAGGGCTATACCCCAGCTGGTTATTAGAAGTAATGTACAGTCCAGTGACACGAGAGAGGTTGGAATGGTGGTGTGTCTAGGGGATAGTATCTCCCCAGAGATTGACCAAATAGTGGAAAATAACTTGCCTGCTACAATTAGAAATGTGAGTAAAGATTTCCTGAGGATGGATAATATGCCCTAGACTATAATCGGCGGGATTAATGTTGTAAAGATGATTTTTCTGTCAAAGTGTTATATCTTTTCCAGCCTATACCACTTGAAATTGGTTTTCACTGATTTTGAGAGTATGTTTTTCCTCGGCTTTAGCTAAAGCTGCTATTCTTATTTCATATTCTTTTACAAGATACTAGCCATGTGATGATGCAGGTAGCAGTACTGAAATCAGAATTGAATTCCAAACTTAGCCAGAAAGCTGCCCAGACATGTCAATCACATAGAAAACAAATATATGAAAGTGGAGAGAAAGTGGGCAGACAACTGGCACTTAGTACACAGCAAAAAACTGCAAGGAAAGATATCATTACTATAGTAGAAAATGGGCAGACCTTTACTCATGCAGCCGAAATTAATTCTCAGTTTCAGAGGTACTACCAGAAATTGTATACCGAGGATACTATAAGATCCGAGGAGGATACAAAAGTCTATTTAAATAACTTTCTCAGTAATTCTGAGGTCACAAAATTACTAGATGACGACACAAAGGAAGATCTTGAAAAAGAAATTACATTCACAGAAGTAGGCGCCACATTGTCATTACTGGCATCTGGCAAAGCAGCAGGTCCGGACAAGATACCGATTGAGCTATTCAAGCTTCTTAGTCATCAATTAGTACCTATTTTACACGATTTATTTCTTGGGATACAATGTAATGGTATACCTCCAATCTCTTGGGAGGAGGCTAATATAATCGTCTTTCCTAAAAAGGGAAAATCTCCTGAACAACTCACTTCGTATCGCCCCAAATCCCTTATTAATTCGGACTCTAAATTATATGCAAAAATATTAGCGCTCAGACTCAGTAGGGTCATTGAACAACTCGCTTCCCCTTGGCAGCATGGCTTCATTCCTGGGAAAGGAACCACAGAACATATTCGTAGGGCAATTGCCTTATTCGACGCCACAGCTGCCAGGGGGGAGCGATTGTCGATGATCCTACTTGACGCTGAGAAAGCTTTTGATCGTGTCACTTGGAATTTTCTCTGGGAAGTTATGAAACGTAATAATTTTGGCCCTAAATTCATTAACTCTATTAAATCAATGTATCACCGCCCCAAAGCAAAAGTTCTGGCAGCCGGACTCTTTTCTGGATATATTAATATAACAAGAGGTACTAGACAGGGGTGCCCATGCTCGCCTCTACTATTTGCATTATATATTAATTCTCTCATTCTGAAATTACTAGAAAGTACTAATATTAAACCTGTTATTAGCCATCACTTCGAAACAAAAATACTGGCTTACGCCGATGACATTGTGATTATTACATCTGAACCGATAGAGGCTATTCGTGAAATAGAGGAAGTCACTTCTGAATTTGGACTATATTCTGGATATTCTCTCAATAAAGGAAAGACGATTATTATAAGCACAGCTAACACAACCTGTATGGACCCATGAAGAACTGAAAAAGCTACATATCTGGGAATTGAACTTTGCGCAAACACTAAGCTAATCCCAAAAATCAATTTAGATCCATTACTGATAAAGATTAAGACCGATTTTGAAAGAGTTAATAACCTTCATCTTTCCATTATAGGAAGAGCCAACTATGTTAAAATGAATACGCTACCTAGATGCCTCTACTTGTTTCGAGCAATTCCATTAGCTATTAAACAAGAAACATTAATATTGATCAATTAACTTATATCTAAGTTTGTGTGGCAGAATGGAAAGATTAGAAGGTCCCTTGTGTTACTATCTCTTCCTTTTGATAAAGGCGGCCTTACTATATCCAATATGATATTATATTACTGGGCAGCACAGATAAAACAACTTACGCCTATGATTAGAGGATATGACTTAGAGAACTCAGAAGACTCTGCTGAAATACCCTCAATATATGAGCTTTTGGTAGGTCAGGAGGCAAATGGCTTACTACTGCGAAAGACCGAGACAAGAAATTATAAAGATTTAAAGGAGAAATTATGGTTAATGCTTGGAAAACTTGGAATAAAATTGCTAAATATATCCAAATTGAGAAAATTATTCGATATACACCACTTTTGCACTCTAACGCTATTCAGAGACAGGATCTAGCTGGCTTCTTAAAACAATGGGCCAAGCTAGGAATTAGGACAATAGGCGATTTTTTAATAAATGATTATGACACAACCTTCCTAGCTTTAAAAGCAAAATACAAGTTACCTAATGGTGATTTTCTAAAATTTGCTCAGATATTTGCTACATTAAAAGCCAAAGAATCTCTAATTTGCTTATATAAAATTGAAATCATGGATGTAATATCTAGATCGAACACTAGAATTGGAACTATATATAGTATTCTTTTAAGTATGAAGAATGATGATCTTGATAAAACAGAAAGAAAGTGGGCCCTAAAATTGAATAACCCGAATGTAGATATCTATAAAGTTTTAAATATGAGTAAAAAATTACTGATGGCGAGCAATCTTAAAGCACAACTATATAAAACTGTTTTTGACCTATATTTTACCCCCGCTAAATTGTTTGTGTGGGGTAAACGTGAGAATGATCTATGTCCTAGATGTACTCAAGGGCCGGCAACTCTCACTCATATGTTCTACAATTGCCCTGATCTGACTCTAGTTAAAAACATGATAAACTCCTTTTGGGAAGAAATATTCAGGCACAAAATACCAGAATCAGAAACTTTATTTTTACTCGGCCATGACCATACTTTAAATCTGAAGAAATCTGAAGAAAGATTAGTTTTTATTGGCATGGCAGTATTTAGGATAATTTTATCCGCAAGATAGAAAGACGTAGATCCTCCAAGCTTCCAGATGTGGTTAGCACGCTTTTTGGCAGTTTATAGATATGAAATTGCAATATTTGAAACAAGAGGAATACAATCTAAGTTGCGCGGGGATACACTTTGGCGGCCAATAACTGAATGGAAAAACTGTATTATCCCCAGCGGTATTGGTTGATTGTGAAAAATACTTGCAAATTATCCTAGGGTTTATTAGCCTGGCGCAATATCTAAACTTTATTTTTTGACTTCATCCTCTTTGTTTCTTTGAACTATTCTTTGAATCTTTAAACCTGCGGTTTGCTTGTACTGCTGTATTACCTGTTTTATATGTTTTATATTTCTGCTACATTATTGTATTATTGTAAATGTTTCCTGCCTTTTCGCCTAGTACAAAAATGAAGAAAAAAAAAAGAAATTGGTTTTCACTGATTGTAATTGATCAAAGAAATGATAACAAGATGGGCATACTCTAAAACCAGGAAAACCCTCAATTTTTTTACTCTTCCAAATGAAAGAGAGTGTTGAGCTGTCCCAAATTTTAAAATATAATACTGGGCTTTGGCATTGCAATATCTGGTCACCTTAATCAAAGAGATTTCTAGAATGGAAGAAATTCCCTGAGTATTGAAATTGCTTATTGGTGCAGAGCAGGAGGATGTCTAATATGGCAGGTAGAACCCAGCTACTTGAAAACAACAAGATTCAAGACCATGTAGGGAGATTTAAAAATCGAGCTAGCATTATGAAGGAAAATTGGGTTGGGTTAATTGAATTTATACACTCCTGTATATGACAATTCCTGTCTCACTGGTATCGTTTGGGATTCTTACATGTTGCAATGGAAAAGCAGGAGTCTTTGCAGGCTCGGGGACTTCAATAATGAACTACGCTTTATCACCTTCAAGGAAATCAGATTAAAGTTTTAGCTTAGTCAGGGGGAATTCTTTAAATATCTGCAAATTTGAGATTTCCTAATCAAGAAGGTAGGGGGACCCCAGGAGTTGTCTAAAATAGAACTCATGGATCTCTTGGCGAGAGGAACAAAATGTATTATTGGTCAGACATGTGTGGTTCTACATTCTCTCTCAAAGGTTGATGTAGAAAAACAATTTCTGAAATTGCAGGAGAAGCTAGGGGTCAGAGAAAGCTCATTCTGTGAGTCACTGCAACTAGGTAATTCAATATTGTCAGCCAACTTAGCGGCTCAACATTATGAAACCATTTTTGACCTATACAATACCTCTGGGAAGATAGTTAAATGGGGGTGAAACAGACGCTAGAAGGCCAAGATGCCAATGTTTGCAGGCGGACTTGTTACACATGTTTGGGAGCTGCCACATGTTCATTTTTTGGGGATATTCATAGGGAAGAAGTCCCCAACTCAGCCAAGCTCCTTATGTTTGTTTCTATGGCGATACAACATTTATGCAGAGCATCTGCCTGGCTCGATCAATCTTCACCCTCTTTCCAGCAATAGGTTGCAAGTCTCCTGGCAATTTATAATCTAGAAATATTGCTATATTCTGATAAGGGGAGGAAAGCCAGGGCAAAAGGGAAATGAATATGGGCTTCTCCCCATATCAACTGGATTGCAGAACAACAAACTAGGAGTTTCATGACATAGAGGAGAGTTGCAATGTGATTGTAGATTTTATAGAGATTTATAGAGCATGGTATGGATTAATCCTGATTAATTCTATGAAACATGCATTCTGGAAGTATAAACGTTTTTTTCAGCTTTGTCTCTGTTTTACCTTTATTTAGCAAGGATAACATGGAATGGTTTTGTATACTTTCATGGCACGAACATTTCAAATATGTGTTTTTTAGGATGTGATCCTATGCTATGTATGATCATTGATGTTATTGTTTTTCTCTGTTTAAGGGGTTGGAGGTTAAATGACAAACAATGCCATAAAAATGTGTAAATTAGGGGAAAAAAGCAAATGGTTTGTCTGTAAAAGACAGCGTGCTATCACATAATGCTTCATTTTCTTTAAAAAAATCTGCTTCACTTGATTAAAGCTAGGTGAGTTGCAGAAGTTTATTGATCTGAACATTGGGTCATGGTTTTAAAAATCTTGGGAACATCTGCTCTACTATATATCTATATCCAGAGGCAGACTTGAATATAGAATAGGGCAAAATTGATAATGATATTAAGGTTTATTCTCTTGCATGATGTAAGAAGTAGAACTATTCCAGAACCACCATCATTCCTAAACAATATGTTTACTGTCATTTTTTAGTGCAAAGAAGAGCAATGCTCATCCTTAGAAATATATGTATGCACTACAAAGCTTACTTTGAGCAGTGTTTCCAACTGGTCACTATTGGTACTCATTTCATGGCACTAAGACTTTTGTTTCACCTTGAGTACGTATGGAAGAAGGGGTGGCAGCAGGCAGAAGAATCTAGAACATTGAGAACTAGTAAACTAGCCATGATATATGTACATCCACATCTTAGGGTCAGTGTGACTTGCTGCACTAATCTAACCCTGTTCCTGACATTATTGCTTCCTCCAGCTTCCTATCCAGATCTGCAGCATCCAAAGTCAGAGAATATATGTTACGGGTTCAACATGCTTGATTGATAATGCATGCACACTCTCCAGCATTCTCATCACCTATGCCACACACTTGTGGGTATTGTGTTGTGGTTCATGTCAATGTATGGTATTTAAAAAAGGGACATATAGAAAGTTAATGTTACCATATCTCTTTAGTGACAATTCCCCAAAAGCTATATTCACTGTGGAACTCCCTGGCTGTCTTATGCTAAGATTAAAACATTAATTCTGCTAATTAAAGTTTGGGACCGCTTGAAAAATAATTCAACCTTTCTTTTCAAAATGTATTAAAATGCCAATTCATTTGGCAAGTTGGCTGTTTAATAAATTTTTAGGAAAAGTAACATATAAAAAAGAACCTTTCTCTGCCTGCTGCTCCTGCAGGCTAATCTCTCCCGCTGCTGTTAATCAATTGCTTGACCATAAGGGCTGTAAATGTCCTTCCAGGAGATACACAATGGCCCACTTTGAATAACAAGTTTATATGAATGAGCTGGAATGTCTTCTCTGAGCTAATCAGAATATTCAGGGTAGGGGCTGTTGAAAATTTGGTGGCACACCAGTGCACTACCCAAAATATTTGTCTGTGCACAATGATATGTAATCGTGCCAAATTTTGAGAAAATGTGAACTTATGCATCACTTGTAAATTAACATCACTCGTGCACCTCTGTACCCAGTCTTGTCACTTCAGTTGGCACACTACATTAACTATAACTCGCCACTCTACCATGCACTGTGTTCTGGTAAACAATATAATTCAAAATGTCATAGGTGTTTTAATTAATGCAAAGATTTCACAGGCTATACCTTATGAGATATCGAATGATATAGCTTGTGCGTAGAGTAAGGGCGAGTTATAGTTAAAGTAGTGTGGCGAGTGAGGTGACAAGACTGTGTACTGAGGTGAACAAGTGATATTAAATTAAAGGTGGTGCCTAAGTATAAATGTGAGTAATAAGTATAGCTTAAACTAATTTGAAGTAGGTGTGTTAATGAAAAATTTAACACATAGCCATATGTTTTACAGTTTTTATGTCTGTGTAGTTTAGGTGAGGTTTGTCACAAATAAGAAATAAATAAGTGCATATGTGGTGCATAAATCATAAATTTAAGAGATACCTAAAATGTTTTGTGTAGTTTAAGTTGGGTTTGTATACTAAACATAATTAATGTTTTCCTAACTATAATTTATATTTACCCTTTTTTTGTGACTATTACTTACTGGAGGTTGCTAGTAGTTAGTTATAGTTAGAACCTAGTTTCCATAGACAAAGCATTTTTTGTTCTGCTAATACGGTTTAATAAGTCTTCACACCAATCACTTCAGCTGCTGTCTGCTATGCAATTTCCCATAGGGAGTTTGAACGCGACTAAATCCTGCACCGCAGAACGGAATTACACCACGTTTTGCAGAAAGCTAGATCTTGGTCCAGAAGAATCATGTGGTGACATTTGACATTCCTGATCACAATGTGAAGACACGGGCACACATTAATAAATGTCCAACATTTTAGAAACCTGGCAATATTCAATCGCATTATCAAAAACAAACAAATGCAGCAAGGTCCTTCTCTTTACATAATTCCATGAGTAGCATCCACAATAGGCTCACAGAATTCCCACAGATATGTATTTCACTTTCCCCATATTTTAGTCCATTTTGAAGGACAGCCTCTTCCCACATAAACCACTCTCTCAGGTGTCCTATGCCAATCCAAGTCTATCTTCCAGTCCGTCAATTTGGGCTCAAGCCAGACATCCACCTACATGTTATTTTCTGCTTGGCGACAATTAATCCCAGGGTGAGCCAAAGTCACTACATAAGGGTTGCCAATCTCTGCCCATACATTTGTCACCATTTGTCTGATAGACCCAAATCACACCCACAAACACCAACTGGACAGGCAAGCGCCCTCCCCCAGTATCTCTGGAGCACCGGACAGCTTTTATAATGTGGAAAAAAGTGTCCTCAGGTCTGCACTTCCTGGGACATAATATGCTGTCTAATTTACTGATTTTAACCACTGTAGTGCTTGCATAATAACTGCGATGATGGAGTTTTATTCGCACTAATAGAAATTATGAGTGTATGGCCATCTCTCTCGGAAAAGCTAGTGCTTCTGACCATTTGTCGACCACCAAATCCTCTAAGCCTTGCTCCCAACCGTAGCCTTGCGCCCAACCCAATCTCAACTTGCCCAAAGGATCTGAAGTGTTATTTTACAATTTGCTTTAAGTGAACATGATCACCTTTCTCTGCATATATTCATCTAACTTCCAGCGGGAGGATTCAGGGAGGATTCAGGGAGGTCATCACCATTTGGAATCACTTTTTCATAGAGCATGGCAAATATGCAGATAACTGTAGGTTTCATTGGGTGCCAGATGGTAATTTTTCTGTAGTTCCAAAAAAGGAAATATATCGCCCTGCTACCACAGATTACCCACTCTGGACAAACCAATGATATCCCAATAATCATAGCCTTGTTGTGCAGCTAGGGTGCCCAACTTTATGGTATATCACAGTGAGGTGGCCTGTGTTTCCCTGCCACCCCAACCCACAGCACGAAGTGCGGTGTGCCAGAGGGCAAATGCTTTCACGGTAGGACTGGGTAAGAGTGCAATGCCTAGACTTCTAGAGATGGCTCTAAGCTAGCGCCCAGTTGCATCTTGTCCCTATCCATCCTGTATGCTGGTTCCTCACCCGTGAGGTAGACCCAGTGATTAATAGTAGTCAATTGCACCACCCAACAATAATTTTGAACATCAGGGAGGGCTATCCCACCATGATAGCATTCCCAGGTAGGTCAACGAAGGGCAATTTGAGGGGGCACCCATACCAGAGAAGAGTAGGTATTGCACTACCAATGGCTAAAATAATGGGACAGAGTAAGGAATATGTGAATGGCACACAAAAAGAAGGGCAAGGCCATCATTTTGAAGAGGGCTGCCCTTCCCAAAAGATACAGCAGTAAAGCCCTTCAATGTTGTACATCCAACTGCATTTTTGTAAGCTATGGTTCCAAACTGCACATATATAAACCTGTGGCACCTCGGTAATGAAGTGCCCTAGACATTGGAAACTATTTGGTAAGTATGTATATTAGTAAATTGTTCAAATTAATAGTGCATCGAGAGCACCAAGGATACAGCATGAATATAATCATGATACTATCAAGCGCGTTGTTAGGGTCAGCAACATAGAGTAACATATCTTCCCACCCTGTGTTCTAATTCAACCTTCTGATTGGAGGGTCAGATTGCACCAAAGCCTCAAGGGGTTACAAAACGTGAACAAAAATGAAGGGGGAAAGATATATATATATAATAGCGCACACCATCACCAGCAGTAACTAGCACAGCTTCACCTCCCACCTTGGTGCACAGCCAAAAGCGTTTCAAGCAAGATGCTCTTCGTCAGTGGCCAAAAAGGGGATGCTTGAAGTGGCAATAGATGCAACCATATTAATTTAGTTAATGAGAGGCCCGCCCCATTGGGCGCATGGCATCATGGTAAGTGTAGTCCATTAAATCGTTACCTGGACTCAAAGTTGAAATGCACACCCCAGTGGGTCCTGCCCACCTCTGCAAAATGTTAAAATAAAGTCTCCTGCATGTTAAGTTCAATATCTCCCCAAGTGGGCGAAGGGGAGCGTGAATGCGAGCCAGCTTCCCGTAGTATCCTGGTGATGAGGCTTCCTATAGAACAACCCGTGCCTGCGGTTGCGTGCACTTGGAGCCGCCGGATCATCAGCGGTACCTGTTAGCGGCCAGACCAGCCGCTATCAACAAGAAAGTATATATATACTGAAAAAACCATAGGTTTCAGGGACGGTATAGTTAGTTGGACATTTCATTTGTACAAAACCATAGAAATTCCACTATTATAGTTAGTTCAGCTAACTATAACTCGCGCCCCCCCAATGCACTGCTGATGACGTCACATATTACATCATTCATGACATGGTCAATGACATTACTGATGACATCACTGATGACAAGCGAACACCAAGAGGGGTAGAGAGGAAAGTGATAAAGCCAAAATGATAGACAAAAATAGGCACAAGTTGTGTGTTTAGGAAACTGCCCTCACTCACACAAAAATGTGTGTGACATGCTTCATCATTGGGTCTGCTTACAATACATCCTGGTGTATCCACACACAGGATGGAGCATAGGGAGGGGGAAGACAAAACAACATATAACACAAACAAAAAAGAGTGTCAGGATGTTAATCCCCTAGTGACTGGGTGCTGTGATAGAAGAACTAACTCATGGGTGCCCTAACCAATTTTTTTATTCATGAGCCCCAAGGCCAGGATTAAAAATGGTATTGGATGGGTATGCTTATGGAGAATATTAGGTTCCCCCAAGCACCCCTCCTGAAACTGCTCGTGTCAACATGTTTCAACCATTCAATTATGCGCCAAAATTGGTCGCTTCGGTCTTTTTCAGGACTTCTATCAGTCCCAGTCTCTTCCCCACCTTTCCTTATTTCAGTACATAAAAAGGTGGCAACAGGACCCCAATGGATATAACACATGTGGAGGTATATCCCACCAACAAGGGAAACAAGTACTAAAATGAAAAAACAAAAGTCACACATAAATTTCTCATGTAGTTACCAATGTCTCTCTTTATCATCTATCTGAGGTAGTAATGTTTATACTATCCCCATTACTTAGCGTTTCGACCTCCCCAATGTAGCTCACAATAGGACCCTGCATTATTCCCCGGGTCTCCCAAGTGCTGCCCAAAGTATAAAATTGACCCACATTCTAGATTATGACCATGAAGTCATAAGCAAAACCACAGGAAAAGAAACATCAGTATCATTACCGGGCATGTCATTAATTTCTGTCCCATCATAGTGACCCACCGTATCCAGAAGATATCGCACTCACCGAGTTTATCAGTGGTATACTCGAACTGGCGAGGTGCAGAGAGGGTCCCTAAGAACACAATCTGTGTTCAAAATAGAAGGTGTTATCAATCTCATGTTGTTTAATATTTGTACCAAAAAGACAATTCTCTGGTGTAAACTTCTTTCACTACAACCCTTAAAGTACTCAATCGTATCATTCAACCTCCTACAGTTGTGCCGGGAAGCCATCACCACTCCGTGTCTGTCCTCTCCTCGCTGTGCAGTGCGAGGGAAACTCTGCGGCGGTGCCATTAAAAATCTTTTACTTCCGTATCCTTCCCCCATCACTTGTCACGGGTGGTCCGGAAGCATCAGAACGTAATAGCATGTCGTTTCCCTAAGCAACCATAGCCGGTCTATTCTTTACATTCATTAGACACTCGCCTTCAACTTATGTCCAGTGGGTTTCCCAGCGCATTTTTCAAAAAGTTCTTATTTGTCAACTAACTTCGAACGGATATTCCAGTCGGTGTCCCTTCGATTTCATATGGCCATACTTAATCAATAAGGGAACTCATCCTTTGGGGACATTCATAGAAACAGTAATTTCCCTTCAAGTTCAAGTCATCGGAGTGTTGCCAGAAAAACCAATGCAAACGACATTCCACCTCAAAGAAGGACAAATTAGATTGGGGGGTATTTTTATTTGTTAATATTAGATGGAAGAAATTCAATATAACTACGCAAGGCAAACACCACATGTCTACCTCTCTTTTTAGTCTATAGTCCCTATTGTGTAATCTGTGTATATTAAAATCTGCATGCCCTGTAATTTATCGAGTCAGGGCATGCCACGGAATGTCATCATCCAATCCCCATGAGTGGCTTTTCAGGCGATACAACCACTTTTGTTCCCTCAAAAGAAGATTCTGTTTTTATCACTCGCGAACACAGTTTTTCAATGACTGTCCAATGCAGGTCCTCAACAGTATGATTTACCTCCAAATAATGAGCCGTCTGTTTGGTACTGGACCTGCCACACCTAATGGTACTCCGGTGTTACAAATAATACAGGTTTTTACTTTCCGACTCGTCATCCCCACAATAGTATTTCTGACATTGACAATTGATCAAGTATTTAACTCCCTCAGAGTTATAGTTGGTATGGGATCTCTGTTCCCAGGGATATGTGAGACCAATGTCAATGAACTTTGTGTTGCTAGTTAGGTGACACACACTACACGATCCACACCGATTGTGGCCGGTCACCGGGGGCAGAACTGTCACAGAATTTGTCACCCTCGTTGCATCTTCCTCTGTCTTGTGTGGACCAATAGGTCCTTCAAATTTTGACTCCAATTTTTCAGTACCATGCGTTTAATCTACTGGGAGGCAGTATTGAACGTGGACACGAAGACCGCTTTCTCAGTTGGTGGTCTTACTGTTTTGGTCAGCAGGAGTTCTCAATTGATGTTTAAAGCCCTCTTCCTTGCCCTCTTAATCACTTTTCCAGGGTACCCCCTCTCCAGTAGTTTGTTTGATAAAAGACCAGCTTCTTCCATGAAATCACCTTTCTCAGAAAAGTTCTGGCTAATCCGGAGAAACTGTCCTACAGGTAAATTCTCCCGCAGGGATTTGGATTGAAAGCTGTCATAGGCAAGTAAGGCATTTTTGTCCGTTGGTTTATGAAAAACTTTTGTCTGCAAGGTGCCCCCCCTAGGTTCTATCACCAAATCTAAACAAAAGGTAACCTGGCCTTGGTAATGGTGGAGGTGAAATACAACAGAGGGTTCCTTTGATTAAGCGACTGTAAGCGGGCAGAGAGACAATGGAGAGTGGCATATGATGACTCGATGAAAGAGGTCTATCATATCAAGAGACGCATCTATCATAATAGAATCCGTATTGAGAAAGCCACATACTATGCAGACAGAATCCAGAGGGCAGAGAATTCCGCCAAGGAACTGTTTAGTATATATAAGTCTCTAGCCACCCCTAAAACTGCAAGTCTAGATAAAGATCTCTCAGTAGCAGCATGCAACCGCATCGCTACTTATTTCGGAGATAAAGTGTCTAAAATCTATGCTGCTTTCCCCGAAATACCTCATGCAGCGGAAGAGCCAATAGACCTAGCAGCAGAGGAAGATGATCGTAATCGGTTACTTAACTTTATCACCCCTTCACCGGAAGAGCTAATTAAAATCTGTAGGTCTGTTAAATCTGGTTCTCCTCGAGATCCCGCACCCCCTAAAAGATTGAGTGACAGTTTGGAGACCTTGGAACCCTACATCAGGCATGTGCTAGATGTCTCCTTCCGATCCAGTTCAATACCTGAGGATTGGAAACAGGCTGTGGTGCTTCCCCTCCGCAAGAAGCCCAACATTAGCTTCGAGAATTTGGACAATTTGCGCCCCATCTCCTTGCTGCCTTATCTCTCCAAGGTAGCAGAGAAGGTGGCAAATAAACAGCTAATGACATATGTGGAGGAAGGCAACCATCTTCATCCTACCCAATTCGGGTTTCGGCCCCGTCATTCGACGGAGTCCGCCCTTCTGAGGGCTACCGAAGCCCTTAGGCAGGGTGCTGACGAGGGACAAACAATGGCGCTAATTTTATTAGACCTTAGCGCCGCGTTCGACACATTCCATCTTGCTACAGTGTCTGGACAAGGTCGGGGTGAAAGGGGCAGCGTTGAAATGGATTTATTCATTTCTCACTGGCCGGGGTTTCCAAGTGAGGCAGGGTGACCACTACTCGGAGCGAATTCCTTTGGACCGCAGGGCTCGTCCCTGAGTCCAACACTTTTCAATCTTTATGTCGCTCCGATTGCCACATTAGTAGACAGTCACGGTCTCAGCTTGGTGTCGTATGCCGACGACACGCAGTTGGTCATCTCCCTATCGCGTGCACCCGGTCTTTCGGCGGACATCTTCAGAGCATGCATGCAAGACCTGGCTGCCTGGATGTCCGCCAACTGCCTCAAGCTTAATGGGGGCAAGACCGAGGTGCTGGTCGTGGGGGGCTGCCAGTCTGCGTGGACGTCGGCATGGTGGCCATCTTCCCTGGGCCCAACACCCAATCCTTGCCAAAAAGCGAGGAATCTGGGCATTTGGTTTGATGCCGCCCTCACCTTTGGCCCTCAGATCAATCAGGTGGTAGGACAATGCTTTGGGACCCTTAAAAGCCTCAGGAAGACGCTGACGTTCTTGCCTGTGAGAGCCCGACAGACCTTGGTACATGCACTAGTCACATCGAGGATGGACTATGGCAACCTTCTCTATTTAGGAACCCTGGAGAAGAATCTCAGCCGCTTACAGCTCCTACAGAACGCTGCTGCACGATTGGTGCTTAGATTACCCAGAAGAGCTGCTTCTGCAGCGGCTCTCCGGTCCTTGCACTGGCTCCCGGTCAGAAGCAGGGTAGAATTTAAAGCACTTTGCACGTGCCATCGGATCATTCATGGGAAATCCCCTCTTCCTCTACAAGGACTCTTGACACCTTATGAGCCTCCCCGCTCTCTGAGATCTTCTGGCTCTGGACTCCTGGCTGTCCCTAAGGTATCCAGAGCTCGGATGGGGGGTAGGTCTTTCAGATGCCTTGCAGCCGCTAGATGGAACAAGCTGCCCATGGCATTACGACTAGAGCCATCTGAGTCAATTTTTAGAGCTAAGCTCAAAACTGCTCTATTCGCTTAGTAGGTGTGCCGTTTTGTATGGTCCAGTAATAAAGTAGCTCCTCAGCGCGGGGACACGCCGTTGTTGCGTCACCATGCGCTTTACAAAGCCCCCAAAATAGAAAATAGAAATAAGCCACACGAGAAAGGAGTGAACCGATGGTTCATCCCCCTTCCAAATTACCAAAACGTCATCAATGTAGCGATGCCAAAGTTTTATGTTTGACGTCCAGTAGCAAGAAATGTCATTAATGACAGAATGTTCAAAAGTCGCAACGTACAACCCCGCCAGACTTGGCACAAAGACACTCCCCATGGAGGTACCATAGCTCCTTCAAACTCAAAAAAGTTCTTTGTCAGGGCTATTTCTGACAAAATGTAGAACAAAAGTTCTAGGTATTTAAAAACGGCCAGTCCAAGGTATCCCGTAAATATGCTGGCAAACCCTGCACAAGAGGTTTCAAATAAAAATCACCAAATTGTGACAGCCGCAAGGGGTTACAATAGAAGAGCAAAAATTAAGGGGGAAAGATATATATATATATATATATATCAGTCAAGTACCAGAATCCCAAACAGTGAAGTGGACCACACGGAAGCTTCTTTAGAAAAACACAAGGTTTATTCACAACTTGCTCGTGACATCAGAACATGGTTGCAGCCTCAGTAATGTTTGTAGCCAAACGCGTTTCGGGATCACCATCTCCCTTCTTCGGTGGCGTTGAGTGAATGCAAGCGATCTCGCTCTTTTTGGAGTGTTTGGTAAAACGCCTGCCCCTGGGCGGGGGCGTGGCCGTACCTACGGCCTTCTGGGCGTTGTAGTCCATCAATTACTTCCCAAGTGGGTAAGCGAGTTCTATTGCCAGTAAACACAGTTCATGCCCCAGTGGGTTGAGGGGGCCTCCAGCTCCTTTGGCACGCAGCTTTGTAGTTGCAAACTGTGTTTGTGTGAGCGCGCACTGGAATAGCGCTCACACAGCTTCCCCCCTTACGCAAGCCCCGGGTGGAGCTGCAGGTCCGCACGGGAATGCGGGGGTCCTCTTCGCGACCGGAACAGCCGCTAACATCAGTCAAGTACCAGAATCCCAAACAGTGAAGTGGACCACACGGAAGCTTCTTTAGAAAAACACGAGGTTTATTCACAACTTGCTCGTGACATCAGAACATGGTTGCAGCCTCAGTAATGTTTGTAGCCAAACGCGTTTCGGGATCACCATCTCCCTTCTTCGGTGGCGTTGAGTGAATGCAAGCGATCTCGCTCTTTTTGGAGTGTTTGGTAAAACGCCTGCCCCTGGGCGGGGGCGTGGCCGTACCTACGGCCTTCTGGGCGTTGTAGTCCATCAATTACTTCCCAAGTGGGTAAGCGAGTTCTATTGCCAGTAAACACAGTTCATGCCCCAGTGGGTTGAGGGGGCCTCCAGCTCCTTTGGCACGCAGCTTTGTAGTTGCAAACTGTGTTTGTGTGAGCGCGCACTGGAATAGCGCTCACACAGCTTCCCCCCTTACGCAAGCCCCGGGTGGAGCTGCAGGTCCGCACGGGAATGCGGGGGTCCTCTTCGCGACCGGAACAGCCGCTAACATCAGTCAAGTACCAGAATCCCAAACAGTGAAGTGGACCACACGGAAGCTTCTTTAGAAAAACACGAGGTTTATTCACAACTTGCTCGTGACATCAGAACATGGTTGCAGCCTCAGTAATGTTTGTAGCCAAACGCGTTTCGGGATCACCATCTCCCTTCTTCGGTGGCGTTGAGTGAATGCAAGCGATCTCGCTCTTTTTGGAGTGTTTGGTAAAACGCCTGCCCCTGGGCGGGGGCGTGGCCGTACCTACGGCCTTCTGGGCGTTGTAGTCCATCAATTACTTCCCAAGTGGGTAAGCGAGTTCTATTGCCAGTAAACACAGTTCATGCCCCAGTGGGTTGAGGGGGCCTCCAGCTCCTTTGGCACGCAGCTTTGTAGTTGCAAACTGTGTTTGTGTGAGCGCACACTGGAATAGCGCTCACACAGCTTCCCCCCTTACGCAAGCCCCGGGTGGAGCTGCAGGTCCGCACGGGAATGCGGGGGTCCTCTTCGCGACCGGAACAGCCGCTAACATCAGTCAAGTACCAGAATCCCAAACAGTGAAGTGGACCACACGGAAGCTTCTTTAGAAAAACACGAGGTTTATTCACAACTTGCTCGTGACATCAGAACATGGTTGCAGCCTCAGTAATGTTTGTAGCCAAACGCGTTTCGGGATCACCATCTCCCTTCTTCGGTGGCGTTGAGTGAATGCAAGCGATCTCGCTCTTTTTGGAGTGTTTGGTAAAACGCCTGCCCCTGGGCGGGGGCGTGGCCGTACCTACGGCCTTCTGGGCGTTGTAGTCCATCAATTACTTCCCAAGTGGGTAAGCGAGTTCTATTGCCAGTAAACACAGTTCATGCCCCAGTGGGTTGAGGGGGCCTCCAGCTCCTTTGGCACGCAGCTTTGTAGTTGCAAACTGTGTTTGTGTGAGCGCGCACTGGAATAGCGCTCACACAGCTTCCCCCCTTACGCAAGCCCCGGGTGGAGCTGCAGGCCCGCACGGGAATGCGGGGGTCCTCTTCGCGACCGGAACAGCCGCTAACATCAGTCAAGTACCAGAATCCCAAACAGTGAAGTGGACCACACGGAAGCTTCTTTAGAAAAACACGAGGTTTATTCACAACTTGCTCGTGACATCAGAACATGGTTGCAGCCTCAGTAATGTTTGTAGCCAAACGCGTTTCGGGATCACCATCTCCCTTCTTCGGTGGCGTTGAGTGAATGCAAGCGATCTCGCTCTTTTTGGAGTGTTTGGTAAAACGCCTGCCCCTGGGCGGGGGCGTGGCCGTACCTACGGCCTTCTGGGCGTTGTAGTCCATCAATTACTTCCCAAGTGGGTAAGCGAGTTCTATTGCCAGTAAACACAGTTCATGCCCCAGTGGGTTGAGGGGGCCTCCAGCTCCTTTGGCACGCAGCTTTGTAGTTGCAAACTGTGTTTGTGTGAGCGCGCACTGGAATAGCGCTCACACAGCTTCCCCCCTTGCGCAAGCCCCGGGTGGAGCTGCAGGTCCGCACGGGAATGCAGGGGTCCTCTTCGCGACCGGAACAGCCGCTAACATGGCAATAGAACTCGCTTACCCACTTGGGAAGTAATTGATGGACTACAACGCCCAGAAGGCCGTAGGTACGGCCACGCCCCCGCCCAGGGGCAGGCATTTTACCAAACACTCCAAAAAGAGCGAGATCGCTTGCATTCACTCAACGCCACCGAAGGAGGGAGATGGTGATCCCGAAACGCGTTTGGCTACAAACATTACTGAGGCTGCAACCATGTTCTGATGTCACGAGCAAGTTGTGAATAAACCTCGTGTTTTTCTAAAGAAGCTTCCGTGTGGTCCACTTCACTGTTTGGGATTCTGGTACTTGACTGATGTTAGCGGCTGTTCCGGTCGCGAAGAGGACCCCCGCATTCCCTTGCGGACCTGCAGCTCCACCCGGGGCTTGCGTAAGGGGGGAAGCTGTGTGAGCGCTATTCCAGTGCGCGCTCACACAAACACAGTTTGCAACTACAAAGCTGCGTGCCAAAGGAGCTGGAGGCCCCCTCAACCCACTGGGGCATGAACTGTGTTTACTGGCAATAGAACTCGCTTACCCACTTGGGAAGTAATTGATGGACTACAACGCCCAGAAGGCCGTAGGTACGGCCACGCCCCCGCCCAGGGGCAGGCGTTTTACCAAACACTCCAAATAGAGCGAGATCGCTTGCATTTACTCAACGCCACCGAAGAAGGGAGATGGTGATCCCGAAACGCGTTTGGCTACAAACATTACTGAGGCTGCAACCATGTTCTGATGTCACGAGCAAGTTGTGAATAAACCTCGTGTTTTTCTAAAGAAGCTTCCGTGTGGTCCACTTCACTGTTTGGGATTCTGGTACTTGACTGATGTTAGCGGCTGTTCCGGTTGCGAAGAGGACCCCCGCATTCCCGTGCGGACCTGCAGCTCCACCCGGGGCTTGCGTAAAGGGGGAAGCTGTGTGAGCGCTATTCCAGTGCGCGCTCACACAAACACAGTTTGCAACTACAAAGCTGCGTGCCAAAGGAGCTGGAGGCCCCCTCAACCCACTGGGGCATGAACTGTGTTTACTGGCAATAGAACTCGCTTACCCACTTGGGAAGTAATTGATGGACTACAACGCCCAGAAGGCCGTAGGTATGGCCACGCCCCCGCCCAGGGGCAGGCGTTTTACCAAACACTCCAAAAAGAGCGAGATCGCTTGCATTCACTCAACGCCACCGAAGAAGGGAGATGGTGATCCCGAAACACGTTTGGCTACAAACATTACTGAGGCTGCAACCATGTTCTGATGTCACAAGCAAGTTGTGAATAAACCTCGTGTTTTTCTAAAGAAGCTTCCGTGTGGTCCACTTCACTGTTTGGGATTCTGGTACTTGACTGATGTTAGCGGCTGTTCCGGTCGCGAAGAGGACCCCCGCATTCCCGTGCGGACCTGCAGCTCCACCCGGGGCTTGCGTAAGGGGGGAAGCTGTGTGAGCGCTATTCCAGTGCGCGCTCACACAAACACAGTTTGCAACTACAAAGCTGCGTGCCAAAGGAGCTGGAGGCCCCCTCAACCCACTGGGGCATGAACTGTGTTTACTGGCAATAGAACTCGCTTACCCACTTGGGAAGTAATTGATGGACTACAACGCCCAGAAGGCCGTAGGTACGGCCACGCCCCCGCCCAGGGGCAGGCGTTTTACCAAACACTCCAAAAAGAGCGAGATCGCTTGCATTCACTCAACGCCACCGAAGAAGGGAGATGGTGATCCCGAAACGCGTTTGGCTACAAACATTACTGAGGCTGCAACCATGTTCTGATGTCACGAGCAAGTTGTGAATAAACCTCGTGTTTTTCTAAAGAAGCTTCCGTGTGGTCCACTTCACTGTTTGGGATTCTGGTACTTGACTGATGTTAGCGGCTGTTCCGGTCGCGAAGAGGACCCCCGCATTCCCGTGCGGACCTGCAGCTCCACCCGGGGCTTGCGTAAGGGGGGAAGCTGTGTGAGCGCTATTCCAGTGCGCGCTCACACAAACACAGTTTGCAACTACAAAGCTGCGTGCCAAAGGAGCTGGAGGCCCCCTCAACCCACTGGGGCATGAACTGTGTTTACTGGCAATAGAACTCGCTTACCCACTTGGGAAGTAATTGATGGACTACAACGCCCAGAAGGCCGTAGGTACGGCCACGCCCCCGCCCAGGGGCAGGCGTTTTACCAAACACTCCAAAAAGAGCGAGATCGCTTGCATTCACTCAACGCCACCGAAGAAGGGAGATGGTGATCCCGAAACGCGTTTGGCTACAAACATTACTGAGGCTGCAACCATGTTCTGATGTCACGAGCAAGTTGTGAATAAACCTCGTGTTTTTCTAAAGAAGCTTCCGTGTGGTCCACTTCACTGTTTGGGATTCTGGTACTTGACTGATGTTAGCGGCTGTTCCGGTCGCGAAGAGGACCCCCGCATTCCCGTGCGGACCTGCAGCTCCACCCGGGGCTTGCGCAAGGGGGGAAGCTGTGTGAGCGCTATTCCAGTGCGCGCTCACACAAACACAGTTTGCAACTACAAAGCTGCGTGCCAAAGGAGCTGGAGGCCCCCTCAACCCACTGGGGCATGAACTGTGTTTACTGGCAATAGAACTCGCTTACCCACTTGGGAAGTAATTGATGGACTACAACGCCCAGAAGGCCGTAGGTATGGCCACGCCCCCGCCCAGGGGCAGGCGTTTTACCAAACACTCCAAAAAGAGCGAGATCGCTTGCATTCACTCAACGCCACCGAAGAAGGGAGATGGTGATCCCGAAACGCGTTTGGCTACAAACATTACTGAGGCTGCAACCATGTTCTGATGTCACGAGCAAGTTGTGAATAAACCTCGTGTTTTTCTAAAGAAGCTTCCGTGTGGTCCACTTCACTGTTTGGGATTCTGGTACTTGACTGATGTTAGCGGCTGTTCCGGTTGCGAAGAGGACCCCCGCATTCCCGTGCGGACCTGCAGCTCCACCCGGGGCTTGCGCAAGGGGTGAAGCTGTGTGAGCGCTATTCCAGTGCGCGCTCACACAAACACAGTTTGCAACTACAAAGCTGCGTGCCAAAGGAGCTGGAGGCCCCCTCAACCCACTGGGGCATGAACTGTGTTTACTGGCAATAGAACTCGCTTACCCACTTGGGAAGTAATTGATGGACTACAACGCCCAGAAGGCCGTAGGTACGGCCACGCCCCCGCCCAGGGGCAGGCGTTTTACCAAACACTCCAAAAAGAGCGAGATCGCTTGCATTCACTCAACGCCACCGAAGAAGGGAGATGGTGATCCCGAAACGCGTTTGGCTACAAACATTACTGAGGCTGCAACCATGTTCTGATGTCACGAGCAAGTTGTGAATAAACCTCGTGTTTTTCTAAAGAAGCTTCCGTGTGGTCCACTTCACTGTTTGGGATTCTGGTACTTGACTGATGTTAGCGGCTGTTCCGGTCGCGAAGAGGACCCCCGCATTCCCGTGCGGACCTGCAGCTCCACCCGGGGCTTGCGCAAGGGGGGAAGCTGTGTGAGCGCTATTCCAGTGCGCGCTCACACAAACACAGTTTGCAACTACAAAGCTGCGTGCCAAAGGAGCTGGAGGCCCCCTCAACCCACTGGGGCATGAACTGTGTTTACTGGCAATAGAACTCGCTTACCCACTTGGGAAGTAATTGATGGACTACAACGCCCAGAAGGCCGTAGGTACGGCCACGCCCCCGCCCAGGGGCAGGCGTTTTACCAAACACTCCAAAAAGAGCGAGATCGCTTGCATTCACTCAACGCCACCGAAGAAGGGAGATGGTGATCCCGAAACGCGTTTGGCTACAAACATTACTGAGGCTGCAACCATGTTCTGATGTCACGAGCAAGTTGTGAATAAACCTCGTGTTTTTCTAAAGAAGCTTCCGTGTGGTCCACTTCACTGTTTGGGATTCTGGTACTTGACTGATGTTAGCGGCTGTTCCGGTCGCGAAGAGGACCCCCGCATTCCCGTGCGGACCTGCAGCTCCACCCGGGGCTTGCGCAAGGGGGGAAGCTGTGTGAGCGCTATTCCAGTGCGCGCTCACACAAACACAGTTTGCAACTACAAAGCTGCGTGCCAAAGGAGCTGGAGGCCCCCTCAACCCACTGGGGCATGAACTGTGTTTACTGGCAATAGAACTCGCTTACCCACTTGGGAAGTAATTGATGGACTACAACGCCCAGAAGGCCGTAGGTACGGCCACGCCCCCGCCCAGGGGCAGGCGTTTTACCAAACACTCCAAAAAGAGCGAGATCGCTTGCATTCACTCAACGCCACCGAAGAAGGGAGATGGTGATCCCGAAACGCGTTTGGCTACAAACATTACTGAGGCTGCAACCATGTTCTGATGTCACGAGCAAGTTGTGAATAAACCTCGTGTTTTTCTAAAGAAGCTTCCGTGTGGTCCACTTCACTGTTTGGGATTCTGGTACTTGACTGATGTTAGCGGCTGTTCCGGTCGCGAAGAGGACCCCCGCATTCCCGTGCGGACCTGCAGCTCCACCCGGGGCTTGCACAAGGGGGGAAGCTGTGTGAGCGCTATTCCAGTGCGCGCTCACACAAACACAGTTTGCAACTACAAAGCTGCGTGCCAAAGGAGCTGGAGGCCCCCTCAACCCACTGGGGCATGAACTGTGTTTACTGGCAATAGAACTCGCTTACCCACTTGGGAAGTAATTGATGGACTACAACGCCCAGAAGGCCGTAGGTACGGCCACGCCCCCGCCCAGGGGCAGGCGTTTTACCAAACACTCCAAAAAGAGCGAGATCGCTTGCATTCACTCAACGCCACCGAAGAAGGGAGATGGTGATCCCGAAACGCGTTTGGCTACAAACATTACTGAGGCTGCAACCATGTTCTGATGTCACGAGCAAGTTGTGAATAAACCTCGTGTTTTTCTAAAGAAGCTTCCGTGTGGTCCACTTCACTGTTTGGGATTCTGGTACTTGACTGATGTTAGCGGCTGTTCCGGTCGCGAAGAGGACCCCCGCATTCCCGTGCGGACCTGCAGCTCCACCCGGGGCTTGCGCAAGGGGGGAAGCTGTGTGAGCGCTATTCCAGTGCGCGCTCACACAAACACAGTTTGCAACTACAAAGCTGCGTGCCAAAGGAGCTGGAGGCCCCCTCAACCCACTGGGGCATGAACTGTGTTTACTGGCAATAGAACTCGCTTACCCACTTGGGAAGTAATTGATGGACTACAACGCCCAGAAGGCCGTAGGTACGGCCACGCCCCCGCCCAGGGGCAGGCGTTTTACCAAACACTCCAAAAAGAGCGAGATCGCTTGCATTCACTCAACGCCACCGAAGAAGGGAGATGGTGATCCCGAAACGCGTTTGGCTACAAACATTACTGAGGCTGCAACCATGTTCTGATGTCACGAGCAAGTTGTGAATAAACCTCGTGTTTTTCTAAAGAAGCTTCCGTGTGGTCCACTTCACTGTTTGGGATTCTGGTACTTGACTGATGTTAGCGGCTGTTCCGGTCGCGAAGAGGACCCCCGCATTCCCGTGCGGACCTGCAGCTCCACCCGGGGCTTGCGCAAGGGGGGAAGCTGTGTGAGCGCTATTCCAGTGCGCGCTCACACAAACACAGTTTGCAACTACAAAGCTGCGTGCCAAAGGAGCTGGAGGCCCCCTCAACCCACTGGGGCATGAACTGTGTTTACTGGCAATAGAACTCGCTTACCCACTTGGGAAGTAATTGATGGACTACAACGCCCAGAAGGCCGTAGGTATGGCCACGCCCCCGCCCAGGGGCAGGCGTTTTACCAAACACTCCAAAAAGAGCGAGATCGCTTGCATTCACTCAACGCCACCGAAGAAGGGAGATGGTGATCCCGAAACGCGTTTGGCTACAAACATTACTGAGGCTGCAACCATGTTCTGATGTCACGAGCAAGTTGTGAATAAACCTCGTGTTTTTCTAAAGAAGCTTCCGTGTGGTCCACTTCACTGTTTGGGATTCTGGTACTTGACTGATGTTAGCGGCTGTTCCGGTTGCGAAGAGGACCCCCGCATTCCCGTGCGGACCTGCAGCTCCACCCGGGGCTTGCGCAAGGGGTGAAGCTGTGTGAGCGCTATTCCAGTGCGCGCTCACACAAACACAGTTTGCAACTACAAAGCTGCGTGCCAAAGGAGCTGGAGGCCCCCTCAACCCACTGGGGCATGAACTGTGTTTACTGGCAATAGAACTCGCTTACCCACTTGGGAAGTAATTGATGGACTACAACGCCCAGAAGGCCGTAGGTACGGCCACGCCCCCGCCCAGGGGCAGGCGTTTTACCAAACACTCCAAAAAGAGCGAGATCGCTTGCATTCACTCAACGCCACCGAAGAAGGGAGATGGTGATCCCGAAACGCGTTTGGCTACAAACATTACTGAGGCTGCAACCATGTTCTGATGTCACGAGCAAGTTGTGAATAAACCTCGTGTTTTTCTAAAGAAGCTTCCGTGTGGTCCACTTCACTGTTTGGGATTCTGGTACTTGACTGATATATATATATATATATATATATTCACTGGAAAAAACAGGTTTCAGGGACGGTATAGTTAGTTGGACATTTCATTTGTACAAAACCAGAGGAATTCCACTGTTATAGTTAGTTCAGCTAACTATAACTCGCGCCCCCGCAATGCACTGCTGATGACGTCACATATTACATCATTCATTCCATGGTCAATTAAATTACCGATGACATCACAGAGGACATCTCAAATGACATCACTGATGACATCACTGATGGCATCATCCAGTGACTGTATGTTTCTATAAAGTTTAAAAAGGTTTTTTATATATTCCATGGGGTATTAAAGAATGAGTGGGTGTATACATGTCTGAATGGAGAATGTACTTGGTGCTTGACTGACTATAGAAGTGAGTGATTAAATGTCTCTTACTGAATGCATGGGTTAGTGACTAAAGTTAATGTAAATGTCTGTATCAGTCTGTCTGGGTGGGTGGGAGGTGTGTGACTGTCTGCATAGATGTGTGAGTGGTTGAGTCAATGGGTGTATGTGTTCAGGACTGTATGTGGAAACACCTGTGTGGGTGGGTGAGTGTGAGTATGGGTGTGTTGGTGAGTGAATGGATGTTTCAGTGGTACATGTGCGAGTAACTACATATATAAAAGGCATTATATGTGAGTTAGGGTGTACATAAATAACTTTATGGGAGAGTGAGTGAATGTGAGAGTGGCTGTATGGATGAATGTGTACTTGTATTAGTGACTGTATAAGAGACTAAGTATGCATTAGTTTCTGAATGAATAAGTGAGGTGGGTGAGGTGGTGTGTGTATAAGTGTATAGGTGAGCAAAATGGAAGTGTGATTGATTCTTTGCATGACTGACTAGGTGTGTAAGTAAATCTGTATGAGTGGCGGTGTGTCAGTGTCTGTATAGGTGTATGGGTGCATTTGATAGTGTTGTATTGATGAGTGACTGCATGTATGAATGTCTGTATGGGTGAATGAGTGGATGTCTGTGTAGACCTAGGAATCAGTAAGTGCGTATGTAGTAACTGGTATTGGTGGGTCTATGGTTTTGAAAATGGTAGCCTGTCTTTTAGTGTGGGTGTATCAAAGGTTATTTTAGCAGGCGTCTCCAACCAGTTGCTCGTAAGCTACTATAGCTCTTGAGCTAACTCAGAGTAGCTCACCTGTGTGCATCCCAGCTTAATAAATTGAAAAGATTTTGCTTGGTTAAATTAATTTACATATAAAGAAATAGAAATTATACTGCAATAATAATATTAGTAGCTGTTAATGTGTTTTATTGAACATAAGTAGCTCTCAATACAGAAAAGGTGGGAGATGCCCGTACTAGGGTGTGAGGAGGTGCATCAGATTCTCATGTGGATGATGTCATCAATAATGTCATCAGTGATGTCATTTGAGATGTCATCAGTGATGTCATCAGTGATATCATTGACCATGTCATGAATGATGTAATATGTGACGTCATCAGCAGTACTTTGCGGGGGCGCGAGTTATAGTTAGCGGAACTAACTATAACAGCAGAATTTCCATCTTTTTGTACGAGTGAAATGTCCAACTAACTATAACGTCCCTGAAACCTATTATTTTTTCAGTGAATTTCAAAGGTTTTTAAATACTAATTTCTAACTATAACGTCCCTGAAAGCTATTTTTTTTCAGTGAATTTCAAAGGTTTTTTTATGCTAATTTCTAATTATAATGTTCATTAAACCTTTGGTTTTTCTAAAATGTATCAATATTTTTTTCAGAGATATTTTGTAAATATAATATCCTATAAATACTTTTTGTAAGTTTTCTTTGTTATTACAACTAAGTAATGTCTTGTGTTTTGTTAAATATAAATATATATATTTTTTGGGGAAAAAGTGGAATTGCCTACCCATCGTGTACCTATCTCGGTGGGTGCGAGGATTCAAGACGCCATATTGGCAAAGTCATGAACTATGCGCATTGGTTAGCGACGGGAGTGCTGTACCTGCTGCTGCATAACATCATACATGTATAGGATTGCGTTGTGTGCGCATTTCGTATGCGACTGGTGCATGGTGCCTGGCCTTATGTAACGTCATATACGTATGGGATCATGTAGTGTGCAGGCTTGGTACGCGACAGTGCACGGTGCTCCGCCCCCGCGAAACGTTATGTACGTGTGCGGTAGCGCTGGGTGCAAGACTACTGTAGACAAAAAAATATGCTTAAAACTTATATGTATACTAGTTCAATATGTATTTTAGACCAAGTGATTATGTAAATCTATTATAAAATCATATATTTATAAGTGCAATAAAGTTATATTACTCTAAAATATACTTTTGCGAAGTTGCATTGAGTGCGCGCTGGGTGCATGATGGGTGCACGACTTCCATGTGACCTCAAAAGAAACCATTTAATTGGTTCACAAGGATTTCCATACTAGAACTTGAAGGACCCCACCCATTTTTCATATTCTTTCTACACCATCCCAGGAGACACACCTGTAGTTTTTTTTTGCTGCTTTAAATATATGTTTTGGGGTGTTTTGCTACTTGAAGACAAATGGCTTCTTCAACTCCTATTGTTGATCTTGCTTCTGAAGAAGAGGAATTGGACCTGCCTTGAAAAAAAAAGAAGGAATCCATTGTGTGGAAATTTTTCACCATTCCCGATGGTGAAAAAAAATCAATGCTCGCAAGGTCAGCTGCACTCTTTGTCGGAGAGTACCGTCGAGGGGAAGTGACAGAAAGTATTTGTGCGGACCCTCTAGAATGCTGAAACACCGACAATTCACCCTCGACCTCTGGTACGTGAACAACTGCGACATGCCCAACAAGAGAAGCAACAGAATGACCAGGGAGCTGGTCGAACTACATCAGGAGCCTCAAGCTCCTCATCTCGCGGCCTGGACATTCGTCCTGAATTTGGTAATCTGCAGCAACACTTTATCAAGTGCAATACTGTGATTTGCTGCAGGGAGAAATCTTTAGATGCTGTGGTTCGTGCAGCAAGGAATCACTACCTTTGGGTACTCCCTTACCTTATTAAAAAAAGAGAAATAACTGCATGCTTATGTACGGGTGATTGCATGAGTACTTGTGTAAGGTTTAGGAGCAAAAATGTGTAAGTGGTTAGAGGACAGCATGAGTAGTGCATAGGGTAATGCAGCAGTGCAAGTGTATGTGACTGGGTCATTGCATGAGTACATGGGTACTGAGTGCATGATTAGCATACTCCAAGGATACTGCGTGGTTAATTTATTAGTCCCCTTGGGTATTGGCGGAGTGTTTGGATTAGTACATGATAGTGGCTGGGTGACTGGAGGAGTGCATGGGGAGTGACAGGGTAATTGCTGTTCTGCATGGGTACTACCAGGGTAAATGTAGGAGCGAACAAGAAGTGTGTAAGTCATTAGAGGACTGCGTGAGTAGTGTATAGGGGATTGCAGCAGTGCATGTGTTTGTGACTGGGTCATTGCATGAGTACATCAGTACTAAGTGGATGATTGGAGTAACACAAGGAGAATGCTTACTGAATGTATTAGTTCCTTGGGTATTGGCAGAGTGTTTGTATTAGTACATGGTAATTGCTGGGTGACTGGAGCAGTGCATGGGGAGTGACGGGGTGATTGCTGGAGAGCATGGGTACTACCAGGGGAATTTTAGGAGCGAATGAGAAGTGTGTAAGTGGGTAGCGGACTGCATGAGTAGTGCATAGGGGATTGCAGCAGCGCATGTGTTTGTGACTGGGTCATTGCATTAGTACATGGGTACTGAGTAGATGATTAGAATACTGCAAGGAGAGTGTGCAGTGAAATTATAAGTGGTCAGGTATTGGCGGAGTGTTTGGATTAGTACATGGTAGTGGCCGGTTGACTGGAGGACTGCATGGGCAGTGACAGGTTGATTGCTTGACTGCATGGATACTACAAGGGACATTTTAGGAGCGAATGAGAAGTATGAAAGTGGTTAGAGGACTGCATGAGTAGTGAATAGGGGATTGCAGCAGCGCATGTGTTTATGACTGGGTCATTGCATGAGTACATGGGTACTGAGTGGATGATTAGAGTAACACAAGGAGAGTGTTTAGTGAATGTATTAGTTCCTTGGGTATTGGCGGAGTGTTTGGATTAGTACATGGTAGTGGCTGGGTGACTAGAGGAGTGCACAGGGAGTGACAGGGTGATTGCTGGAGAGCATGGGTACTACCAGAAGAACAGAAGGAGCGAATTAGAAGGGTGTACATTGTTAGAGGAATACATGGATAGTGCAGAGGTAAATGTAGTACTGCATGGATAGTGTTTGGGTTACTTACCTTTTCGATGGTAGATAGGAACGTCTTTGAAACAATTATTGCAGTTCTTTTATATAATCTAAACTTTAAATACTTTCAAACTTTAGATTTTTGGTCTGTAAAAGAGAAAAAATATACAGTTATAACATAACATTATAGTTTAAAGTACACAACATAATTTTACCATTACATAACATATACAGTTTGCATTTTTTGCTGTTCTGAGAATTGACTTTCACAATAGACAGTGATTTCAAAGTTGCTCATCATGTAACAGCAGGTAAAAAATATAATCAATAAGATTGTAAAAAAAAAACAGATCTATGTTCAAAATATTTTCAACAAACTCAACTATGTGTTCAGAGATCCTAAAATAAACATCCTCAATAATATTGCATATAATACAAAGATCAATTACATGAAATGCTTCTTTCTACCACAATTTCCTAAATAAAATATCAATGAACAGAAAAGATAATTAAATCAGCAATTCTTGATATTTTCCGTACAGTATAAATGATGTTTTTTGAAACCGTTTGCAGTGAGAATACCAAAAATAAACTTCTTGATTCATATTAACATCTTTCCAATCAGCCAAATGACGTTTCTGAAAACCTTTGTATTGAAAATCTCTAAAATGATCTCATTAATTCATAATGACATCTTCCCAATAGGCCGAATGATGTTCTCAGAACTTTGGCATCAAAAATATTAGGTATGAATTTGGTAATTCATTAGGCAACTGATATTTGAAAAGCAAATGGGCATCATTACTAGGTGTCCATCCTTTACTGCACTTTAGCTAGACAGTGTAGTGTACAGTTGTTGTAGAAGGTATATGGTTGAAAATAATTGCTACTGCTTTGAAACATCTTCCTGATATTGATTGTTGACTTGCTACAACATTTTAAATTAAAGTTTCCAATGTTCTTCCATCTGCTGTACAATGTTGTATCATTAAAATGATTTATTGTCCAAATCTTTCTATTGATAACATTTCTGACTTACAGTGACTAGACTCCATATTTTGGTATTGTCAAATATATGAATCATTCAGTGCCTATGTTACTGGTAGAAGTAAATGGACAATTTTCACATTCATGTTCCCATCGATAACAAACTCCAAACAGATTTTCAATTTGAATTCCTTCATCTTCCAATACTGCAAGCATAAGCATAAGAAATTCTTAACCATCTCCTGTACATTCTGTGTAAATTGTGAAGAACCAGAACATATATCCTGAAGATTCCGAATGCCAGTAACACTTTGAAATTTAGTTTTATCAGAACTCAATTTTTCATAAATAGAATGCAACAAGGAACAAAACCTTTTTTCTTGATTCCTCCTAATGTGTTGTTTGAAATTTTCTAGAAAAAATATGACGTTTACAACTACATTAGCATAGCAGTTGATTCCTGAACTATTTTCTGACTGATATCCTACAATCTCTTCAACAGTGTCCTTTTTCTTTTTTTTTGGAATGTCAACATTCTCTTGATTTTTATTGTACTTTCCAACCACACTACTGAGTTTCTCATATGTTCGTCCTACTACATGCTTTTCATATACAGGATATTCCCCTAAGTTCGGAGCATACAATTTTCTTAACCAATTATACTCTCTTACACAATTTGCATCTGCACTTATCTTTCTCTCATCAAAATCAATCAAATACAATACAGATAAACTCTGACTTGGGACAATGCAACATATGCCATTCCCTCTTTAAACACAGTACTTCCAATGTTTACCAAAGCACTGTCTACACTTAAACCTTGAGATTCATGAATGGTCACCGCATATGCTAAAGAAAGAGGAAACTGTTTTCTACGAACATACAAATCTTTAACAAGCAAAAAACAAACAGAACAGCGTGCAATCTGTTTTACTTACTCAATCTGATCAAATAGCATCTTCAACAATTAAATAGCATCTCTATTTCGATAAAATAACAAAATCAACAACTTTTCCCATTGCTCCATTCACTAAAACTTTTTCCACATCCAAATCACACCGTAAAATTACCTGACAGTTTTCACATACATATAAATTCTTTTCTAAGATAGCAGCCTTAGATATAGATTTTTCCAATGAATCCAATTTTGTTTTTATTTTTTTCTGTCAAAATAATAATGATTCCTTCGTATTCTAATTTATCAGTGACTTCCATTTTTATTATTTGTTGTTTTTCCAGCTTCAAAAGTTCTTCATTGAATGTAGAATACTCTCATAGTGTTGGCATTAGGTAGATTATAGATTTCTTTTCTACAATTTTTTTGTATATTATTTTCGGAGCAACATTTTCATTTGGAAACAAGTTTGTAAGTAGTCGACTTTGCAAAGCTTCTTTGCCAAGTTCTGTCAATACACTGATTCTTATAACTTGAAGAATGCTTCCATAATCTTCATTAACTGTCTGTCGCATATTTTTAATATTTTATTTGTATTCCAAATATGACCAAATGTTCACGTTTCCAATACTTACCAAAGATTTTCTGGGATCTTCATGCACAAGTGTTTTAAAAACTGGTTGCCCTTTTACAGGAGTAAGCTGCAGTAGAGCGCCAAAAACTATCACATGTTTGCCTCCAAATAACACATCGTATTCTGTTTTTAGGTCTTGCCTAAGCTGCGCGCATGTGCTGTTATAGGAGGGTCTTTAGCCATTGGTCTTCACTTTTCAAGTACCCTACTTGTGCTTGTGGCGGCATCCACCTTGCGGGAGCGAGCTGCGGCGAGCCACATGCACGAGTGCAGTGCTTAAAAATTGAAGACTGATTTTTAATGTGGTGGATTTTCCTTTTACTCACTGCTATCTATTGGACACTGTCATGGATGACAGTGAAGACCACTTGTTTCTTCTTCCATTAGTTTCCTGATCTTGTGCCGTTCCCGTCGCTGCTCACAATTTTCTTAATCTCCCCATGCAGTGCCGCCCCCTCCCCCATCCATCCCATCGCTGATTCTTATATGCAGCCCTGCATCAGTCAGTGTCCCCGCATGGCACAAGAGAAGGGAAAAACCTTAACCTCATTCACTCAGGAGATGCTTCCGCACTTCTTGGTGAAGATGTCCCCATCTTTCCCTGCAATGTTCATTTTGATCATTACTACCAGACCCTGTCCAATCAGTGGACCCCCTTACAATCTTCAGCCAGTCCAGTGAGTATAATAACCGCAACGCTTAATCAAGCATTGCATATATGGAGGCCTTCTTTTACTGTATTAGTGCAATGTCAAATCAGGTCTTCAACTTGCTTAATGTCCAGTCTACCTGCTAAATGACATGTTGCCTAAATACAATTGCTGCAGCTGTGTATGGAGATACCTGCCATGGGCAGTGTTGTAGCTATTCACTCACACGAACAGTTAAATCATCCCCATTAATTCAATCAGAGACTTCCGGGAAGCAGGACACAACACCCCTTTTTCAGGACCCAGAGAGTGTCTCTGAAATGGATTTCCGATTTTCGAGCCATCTACTTGGCTGAGCGCTGCGCCGTATTTCATAATTACTTTCGGGCACTTACAGTATTCTGCTTACCACGGAAACCCGTGTTGCCTTGTTTTCTGTGTACTGCTTAGCCGTCATGGAGGGGAGGGGTGGGAGAGAGGAAGCAAATATAAATGCCCATTTTATTTAGCGCATGATGTTAAAACGGAAAGTTTATGGCATTCATTAATTTTGATCTCTGTTACAGATGCTGAAAGATAAAACAAGAAAGAGACAATAATTGCATAGCCAATAGGTCTCGCCTTTGGGACCTTATAAGTGTTTAGTTGTCGAGCACAATATCCTTGGTGCAACAACATCAACTGTTGCATGGCTAAACACTAGTAAAGTCCCAAATGTGGGACCTATTGGCTATGCCAATACTTGTTAACATTTGTTGCATTCTTAAATGCACAAAGGCAAACATTAAGTTTGAGACCATGTTCACATCATCAATAATCAGAAGTTTCATTTTCTTTAGTACTCTAGAAACTTCTAAACAAGCTTTTGCAGAAAGCTTGTGATATTCCAACTGTTTATTATGTTCAACAGGTAGCATTAGTAAACGATTTAATGTAATTCCTTTAATGTTGTGTGATGCTAACCCAGTTGGACCGGTTACAATGCAAGATAAAGGAGATTCAGTGGTTTTCTGTAAATAACTGGTTAAATCTTTAATTAGGAAACTTTTTACTGTACCAGCTTGACCACTGATATACATTCTGAAAAAAACGTCTATTTCATTTTCCAGATGGGAATCACAAACTGGGCAGGCCATACTCTTGTCACTATCCCATTTACTGGTAAACACTCTAAGTGGCAAAGTACCGATTCTGAATTGCATATACAATTTTCTGGCTGATGCAGGGTATATCAAGTCTAAAATTTCTTCCTTTTTATAATCTGTTATGACTTGGAGGAACTCAGTAGTCCATCTTCCCCTCCATAGAGCTCGCATGCAGGGATGCTAAATTGTAATTCCTAAAGTGGGAATGCAGGTCAGCTTTAGTTAACCCAAGGCAAGATACATCAGGAGCATCCCAAACTTCCGGTAAACCTATCCTTGAACTAAAAGTCTTTATATGGGACAACCACCCGATGTTCTTGGTTTTCAGTGCATCCCAGATATCCCTGAATTCATTCTTATAACACTCTAGTTCAGGCACGGACCATAGTCTCTTCCAGTACATTAAGGGGTGTAATGACATAATCTTCTCGATAGGGAGTAATCCAAGGTCCATGTGAAGGGGCACAAGGGGGTACTTACAGAAAGTCCCATTAGATTTCTCATAAATGCATGTTCTTCTTTGGCTAGGCTATGCGTTTTTTTCTGACCCCAGAGTTCGGCCCCTTATAGTGCTGCAGGTCTAGCCTGAACCTTATAAATTTCAATAACTGGAGCCGCTGGCTTAAACCCAGACTCTCAGGTACATCCTCCCATGCATATTTAGCACAGCTTAGCATAGCAAACCACATAGGAGTTCCTTAACATGCATTTAAGTTCTCCATGACGACAATACCAATACCCATTAGTACCAGGTTTACACACCATCAAATTAACCAATTGAGATTCGAAATGCTCATCTCTTTGATGTACTTTGTCCATGAGTTCCTCTGCAGAAGCATTCTGAAGATGAACTCCTGTTTTTAATATTTGGTTGTCTGCATATGAAAGTCCAGACAAGTCACCTTCAATATAAGGATGAAATATATACATGGGATACATTGTCAAAATCTTGGATCTTCTGAGTACAATCTTGTTGTCCAATATTCTAATGCAGGTAATCTGTACAGGTCGCTTGTCATATTGTCAACCTTTTCCAGTTGGGAAGAGCCGTGGAAAACAACGAACTTCCAAACTTTTTTCCCAAACACTCGCTTTCTTGGAATAATTCATCACTTCTTTGGAATGCAAAGAATGTACAATATAATGTTCATAAATTTCTTCACTATTGAACATGTCCACTTTTTCAATTTGGCCACTTGAAATCTCGGTATTGTCTCCTAAAACTATTTCTTCTTCTTCCACATACACATTTTTGTTGTAATCATTGTTTTTTTGTGAGATATAATGTAGCCTTTTGCTCTTTGCTCAAATCTACTAATTCTTGCCATATTTTCCGACTCTTTGTAGGAACACCCTTAACTAGAATGACTTCAGGTTCAGTTTCCTCTTTCTCTACACCAATAGTTTCATTCTTTTTCTTTAAATCTAAAGTTAAATACGCAAGTCTTCCTTTTAATCCTCTCTGTAAATCTGTGGGAGGCAACTCACCTGTTTTAGGCTCCATACGAATAGTAGCCTGAAACAGGTGCACAGATTAAATCAGAATGGACTCTTAAGTGTTTAAATCTACCAGCTCTGGATGGTTACCTACCAACTCCAGGTTATTATGTACAGCTCTAGTTCGCATTTTGATATCCTCTAATTTGTTATAACAATATTTACAGATACGTATTCAGTATCAAAATCAAAGCAATCTTCTACAAACAATTAAGTTGCAAATTCCTCCCACTTATCATTATTTTCTTTTTCACTTTTTAAATACGGATCAACATTTCTAGTTTGATTTTTATAGTCAGTTTGTCAACAACAAATACAAACATATTTTGGTCCTTTACAACAAATTACCTTAAACTTTGTAATTTCTTCTTCAAACTTCTCAATGCTACTATCTTGCGCGTCTTCTTCAACACCTACTTCTATCAATGTCTCACTCTCTCTACACTCTTGTTCAGGACCAAAGTAATGAAACTATTTCATCACAAGCTTTTTTTACATCTGATACTGACCCATGCGAAAGAGGACTATTTAAATAATATAAAATTATTGCTGGACTTTTTGCATTGTACAATCTTCTGACTAACTTCTGCATTTGAGATTGATGTACTGCTAACATTCTGAAATGATGAAAAACACTTTGACACACTTTTCTAGAAAGACAAGCAAGACAATGACCTTGCAAACCAGTATTTTTTCTCAATTTGCAAGGATCTAGTCCTTGCAGCATCTTATCTTGTGTTTAACACTTTTTTTTACTATACTCTTGTAAGAAATTTTATAAAATATCAATAGATTACTACAAATACTACTACAATTCCAAGTATACAATGGGGCTTTAGTACGTCTCCCTAGAACTTCATCAGCTATCACTTCTTCTACATTTCTAGGAACCATCTTTTCTTTACAATTGGACAACCGTTTTTCATTTCATTTCATAAGCACGACCACTGGTATTAACTGCGTGAACTAATGTATTGGTTTTAAAATAGCTCTCTTCGATAAAAAAAGGCTCTGAACTTGTAGTATGCTTCCATTCACCAAGATAATATCACAAAAGATAGTTCTGTTAATTAGTCTCTTTTTATTTACTTTTGGACTTTATAAAACATACTGGCTTATATGATGATCGAATTGTGTTCAAAATTAAATGAATAATTTCCTTTTTAATTCAAAAGCCTTTTCAGCAATAGTTTCATTCTATTTCTTCTTTTTTTATAAAATGCTGATCTTTTTTCTATATTTCTTACCATCTTACAATAAATTAAGTATTACTCTATTGTGAAACATTATTTTCCTTATTTCATCAAATTAATTCTTTCTCCTTTTACCGTAGATTGTTTTTTTGAAAATGTGATTAGCCATTAATTTGTCCTTTTTCATTTTATTCTTCTTTGTTCTTGATGTATTATTTCTACTTTCTACATTGTGCAAACTGTTTCTAGCCCTTGAAAGACTTTTAATAATTTCTTTTGTTCTCTTACCACAAGATATTTTCTTGTTTCTCACATGTTGTAGTTCATCTAATTCTTGCTGTTGTCTTTTCTTTAAATAATATATTTTTTTCTTGTTTCCTCCTTTCTGGGTTTTTTGGTCATTGTAAGTCTTTTTTAATGACAATGAAGACTATCTGAAAAAAAAGATATAATATTATTAACATAACTTTATAAAAATACTATTCTATTACTATACAAACACGTTCTACATAAAAACCAATTAAATGCTTTGTTTTGAAATCACATTGGGTTTGCTGCACTATACAAGTACTACCTGGATATTTGGAGGAGTGCATGAGTAGTGTTTAGGTGTTGAGAGGACTGCATGGGTACTGGACAAGGGATTGTGGCAGAGCATGAGTTAGTGCCTGGGTCATTACATGAGTACATGGGTAGTGACTGGATGATTAGAGTGCTTTAAGGAGAGCGCATGGTGAATTTATAAGTGCTTGGGCTTTGGTGCAGTGATTAGAAAAAAACATGAGACAGGCCGGCTGATTGGAGGAATGCTTAGGTAGTAACAGGGAGATTACTGAACTGTAGCAGTAGTGCTCATGGGTTTGTAGAAGTGCATGAGTTAGTGCCTGGGTCATTGCATGGGTAGTGGCTGAATGATTAGAATACTGCAAGGAGAGTGCAGAGTGAATGTATAAGTGCTTGGGTTTTGGCGCAGTGATTGGATATGGACATGAAACTGGCTCGGTGATTGGAGGAATGCACAGTTAGTAACAGGGAGATTACTGAGCTGTATAGGCAGTGCTCAAGGGATTGTAGAAGTGCATGAGTTAGTGCCTGGGTCATTGCATGGGTAGTGCCTGGATGATTAGACTTCTGCAAGGAGAGTGCAATGTAAATGTATAAGTACTTGGGATTGGCACAGTGATTGGATAAGGACGTGGGACTGGCTTGGCAATTGGAGGAGTGCATAGGTAGTAACTGTGAGATTACTGAACAGTATAAGTAGTGCTCAAGGGATTGTAGTAGTGCATGAGTTAGTGCCTCGGTCATTGCATGGGTATATGGGTAGTGACTGGATGATTAGAGAACTGCAAGGAAAGTGAATGGTGAATTTATAAGTGCTTGGGTTTTGGCATAATGAATGGATAAGAACGTGGGACTGGCTGGGTGATTGGAGGAGTGCACAGGTAGTAATAGGGAGCTTACAAAATGGTATGTTTAGTGCTCAAGGGACTGAACAAGTGCATGAGTTACAGCCGGGGTCATTGCATGGGTAGTGACTGGATGATTAGGGTACTGCAAGTAGAGTGCATGGTGAATTTATAAGTGCTTGGGTTTTAGCGAAGTGATTAGATAAGGACATGAAACTAGCTGGGTGATTGGAGGAGTGCATAGGTTGTAACAGGGAGATTACTGTAAAGGTAGTGCTCAATGGATTGTAGAAGTGCTTGCGTTAGTGCCTGGGTCATTGCATGAATACATGGGTGGAGACTGGATGAGTAGAGTACTGCAAGGAGAGTGCATGGTGAATTTATAGGTGCTTGGGTTTTGGCGTAGTGACTGGATAAGAACATGGGACTGGCTGGGCAATTGGAGGAGTGTATAGGTAGTATTAGGAAGAATACTAAACTGTATAGGTAGTGCTCAAGGGATTGTAGAAATGCATGAGTTTGTGCCTTGGCAATTGCATGAGTACATGGGCACTGACTGGATGATTAAAATACTGCAAGGAGAGTGCATGTTGAATTTATAAGTGCTTGAGTTTTGGAGCAATTATTAGATAAGGACATGGGAGTGTCTGGGTGATTAGAGGAGTGCAAACTAGTAACAGGGGAATTATAAAACTGTATAGGTAGTGCTCAAGGGATTGTAGAAATGCATGAGTTAGTGCCTGGGTCGTTGCATGGATAGTGACTGGATGACTAGAGTACTGCAAGGAGAGTACATGGTGAATGTATAAGTGCTTGGGTTTTGGCTCACTGATTGGATAAAGACATGGTACTGGCTGGGTGATTGGAGGAATGCATAGGAAGTAATGAGGAGATTACTGAACTGTATAGGTAGTGCTCAAGGGATTGTAGAAGTGCATGAGTTAGTGCCTGGGTTATTGCATGGGGGGTGACTGCATGATTAGAGTACTGCAAGGAGAGTGCATGGTGAATTTATGTGTGCTTGGTTTTGGCGCAGTGATAGGATAAGGACCTGAAATAGGCTGGGTGATTGAATCCATGCATAGGTAGTAACAGGGAGATTACTGAACTGTATAGGTAGTGTTCAAGGGATTGTAGAAGTGCATAAGTTACAGCCGGGCTCATTGCATGAGTACATGGGTAGTGACTGGATGATTAGAGTACTGCAAGGAGAATGCATGATGAATTTATAAGTGCTTAGGTTTTGGTGCAGTGATTGAATAAGGACATGGGATTTGTCTTGGTAATTGGAGGAGTGCAACGGTAGTGACAGGGAGATTACTAAACTATATAGGTAGCACTCAAGGGATTGTAGAAGTGCATGAGTTAGTCCCTGGGTAATTGCATGAGTATTTAGGTGCTGACTGGATGGTTAGAGTTCTGCAAGGAGAGTGCATGGTGAATTTATGAGTGCTTGAGTTTTGGCACAGTAATTGGATAAGGACAAGGGACTAGCTGGGTGATTGGAGGAGTGCATAAGTAGTAACAGGGAGATTACTGAACTGTATAGGTAGTGCTCAAGGGATTATAGAAGTACATGTGTTAGTGCCTGGGTCATTGCATTAGTACATTGCTAGTGACTGGATGATTAGGATACTGCAAGGAGAATGCATGGTGAATTTGTAAGTGCTTTAGTTTTGGCACAATCCTTGGATAAGGACATCACACTGGCCTGGTTATTGGAGGTATGCATAGGTAGTAACAGGGAGATTACCAAACTGTATATGTAGCGCTCAAGGAATTGTAGAAGTCCATGGGTCATTGCATGTAAATGTAAATGTACAGGAATTTATATAGCGCAAATCACCGAGCGGTTTCTAAGCGCTTGCTTAGGGAACCCGTCCTGGTATTCCCCTGTGAGATAACCCCGGCAGGGTATCCGCAAGGTGAAAGCCAGGCACCCCGCCGCGAGGGGCCGTTGTGTAGATTAAGCAAGCTATTGCCCAGAGTCGCAGAGTGTGAACCCGTGGATCGAGTAGGCACCGGAGCTAGAATTGTCAAGTCCATGGACATTTTAGGACTCAAGACCCCGCCGAGCCGGGAATTGAACCCTGGTCCGGGGCTGACCTTTGCTTCCAGGTCTGCCTCCTCTAACCAGTGAGCCACACTTCTCCACTTGCATGACTACATGGGTACTGACTAGATGATTAGACTACTGCAAGGAGAGTGCATGATGAATTTATAAGTGCTTGGGTTTTGGTGCAGTGATTAGATAAGGACATGGGACTGGCTACGAAAATTGGAGGAGTGCACGAGGAGTGACAGGGAGATTACTAAACTGTATAGGTACCACTCAAGGGATTGTAGATGTACATGACTTAGTGCCTGGATCATAGCATGAGTACACGGGTAGTGACTGGATGATTAGAGTACTGCAAGGAGACTAGAGTGCATGGTGAATTAATAAGTGCTTGGGTTTTGTAGCAATGATTTGATAAGTATATGGGACTGGCTGCGTGATTGGAGGAGTGCATAGGTAGAAGCAGAGAAATTACAGAACTGTATAGGTAGTGCTCAAGGGATTGTAGAAGTGCATGATTTAGTGGCTGGGTCATTGCATGAGTACACTAAGCATACATGCAACTGTATGAATAGAATCTGAACACATAGATAACTCATTACATACTATCTAGTAAAGTAGATGAGTACATCATGCCAGAAAGAGTTGTATATGGTGAGTTATTTTTGAGTTACATCTTGGCCATTCAATCTACAAATATGTAAAACTATACCTCTCAACAGACTTAAGAAAGAAGAGCAATTAACAACACCTTAAATAATCATTTTTAAAACCACACTTTTATTGTACATCTTTAGATTTGTATCTAAAATTATGTGGCATCATTTAACTATACCTTTGCTTAGACTACAAAAACAAACCTAATTAACAGCATAATATTTCACCATTCTATCTTTAAATCTATGCCATTATTTAACTTTACCTTCTGTACAAACTAATACCAGAAACCTAATAAATAACAGTTTATATGATCATCTTTCAAACACCACAGTAGTGCTGCATCTTTACCAAAGTATTTATAACTATGCAGTATCATTCAACTATACCTTTGTAGAGAGAAGAAAAAATAAAGTCTTATAAACTACACCTTCTGTGAACATCTTTCAAAATACACATTTGTACTGCATCTTCAACTATCTAGAAATATGAGGCATAATTCAGCTATACCTTTGAACAGACTTAAAAATATACATATTACTGTACAGACTGTTTTTTAAACAAACTTCAAGTATAATGAAAAACATTCCAATATACGTCTCTATATTTAATAATATATTTCAAACACAGTTTTAGAATAATGTCAAATCTTTTTTAAATAAACCACAAAAATATATAACTCACCTTTTAAATAAGTCTGTTGAATGAAAAAGCTCACACACTCAGACAGGATTTTCTTTTACACACAGTCATTATAAATCACCAGACTCTGCAAGGTGAAACCAGTAATTGCAAGGTTTCCCTATCTTTTTCCATTCAAATACACATAAGCAATAAATGACATTGCTTCACAGAGATTTTCAAATTGTAAAACACATTTCAATTGGTCAGAGATAATAACCCTCATCAACTGTTGGCCTAACGGCTAGGGCGTTCGATCTCGGACCTGGGGATCTGGGTTCGAGTCTCGGTAACAACGCTAAAACTGGGATTCTGGGCAAATCATTTAATCACCCGTGCCTAAAATGAATGTGTGTCCTCATGTAACGTAACTGGTGATATGTAAAGTGCTCTGATACCTGATTCGGTTCGGGTCTAGTTTGCGCTATATAAAACTCTGAAAAATGACTTCTTCACCCCTTCTGCTTATTCTCAGTTTCCACACCAACAGGTCATGCAACATTCAACTTAACTGACAGGTCACAAGTTCACCACACAATGTTGCAAATGAGATTAGCAGGTGTGGTTGCCTATACAAAACATGACCCTATCCTTTCTGCTGTACCTTTCAAACATGTTTTACTAACCAATAGGAAACTTGCTTTTTAAACAAAGTAAAATGCATCCTTTTTTTGAATGTACAATGTTCTTAAACAGCCAATCAAATCTGAGCTACAGACATGTTTTCATTACCTACAGTCATCCCTTCAAGATGCTTTCAGTGTGGATTGCTGGGCACAGCTATATTTTCTAGTGCAAAAGGTATGCTGATCGCAGAGGTATTGACAAAGACCTAGCTTTGCAAAATGTAGACATTTAATGGATTGGACAGACAGGATTAAAGTGACACCAATTGATGCATTTGGTTAAACCCTTTTTGCATCTCCAAGCCCCTGGCCTCATGATTGTGCACTGTGGTGGCAATGACCTAGGCACATTGACTGGGGTAGGTCTCGGAATGCTAATGAAATACACCTTTGCAGAGTTGATGTTGCTTTTCCCCCAAACTGTCTTTGTATACTCTAACATATACCAAAGACAGAAATGGAAGTGGTCCAATCAATTTTCTCCTCAGATTGAGAAAGCTAGAAAAAATGTCAATAAAGCTGTTTCTGCTTACCTCAGAGACCATAGGATGGGCTCCATCTATAACAACAATCTTCATTTCAATATGGATGCATCTACAGAAGTGATAGCGTACACTTCACTGATGAAAGCAACAGAGTGTTTCTCAACACCCTGAAGCTCTGCATCTACAGTTACATGTAGCTACAACAATCTCCCAATGACAACAAGGGCTCTTTTTAGAGCCACTCAGTAACCCAACATATAACCTAGGTTTACGTAAAAAAAAGCATTTTTTTTGCTTGGAATCGTGCACCCAGCATGACTAACAAAGACGGGCACCCCTCGCTTTCACACCAGGGGGCCGCTCTGAGCACCGCGCATCCCTCACGTTTACACCATTGGGCTGCGCTGAGCGCTGCACAAGGGTCGCAACTCCAAGTATTGTCAAAAAAAGTCTACTAATAATAATTTATATTCGCCCTGGGTACCCCATCCCCCAGGACAAGTCAGTTTTTTTTATAAAAAGAAACGGTGACAGCGTTGCCCCCCTCCCAGACAATTTTTAGCCCTGGGGACTCCATCCCCAGGGCATAGCCTCACAGTTGGGGACCATGGGTGGAGCCCCAATGCCCCCACAGTCCCCCTGGCTTCCTGCCTCCTGCAAGAACCGGCATTGCTTTTCCACAATGGGAGCTGCTGCTGGCTCCTCTTGTGGAAAAGCAATCCTGCTTTGCTTTGCAGAAGCAAGAGCAGGTTTCTCTCCTCTCACCTCTCATTTTTAAATCGCCTGTAATATTTTAACATTACATTTGTCATCTATGTTTTTAATTTGTGTGCGGTGATTAATACTGCACTTTAATTCATCTTACCTGCATCTTACTGCCTTTCCCTGCTGATCCCCGTTCTGCAGCCGCCTGTGCCGTTTGTGCGGAGGCACAGGAAGCAGCGGCACACTTGCAGTGTCATCAGAGCCGCCCCGCCCTCCTCCCTACATATTCCCGCCACTAGCGTGGACGCGCGCAGCGAGAACGGCACCCTTGCTGTGCTGTGTTCAATCTGCTTCTGTACGTGAGGGTTGAATTGGGAGGAAAGTCTGTCGGGCAGTGAAATGAAAATGAAGGCTGCTCATTTTTAAATCGCCTGTAATATTTTAACATTACATTTGTCATCTATGTTTTTAAATTGTGTGCGGTGATTAATACTGCACTTTAATTCATCTTACCTGCATCTTACTGCCTTTCCCTGCTGGTCCCCGTTCCGCTGTGGCCTGTGCCGTTTGTGCGGAGGGACAGGAAGCAGTGGCACACTTGCAGCGTCATCAGAGCTGCCCTGCTCTCCTCCCTACATATTCCCGCCACTAGCGCGGACGCGCGCAGCGGCGCGCCGGCGGCGCAACAAAGGCGCGCCAAAGGCAAGCCCGTCTGTGCCCGTCCGCGCCAGGACACCGCCTCCCACCTAAACCCCTGGTAAATCCTTTTCCTTTCCTTTATATTTCTGCTGAGGTGTTGCCTGTACTACTACAATGACTTGCTACAGTCGGCAGGAACTTCTATCTTTAAATTCGCATAGTGAATTAGTTAATCCTCCAGGTTGTATTAAGGTAATCAATTTCACCACCGAACCCTTTGGGGCAGCGGCCACTGTAACAACAAGGGCTTCGCATACGAGAGCGTTTGCCAACACCCAAGTAACTATTAACACCAGTACGAAAGTAGACAGCGATACCTTCTCAGATCTATACCTTAATACCAGATCCATCCCTAAACATGCCCTCGAGCTTTGGAGTTTATTGGATAATAAAAAACCCGATATCTGATTCTTCACTGAAACGTGGTTACATGACTTGGCTTCACTGGATGTAGCGATTGCTTTTCCTGATGAGTACCAGATTATTAGACACAATAGAACACGAAATAGAGGGGGAGGTATTGCCATTGCGGCAAAAGCTCCTATTGATATTATCAAACTCGAGTCACTCTCTAACGAATGGATAGAAATTCTAATAATCAATATAAAACTCAACTCAAACTCCTTTGGTAGGGCTGCTTTGGTATATAGACCACCGGGAGATAAATCACAATTCGCCAACACCCTTCTTGATCTGTTAGCATCGCATGTACTGGCGACTGATAATTTTATTCTGCTTGGTGATTTTAATCATCACGCAGAACAATTGCATGACACAGATTCCTGTAATCTCATAGCCTCTTTGGACACATTGGGTCTTACACAAAGGGTAACCGGCCCTACCCACCAAGCTGGCCACTCCCTTGATCTAATTTTTACTAACTTTGCCAATTTTACTTGTGAACTACCCATGCCTATGACCTGGACTGATCACTTTTTAATAAATTTTAAATTTCCTATACCACTAGGGTCAAGGACTACCACTCAGAAAGAAATAGTAGTTATCCATCCTTGGCATAAACGAACTCTTGAGGCATTCTCGTCTCACTTCATACCTCCCAATAACAACCATGAGAACATCGAACTTATGGTAACCCAATTGGAAACATCTATAAAAAACACTCTAGATGAAATCATCCCGGAAACTTCTGTTACGGCTAAGAGAACTGCTTCACCTTGGTTCACTGAGGACCTGAAGTGTGAGAAAGCGACCTGTAGAACAGCTGAAAGACGCTGGCGGAAGAACCGAACGCAAGAAGACCGCCATAAATATAAACTCATTCTTTCTAAATATCTAAAAAACATAAAGAAAGCAAAAACACACTACCTTTCTCAAAGAATAAATAAAGCGGCCCAGTCAAACAAAGAACTGTATAAAATCTTGAAGGAGTTCACTGCCCCCCTACTGGAGCGTTCCACTTTCAGTCCCACCTCAGAGTGGGTAAACTCACTATCTTGTTATTTCGACAACAAATTCAAGTCAATCTACTCCTCTTTCCCAGTAGATAATCAGGATAGGCCCATGTCAGGCACAGTATCTCAAGAGAACATGGCTTTCACTGACATTACTCACCCTCTGTCTCTAACTGAATTTGAGCCTACCACTTCGGATGAAGTATTAGAAGTCCTAAAAAGAATTAAATCAGGTTCTCCCACCGATTTATTGCCTCCTCTTAGATGTAGTGGGATATTCCCGCTTTTGGCTGGCACGTTGACTAACATCTATAACAACTCCTTTGAAAGTGCCTCCATTCCTAGCAGCTGGAAGTTAGCTCAGGTCAAGCCTATTCTCAAGAAGCCCAACAGTGACCCTTCCACCCTATCCAAATATAGGCCTATATCCTTTTACCATTCTTTGGGAAAGTACTGGAACATCTGGTGAACAAACGACTTACCACCTATATTGAGACACATGCTTTGTTTGATCCTTCACAGTCAGGGTTTCGCGCTGCACATGGTACAGAGACCGCAGTCATTGAGATAGTGGACCACATTCGGCTCTCCCTGGATAGAGGGGAGTCAACAATTGTGATCCTGTTGGATCTATCGGCGGCCTTTGATACCATCTCCCACAGCATTCTGAAACATCGTCTGTGGGAGATTGGTGCCAGGGGCAATGCCTTAGCCTGGTTCGAAGATTATCTCACCGGCCGCTATACCTATCTCAAAATGGACACCCATGTGTCTAGAAATAGGCCTCTCACTGTGGGGGTACCTCAGGGGTCGATTCTCAGCCCCCTTCTGTTCAATCTATATGTGACCTCACTGGCCATTATCATAAAATCTTATGGCTTCTCCACAGTATCCTATGCCGATGATACGCAGGTATTAAGTACCTGCAATTCTCGGTGTCCGGACACATGTCTAAGGTTCAAGCAGTGCATGGTTCACATTAGCAGATGGATGATTGATAATAAGCTTCAGCTCAATTATAGCAAAACCGAAATCTTGCTATTTGGCTCAGCCAAAACTATTTAGTGGCCTCACGAACTTGGACCATGCCCAGAGCCAAAAGAAGTGGTACGTGACTTGGGCTTTATGCTAGACAGCACTCTTTCAATGAAAGCACATGTAAACCAAGTATCAGGCATATGTTATGGTATACTTAAACAACTGTGTAAAATCTTTAAATGGCTTCCTCTAGAGGCAAGAAAATCTTTGACTCAGGGGCTTATTATCAGCCGTCTAGATGCTGGTAATGCCATGTTTGTGTCAATCAATGAAGGTGTGCTTACTAAACTCCAAATATTACAGAATGCGGCAGCCCGGTTGGTAGTGCGATTACCACCAAGGTCTGCCTCTGTACCTAGCCTAAAAACATTACACTGGCTCCCAGTGCGGCAAAGATGTCAGTTTAAAATTCTAAGTCTCACCCACAAACTCCTCTATGGTACAGGCCCCACCTACCTGGCAAAGAAATTAGCGTGGTATAAATCGTCCAGAACTTTACGCTCAAGCACAAAGTCCTTTCTTGTTCAACCTAAGGCGCGTACCTCCATAAATGGATGCAGTGCTTTCTCCTATCTGGCACCGCAGCTATGGAATAAATTGCCTTCCCATTTGCTGTCTCTCTCTAACCATCTAGCATTCCGCAGGAGCCTGAAAACCTGGCTCTTTCCTAAGTAATCTTCCTCTCACCCACTTTTTGCTCCCTGCAATGTTTAATTGCCGTTTTCTCTGCCAAGCGCCCTGAGACCTTTTTGGTGAATTATTGCGCTATATAAAAGCTTTTGACATTTGACATTTGACATGAAGAAATGTAGGAGTTTGCAATGACAGGGCGTGAGCACCACGGCTCCTTCCCTGTCATTGCAATTAGCAGTGTCCGGGGGTGGGCACCCCAGGACACTGCAAGAGCCAGCCCTGGGGGTGGCGGTCCCCAGGGTCATCAAGGACTCCTGGAGGGGGGCAGCGCGGGCCCCCCTCCCTCCTTTTCATAACCCCGAGGAGGTGGTGGTCCCCAGGGCCCAAGGGTCTGCAACGGACCCCTGTATTTAAATATTAACTGCCCGGGGAGGACCCCACACATTAATTCCCAAGTGCCCCCGGGACCTGGCCCAGCGGGGGCTTTTTCAAAACGACAGTCCACGCTCCTTTTTTTAAAATTTCCTAGGCAGGTGTCGCGACCCCAACACGACTTCAGCCGTTTAAATATATAAATATATATATATATATATATATATATTTTTTTTTTTCTGCCAACAGTTCTTAATTTGGAGTGTTGGCAGCCAATGAGAATGAAGCTTATGCTCGGGACGGTTCACGAACCCACTGTGTCCCTTGATATTGAAACCTTTTCTTTTTCTAATTTCTCAGGAACTACTGAACGGATTTAAACCATTTAAAAAAAAGTCTCTTTCTAAACAAAGGGCTACCTCTTCGCCAAATTTGTTGTAATTCGGTTCAGCAGTTCAAGCTGTAGCTTTGTCTAAGTTTCCTATAGAAAATTACATTGGGAAAATGTGTTTTGGGACCCCCCTTTTTTCTCAGGCCCAAATTTGTGAATCACCCCAAAACTTTAAAGGCAGGAGGTGACTGGAGCACCCCACTAGTTTTGAAAATTTTGTGAAGATTCGTCAACCAGTGCCAAAGTTATTGGGAAAATAAATAATGCTTTTCCTATGGAAACGAGGTCCTAACTATAACTACCTACTGGCGACCGCCAGTAGGTAATATAAATGTAGTTATATAAATATATATATTTTAAATATAATATATATCTATATATATACATATACATATATATATATACTATACATTGAGTTTTCTATAGGGCGGTTGGACTCACTTTTAGCTCGAACGGCTGAATGGATTTCCACAAAACTTGGCAAAATTGTAGGGACTGGTAGCCCGATGTGCCTTTGCTATGTCTCAAGATATATGCTCCAGTGGTTTTTACGAAAATTAACTTTGAAAAATATATGTTGGGCTACATTGGGCTATATATATATGTTAGAGCCCAAATGTAGCCCAATGTAACCCAATGTAGCCCAAAGATGGCCACCAGAGACAAAAAAAACAAATGTAGCCCAAATATCAGCCAGATGTAGCCCAACTATAGCCCAGTGACAGAATGTCCCAGAGTGTTCTAAAGAACAACTAGAGCGCTAAATATTTAGAAATCCCTATTCAAAAAAATCCTAACTATATATACCTACTGGCGACCGCCAGTAGGTAATATATATATATATATAACATTTCTATGGCAAAATGAAACCCCTCATTTTGTTCCTTTTCAAATGAAATGTATTAAGTGTTACCACTTTATTCCAATCAAGATGACTTCAGGTGTGCCATACTTTTGTCATAAGTAAGACTGTTAGCGTTCTAGTTGTTCTTTAGATCACTTTGGGACATTCTGTCATTGGACTATAGTTGGGCTACATCTAGCTGATATTTGGGCTACATTTGTTTTTTTTTGTCTCTGGTGGCCATCTTTGGGCTACATTGGGCTACATTTGGGCTCTAACATATATATAGCCCAATGTAGCCCAATATATATTTTTACAAAGTTAATTTTCGTAAAAACCACTGGAGCACATATCTTGAGACATAGCAAAGGCACATCGGGCTACCAGTCCCTACAATTTTGCCAAGTTTGGTGCAAATCCATTCAGCCGTTCGGGCTAAAAGTGAGTTCGACCGCCCTATGGAAATTAACATGGGGAAAACAAGTTTTGGGACACCCCTTTTATCTCGGCCCCCGCTTGACGAATCCCGCCCAAACTTTCAGGGAAGGACCGGAGCTTCACTAGGCAAACTTGAGGAAAGTTTCAGGCAAATTCGTCAAGCAACGCCAAAGTTATTCACAATAGAATTTTGAGATTTTGCATTGAAAAAAATCCTAACTATAACTACCTACTGGCGACCGCCAGTAGGTAATATACATTTATATATATAGTTGTATATTAAGGGAGAGAGATATCAATATTACTTGAATCATTAAATTATTTTTTTATATTGATGCTAATCTATCATTGAAACAAGAAGTTCAGAACATTTTTTTCTGGACAACTTCTGTTAATTGTGTATAGTTTTAATGCATCACTCACGATTCCTTTGTAACATTTCCTAATGTTTACGGAAAACAGAAGTGATTTGCATATAAAATATTTTACAAAGGGTTTTGTTTCCTCTTTAATTGGCATGTCGTGCGTCTGCACACAGGACAACTTAATTGGTTTGCATTAACATGTTTGACCGCTAATGGATAATTTAAAGTACAAAATAAAGAGATTATGCTGGTTTATGTGCGTGTTTCTTTAATAGAACTTGGAATACAAAATATGCATCATGTCCTGGTGTCTGGAATAGATTTGCTGTTAGTTGTTCATTAATCATTGCGATGGTTATTGAGGGGAGTGAACAGCACACAGATAATAGAGCTCTGAACACTTCTGTTTTAAATTAAGTATCACTGAATAGATGCTTTCAAGCTGAACGTAGGGATGATAGTTGGGTACCAACATTTGTATGGTTCACAGCAGGTTTCCATGCATGTTGTTTTTATTGTTTTCTTGCTGGTTGCCATTTACCTCTGTATGTAAACATGTACTTTATTTGCAAGGTGAAAAATTGAGGATTTTTTCAAGGCCGTTAATACACAGTACTGCCAAAGGGTGGTATCGAGGACAGTCCGCGATACAGGCTCCATGTAAACACTGATAAAAACAGCATCTATCATTCGGAGAGCAGCAGAAAGAGGATTGTTGTTACCACACTAGTCGCAGGGGTACTTGGGACTGCTTTTCCTTTGGAAAAGTTGCAGTCTATGCATTGAAAGGCATCACATTGCCTCCGTACTATTATCACCCATTCCCTACCAAGTGACATTTATTTCATACAGCTCTGCCCCTTGTGTACTTCAGGCTCATTTATGAGACCTTGAGAAACGTTTGCACTGCTGGTACATCACTTTTTGTGAAGCACCAGCGGCATAAAATGCAGATGTGTCACTTTGTAAACCCCTGCATCACATTATACCTGCGTCGGGTATAATATATGCAGGGTGGGCGTTCCCAAGCATCCAAGCCTAGTAGAAGTGGCGCATTGAAATCTTTAAGATTTCAGTGTGCCACTTCTAGGACACTACTGTGTCAATATTTTAGGCCTGCCTCATGGCAGGTGTAAGACTGATGCAGGCCCTATCACATGGGACTTGCCTAATGTGAAAGGAACATTGCTGGAGATGCGTCACATTTTGAACCAACTCCAGCAATGCGTCATTTTTGCGCTGATAGATACGTCAGTAATGCTGACATATCTGTCATTCCTTTTGACATGATGGATCATACAGTAAATATGAAGCCTCCAACATGTCAGAATGAAGCCCCAGTGAGAAGTGACGCATCGATGTTTTCAGGCAGCGATGTGTCACTTCTCATAAATAAGGCCCTTCATTTTTACTGGTCAGATTATCAGAGACTTAAAGATGAAACTCAAACAAAGCCTCATAGAATATCTACGGTAGTGGCGTACCTGCTTCTCTGTTCAGAACAGACTACTTTTGTCTAATGGTTCTAAGTATAGTACTTCCCGCGGAGGAGAGAACTCTGATGTAAACACATAAAGGGGTGGAGAGAACCTGACCATGAGTGAATAGAAAAACAAGCAGTGGCACAGTTATGTGTTTTGAAAAACTGCCCTCACTCACACACAAATGTGTGTGACATGCTTCATCATCGGGTCTGCTTACAAAACACCCTGGCGTAGCCACGCACAAGGCGGAGCATAGGGGGGCGGAAACACCAACTACAATAACAAAGACGAACACAACAAGTGACAAACAGTGATCACAAAAGTGTTATCCCAAGACTGGGTTAAGTTATAGAAAAAAGTGCAGTAGGAAGTGTTATTAAAACTGGCTCATGGATACCAGTCAAACCTTTATTCATAGGTTCCAAGGTCAGGATTAAAATAAATAAAGGATGGGAAGTGTCTGTGAAGGAAATCAACTTCCTAAAACAACCCTCCTAAAACTGTGATAGCTAACCTATTTCGACCATCTTAAAGTGCCCACATCCAACAGGTCACGTCGGTCTTCTTCAGGACATCTATCCGTCCCAGTCTTTTCTGCCCCCTTACCTTAGTCAGGCAATAAGGAGGTAAGAACGATCAAGTAGATAAAAACCATGTGGAGGTCAATTCTGCCATCACAAATTCAAATACGAGTTTATCGATTGATTAAACTCAAAATGGCGCCAGGTGGGAGGAGCTCCAGCGAACACAACTGTTCCGGCAGGGTCTCCAGCACCTCTTGAAAATCAAAAAATTAAAATCGCCTTTTTTTGCAGGATTCAAATAGACTGCCAGTAGGTAACACAGAGTTCTCAACATCAGGTATATTGACTAAAATATTCTTACTGAATAAGGGCCTGATTCACAAAGATAAACTTTCATTTTTGTGTACATAAATACGAGACTAATTTTACGAATAGGCATTCCCAGTTGGCAGCGAAATCTGCACATAAAAAGATAGAAAAGACCTATGTTTTTATGTGTAGAGTGTCTGCCACGAGTGTGGAGTCTTCGCAGTCGTAAAATTACTATGAATAAAAGCAAACTGTGGTCTGTAAACACCCCAAAAATAGTAAACTTACACACAAGTGCAGGTTTTTACCTTTGTGAACCAAGCCCATAGCTTTCTCACTGGCCATTTTTTCTCAGACCACTCGTCAGCTTCTTTACTGCAACATATTCTGCCGCCAGGGCCGGACTAGGAACCACAACCGGGCCTGGCAGAGTGCTTGGCCGGCCCCCGCCTCCCCACTCTGGGTGGGGAGGGTTAGAGGTGCCGCTGAGCTCTTTGCGGGGGCCGGTTTTCGGCCGATTTTGCAGCTATGCTGCAAAAAAACGGCCCTGTAACAAAAACGGCTCCAAAGGCCCAAAACCGCCTCCCGGTGAGGCACACCGGGGGATTGCCCGGTGCCCGCTATGGCAGGTCCGGCCCTGTCTGCTGTCCATTTTCTTTTCCAAATCCCTTCTAATTAATGAATAAAGGAAGCAAGTAGGTTTATCCAGAAACCAGGATCTTGGCGCTAAGTGAGCGAAACGATAAGATAGGAGAAAAAAGAAAAGCAACACACCAAAAGCACCGGCCAGATAAAGTGAACCCCTTACTATATCAATTTACAAAAGACAATGGTCCCTATATGTGGACAGGATAGCAAAAAATAATAATCATACACCTAATAAGTAGTTTGTTTCTTTGTCCAGCCGGACAAGAATTTTATTTTAAATGATCAAGTTCATAGAGGGAGTTTTAAGACCAAGATAACAAGTGGGCACAGCCGTGACCCACAACATTTAAGACAAAACAACAAAGAAATGGCCAAAAAGGCAAAGCAAAAATATGGCTGTATACTATTGTTCAGTGCTACAGACTCAATCTCTTAAAAATTACCATACAATTGCATCAAACAACATAGCATTCATCATATTGCATATGGGTTTTTTTTTGTCGACGACGTTTCGATGCCTTTTTAAATTATGACATCATCATCAGGACAAGAATTATCAGCATTATTGTTTTGTTCAACAATTATTAACACAATGCCTATTATCGCATTACTTTACATGAAGGAAATGGGAGGCAAGGGGGAAGGAAAAACAGAAATTGTATATAAGTATCAGCATGTAAGGAACAATTTTAAAAACATAGGTGACTTGAGAATTGCGGCGAGTGAAAAACCATGCATGTAGCTGAGTGGAGTTGATAAGCGGCGAGTGAAGGGGATGGTGGTTTTATGTGAGTTCCAGGTCTCTATTAAGATCAATAGCAGGTGAGAGTGGAAAATACTAGTCACAATTACCCGATCGTTCTGGTGATGAAAAGGCTAAGTCATGAATGGCGTGAAAAATTACTGTGGCTAAGTTCATTGATGTGTCAATAATCGCGGTCGATGGTACGTCGTGAATGGCGTGAAACAGTTATTGTGGCTAAGTCATTGCTGTGGCAATATACAAGGGCGGTGGCAGGAGAAGGAACCGAGAAACCTACATGTCGGTTTACTCGCTGGTTGCCTCGTTCTGGGTTACTGATGAGAAACCGCGGGGCTATTGGCATTCTGAGGAAAGAAAAATGTGATGTTAACGGTACCGGTCTTTTAATAAAGGTGGGGTGCCGGATCGAGGGTGAAGGAAAGAGTTACCTTTCAAAACAATTCCGGGTCTTCCATCAAGATTGTATGGAATCGCCAGGAGTGGAGCGCGATGGCTCAATCTAAAAAGGAGCGGGCGGTTAGATACTCGCATATAAAAGTATCAGGGTGCTCCAAACAAAGTTACCGGCTGATGAGAGTCACTTACTTGTATTGGCAGGAGCACTGTGGCTGATACGGCAGTCTGATGGGAGTGAACTTCCGAGCAACCATGCGAGCTAGCTAATCAAGCCACATGGTCTCTAAAAATCGATAATGGACTTACTGTGACTAGGTAGAGCGGCGGCCATATTGGAGTAGTGAAAGCCTCATGGTCTCTAAAAATCGATGATGGACTTACTGTGACTAGGTAGAGCAGTGCGGCAGCCATATTGGAGTGGTGAAGGGGATCATTGTGATTGTGTAAAAATAATAATGCAGCGTGCATTAACTGCAATATGTGACTTCTTAAAAAAAACAGTTTAAATGATAGAAACAACATATAACTGAGATTACAATAAGGAGGTCCAGTCTTCAAGATGATTAATGCCTTTTCTGATACTGTCAGTTTTTAGAATCCAATGCAGTTCCTCTTTATTGAGCAATTGGGAGAGATCCGCTCCTCTTGGAGGTGGTTTGATGATAGAAACAACTGTCCAAAGTAATTCATCTTCGCTGTGGCCTTTTTCGTGGAAATGTTCAACTAGTGGTGCATTGGCCGTGTTACACCGGATCCTGCTTTGGTGTTGGCCAATTCTTAGTTTTACTTTATGACTTGTCTGCCCTATATAAATAAGCATGCAGGGACAGAAAATTGCATATACCAAATTTACAGAGTTACAGTTGGAAAGGTATCTTCGGTCAAATTTGATAGTACCATATTCAAAAGATTTTCCTTCAATAGTAGAGTCACAATAAATGCAATTTCCACATTTAGAATGGCCAGTTAAAGGTGGGAGACCCCATGCATCATTTATAGTCGTTTTTAGGGGTTGTGTAGGCAGAGATGCTCTTACTAGGTGGTCTTTGATGTTTTTGGCCCGTTTGAAAGCGAACATTGGACGTTCTAGTGTCAGTTGACCAGCATTGAGGACTGGTCAGTGCTTGAGCACACTCTTTCTGATAGCATTGGAGGCTGGGGAAAATGTGGTGACACAAATGAGTCTATTCTGATCTTTTTTCTCCTTTGGTTCCAGGAGGGTTTCCATTGGGCAATACCAGGCTCTTTTTAAAGAGGGGCGCACTAGCTTACGAGGATAACCTCTGTTCTTAAGTTTGCGGCAGAGGGTTTTAGCTTCAGTAAAATAATCCTCCTTGAAATAGCAGTTGCGCCTAATGAGTAGGAAATGGGAGAAAGGCAGGGAATCACGCAAAGCTCTAGGGTGATGGCTACTGTACTCAAGAAGAGTGTTGCGTTCAGTAGGTTTTCGGTGTAGAGTGGTGGTGAGGTGACCTTCTGTGTTTTTTATTTCTAGATCTAAGAATGGGATGCTCTCTTTACTGGTAGATAAGGTATATTTGAGGCCTCCACTGTTGGTGTTGAGCCAGTGTTGGAAAAGTGTGAGGTTATCAAGTGATTCAGTCCAAAGTAGAAAAATGTCGTCAATGTAACGTTTCCACAATGTGATACCATTGTGAAAAGGATTGGACACATTCAAAATACTGTTGGTCTCTAAATGATCCATGTACAGAATGGCCAGGTTAGGGGCAAAAATTGCTCCCATGGAGGTACCCCTAACCTGGTCATAAAACTGTCCTTCAAAACGGAAAAAGTTCTTAGTCAGGCAAATTTCCAGTAACTGGAGGATAAAGTTAGATGGGACACTGGGAGGACGTGTTCATGTCTCTAACACCCCTTCAATCACACGAAGAGATTTGTATTGGGGGATGTTAGTATAAAGTGATTCCACATCCAGCGTACACATGGTGCTGGATGTGGGATCAAATGGATAGTCTTCGATCATATTAATCATAGCCATACTGTCTTTGATATAGCATGTGGTATCTGGTACAAATGGCTTGATAAAGAAGTCTATATAGTGGCCCAATGGTTCGAGGACTGATCCACATCCAGATACTATGGGGCGGCCTGGTGGAGATTGTGGGTTTTTATGCACTTTCGGGAGGCAGTAGATCACAGGGATGCGGGGAGATTTAGTATTAAGGAAATCAAATTCCTTTTTAGATAGGAAGCCTAGGTCAAGTGCCTCTGAAGTGACTTTAGCAATCATGTCCTGAATCTCTGCAGTGGGGTTGCGAGGAAGTTTACAATAGTGCTCATGGTTGCTCAGTTGACGCATTATTTCGTCTTTATACAGGTTGATATCTTGAATCACGATGCCTCCGCCTTTGTCGGCAGGTTTTATTATTAATGACTGGTTGTTTTTTAAGCAGGCAATGGCATTTTTCTCTTCTATCATGATGTTATAAGGTATAAAGGACCTCTTGTTTTCCAGGTCAGTAAGGTCTTTTAGGATTAATTTTTCAAAAGTTGGTATCTCTGGCGGGATCATGCCAGTGGTAGGGGAAAATTTAGACGGTGGTTTGAATGGAGTGTTACCAGCTTTAGAAGGAGAGGGATTCAAAAGGAAATAACTATGGAGGCGAATTTTCCTAAATAACCGTAACAATTCCACCAATTTATCTTGAAAATTGGGACGTACTGTGGGAACAAATGACAGGCCTCTTCTCAATAACGAGAGTTCAGTACTGGACAGGCTATGTTCAGTGAGGTTAAAGATGGGCAAGAGACCGGTCTCTAAATCAGTGCTGATATCATTGGGAGTATGATCTGATGATGTTACCATCGGTAATGCTGTCTGAGTGTGAAATGTTCGCCTGGGGGTTTACTGTTTTTTTCCATGTCGAGGGTTGCTTTCCTCTGCCCCTTGGTTGACCCCTACCCCCTTCTAAAAAAGGACGGTTAGAAGGGCCTGGGCTGTCGCTTTGGTCTGACTGTCCAGAGGAATCAGCTGAGCTATCAGTGAAGCCAAAAAACTGTTGCCTCCTGTTGAATCGTCCCCAGTGTCTTTGATTTTGTGGACCGTTATAAGGGCGAGTGGAGTAGTAATCTTTTGCAAGATAGGGGTACGTTCTCTCTTGGTTAAAGTTTTTGATATCTTTGCGTACTTTGTTTTGTTTTTTGTTTCGTTTAATTTTATGGAAATCTTCGATAGTTTTATTGATTTTTTCAAGAAGTTTACTTGTTTCAGAGCTGGTGTTGTTATCCTTGATCTGTTTCTCGAGGTCTGTTATTTCTGTATTTAATTTTTGGAGCTCTTCAGTAGCAATGTCAATCCCGAGCACCATCCAGTGCTGGGAACATGTAGTGCTTATATAGCTGAAACCATTCAAGTATTTTGGATTATTGGTAAAAAAAAACAGTACGTTGCGTACTTGTAAACCTAATGGGATTGTATTGGATTTGAGGTAGTCAGTTAAAAGTCTGATCATTAACAGTAGACGTACCTCCTTTTTCTTCAGTTTCTCTAGGTCATCTGCTAGGGAAGTGCTGGACCCAGATGGTGTTTCTGCTGTATCAGAGAGGAGAGAGGGACCTCCTAGAATGTTATTGATATATTCTAAGTTATATAATGGAGGGTGAGGATCAGACATGCTTTTTAGAAAAAATCCAGGAGGGAAAAATAGTGGGGAGAGAAGACTTTACAGTGACGGGTGAACAGTACAGGGGTGGACAAGGTGGACCCACTTGCGAGGAAGGGGCTAGGATTACCTGAATCCCTTGCAATCCAGTGATTGCGCTAACTATATTTTCACAAGAACAAGGGAACCCAAAAGGTATATCATAGGGACCTTGGGCAGTATCAATTTACAAAAGACAATGGTCCCTATATGTGGACAGGATAGCAAAAAATAATAATCATACACCTAATAAGTAGTATGTTTCTTTGTCCAGCCGGACAAGAATTTTATTTTAAATGATCAAGTTCATAGAGGGAGTTTTAAGACCAAGATAACAAGTGGGCACAGCCGTGACGAACAACATTTAAGACAAAACAACAAAGAAATGGCCAAAAAGGCAAAGTGAAAATCTGTCTGTATACTATTGTTCAGTGCTACAGACTCAATCTCTTAAACATAACCATACCATTGCATCAAACAATATAGCATTCATCATATTGCATATGGGGTTTTTTGTCGACAACGTTTCGATCCCTTTTTAAATTATGACATCATCAGGACAAGAATTATCAGCATTATTGTTTTGTTCAACAATTATTATAACACAATGCCTATTATCGCATTACTTTACATGAAGGAAATGGGAGGCAAGGGGGAAGAAAAAACAGAAATTGTATATAAGTATCAGCATGTAAGGAACAATTTTAAAAACATAGGTGACTTGAGAATTGCGGCAAATGAAAAACCATGCATGTAGCTGAGTGGAGTCGATAAGCGGCGAGTGAAGGGGATGGTGGTATATGTGAGTTCCAGGTCTCTATTAAGATCAATAGCAGGTGAGAGTGGAAAATACTAGTCACGATTACCCGATCGTTCCGGTGATGAAAAGGCTAAGTCGTGAATGGCGTGAAACAGTTATTGTTGCTAAGTCATTGCTGCGGCAATAATCGTGCGCGGTGGCAGGAGAAGGAACCGAGTAACCTACATGTCGGTTTACTCGCTGGTTGCCTCGTTCTGGGTTACTGATGAGAAACCGCGAGGCTATTGGCATTCTGAGGAAAGAAAAATGTGACGTTAACGGTACCGGTCTTTTAATAAAGGCGGGGTGCCGGATCGAGGGTGAAGGACAGAGTTACCTTTAAAAACAACCCGGGGCTTCCATCAGGATTGTATGGAATCGCAAGGAGTGGAGCGCGATGGCTCAATCTAAAAAGGAGCGGGCGGTTAGATACTTGCATATAAAAGTATCCGGGTGCTCCAAACGAAGTTACGGGCTGGCGAGAGTCACTTACTTGTATTGGCAGCAGCACTGTGGCTGATACGGCAGTCTGATGGGAGTGAACTTCCGAGCAACCATGCGAGCTAGCTAATCAAGCCGCATGGTCTCTAAAAATCGATGATGGACTTACTGTGACTAGGTAGAGCGGCGGCCATATTGGAGTGGTGAAAGCCTCATGGTCTCTAAAAATTGATGATGGACTTACTGTGACTAGGTAGAGCAGTGTGGCGGCCATATTTGAGTGGTGAAGGGGATCAGTGTGATTGTGTAAAAATAATAATGCAGCATGCATTAACCGCAATAATGCATGCTGGTCCAGGATACCTCAACAGCCGCCTCAACTTCTACGCCCCAAACGCCAGCTCCGATTGACCGGCCACGCCCCCGCCGCCGTCCCCCGCATCCGAAGAGCCACCACAGGGGGACGGTCCTTCTCCTACCTCGCCGCCAAGACATGGAACTCCCTACCGACCCACCTCCGCCTGACCCAGGACCACCCCGCCTTCAGGAAGCAACTCAAGACCTGGCTGTTCGAGCAGTAGCGGACACCCCCTCCCCTAGCGCCTTGAGACCCTCTGGGTGAGTAGTGCGCTATATAAATGCTGTTATTGATTGATTGAATATGTGACTTCTTTTAAAAAACTGTTTAAATGATAGAAACGACATATAACTGAGATTACAATAAGGAGGTCAAGTCTTCAAGACGATTAAGGCCTTTTCTGATACTGTCAGCTTTTAGAATCCAATGCAGTTCCTCTTTATTGAGCAATTGGGAGAGATGCGCTCCTCTTGGAGGTGGTTTGATGATAGAAACAACTGTCCAAAGTAATTCATCTTCGCTGTGGCCTTTTTCGTGGAAATGTTCAACTAGTGGTGCATTGGCCGTGTTACACCGGATCCTGCTTCGGTGTTGGCCAATTCTTAGTTTTACTTTCTGACTTGTCTGCCCTATATAAATAAGCATGCAGGGACAGAAAATTGCATATACCAAATTTACAGAGTTACAGTTGGAAAAGTATCTCGGTCAAATTTGATAGTACCATATTCAAAAGATTTTCCTTCAATAGTAGAGTCACAATAAATGCAATTCCCACATTTAGAATGGGCAGTTAAAGGTGGGAGACCCCATGCATCATCATATATCATGCAGAAACAGATAGGTTTTCAGCTTCAAATACAATTGTGAAAATAAGTTTGCGATGTTTGTTGGAAATTGACTCGACTCATTTCTCACGCAGGTGTGACACTGGCCAGGTCCCGCCCACTGTGACTCACTTGTTAAGCCGGGGTTAAAAGCAAAACTGTGCCAGGACGCTAACCTGCATGTATTTTTCTCACGACTTACCTGCTTACAATCCATAGTGAGCCATGTGACCATCATATAGAGGTTAATGGTTGCCCTTCTGTCTATTGCCACACTTGCTGTAGCTAGGAACAGTTTGGCTCCAACCCCGCTTTTGATTAACTGTGAACAAAAAGTGGTCAGAATTTTGGTTATATCTTTTTTAAATGGCCACTCCCCAGTCTCTGAGGTCACATTGCTCCAATCGATCATGGTACCCTCACATCCTCTGTGCCTTTTTATATTCTCTACTACTGTAACAAGCTCCTGTCACCAGGGACCTGTGTTGAAATGTTATTTGTTTCTTTTTGGTGCCTAGGTTTTCCCCACGAAGCCCTGTATTCGTCACTTTCTATTTTTGCATTTTCAGGTTTCTCCTGCCTGCATTCATTTAATGGATGCGAGTCCTGTTCTGCCCCATATATTCGTCAAAGAGACTCAGTGAAGGGATATTCTTCATCCCTTTCCTGTAGCTCATATCAAATTGCAGTTTATTTACTGCTGCCGGGGTTTTAAGCTATTTCTGCTTCACCTCTACGTTAGTCACACTTCTTTTGAGGTACCTTTGGCTTTCATATGTCTTATATTGTCTAGCGTGCCTAATGCAGCACTGAGGCTACAAGTAGTCATCCTTTCATATTTGTATCCTTTCAACTGAAAATCAGGCTACCAAGCCTTCTGCAGAAGTATACGAAAAAAGATGGATTGATTGATTGAATTGATCTCAGCCACTGGCTTTTTCTTGGGCTCGCATCCCATTCCGGAACATAAAAAACCCAGGTCTTGTTTGAGCATAGTTGGGCCTCTTCAGTTGGGTGCAATTTCGTTGCTGTGGCAATGTGAGTTTGGGTCCACCTGATGACTGTATGATTACCCTCATCACTGCCTGACTTACCCATACATGCCAAAACAAAAAGTGTCTCCCCAAATGCATGAACTTCATTTACTTGTGCATATTGTGCATTTATGCTTCAGTCTAATGTTGGGCTCCTTATTGATAGATAAACCGAGATGCTGCTTAAGTGTCTACTGGCAGCCATCGGCATCACTTTGTAAATTTGCTTTGAGAATGATGTTTACTGCTTGTCTCCCTTAAGACTATGGCTGAGATACCCGCCACCCCCTCTCGACACAAACCCCAAGGATGGGAAACCGGAAACGGTTCTGAACTTTTGGAAGGCGGGAGGGAGTGACCCTCCCGGCCGTATTTATTAAAATATGAAACAAAATTAAAACATTAAAATAACCGTTTCATATTATGTACAATTTCATTTCCACATTACGATGTTTGGCTAACCTTAACAGATCTCTAATACAAAGGTTCTCCTAGCCGAACTAACATCCTACAAAACATTTGACTTGAAATTGTACATCCTAACGTTAAGGGCCAACGGCAAGGTCGTAACCGGTGTCAGATCCCTAAACCAGAAATACCCCCCTCACTTGTGAGGGGGGCGACCGCACAGAGGCGTACCTCAAGTGCATCTACCAATTTCCCTTTGACTTGACGGGGGCCCCAATGAACTCGACGCCATTTAACGGTCGTCCGAGGACTCGTGTGAGGTGTCTAAAAGGTAGCGTAAACCCCCTCCCAAACCCCACACAACTTACCCCATCTGCCGTCGCAGATGTCCTGGCCCGGGGAAATTCCCCAGGAGGGCCCGTAGCCCCTCCTTTCCAGGAAGGGGCCTTGACCGCCTTTCCTTTCCTTCCGGCGGCCCATCCTTAGAAGGGACCGCCTCCCCGTTGAGGGGCCAATGGCCACCTCCCCCGAGCGCTCCCATCCGTAATGGGTGACGCCCCCCATAGGGATCTTCCAATTACTGCTCACCGATCATGACCTTACCGCCCGACCAAAATAAATACGACAAATGGCTAAAATTACTAATGAAAAACAAAGAAGGCGATCATAACTAGTTACGTATGATTACTGATCAACACTAGTGCAATATTACTTTATTTCAAACAAACATACTGTAAATGAGCATTCTCCTTTATTGCATACTCGAAATAACACAACAATCATCACAACCTGTAAGAAATACGGTTACCACGTTCAAACTTTATTGAGAAACAACTTGCTGTCTTCAGGGGCTGGTGGGTGGGTCAAAATTGGCTCTTCGTTCCGTCTCGAGCTCACGTGCAGCGGGGAGGTGCAGCTTCAGAGCACAGGAACAAGAGGATGCTTTCTTGACTTGCTGCTCCTTTTATCCGTCTTCGGGCGGGCGTAAACCCGCCTCCGCCTGCCTCCGAGGGCGTGGCCGTCCGCGTCAGTGCCTAGGACAGCCCACTCCAGGGCGGGAAAAAGGCGCGCCCCGGCTACGCCGCTTCGGGCATACCAGCCGAGACTCGCCTCCCGCCCAAGATGGCCTCCCGGGGGGATCGGGGTCCTCCACCATACGTTCGGGGGGACCGAATGGTCGCCCCTTTCCATATGGCTGAGATACCCGCCACCCCCTCTCGACACAAACCCCAAGGATGGGAAACCGGAAACGGTTCTGAACTTTTGGAAGGCGGGAGGGAGTGACCCTCCCGGCCGTATTTATTAAAATATGAAACAAAATTAAAACATTAAAATAACAGTTTCATATTATGTACAATTTCATTTCCACATTACGATGTTTGGCTAACCTTAACAGATCTCTAATACAAAGGTTCTCCTAGCCGAACTAACATCCTACAAAACATTTGACTTGAAATTGTACATCCTAACGTTAAGGGCCAACGGCAAGGTCGTAACCGGTGTCAGATCCCTAAACCAGAAATACCCCCCTCACTTGTGAGGGGGGCGACCGCACAGAGGCGTACCTCAAGTGCATCTACCAATTTCCCTTTGACTTGACGGGGGCCCCAATGAACTCGACGCCATTTAACGGTCGTCCGAGGACTCGTGTGAGGTGTCTAAAAGGTAGCGTAAACCCCCTCCCAAACCCCACACAACTTACCCCATCTGCCGTCGCAGATGTCCTGGCCCGGGGAAATTCCCCAGGAGGGCCCGTAGCCCCTCCTATCCAGGAAGGGGCCTTGACCGCCTTTCCTTTCCTTCCGGCGGCCCATCCTTAGAAGGGACCGCCTCCCCGTTGAGGGGCCAATGGCCACCTCCCCCGAGCGCTCCCATCCGTAATGGGTGACGCCCCCCCATAGGGATCTTCCAATTACTGCTCACCGATCATGACCTTACCGCCACAGGCCGGATAGTTGACCGGCTATCCGGACCCCCCACAACAACTCCTGCCTAAAGGTCATAGTTTAAACTCTTTAGCCAAGCTATGAGGTCACCTATGAGTAACTCATTGCCCACCCGGGACAAATGAACCCCATCCCCCAAATACATACTGTCCCCCTTGATACAACCATGCGGAACAGAATGCAGTGTACTTGAACGAAACAATCTACCCAATTTGTTATTTACTTTCTTTACTGAGTGATTCAGAGCAGAAACCGAAATAGCCCCCCGCCACACTTTCCGTGGAATCATATGGGACCATGCAATTGTGCACCCTGGAACTCTTCTTGCCAACCAACTTACTGTGGAGAGCACTGCCTCGAGAAGAAGTCGTCTACCAGTGGCCACCAAATCGTTGCCCCCAAGATGGGCTATGATTATAGACGGCGGGGACCTTGTCCGCCCTAACAAACCCTCGAAAAAGGATTGAAACTGGTCAATACAGAGCCTGCCCCTTCCGTAGAAGGTCACCCTGTACCCGTATTCCCCAGCCATGTGAATCATGTCACCTGCTTTGAATACGTCTGCGGCACGCCTCACGTATGAGTGGCCCACGACCCACACCTCCTTTTTCGATGTCTGACCGCTGGTCCCCAGGTGTCGGGTCGACTGCACAGTCCGCCCCGCCTCGTAAGCTTGCGCAACTGAAAACCAAACAAAAACAGGAAGCGTGAGTACATCATTACAGCTTCACAACATGTGCAACCGCACATACCTTTTGTAACAGTTCGAGGACCAACGCCCCAAACGTTTTACTTTTTCAACACTCAGACCCCTGGCTGTAGCCTCAGTAGCAGCCCCTATCCGAAAGGAATGGGTCCCGAACTCGCTGGGGTTCAAGCCCGCGGCCGAAATTGACATCGCAAGCACCCGCTGGAACTGAAACCTCGTCAGTGGGGTGGCGTCAGCGTGTCTCAACAAGGTCCCCCCCCATGATGCCACCCTCTGCGCTAAATATTCCTCTACGCAAACAACAGGGCACATGGAAGACCCGGGAATCCTCTGAATGATTATGCAGTCCCCAACCACGCCCTGATCGGTTTTGGACCTGACAAACGAGACAGTCATCGTCTCCACCTAGACCTGAACGTGCTCCCGGCACAGTCCCCCCATCGTATCCTGCTTGTTCTTCGCCACTAGTTCGCTTACCCGCATAGCCCCATGGAATGCCAGCGCAAATGCGGCTCGGAATAACATTGTTTCATACTGGGATGAACACGTTGCAGGGAGTACGGACAATAACAGGGCCAGCCTATCCAAACCTATCGGGTGCCTCTCATCTACTCTGCGACCCTCAAGGCGTTGCCACCCACGTAGCGCTTTCTGCACCACGAAAGACGCTGTCGGGTCCTGGATCCCATGAGCCTTTGCCATAAAGGAAATGGCGGCCCGATGCCTCTGGGCCGTAGCTACTGATTTGCCTGCCTGATGTAAAGACAGCAAAAATTTTACGACAGGCTCTTCCTGTCCCCAAAGCTCCCCCCCAGCAGAACCCAAAAAGGACCAATAGGAATGGAACGCCCCTTCATATGCCTTCCTTGTCCTGGGTGCTAAACTCTCTCCCACGAGGTTTTGTAGTTCGGGGCACCGAGAGACCAGAGAGCTTCCATCAGCACCAATGATGTAAGGTTCTCCCCCCTCTGTGTTCATCTTGACTGTTTCCTCACCCAAATGGGGATGTCGGTTTCCTCCCTAGATCTTCTTTTTCTGTTGTAAGCACTTGACATTTGGGAAGAGTCAATCTCCTGTAATTGGGAACACTGTTCACATCAATTGCTGGACATTCTGATATAAGTACATATCCGAATGTGTGGCTTGCATCAATCTAGAACTAACGTTGCTCCTCTTGTATATTTTCTAAGCTCTCCTCCTTTCCTCATCCATCATCAAGAATCATTGAACATCACGCCTATCTACAGACTGGTGGGTTATTTAGAGATAGTCACAAGCACCAGTGGGTGAGCTACATGATGTTAACTATATAATTCTTTAGACATCTGATCCTCTGATGATGTTTAAGTGTCAACTACTCCTACGGTTTAGTGCCCATTGTTGGTTCAAACGTCTTCCATTCTCCTTCTCACAAGCTTGTATAGAACACTGACGCACTGGATGATATTGTCAGTACTGGATTTCTTTTTGGGAGTTGTTAGAAAGTGGATTACTAGTTGAAGTGTATGGAAGTACTCTTCAAGTTTTACTGGCACTATTCCTTGCTAGGTCCAGATATGTCTTAATAATTAAAAACCTGCGCACAACCCCCTGGTAGCTGTTGTACACAGCAAACAGGTGTAACTTATGATAAACGTGTAAAGCATTTTGCAGTACAAAAACAGTTAAAATGTAGAAAACACAGCACAATAAATATCCTACTCCAATTGTTGCATCTGCTAATGCGAGTATAATGTCTTGCAGTTAATGAATTAATGGGGAGTGCCGTCATGAACGATCATGGAGTCCAATCCAGAGCTTCCATTAAACCCAGAGGGAACTTCACAAAGTCATGCAGATTTTGTTTGTCATAACAAACAAAAGGTGTTTGCCTATATAACCTTGGCTATAATGTGCAAAAATACAAGAAAGATGTATTGTGGTTATCAGTTGTAACCTATGTTAATTATTCAGAAAGAAACAATCAATTAGTATTGGAAACATGGTTTAGTCAAACATGATTTTTCTATGGGGTGTGGTGACAGCGATTGAGCTGCCATGTGCGCTATACCATCTGGGTAATATGGGTTGCTGAAAGAAACAGATGCAATTGTAGTTCGTTGGGGAGCCAGTCACGAAAAGAGAACAAGGCAGGTTAAATAGATTAAAAGTAAGGACAATTAGTATCTCAAAGGGTACAGAAATAATCAGATATAGTTTACAATTCAAGGAGGATCAACATCAAAGTTTGTACATGTCCACTGTTTAGAAAAAGCCTTATTTAACCCCATCGCTGATAGGCCTTTCCCCCCGTTGCTAAGCCTTTTTTTTTCTATTTGGGGTTGTTCGCGCTAAGGCCCCTGTAAATTTGGACCACATAAAGTATCCACACCTACTTGTGTCCTTTTCTTAGAACATCATTGGGATTCTAAAGGTGCCCAGGGTTTGTGGATTCCCCTGGAGGGGCCCCAGAAATTAGCCCAAATATAGCTACATTCTGTTTTTTTGGGGAAAAATGGGAAAACAAGTGCTGCAATTGAAAGGATCTGTTTTTTTCCCTGCAAATGGTATCCACAAACGGTGGGTGTGGCTGAAATCAGCATATTTCCAGCTTTTAGGGACTGACAGACTTTTGTCAGAAACCAACATTTTTTACACAGTTTTTGCCATTTTACTGGGACATATCCTATTTTTGCTATGTTTTGTGTTTTCAACCTTCTTCAAGTTAATGGTAGAAATGGGTATGAAAGCAATAATGGTTCCTGTAAATCTATACATTTTAGGAAAGTAGACAAAATTCTGAATTCAGCAAGGGATCATTTGTGTAGAAAAAAACAACCATTTGTGCCAACATTTTCACCTGTAACTTCTTCTATTTATGACAGCTGTTTGAAAGCAATATACCGTTAAATCCGCTGTACCTTTCTGGATGTTGGGATATATAGGTCTTGTAGGTTCACCAAGAACCAGAGAAACCCAGAGCCAATACCTGAGCAGCGTCTTGCAACGTTTTTTTATTATGCAATATATTTTGAAAAATATATACATGTAAAAATCGGTATGAAAGACACCTATGTATTTCTGAAATTGGAACAAAATATAGAGTTTAGAAACAGTAGATATTTGCTCATTTCCGAAATTGTGAGTACCCACACTAGCATGAAAATTAAGGGACATTTTTCATAGTGACTTATTTTTTACACATTGTCTTTCAATTGGAAGGCAGAAATGCATCTAAAGTTAATTAGTATTAATAGTTGCTCTACAATTCTGTGTTACCCTAGGTCCCCTGATACAAATGGTACCTCACTTGTGTGGGTAGGCCCAGTGCTCACAACCGGAAACGGCTCAAAACGCAATGTACTGTGAAAACTGACCCTTTTTTTGCAAAGTGCCTAGCTGTAGATTTTGAACCCTAGCTCTGGCAGCACCAAGGGAAACCTAGCAAACCTATACATTTTGTAAAACTCAACACCAAGGGAAATCCAGGATTGGGTGACTTGTCTGGCTCTCACCAGGTTCTGTTACGCAGAATCCCTTGCAAACCTCAAAATGTACACAAATAAAATCCTCAAATTTTTGTGGCGGAAAGTTCTGGAATCTGCATTGATCCACAATGTGGATCTGTGCAGATTCCAGAACTTTTTCACGGAAATGTGAAGAAAATGTTTTTTTTTTACAAAGCTTGAGGTTTGCAAGGGATTCTGGGTAACAGAACCGAGTGAGAGCCACACAAGTAACAACATCCTGGATCAACCTGGGTGTCTAGTTTTCAAAAATTAATATGTTTGCTAGGTTTCCTTGGGTGCCAGCTGCGCTAGGACCCAAAATCCAGAGGTAGGCTCATTCCGCAATACAAACTGTGCCTAGTGGGCTTACTGCAGCCCTGGGGGGGGAGGGGGAGAAATCAGGGGCTATTGCCCCGATATGCACCCAAGGGGGGCAGAAAGACTGTGGCTATTTTATTTGGGTGGGTGGGGACATTGGGATGCCCATTCTGGGCAGCCCCCACCGCTACTTGTAAAAAGCCAGTATAATCGCTGGCACCTCGAGGGCTCTCTGCCTCCCAGGGGGCAGATCAGCGGCTACTGCCCCTACCTGCCTCCAGGGGGGGACATAAAGACAGTGGCATCTTTTTGGGGGTGGGGGCATTGGCATTCCCATTCTGGGCAGCCCCCACTCCTGAATTTTGAAAAACATTTTCCCTTGGTGCCTAGTGAGCTTTCTGTCCCCCGACAGGACAGATAAGAGGCTATTGCCCATCTGCGTCCTGGGGGGGGGGGGGCAAAAGACTGTGGCAATGTTTTGGGAGTGGGGGCATTGGCATGCCCATTTTGGGCAGCCCCCACCCCTATGTATTAAAAAGCAAATCCTTGTGGCCTAGTGGGATTTCTGCCCCCCTGGTGGGGCAGATTAGGGGCTACTGTCCCCATCTGCCTCCTGAGGGGGGCAGAAAGACTGTAGCATTCTTGTGGGGGTTGGGGGCATTGGCATGCCCATTCTTGGCAGCCCCCACCCGAACTTTGGAAAAATAAAATCCCTGGGGCCTTGTGGGATTTCTGCCCCCCCCTCCCCAGGGGAGATCAGGAAATAGTGCCCTCATCTGCCTCCTGGGGGGCAGAAAGTCTTATTCCTTCTTTGGGGTGGTAGGGTGGGGGCTTTGGTATTCCCATTCTGGGCTACACCCACCCTGGCATATAAAATAAATCGCTGGTGTCTAGGGTGATTTCTGCCCCCCGGTGGGGCAGATTGGGGGGTTCTGCCTCCTCTGCCCCTAGAGGGAGCAGAAAGGTTGTCTTGGAAAATTAAATGGGAGGGAGCAAAGGCCCTTGCCCAAGGGGCTGCTCACCCACCCCTGGTGGCTAGTGGGTGCATCTCTGCTTGGGGATCCACCTCCTGGGCGACCCCCAAGCAGGGATCCACTAGAGAAGGATATAATTGGAAAGGGGAGATTTTCGCCTTTCCAACCATACCCCTCCCATCTGTTTCAGTGCTCGGAGGGCTGAGATAGCCCCACAAGCACCAAAACGGAGAAACTGAAACTAAGTTTCAATTTTGTTTTCATTGCAATGATGATTGTGCGCCATGAGTGCGATTGTCATTGTAAGGAAATCACAAAGCAGGCCGGAGGAGGTTTGGGAAGCTCTTCCCTACCTCCCCAGGCAAAAAAAAGGGAAATCCCTCTGCAGCAGCGGGATTTTCTGAGCATGTGCTCATGACCGAACCATTCCGTCATGAGCTCCCAAAGAGTTAAACAAGTCAACTCTCTAAACGATAAACAGTTCCTGCTTATAGAAGTTGTGAAAGGGGCTATTGATAAACGTAGTAAATGCAGCAGGATTACTCCAGACGATTGGTGATCAACACGTCATGGAACAGCTGTAATTTGGAGCATGATTAAAGGTAAGGAGGGTCTTGTAGCCCTGTCATACTTCAAAAAACAGCCATTGGGCAAAATATAATTAGACTGGAAGGGAATCTTATAAAGGTTCTCAAAACTATACTGGTCTCCTATTGACACAGGGAGTGCTGATACTGCTGAGGGTATAACATATGGGGAGAGAATGTCACATTGGACAATCATAGAGGTGTGCTGCCAAGCAAGGCTGTCAGATTGGTCCCCGAAGAGGAGCTCACATGTTCTATAGTTCAGAGATCTCTTTCAAGCCATTACTGGCTGTTATTTGCAGTTTGCAATTCTTCAAGGAAGTGCCTCGTCTAGCCACTTTATGGACGGGAGGCAAAAGCACAAAATAAAATATGGTCATAAAGGGTTAGTGACCAGGCTTTGGGGGAAGGAAAGAATGCTCTGTCAAATGGAGCAGTTGTAAATAAGAAAGGAACTTGACTTACCACTGACCCCAGGAGTAACATCCTTTTCTTTCTGGTCCTTCTTCTCCTAGGATGGCCTTATAAAAAAGGCACGTTTTGTAGTAACATTACTATGAACCACTGTTAGACCTGTCAATGTAGGGAAGTCTCCCCTCAACTTTTTGCCTGCTTACCTCCACTTTTTGCTATATTTATGTTGGCATTTGGAGTCTGAGCAATTTATTATTGCTGATCAGTGCTAGAGTGCATATGCTTCTCCACTAAACATGCTGACATTGTAGCATACCTGATTGGCACATTTAGTTTCCCTGAAAGTCTCTTGTAAAACATTATGTCATATATCCACGGTCTGTAATCTAAACGTTACTAGTTGGCTTACAACACTGGTTATGCCTCCCATACAAGTAGCCCTTCAAACCTGTCTCAGGCCTGCCATTGCAAGGCCTGTGTGTGCAGTTTACTTCCCCTTCGACTTGGCATTTAAAACCACTTGCCGAGCCTTAAACTCCCCTTTTCACACACATAGGTCACCAATAAGGTAGGTCCCAGGGAGCCAGAGGGCAGGGTGCTTAATACCTAAAAGGTAGGGTGTGTACTTTTAAGTTTTACATGACCTAGTAGTGACAAGCAGATAACAGCTACATTTGTTTTTCACTGCTGTGAGGTCAAGTCCTCTTATAGGCTAGCTCTGGAAATTCCTTAAACAACTTTTAAGCTGTATGTCCTGATCAGAATGGAGTAGGCACATCATGTATCATATCTTTGGGATGGTGATGTTAAAGTTTGACATTACAATTTTAGAAATGCAGCTTTTTTAGAATGTGAACATTTCTCTGCTCTGTATTTGCTCTGTATGGAGCCTGTGTCCAATGCACATCTTGGTTAGGTGACAGCTACACTTTATGCATTCCCTTTAGACAGCCAGAAACACAGGAAGGGTTGGGTGTAACACAAGATTTATCTGCATTCTGATAGCCTTCCTGGGCAGGAAGGGGTGGAGGCAGCTTATACATACACCTGAATAGGTTGTGTTCTGTCCTCTCACCAAGGGCTGATTACTCCCCACAGATAGCATGGCAGACAGGACTGGTATCAAAATGATTCTTGTGGGCTTCAGAGAGTTCCTTTGAAGTCACGCCCTAAATCAAAGGGATTTTTGGGTATAAGTGCTCGGACTCTGGCCCTACCAAATCACTACCCTAATGGACCTTGGAGGAACTCTGCTAAAGTAAAGACTGCTGTGCTGTAAGATTGCCATCTTGTTGTGATTGGCAGTTATTAGGAACTACTTCTCTGCATTTCTAACCTGCCCTGCTACCTGCTGATCTCTACCCTGCTGAGGACAAGGATTGGACTCATCTCACTTGAACCCAGAGTGACTCCAAGGGCCTGCTGGCCTGCCTCCTGGTTTCCAAAGTCTCATGGACGCAAAAGACTTCCTGCAACTCCTACTGGTGCTCCTGGACTCAACTATCTGTACCCCTTTGACTTTTCCTCTGCCGAAGAACTCAGTCATTGAGTGGTCCTTATGATTGATTATGCTAATCTGGAACCTTCTCATGTAATTGTGGTGATCTGTAAATTTTGGGATGTCATGTTTGTATGGGTACCTATATATTGGGGTGCAGATTATACTTCCACAGTACAATCTGGCTTTTCACTATTTGTGAATTCTGACTAATATAGAGTTCAAGCTTCATTTATTCATATCTGATAATTTTGTTTGCTAAAGATAAGCATGTATGAATACCATGTATTTGTTCTTTATATGCATTAGGTTCAAACAGTGTATCATCATCACCAAATGGAGATACATGGACACAATAATGATGACTTTAATACCAAATAAAGAAGATCATGAAAATTATGTAGTGGTATTAGAAGATAATATACATCTTTATCAGAGGTGTTAAAAATAGGTTTTTTCATTTAATTATAGTCTGCCATTAATATTGTGGTCATTTGCCAAACACAGATTTGTGTTAATATTAGTGTTTTCTTTTCAAGTAAACGGGTTTATCTATCCTAATCTTCTTCATTATTGCCTGTAATGTTTCTTTGTTCGTTTTAGTTTCCCTTTGTTTAATGCTGCGTGGTTGCTTCCTGTCACTGAGTACAGACATGCCTAAGGAAGCAGCCTATATTGATCAAAATCACAGGATGACTGATCAGTGAAGTTTTAAAATGGCAACCTATTTATCTCGAAATTCAATCTCCTAATGGCATTTAAATAAGTGTTTTAATTAAACAGTATAACACAACATGGTGTTTCTCTAATGAACCGAGATACAAGTTAGCAAAGCAGAAGGAAGTAATGCAGCTCCAGCAGCTTTTTGGTAATAACATTGATTTAAACAAGGTTTATGAGAAAGTAGATTAGGGAGACTCTTGCTGAAATCTCATTTCAGCAGCATCAGTCTATATTTAAATGTTCTATGTTTAAATGTTCTTGCAGAGCAATGTTGAGTTTCCTGAAAAAGTGAAGTACGTTAAAAACTACTAGACACTTTGTGGCATATTTGCAAAAAACCTCACGCAGCACAGCAAGTCACCTTGTTGAGCTGCGTGACAGGGAAAGGACTGTTTAAAAGAATATGACACATTCCTGTCCATTCCCCTGTGCTGGCGTACAATGGGCTGCCTAGCGCTAACACAGGTACCCTTGCACCATGGTGCCTGCCTTGCATGCAGGATTGTTTTTGTGCTGCAAGGGGCACCTTCCTACATAAAAACAATTCGGAGAAGCTTTTTCCTCTTTCTATGTGTGCTGAATTTTGCAGCACACATAAAAAGAGGAAAGAAACAAGGAGAAATAAAGATATTTCTTCTTAGTACGCCTCTCTTGGGAAGGTGTATCTTTTTTGTGAATTCCTAGGTTTACCTGTTCTTGTAAATCAGAAAGTGCGTCAAATTCCATGGATGTTGCATGGCAGCATCCACGCAACAACCTTGGTAATGCCTCCCTGGTGCTGAGTAATGCAATGCAGCAATTTGCACTGCATTACATTACTCGAGATTTATGAAGTCACATAGGGCCACACAAGGTAGCCTTGCTTGGCTCCATACAATTCTGTTTTGAGTTGTCACACTGGTGCTTGTAAGTATGCCCCTTTGTGGTTGAGAACTCAAATCCCTCTCTCCACACGTATTGCATCTAAAACTACAAAAAAAGATTTGAAGGTATGATGAGCAACTGTGTTACACTCCGCAGTAGATTTCCGGACTCTAGAAAAAAAATTACCTTTGTATATTTACATCTGTTTTTAATGGAAGCTTTGTAATGCTGCAACAGAAATTAAATTCAGAAAGTGTGATCATCCTATTTAAACAGATGTGTGATAGATGTAGGAAAGTAGCTTGAGTAGCTGCAGTGAACAGTAAATTCCTGTCATTATGATTCTTCATTAAGAAAATGTCACGTATCTTAAAGTAAAAAAGGGACTACTTCCTTAAGAGTAAAGTGTAATTTACATAGGCAATATTATGAATTTCCTGTAAGATTCTACAACTAAATCAGCATTCGCAAATTTAGAATGATGCAACAAATGAAATGCTGCTGACCTAACCTTGTAGACAATGCCAATGGTAAAGTCTCATCACATCCTAGCACACAATGGTTCAAACTGCTGTTGATGCAGTGTCACTACTGTATCATTTACATTTAAAACATACTATTTTGTAAAATATATAACCAATAACTTCATTATAGGCACATGAGATTTTACAGTTAGAATGGCAATAATTAATACGTATCACATAAGATTAATTGTAGACAACACATATTGCTATTAAGCTAGCATAAGTTGTGGTAGGCCTCAATATAAATGATTCAACTTTATTGAAATAATGTATTCTTGCATTATGTGCATAGTCTCTCTCTTGTTCCAGGCACCCAGAGCTACTGAGATCTTGTTAGTTTGAAATGGTGTTACTAAACTTTGTATGAAGGTCATTGACTTGTAATTACATTCATAGAATTCTAGCTTTCTGCACCAGGGAAGTTATGGAGTCAGAGGAAAGAGGTCTTCCTTTTGTTTGATATCTCTGAAACCTTGGAATTGGAACTGATTGATGCCGTAACCATAGTAGGAGGCCGACACCGGATGTATGACGATACATCGCACACTCTGTAATCGCGTGCCTTTACCACTCGTCTTTCACCTCGCACAGAACGTTACATCGCCTACTATTACATCGCTAGCTTTTGCAACGTGAATGCATTGCTTTCTATTGGGCAGAACATAACTTCGCAGTACATGACCTCACATGCCATATTATCGCGTTTTCTATGTGTCTTAGAACAGTTTTTGATGATCAGTAGCGTGAAACCGCCTCTAACCCCTGGCCCCCACTGCCACCCCATCCCCCGACGTGAATTATTCTATTTATATTTCGTATGATGTTTTTTTGAGAGTGTACATTTATTGGAAAGGCCTCCCCGGCCAGGCCCGCCTTTATTTACCGAATTCTTTCAAGGAAGGGCAGCTACATTTATTATGCAAGCCCCAGCAAGGGGGAAATTGTGTGTCAAATGTTTGCATATAATCCTGTATTTCTGGCTCTTCTCCATCTTTTGGGTGTAGACAAACGAATGAAGAAATGACACTTCAGTGTACATGAACAGGTGAGCAACAACGACATGTAGCAGTCATTGTGTGTGTGTTTGCAAACCTTTTATGCACTAATTGAGGTAATCAGGTACATGAAACCCTTGGCGCATATTCGGTAAATATAAACCGTCATGAATAGACGTCATCACTAAAATGTCCTGGAAACACGCACTGGTATTACCTATTGAGACGTATTGTCTCTGCTACACGGGCACTTCTGCTGAGAAAAGAGCTGTTTTGCACCGCGCTAAAGCTCTATTTTACCTCAATAAATGCGAACAATTACAATAAAGTAAAGTCTCCAAACCATCCATCCATCATGCATCCACCACCCATCCACCCATCCAGCATGCATCCATCCACCCATCCACCCATCAGGCATCCACCATCCATCCACCCATCCATAATGCATCCATCCACCCACCCATCCATCCATCCACCACCCATCCACCCATGCATTCGCCACCCAGGCAACCATGCATCAGCCACCCAGTCACCCATCCATCCATCCATCCACCCATGCATCTACCACCCAGCCACACATGCATCCACCACCCATCCACCATGCATCCACCCACACACCAATCCATCCACCACCCAGCCACCAACCCATCCACCCATCCAGCATGCATCCATCCACCCATCAGGCATCCACCATCCATCCACCCATCCATCATGCATCCACCCACCCATCCACCCACCACCCATCCACCCATGCATCCACCACCCAGGCAACCATGCATCCACCACCCAGCCACCCATCCATCCATCCACCAACCCATGCATCCACCACCCAGCCACCCATGCATCCACCACCCATCCACCCATCCACCATGCATCCACCCACCCACCCATCCATACACCACACATCCACCCATGCATCCACCACCCAGGCAACCATGCATCCACCACCCAGTCACCCATCCATCCACCCATCCATCATGCATCCATCCACCAATCCACCCATCATGCATCCACCACCCAGCTGCCCATGCATCCACCACCCAGACACTCAACCATCCACCCATCCATCATGCATCCATCCACCCATCCACCCACCCATCCATCATGCATCCATCCAGCCATCCACCCATCCATCCATCCAGCCACCCATCCATCCATCCATCCATCATGCATCCATCCACCCATTACAAACTTTACACACTTTACTGCGTGCTCTGTCGTCATTGATTGCGTGCTAATTGTTTTAAAGTAAAATTGCGTTACAATGTTTGTGATTTGTTTGTGATTTGCTAATTGTTTTAAATGAAAAAAATTAAAATGCCTTATAATACACAGTAACTATTTTATAATTCTCACATTCAATACCTGGCAATGCAACTATTTTAGGACGCATGCTAGCCCATTACCGTAATGGAATCGCAACGATGTATAAGTAGCAGTGGTGTTGTAGCATGCGTCCCGAAAGCATGCGTTGTACCGCCGCCTGCGATGTAAAAGTCATGTTGCGATTGCAGTGTAATCTAATACATTAGGTATAACTGGTGTTTCCTCCGACACGGAGCTCGCCAGGAATGAATAGTTTTTATCGGCTCTTTATGTATGCGAAGGTAGTGGTGATTTTATTTTTCAATTGTTTGGCTCAGACCCAAGTTAAAGTGGCCTAACCCCAAGTCTGGCAGCTAGGACTACAGCATGCATCTAGTATATATGATCAAATGTCCTTGTGGCCTACCTTACGTAGGAAAAACTGTACGTAAGATGAAGATACGATTATCAGAACACAAGAGTCGGATTTGCAATAAAAACACCACATCACCTCTGGCTTTGCATTGGACTGAATACCGACATACAGTTGCTCAACTCAAGTTTCAAATCATTGAACTAGTACCTAAAATTGAAGGCAAGGATAATTCCAAGATTCTCCTCCAGAGAGAAGTCTTCTGGATTAAAAAACTTCAAACGTTGATGCCCATTGGGCTCAACGACAAATTAGAAATGAGTTGCTTTTTATAAACATTTCCTGAACGACAAAGCTGGCCAGCAACACGTGTAAACCATATACACTTTATTAGTACACACTATGTATAACATCAGACATAACACAGATGATTTTTGACCTTGAGTTTTCTAAATAAACTTCTTACTCATAAAATGTTGTTCTTATAATGTGTCTAGAAAAGAGTACCATATTTTTGGATGTTGTAATGCATTCATGCTTTACTTGCTTTATTTATGTTTGGGTGATCACTTTATCTGTGATTTTGAAATCCTGAAATGGTAGTTGAGAATAAAGATGGATAGATCAGGCTTTTCCCCCCCTTACTGTAATTAAGGGAGTGTTTTATGAAGTTCCATTAAGATCAGACACTCGATTCGATTTTCGAGTCCGTCTTTAGGGTCGAGCTGTGAAAGGTTCGTAATCGTACGCAGCATAGAGGTTCTCTAACATCATAAACTGGTTCCAAGTAATCGAGTCCGTTTTTAGTGTCATTGTGTGTTTGGTTCCGTTATCTCACGATAAATACGCCGGGCAATACACGGAAATGAATCCCCTCCGGAGCTTGAGGAAGGAATGGCGAAATAGGGATCAGGCGGCAGTTTTTTGGTGAGTGTAACAGCCGTTCGTTGTAATGGTTAAGATCTAGGCTGCACTTTGTGGAAACCCTTTAAAACACATATACTTGTTTATTTTATAGAGAGTCACCTCGTAGAACCCCGTCCTCGCTATTCGTTGGAAAATGCACCGCTAGTGCAGGTGAGATGATATATAATTCCCATCTCTTCGTGTTCTATAATGAGTTTTATGCGCCATGCTAAAACTGTGATTTAATACGGCTTTTCCTCATAGAGTTTGCCACTCATTTTGTATACATCGCGACAAATACGCTTAGACCAGGTGAGATCTTGGACTCATTGTTTTATAACTATCAGACAATCTTCATAACTGAAGCATTGATCAATTATTCATTATTCTTCAACAGGGAGTTATATTGGTTTTTATCACAATTCAGGTAAGCGAATTGTGATGGTGTGTCCGGTATAGTGATCCTTCTTCTTTTTTAGAATGTATTTAAGAATTGTTGCTTCTCCTGCAAACTTGGCATTTTTGACATTTTAGATTCTTCTGAGAGTCTTTTTGAGGCTTGTTTTAGAAGTATCACAGGATTGATTTACAAAGATTTCACACAGTGAGAAAATAGACACAGAAACTTATGTTTAGTAGTTTTTAATAGACTGAATTTTTTGCAATGATTCATAATGGGTGTAACTAATAGGTGATAAATGTAGATCATGATTGGAAACTGATTGCGATTTATATTAAGGAATCTGATACTTGTAAATTGTAAATAGTCTCTAAAAGGCATCATGTAAAATTGTTTCCTTGTTCTGTTTCTTTTTGGCACAGGTACCCCGACGAAGGGACATTTTGAGTCCCAAAATGTATTGGGTGCTCAAGAAATGTAACTGCTGGTTGAATTGATGTATAATATGATACAATGCTGATTTATGAACAGAACATCAAAGAGATAAATATGTGAATTGAATTAACATATTAAATGTGATGATGAAAATCAGTTAAAAATTGTGCTGATATTTTAAAATTTTCGTGTTATAGTAGATGCATGCTGTAGTCCTAGCTGCCAGACTTGGGGTTAGGCCACTTTCACTTGTATACACAATGTATACACAGGCATTAATACAGCATAGCACACAAAGCGTTCTATTGGATTAATTTGATTAACTGAGTGCAACTTCCACCTACATACATCAGACCCAAGTTAGCCAGGCTTGCCCCATCCATGTTTACAGGCAAATATTTTTTTCCCTTTCTCGAAACCCAATGCCCCTTATGTATCTACTTAAAGACTTACTCTCTCGAAGAAATGCATTTCTCTTTTTTATATTGGAACATTCAGTTGGTTCTACATCTGATGCTATATTTGCTGACAATGGCTGCTTCTAAATTCCCTACTTGCCAACAATCTTAGCTTAAAATTAGAGAGGTTCCATTCAGGGGACCAGAATGTATCTAACTTTGCATATGCTGTGTTTTAATAACTTGTTCTTGCATTTGCCATTTCTTACCTGCCTGGATTATATTAATTTATGCTGTATTTGGGTGAATATTGACATGATTAAACTGATTTGATTTGAGAATGCAACATTACAAATGTGTTATTAAACCTTCGTTGTTTGGAAATCTACTCCTCTCTGTCATTGCTGTTGGGTAAAGTATGCTTTACTGTCATTGATAAGTTGCAGAATTTATGATTTCAGACTTTGTTTGAGATCAAGGGCCATCCGAATGAGTATTGGGCAGTTTTGAGTTGTGCCTAGTTGCAGGGTGCATACACCATTCTTAGCATTTGCACTGTCAACTGCCATTGTGCACCAGGAAGCTATAGAACTCAGTGGTGTATATTCCATTGGCATCTGAGCTACATACACAAACCCAAGAGGGACCCCTAATTATTTTCTTCTTCTTGTCTATTGTCAATTTCACAGCTCCTATTTGGTCCAAATCACCAAGGGGCATATTACCAAGCAATAGCGATAGTTATCGCTATTGCTTGGTTAGAGACAGAAATTTACAGCTGAGCTGCGGCGATTTTTACCGCAAATAAACCTTGGTATTACCAAGGTTTAACGCAAATGCGATAAAAATCGCAGCAAAGCATGAATATCGCTGAAAAGTCAGCGATATTCATGCATTACCGAGCTAATGCTCTTAGCCATGTTATCCACCTCCCATTGGATAACATGGCTAAGAACTGCTCAGGGCAGGTGTTAGCTTTTGGAGATATTCGCGCTTAGCACGAATGTCTCCAAAAGTTGGTAATAGGAGATAGCGATGGTAGCGACTGTTTTCAGTCGCTAACATCTTGGCACGCCCACTTTGCATGTCATTAGTGATAAATATCACTGACATGCAAAGTGGGGCCCAAGATGGTCGCTATCTCCTACTAGCTGTCGCTAACTGGTGTTAGCGACAGCTAGGTAACAGGGAGATAATTTTATCTCCGTTTTCTTGGCTTTTAAAGCCAAAAAAGCAGAGATAAACCCCCTTGATAATATGCCCCCAAATTCCTTCTAAGAGTCAGTGTGTCTTACTCCAGGCTTCAGTATGATTTACTCACACATGTCTAAGTGTACGAAATATTTGCTTACTTTTCCAAGTGTAATCATGTATTGCTCTTGAAAACAAATCACAACATTAGTTTGGGATCAAGCCTTGGATGTTCAAGGTTAAATCACATATAGAACAGGTTTAAGAGACAACAACTCAGAGAAATAGCTTTGTGAATTGGATACATTATATGTATGATACTGTTGCTTGAGACTAAGACACCATGGACAGGCAGAATGATTACATCATTAATGAGAGTGTAACAGCTCCAGAGTAATGACAGATCCCCAGTCTTGAAACATTGTGACATTGTGTGTTATGTCCTAGAAGCCTGGATCTTTTGTGCTCTCTCAGTCACACACACACACACATGCACATGCATGGCCTACGTATATGTGCAAGGAACAATCATTGACTAATGATCATAAGAGTGTATTGATGATTCTAACTCCATTCATGACATGATACTGGGGTATATATACAGCAGACCAAAGCAAATATAATGGTTCTTTTAATTTTGTTATGTTCTCACTCAAAAGTACTTAGCACAATATGAAAAACAGTTTTGATGCTCCTCAGGTTTTGATGCTCCTCACAGAGATGGGGTTTGTTTGCTTTTACCTGAGTTAACCAACACTGTGAGTGAAGTGTGTGTTAAACACAAACACACACATATTCACTCACATCCTTGTTGGTTGAACATGAAATACCTTGAAAAAACAAGAGACAAGAGGTGTATGTCGAAACAGGAACAGTTTGTTTAAGTAAACAGAGCATCTTGGAGAACAGTTTCAGGCACAGGGTCTGGGGACTGTCTCAATTTATATACAGTTCATTGTATTCAATAAGCTATTTACGCAGCTCCAAGTATAATAAGGAATACAGTTGCTGCATTTGGAGTCATAAATTAGTTGTCTAATGGAAAGTACAGTTCGGCCTCAGCCTTGTGTGGACATTATGCTACCAGTAGGCAACATTTCCAGATGTCTGGCATGGGGAGCGTGTGATCACTGCATGAGTTGTGTCTTGTTTGGCTATAGGCTCCTAATTCATGTCGCATCTGGCTTTATGGTGTTTTTGAGAGCATGCATACCCCTTCCGGACATGTGTGATTTACAGGGGCCAATCACCTTGGACTACTGTAGTGTCACTGTGCCTATCTGTGGGATTGATCTAGGGATTCCTGCGTTTATCTGCTGGCTATGTGTCACCCCACTTGTGACCTATCAATCAGTGACCTCAGGCCTAGGTCTCAGAACCTGCCTGACTGCGTGTTTGTAAGTCAGGGCTGATGTGAAATTCACAATAGGCAGATTCGTTAATAATGATGTGATTTTGTTCTTATACATGAATGTATCATTTTTCATATTAACATCGACTTTTCCAATGTCCGAAATAGAAGTCTTGTCTACTAGATGCGATTCATTGCTTATTCGAGTAGAGAAAACGTAGATTCACTCTTGATCCCCACTTGAAACATAACAATTGGTGATGATTTGACTGCGGTCACGGGTACAAACATTGATGCTACTCCTTAAGTTTTAGGGGGAACTGCATTCCCAAATGTGATTCAACGATCATCATGTACCCCATGAATCTGCTTTGGACCACTGGAACACACTGTTTGTATAACTATGTTGTAGCAGCCAAAGACAGCAATTTTGCTGAAAAATGTTGTTGTTCTTGAAAGGCTAAATTATGAGTGAAAGTCAACACAGACTTTGAGACTTTAATATCATGGAGATTCATAAAGGAGCAAGAGCAGACAATATATGCATTTCAATGAGGACTACAACACATCTGTAACTTACACATACTATACAAATATCTATTTGCTACCCTGTCCCGCTTTGCAGTTGCCCATCCGTGATGATGATGCAGACAATGGAGTCACTATTTTCAGCCCACCATTGAATTCAATGCAAACCTCAGTACTTTAACCCATATTAGAACATTGGAATGTTGGGAGCACCATTGAAAACAACGGAGTGCTCTGGGCTTATAATGGCTGGTATAAGCCTGGAGCTCCAACATTCCAATGTTTCTTTGTTCACAGCTCTGGCTGTGAACAAATGCTTCAGGGAGCCTGAGGGGATTCCAAACCCCTCACGCTCCCAAAAGGCTTTGTTTTTTTTGTTAGAACATTCTGTCCTCTAGTGACAGAATGTTCTAATAGCCTTATAGCCCTTCGTAGATGGGCTATACCGCTATTAAAGTCCCTCTCGCTTGCTAAAGGCCCTCGCCTTCGGCTTGGGGCCTTTAACGCTGGAGAGGGCCTTTAATAGCCAGTATAGGCCTCTACGGCGGGCTAGAAGGCTATATTGTCCAGTACCTGTATTTTATTTTGCAACTATGTGGGTTACTCTCCTGAGGAGAAGAACTGTTGTTTAGGACTATGAAGCCCATCAAAAATGTGTGGCTCACCTACATACCGCAGATATAATTTGCACGGAATGCAAATGATGATAGTTATGTAGGGCCTATCAACCATTGTAGGAGTGGCAGAATTTAAGGGCACTTTTATTTTCTTGTGTGCCACTCGATTGCTGCCTGTAGAAGTACTATTTGTCAAGTCAACATTGCAGAATTTTAAAACTACGATCTAGTGTGCACAACTGCCAGCAAACGAACATATCACCTGTCGGAGGTAGCCATCTAGTGGGTACAAGCTGTTATGTTGTATATTCCTTTAATACCGCGAGGTAAGAATGTAGAGTGTAGGGTGTACATGTGTTCTATGTGGAATTGCTGTTGTAGGCTGAGCTGCTGAGAGTAGGACATCGCTTCCTTGGCTCTCACCTGTTTGTCACTTTTACTTGAATAAATACTTTATTCTTCAACTACAACGTGTGAATCACCTTACTACAAATTGGCGACGAGGGAAACTGGAGTTGGAGCGTTCTTACGAGAGTATTTCTGTCAAGAAAAATATCGAAGGAAATCTCGTTAAAAAAAAAAAGAAGAAAGACGGACCGGAGCAAAAGACTTTCTGTGAGTTACGTTTATTTTTTCTGCCACCGCTTGCCGACTGCGCCTTAACTTATCTAACTATTGCGGGATTATTTATGCTCAAGGCCTTAACGGAGCAACCGTTAATTGTCATCGCCTACCTGCATTATTTCAACTGCGCTCGCCATTCCACTGCATGCGCTGACTGTCAAGGGAACTGCGCGCGTCACTCATTAGCGCGTCTTCAACAATTCCTCAGGAACTGACGTCAGACGCAGGTCACGCAGCGTGACCCCAACATGGCGGCCATTTTAGCAAACTTTGTTTACTTTTTGAGCATTTCTCGCATTGAAGATCGGCATGTCGAAGAGATGTTTTGACACGTCGTAAAGAGGCCACGCATAAAAAAAAAAGAGGCAGAATCTACATAATACACATTCCGGACAATACAGTAAGGTGAAGCTATACTTATATAAAAAAATACATATAATAGATATATTTTTGTTATTGTGACATTATAACAGGTGAGGAAGTCGAGGGAAGGTTGTTTATATTTTCTAGTTGTATTTTTACCTTCCAGTGCATGGAAGAAGGTGACTGCAGTGTAACTACTGTTAATAAGGACAGAGACATGGCACAACAACATTTTTCCATTAGTCCTCCTGAACCATTTTGGGTTAAAGGTACCCAACCCAGTATAAAATGGTTAGAATGGAAAGAGTATTTTATTAATTATTTGGAAGCTGTTGATGAAACCAAAAAAATGAAACCTGAACAGAAAAAGAGACTGTTACTACATTCCTTAGGACCCATAGGTTTAAAAACATTTTCAAGGATGAGTAAATCTGATGACTCCGATCTCGATGAATTTGAGAATGCCATCAAAAACATGGATAATTACTTTGCTCCCAAAGTATGTATTGGGGTCATAAGGCACACATTTTTTCAAAGGAGGCAAACTAAAGAGGAAACTGTGGATGAATGGATGGACGATCTTAAAAAACTTGCCATTGATTGTAAATTTGACAATTTACATGATGTCTTGATACGTGATCAACTTGTGATGCACAACAACAACTCTGGTCTGCAAGATCGTCTTTGGGTCAATGGAGATGCACCTCTTGAGGATGTGGTAGCTATCATGAGGAAATCTGAAATGTCTGGAAGGTGCGCCACGGTTGTGAAGGATACTGAGAAAGATTTGTCCAAGATGTCTGGAACTGTTTGTAAGATTCAAGCTCCCAATAGAAATTTTCGTCAACAGCAGCAACAAGGGAGATGGACTGGTCAGCCTACAAGAGTTCAAAACAAGAACATGGAAGATAGGAGATGCTATAGATGTGATAGTAAAGAACATCTAGCATTTAGTAGACTATGTCCAGCGTTAAAGAAGAAGTATGGTATTTGTGGACTTTTAGGTCACTTTAGTAAGATGTGTCGCAGACGCAGTTATGTGAAATATGTGTATGAGGATGAGGGTGAGAGTATGGAGGAAGTAGAAGACGAGGATGAATGTTGCATAAAGAGTGTTCGTGGAAACTATGTGATTAACATTTCCGAGGATTCCCTTAAAGGAAAACCAATTTGTGAGATATCTCTTGGTGGGGTGGTGATAAGTGTGTATGCGGACTCTGGTTCCCCGTATACGATTATAAATGAAGATGTTTGGAGGAAGAAATTTGTAAGTAAGATTGGTGAGCAATTGTATCCATCAGATGTTTGCCCAATCAGTTTTACAGGTAATAGAATTGGAATGATTGGTTTTAGGTGGCTTACATTTCTATTTAAAGGCAGGTCCACAAGAGCGAAGTTATATGTAGCAAAGGTAGGACCATCAGTGTTAGGGTGGTTCGACCAGAAAAAATTGCACATCATCTTAGATCCTAATTCTAAAGATAAAGTATTAATTTTAGATGACTGTAGTAGAATGGAGGAAACACTGTCTGAAAAATTTCCCAGAGTGTTTAGCAAGGAATTAGGTGTTCTGAAGGGATTTGAACATAGGATAATTTTAAAAGCTGACGCGCAACCCAAAGTTCACAAAGTGAGACCAATACCTATACTGATAAGAGAGGAAGTTAAAAAGGAAATTCAGGGACTCCTTGCCAAAGGCATTATAGAGGAGATTGAAACATCAGAATGGATTTCTCCGATTGTGGTTGCCCGGAAACCCAACGGAAAAATTCGTTTATGCATTGATTTGCGCCACTTGAACAATAATATCGTGGTTGAAAAATGTCCCCTTCCCAGAATCAATGAGATGGTATCTTCCCTTAAAGGTGCTACATGGTTCTCCACGGTTGATCTCTCTGCCGCTTACCGCCAGGTAATGTTAGATCCCGACTCTAAGAACCTTACGGCGTTCATTACACCATTTGGTTGTTACCAATTCAGGCGTATGCCTTTTGGGTTGGCCTCAGCCGCTGCTGTTTTTCAGCGGCTGATGCACAAACTTTTTGGAGACATGGAGAGTATCTCATTTTTTCAAGATGATATCCTAGTGGCGGCAAAAGACAAAGAGAGCCATGATTCTAAACTTAAGCAAGTTTTGGAGACCTTACAGTCAGCTGGCCTGACTGTAGAGTTATCCAAATGCAAGTTCAGTTAAAGAAGTGTTTCATATTTGGGACATATCATAAGTGAAGAAGGTGTTGAACCCAAACCAACATTAGTTGAGAATATAGTTAAATTCTCTGCACCTGTTTCAAAAGATGAGGTGAGAGCGTTTCTTGGCATGGCTGAGTACTGTGCCAAGTTTATAAAAAAATTTGCTGCAAAGGTTTACAATATGCGAGCACTATTGAAGAAAAACACTAAGTTCATTTAGAGTGAGTTGTGTGAAGAAGAGTTTAAATTGATCAAGAATGAACTACAAAATGTGAGTGCACTTGCCAGTTTTGACCCCAATATCGACTGTTTGTTAACAACTGACGCAAGTGACAAGGGCTTGGGTGCCGTATTGTCACAACATGATGAGGATGGTAAAGAAAAGATCATTCTGTTTGCTTCTAGGGCCCTTTCCCCTGCTGAGAGTAGGTATCCCATCATCGAAAGAGAAGCCCTTGCGTGTGCATGGGCATTAGAACATTTTCGAGCATTTGTTTGGGGCAAGCCTGTGACCATTCGTACAGATCACAAACCTTTGATCCGTATATTGTCGTGTGAAGGCATCTCTGGTGCGTCTGCGAGATTAGCCAGGTTGTCTATGCGGATGAAGGAATACATCTATAAAATGGTTTACCTACCTGGGAGGGATAACCGTATCGCTGATTGCCTATCAAGACTTCCACCTCCTCTTGAAGTATGTGAAGACGACCCTTGGAGTGAGTATTGTGTGGCTTTAGTGCATGATTGTGGTGAGCCTGCCATAAGTAAAACTGAGTGGTTGGCCGAACAAGAAAAATACACTGTTTTGAAAAACGTTTTAGAATACATCTGCAAGGGCTGGCCCAAGAAGAAGAGTATTCCTGGATTGGATGCCTTTTGGCAAATCCGTATGGAGTTGTCCTCTGAAAACGATATACTTTTTAGGGGTGATAGAATTGTTCCACCTGTGTCATTAAGGAAGAAAATTTTGCAACTTTGTCATGAGGGGCATTTTGGTATTATGAGAACCAAGTCTATCGTCAAAGGAATGTTTTGGTGGCCAGGAGTTGACAGTGAAATAGAGGTGTTTGTTAAGAAATGTGTGGTTTGCGGGTCCGCTGACAAGACCCTTAGAACGTTTAAGCCCAAGATGAGTGATGGTTTGATTCCTGACTTCCCTTGGGACACTATTGCAATTGACATTATTGGACCTATTGGGGACTCTAAAGAATACGGGTTAGTTGCCATTGACCTTTTTTCCAAATGGCCTATTGTAAAATTTGTAGAAAAAGTTGACACTCTGACAGTACTTAGTTTCTTAGATAAAATATTCATGGTGGAGGGTTTGCCGGCTTGTGTGCTATCTGACAATGGTGTCCAATTTACGTCCAAGCAGGCTAAGGAGTATTTTGACAGGTGTGGCATCAAACACAAGACTACCGCACTATACAACCCTAGTGGGAACGGCACTGTTGAAAGGTTTAACAAAGTAATTAAGGGTGTCATTCAGGCCTCTGTGCATAGTAAACTCGACTGGAAAGTGCAGGTACAGAAAGCAGTCTGGTCATATAGGGTCACTGTGCAAAACAGCACTGGCACTTCCCCGTTCACCATGGTGAGAGGCAGAACAGCAAGGTGCAAATTTAATCCTGCATGGCTTTTTGATGGAAAAATAGCTTGTTGGTCTCCAGTTGAGGTCAAAGATAAATTACTGTCCAGTCACGACAAGAGCAGAGAGTTTTATGACTCTCATCACAACACCAAAGATGTCTCTGTCAAGGTTGGAGATTGGGTAAGGGTTAAGAAACCTTTTAAAGTACCCAAGCGGGATAGTCGCTTTGAACCACCATGTAAAGTTGCTGAGATCTTAAGGAATTCGGTGAGATTAGATGACGGAAGGGTGTGGAATCTTAAAAACATTGCATTGAATCCTGATCAAAATTATATAGAGGTATTTCCTAATTCTGGTGTCAACAATTTTGATTGGGTGGAAGACCATTTTGAGAATAGTCATGTTCAGTCTCAACTTGGCAATGATTTTGTTTCTGTTCCTTTTGATGAACCGATGCGATCCAACTTTCCTCCGCATATTGAGGGAGGAGTGGGCGAGGGTTGCAGTCATGATGTCCAGACTAACACCAATGCCTCTACCTCTACGAGTTTGGGCACATGTAGTACTCAGGATAAGGTCAGTGTCTTGCCTGACAAAAGAACAAGAGTTGTTCCCAGATGGTTTAAAGACTTCACTGTATAACATGTTGTTCTTTTCTTTCTTGTTTTTTTTCTATTTTCCCTTATTGTTCCTTCCTTCACGCTTTACCTTTTTTTCCCTTCATTGTGTGGGGGGGGGGTGTGTTATGTTGTATATTCCTTTAATACCGCGAGGTAAGAATGTAGAGTGTAGGGTGTACATGTGTTCTATGTGGAATTGCTGTTGTAGGCTGAGCTGCTGAGAGGAAGACATCGCTTCATTGGCTCTCACCTGTTTGTCACTTTTACTTGAATAAATACTTTATTCTTCAACTACAACGTGTGAATCACCTTACTACACAAGCTATCATGATTTAACCCAAGGGCACGCACAGGCTTGACCTTTGATAAACTAAGTTCATCAGAGTTAGAACTGAATAAATATTCACAAATCTGAACTCTTATAACTAAGGAAATGGTTTGAGATTTACTAGCAACAACTCCTCTTTCAGAATTGGGAGGAAATGGCTCACCACTAGATTTGCAAGGGAGTAAGGGAAGTGATTTATCCATGAAGAGAAATATTTTCCTACGGCAAAAAGCCATTAAAAAAAACTGTTGGCCCGAAGGGTCTGCTCCCTCGGTGTTGAGTTTGATAAGATGTAGATCTCTGTGGGACATGTCACGTGATGGGGAAGAGGTGTGCCTGACTGTGGACCACGGGGTTCATGGTTCGATCCCTGGCACAAGTGGAAGGTTAGCACCGCACCAAGTGACTCTGGGCAATTGCTCGCTTAATCTTCCCGACGGCCCCCGGCGCTGGGACACCTTTCCGGAGGTAGCTGTGTGCTTTACAGATGCTGTTATTTAATTTCATTCCACTGGTATAACTGGGATCTGTGATTGACGCAGCTGTAAATGGCCTAGTAGCAGAAATATGTATAAATAGCAAGAAAAGATAAAAGTAAATTCAGGGGCAGATGTAAAACTCCTGTTCTTTTTACCTTTTCTCTCTGAATTCACCTAATCGAATCAAAATTGTTATTGTTGACAATGCCAATGTTATCATGCACAACTGCAACTCATCTGGGCCTCCTCGCCCTGTATTATGCACCTCTCTGACATCTAAAGATGCCTTTTCCAGCATTCTCCTTCTATTTTCTAAACAAAGGGTTTAATTCTAATGCAGAAGGGTTCATTGGTTGTTTATTGACGCAGCTAGTTTTGAAGAAACGACCCTTTTCCTTTAGAATGTTTAGGAGCTACTAATATTTGAGTAACAATTGTGTATGTTGTGCAATTCAACACGAATATTTAGGAAAAAACATCAATGCAAATTTGCCAGGTTTGGAAAGCAGTGTGCCCCTAACGTTATTGAACAAGAGCATTAGAAGGATTTCATGTGCTGTGTTTGTTCCTTTTTAGTTTTTTTGTAATGCTCTGATGTCTTTTATTTTAATCTGAAGTGCTGTTTTGCATCCGAAAGCACTACTTACTTCGAGGACTACAGCACAGTGGATTTTAAATTTAGTATTTTCTTAATTATTATCAAATATTGAGACTATACATTTGAGACAACAGATCGAGAGCAAGCATGTACTCAAAATTCATATATCAATGTTGTTGCACGCTCCTTAAGGTAATTCAAAAACAATCAGGAATAACTACAATGTGATATATACTTATTTCAAACAAAATAGTAAGGAATTTGGGTATTCTAGTCTCCCCCTCTTACATTGTAGCGAACAGTTCTTTAAATTTGACTGTGGTACATCACCGTAGATTAGTTTCTCGCGCACAGTTAGGTGTATCGGCAGTTATGTTGTTTGCTTCTTGCTTGGTACAGTCAATCTTTGTTTAATTTATTGGAACCCCCTGTCAGGTTTTAAGCCTGCAATCAGTCTTTGGTCTTTGGGGATTACTTGTTCTTAGCTGCGACTCAACAGTCCACTAAATAAGTATTATAAAGCAAAGCAAAAAGAGCACTCTGACCTGACTGCTGGTTCGCCGAGTGCAACAGACCTATTTACAGAATGACATGCCATCTCTCCACGCAGCCCTTTCCTCCTAGTGTCTGAGGCAGTGCAGACAGAAGCATCCTGTTTTCTCTGCTATCGATTGGTAGCATTTCGGGACATTGGTGGAGTTGTCCCTAGTTAGCAAAAGTTCCGATGCTGGTTTTGACGATGCTATTCATTTGTATGGGTTGGTGTACCTCGGTCCCATCTCTCTCGCACACTTTCCAACATGTTACATTGCATTTTGTCATGTGTTTATGTGAATGCTTCTTCAACAGCATGTGATTTTGATTTCAGAAATGTACAGTGACAATGTGCTTGTAGTAGCCCACATTAGGCGGAACATCGGTGAAAGGCGCACGGTACATGCGCTGGCTTCATTCATGCCAGCTGCTTGTGCTTCACATTTTTTCGATGTTTGTGCCCTTGTATTGTTTTAAATAATGCTAGTTCTACTGTAAAATTGTTGCAATCTTTTATTCCGCAAATCATATTAAGCTCAATCATCCACTCATGCTGATCATAAAACATTTAGGGCCTCATTTATGAAAAGTGTTGCATCACTAGGGAATAAAAGCAATGCAACACTTTTCAGTGCGCAACCCTTGCGAAACCATGGATACGATGTATTAACTCTATAGTGCTCCATGTCACAAGGATTGCACAGATACATCAGGAATCCTAACATATCTGGTGGTTCATATCGCTGAGATACCCGCCACCCCCTCTCGACACAATCCCCAAGGATGGGAAACTGGAAACCCCGCTGAACTTTTGGAAGGCGGGAGGGAGTGACCCTCCCGGCCGTATTTATTAAAATATGAAACAAAATCAAAACATTAAAAATAACAGTTTCATATTATGTACAATTTCATTTCCACATTACGATGTTTGGCTAACCTTAACATATTTCTAATACAAAGGTTCTCCTAGCCGAACTAACATCCTACAAAACATTTTAACTTGAAATTGTACATCCTAACGTTAAGGGCCAACGGCAAGGTCGTAACCGGTGTCAGATCCCTAAACCAGAATTACCCCCCCCACTTGCGAGGGGCGACCGCACAGAGGCTGTACCTCATGTGCATCTACCAATTTCCCTTGACTTGACGGGGGCCCCAATGAACTCGACGCCATTTAATGGTCGTCCGAGGACTCGTGTGAGGTGTCTAGAAGGTAGCGTAAACCCCCCTCCCCACCCCACACAACTTACCACATCTGCCGTCGCAGGTGTCCTGGCCCCGGGAAATTCCCAGGAGGGGCCCGTAGCCCCTCCTATCCAGGAAGGGGCCTTGACCGCCTTCCCTTTCCTTTCGGCGGCCCATCCTTAGAAGGGACCGCCTCCCCGTTGAGGGGCCAATGGCCAGCTCCCCCGGGCGCTCCCATCCGTAATGGGTGACGCCCCCCCAATAGGGATCTTCCAATTACTGCTCACCGATCATGACCTTACCGCCCGACCAAAATAAATACGACAATTAACTAGAATTACTAAAATTAAAAAACAACCATAACGCTTCACGTATGATTACTGGTCAACACTAGTGCAAAATACTTTATTCGAAAAACATACTGAAAAAGAACCAGTCACTTTATTGCATACTCAAGTAACACTTCACTCGTAACAACCTGTAAGAAATAGAGTTACCACATCAAAACTTTATTTCAAAAACCACTTGCTGTCTTCAGGGGCTGGTGGGTGGGTCAAAATTGGCTCTTCGTTCCGTCTCGAGCTCACGTGCAGCGGGGAGGTGCAGCTTCAGAGCACAGGAACAAGAGGATGCTTTCTTGGCTTGTTGCTCCTTTTATCCGTCTTCGGGCGGGCGTAAACCCGCCTCCGCCCGCCTCCGGGGGCGTGGCTGGCGGCTTCAGTGCCTAGGACAACCCACTCCAGGGCGGGAAAAAGCGCGCCCCGGCTACGCCGCTTCGGGCATACCAGCCGAGACTCGCCTCCCGCCCAAGATGGCCTCCCGGGGGGATCGGGGTACTCCACCATACGTTCGGGGGGACCGAGTGGTCGCCCCTTTCCATATGGCTGAGATACCCGCCACCCCCTCTCGACGCAATCCCCAAGGATGGGAAACCGGAAACCGTACTGAACTTTTGGAAGGCGGGAGGGAGTGACCCTCCCGGCCGTATTTATTAAAATATGAAACAAAATCAAAACATTAAAAATAACAGTTTCATATTATGTACAATTTCATTTCCACATTACGATGTTTGGCTAACCTTAACATATTTTTAATACAAAGGTTCTCCTAGCCGAACTAACATCCTACAAAACATTTTAACTTGAAATTGTACATCCTAACGTTAAGGGCCAACGGCAAGGTCGTAACCGGTGTCAGATCCCTAAACCAGAATTACCCCCCCCACTTGCGAGGGGCGACTGCACAGAGGCTGTACCTCATGTGCATCTACCAATTTCCCTTGACTTGACGGGGGCCCCAATGAACTCAACGCCATTTATTGGTTGTCCGAGGACTCGTGTGAGGTGTCTAGAAGGTAGCGTAAACCCCCCTCCCCACCCCACACAACTTACCACATCTGCCGTCGCAGGTGTCCTGGCCCCGGGAAATTCCCAGGAGGGGCCCGTAGCCCCTCCTATCCAGGAAGGGGCCTTGACCGCCTTCCCTTTCCTTTCGGCGGCCCATCCTTAGAAGGAACCGCCTCCCCGTTGAGGGGCCAATGGCCACCTCCCCCGGGCGCTCCCATCCGTAATGGGTGAAGCCCCCCCCATAGGGATCACCACAGGCCGGATAGTTGACCGGCTATCCGGACCCCCCACAAAACTCCTGCCTAAAGGTCATGCTTCAAACTCTTTAGCCAAGCTATGAGGTCTCCTATGAGTAACTCATTCCCCACCCGGGATAAATGGACCCCATCACCCAAATACATACTGTCCCCCTTGATACAACCATGAGGAATACAATGCAGTGCATTTGAACGAAACAATCTACCCATTTTGTTATTCACTTTCTTCACAGAATGATTTAAAGCAGAAACCGAATTCGCCCCCCGCCACACTCTACGTGGAATCATATGGGACCATGCAATTGTGCACCCTGGAACCCTTCTCGCCAACCAACTTACTGTGGAAAGTATCGCCTCGAGAAGAAGCCGTCTACCAGTGGTCACCAAATCGTTGCCCCCAAGATGGACTATGATTATAGATGGCGGTGACCTCGTCCGCCCTAACAAGCCCTCGAAAAAGGATTGAAACTGGTCAATACAGAGCCCGCCCCTTCCGTAGAAGGTCACCCTGTACCCGTATTCCCCAGCCATGTGAATCATGTCACCTGCTTTGAATACGTCCGCGGCACGCCTCACGTATGAGTGGCCCACGACCCACACCACTTTTTCCGCAGCCGGTGATGTTTGACCGCTGGTTCCCAGGTGTCGGGTCGACTGCACAGTCCGCCCCGCCTCGTAAGCTTGCGAAACTGTAAACCAAACAAAAACAAGAAGCGTGAGTACATGATAGCAGCTTCACAACATGTGCAACCGCACATACCTTTTGTAACAATTCGAGGACCAACGCCCCAAACGTTTCACTTTTTCTACACTCAGACCCCTGGCTGTAGCCTCAGTAGCAGCCCCTATCCGAAAGGAATGGGTCCCAAACTCACCGGGGTTCAAGCCCGCGGCCGAAAGCGCCATTGCAAGCACCCGCTGGAACTGAAACCTCGTCAGTGGGGTGGCATCAGCGTGCCTCAACAAGGTCCCGCCCCATGATGACGCCCTCTGCGCTAAATATTCCTCTAAGCAAACAACAGGGCACATGGGAGATCCGGGAATCCGATGTATGACTACACAATCCCCTATCGCACCCTGATCGGCCTTGGACCTGACAAACGAGACAGTCATCGTCTCCCTCTTTACCTGAATGTGCTCTCGGCACAGTCCCCCCACCGTATCCCGCTTGTTCTTCGCCACCAGTTCGCTTACCCGCATTGCCCCATGGAATGCTAACGCAAAGGCGGCCCGGAATAACACTGTTTCATACTGGGATGAACATGTCGCAGGGAGTACGGATAATAACAGGGCCAACCTATCCAGACCTATCGGGTGCCTCTCATCTACTCTGCGACCCTCAAGGCGTTGCCACCCACGTAGCGCTTTCTGCACCACAAAGGACGCTGTCGGGTCCTGGATCCCATGAGCCCTTGCCATAAAGGAAATGGCGGCCCGATGCCTCTGGGCCGTAGCTACTGATTTGCCTGCCTGATGTAAAGACAGCAAGAATTTTACGACAAGCTCTTCCTGGCCCCAAAGCTCCCCCCTAGCAGGACCCAAAAAGGACCAATAGGAACGGAACGCCCCTTCATATGCCTTCCTTGTCCTGGGTGCTAAACTCTCTCCCACGAGGTTTTGTAGTTCGGGGCACCGAGAGACCAGAGAGCTTCGGGAAAGGGTGCCGCTACCAGGTCCGCTGTGGGCAGAAAACCCCAGAAGGCCTGCATACGGAAACGAGAAAGCGCATCAGCCGCTTGGTTCAGTACCCCCGGGACATGTCTTGCCCTAAAGAGCACATTCAACTGCATACACAATAACACAATTTCTTTGAGCAGTCTCAGAATCCATTTGCAACGTGCTGCCTGACTATTGATACACTCAACCACGGTCATGTTATCAGACCAGAACACCACAGAGTGATCCCGAAACCCCTCAGGCCATGTTTTCAGGGCCACCAAAATAGGGAAGAGTTCAAGAAAAGCAATGTTACTCGTCAGCCCGCACTCGTGCCACCATGACGGCCATTTTTGAGCCGACCATTGCGTACCTAATATGGCGCCAAAACCCACACTCCCCGCCGAATCTGTCCACAGCCCCAGCTCCTCGGAGGACACCGCCGGCTTGTTCCAGACAATTCGACCATTGAAATCCGCCAGAAATGCCAACCAAATGCGCATGTCCTGGCGAATCTCTGCCGAGAGCCTCGTGCGGTGGTGTCCTTCCTTAAGACCGACCATGGCTTGTGCAATCGAGCGGGAAAAGGGGCGTGCCATTGGCATTACTCTAAGGGCAAAATTCAACTGGCCCACCGTTTGCTGCAATTGATGCAAGTTTACCTTAGTCTCTCGAATACATGTTTCAAGGGAGGCCCTGAATTTTACCACCTTTTCTTTGGGTAACCGAAAGCAACCCTCCTCCGAATCGAGCTCTATCCCCAGAAACTCGAGTGAAGTCGAGGGACCCACAGTCTTACCTGGTGCCAATGGCACACCAAAATGATTCATTAAGCCACAAAAATTCATTTAAAGCCTGTCCACATTCTGGATCCCCGGCTGCCCCCAGGAACAGAAAGTCATCGAGATAATGCATAACATGCTGAAAACCCGTCTTTCTCGTGAATACCCATTGCAGAAAACAACTGAACTTTTCAAAATAAGCACAAGATATGGAGCATCCCATTGGCATACATTTGTCCATGTAATAGCGACCCTGAAACATGAAACCAAGGAGACGCTGATCGTCTGGGTGTACCGGGAGCAACCGGAACGCTGACTCGATGTCTGATTTTGCCATCAGCGCCCCGGGCCCCAGGCGATTCAACATGGCGACGGCCTCATCGAAAGATGCGTACCGCACCGAACACACTTCCGGGTCTATCGCATCATTCACGGAAAGACCTCGCGGGGCTGACAAATTATGTATTAGCCTAAACTCACCCGGGTCCTTCTTGGGGACCACCCCTAAGGGGGAACAAACAAAGTTAGCAACCAGTGGTAAATCGAATGGACCGGCAACCCGCCCTCGAGTCACCTCTTTCCCAATCTTTACCTGTACCACCGCCGTATGCTGCAGTACCGACAGTTGGTTCTTACAACTTGTTTTACCCTGAAAATTCCCCACTGGAATGCGGAAACCATACGAAAACCCGTCTCGCAACACCCCAGCGGAGACATGATCCGGGTATTCATTGAGCCAAGGAATCATAGCCATGGTATCAACCGGGGTAGGTAAAGGTGCCCCTCGGACTATTTCAGACCTGTTTGGCGCTTCCCCTACCACCGTTATCACCCGTTTTGGCTCTGCACATGGTCTCGGGATGGGAGGACTGTCCACACCCCCCACAGTCGTGTCTAAACTTGCATGACCCCTGGGGCCTCGTACATTTTCCCCTGTTAAAGTTCCAACAAATCCCCTTTTTACCCGTGTTGCCACTCGACTTCGAGTGATGCTCGTTACCTGCCCCCGTCCGAAAGGACGTTCCCGAGGATTGGCGGGAAGATTCACCCCCGTTACCCCCCGACAATGGTACCTTTAACATGCCTGAATTCTCCATTTTTTGCCAAGAAATAGAGTCATAACAATCCCAGGTCAGAGCTGGGTCATGCTCTTTGGCCTTCCTAAATACATTGTCATAACAAAACCACTGATTGCCCTCGTATGATTGAGAATACTCCATGATACGTGTCTGATATATGGGCAACTCGGGCAACAACTCAGGCCTTCGCTCCCCCATAATTGAGGTGAATATGCCAAACGCTCTGCCCCAAGTACCTATGTTCTCCTCAACCTTAAAGGCGGCCATTTTGGCGCGCCAAACACTCGGATGCAGAAGCTCTTTTTGGCCCTTCACGTGTTCGATCTCATAATGGTCGGTAAGCAAAGAAAACATGTTCACATACTTATCAGCCCAAATCTTTTCCTTAACTTCGAGTGGAACATACTGGGCCACTTTCTCCCTTCGTGAGGGTACAGACCCCTCCCCCGCAATCGGCAGTAGCCGCTTACCTGAACTAGGAGCTGTAATCGCTGCCGAACTCGTGCCCGCTGCGGTCTCGCCCACCGGAACCTGTGGGGGAACAGAAGATGGTGCCTTCGCAGCCTCCCTAGATTCTCGCAATTGCTTCATTACTGCCCTGGCGTCATCCGCCGTGGTGCCCTCGCTATCTTTTCCCAACCACGCTGCCAGTTGTGCAGCCAACTCGGGAGGCATATCCTCCCCGTTCATGGGGGTGACCACCACGGGGATCGGATGCCCCTCCTTCGGAACCGGGATTGGCTCCTCTTTCGGTGTATCGGGAACCGGGGCCTCCCCCCCAGGTGCCCCCCTCTTGGACCTCTTGCCTCTCCCGCTAGGGACTACTCCCGGCAATGCTGGTCCGATGATTCGCTTCGGGCCTCCCGCCCCGTTCATTACCGCCATCTGCTTTTTCAACTCGGTTATGTCCTTTACGAGCATGCGGAGCATCTGATCGGTACCGACCCGCTTTCCGACCTTCTTGCCCGGCATTCTCCAACGAAGATATCTGTAAGAACAAGAACAAAATTACAACGCTCAAAATTGGCTCTTCGTTCCGTCTCGAGCTCACGTGCAGCGGGGAGGTGCAGCTTCAGAGCACAGGAACAAGAGGATGCTTTCTTGGCTTGTTGCTCCTTTTATCCGTCTTCGGGCGGGCTTAAACCCGCCTCCGCCCGCCTCCGGGGGCGTGGCTGGCGGCTTCAGTGCCTAGGACAACCCACTCCAGGGCGGGAAAAAGCGCGCCCCGGCTACGCCGCTTCGGGCATACCAGCCGAGACTCGCCTCCCGCCCAAGATGGCCTCCCGGGGGGATCGGGGTACTCCACCATACGTTCGGGGGGACCGAGTGGTCGCCCATTTCCAGTAATGACGCATTGCTGGAGTGTGTCCGTAAAGTGATGCAACTCCAGCAATGTGTCATTACACATGGGGCGAATCCAGTGTAAAAGGCCCTGCATCACTCCTTACGCCTGCTTCAGCATAAGGACTCTGACGGAGTCAAGTCGAAGGAGTGGTGCAGTGAAATCTCATAGATTTCACTGCACTTCTTCTATGAGCCTTTTTTCGGGGGAACACCCACCTTGCACACACTATACCGAATGCAGGTATAATGCAGCAGAGGGCTCTACAAAGTGACTTGTCTGTCTCAATGGCATCTCTTTGTAAATAGGGCACAGTTTGGCGCATTGTTTACACCACCACAGCATCACAAAAAAGTGATGCAACGGCAGCCCAAGTCCTCATAAATAAGGACCATATGGTATATATGAATATAGGTCAAAACAACCAAATCAAACTCCATGCATCTCTAGCATACACCCCGCATGCGCAGAAGGCCTACACTTAGCACACATTCTGATTCAACGCAATAACATTTGTTACAAAACTAAGTGCTACCACCCATTACAATGCAGTGCATTACACCCAATACTACTCCAAAACACAATCTATCCCTAACACCCTTAAAACCCTTATGCACACAACCAATAACTACACACCAAACCAACTTTGCACCTTTAAATCAATTGTAACTCACCTCATTGTAGTGGAGAAAGTAAGGCTAGCTTTAAATGCAATATATGTTCCTCTTCAATCGTGTTTGCTTGGTAAGTAGCAGAACCTGAATGGTAAATTACAAATAAACTAAATAGATAGATTGCTAGATTGGTTATATACCAGTTTTATCATGTTTAAAGGCGAGAGTACTTTAGCACAGGTTAGGAGGGGTAAAGTGGGCAGTCTCCTAAGGCCAGCAAAAATGCGATTGTCAAAAATAAGAAGGGTGAATGTAAATTGTTTGGGGGAAGGCCATTTTAATTCTGATTGGTCTAACATTAGTCCAGGTCCAGTTGCCATTGGTCAACTGGGCATTCCCAGGGAAATCATCTTGCAGCTTGTTGGGTCACTGAAGACATGCAAGAGGTCAGCCAAGTGACCCTTGGAGTCCACTTATTTGCCCTGGGTAGAAGAGGGAAAAGATCTAGTCCTTCAGGGCTCCTCTCAATTCACAGACAGCAGGTCCAGTCCTCTTCCGATTTTTCACGGGTGGAGAAAGTGTTCTGATGAGGTCTGATTGAGGGTGTTGCTTTGTAGGGTTCACCAGTCTGTGGGTGGAGGCCACATTAACTTCTAGTTCATCACTGACCAATGCAGTAAATGTTTACAGGCCCGGACCGATCTACTATTTCAGTAGTTCCTGCTTGCCAGTCAGCAAACACGCCAAAAATGCCTTGTGCCAGGGCAATGCCAAAATGGCTGATGATTTGGTATCTTTATCAGGTTTTACATTGCAGCAGTGCAGTTACACATTACACATTACACATGGAGGGCTAGAGGCATCCTTTCAGTGCTACTGTAATTAATGGCACAATAGGTGCTGCGGTCAATGAGTGACAGTAATCTTTGAATGGTTCCAATTTTGGATGCATGCTGTAAATTGCAGCACACATGAAAAGTTAAGATAGTTTGGAAAAGAAAAAACATTCTCATTTTTAATATATGCCTTGAAGAGGTGTTACTTTTTGGTGCAAAGCTCTCTCAACAGATAGTAGATATGGCTTTTCATCAAAAAACATGGTTGGTTGCATGGGAATGCCCAACTACCACCCATGGTTCTCACCCTTGCTTCAAAACTATTCCAGGCAGCAATACATTGTGTAGCTTTTGGGCTACTTCCAGTGCAAATCAAGTTTTGCACTAGATAAATAAGTTTATGTTAAATGGAGAAGTTTCTTGTCTTTAAATGTCTCCCTGCGACAGGGGTGCTATTCAATCTGACATATTGGAATGGGCTTAAATTATATTAACATTTTATATTTCTCTAATTTTATATTTGTGATTGCTTACTAGGATCCTTCTTGTAAGACAAAGAACCACTTGATTCTTGCCTGTTCTAATGTTATCTTTAACAATGTTTCCCAAGATCTTGCTGTATATATGATGGGGCAGATTTATGATGCCCTTGCGCCTCTTTGCGCCGCAATTGCGTCACTTTATTTGACTCAACGGCGGCGCAAACAATTCGCCCTATTTACAACGTGACGCATCTAGGAGATGAGTCACGTTGTAAAGCCCTGCCCCATAAGGAGGCGTTCCTGCGCAGGGGGGGCGTTCCTGCGCAGGTACGCCTCCTGAAAGTGGCTCACTTTCAGGCCAATTCTGCGTCAAAACCCTGCACCTGCTTGAAGCAGGCGTAGGTCTTGATGCAGCATTGTGAAGATGGGGCACCCCCGATTTGAAAGAAATGAAATTAGGAACTAGTTTTAAATGTAGGACATGGACGGACAAGAGACAGCAAAGACTAAGGGGAAACAAAGTGCATGGTACAAAATTAAGGATTTTATTTTATTAGATTATCATTATAGTAAAAAACATCATTAATTTATTACAAATTTTTGTCGTGTGCATGCCTCCACTATACATGTAATTATTGATCTACATATATATACATATTATTGCATCCTTAGTTTAATTCAGTGCATTTCAAATAATGATCTTGACTTGAAAGCTGTGTGGAAGCTTGTTTTAACACACTGTACATAAACACATGGCTAAGTATGACATCTACGCGCGTTTCGGCTGAGGGCCTTCATCAGGGATCCATGTGAGTATCCAAATGAACCTATGCACATAGAAAAATATAAACGATAACAGTGCTTGTCAGTGTCCATGAAATGTCCTAAATATTTACATGTTAAAAAACTAAGAGAAGTTATGATACATTTATACAGTGATAGGAAACAAGACAATAGTGTCCTAAAAGTACTCTAACCTGTCCTATTATTTACAATTATATACAGTTTGTTGCCCATTTAGACGAGTGCATCTAAGGTCGTATACAAATGGCATTAGTACTAATTTCTTACATGGAGGCTTTGTTACATTGGAGCGTTATTTATACAGTATAATTCAGGGGGGGGGCACATAGGGTGATTATCCTAACAACATTTTAGGGTGTTAATGCTAACCACATGAAGACACAAGGCACTGGTGTTGTGCAGGGCGGAATGAGAGGAAGAAATGGGTGTTCATAGGTGTAGAAAAGTGTGAAGGATAATAGGGAATAAAAGAAGAAAGGATAAAGAGAAAGGAAGATGGGGGAAGGCGAAAGAACAAATGGGTTCGGATGCATTTGGAGAGCCATTGTTATACCTGGATGAAGAAGATGATGCAGATTCTCACAGGAAGGGAGGATAGAGTAGTCTGAAGTATAGGACGGTCTGTCCTGCAGACGATGATACTAGATGATGACATGATATTAAATGCAGAGATATTAGTGGTCTAAGAGGAGAATGTTCCAAGAATGTAACAAGGAAGATACAGCGTGGATGAGTACCTTTGTTATATTTTACTCGTTTTTTTCTCTTTGGAACGGTGTCCTGCTATTTTGGTATCAGCTTGGAATTCTGAGCTGCTAGATGCAAAGGACATAGGGAGGAATTATATGGGTCATGTTTGTCCCATCAGATATAATGGGTGGAACAAGACAGAGATATTACCTGCAAAAATAGTCCTATATCGTTGAAAGGCTGCTTGCTGCAGGCGCCAGGGGTGAGGTATGCAGGTGACCTACATGTCAGGGGACATTGATGGCAAGCGGTTAGTAAAGGATGTCTTATGGGGACGCTAATAGTTATGGCCTTAAGTACCTGCTAATTATCCTCAAAAGTGCTCTAAATGGGGGTCTCTGGACGTTTCTTGTAGCGCTGACAGTCTGCATGTAAGGAGACATAACCAGTGACAAGATTCGGAAAGGTTATTCTAACGACAGTTCTTTTGGATGGTAAAAAACGGGTGTAGTTATAGTCATTTACAGCTAAGTACCTGTTGCTTGCGTCCAATGTATTTCCAATGGGGGTCTGTGGGCTTCTGTGTTTTAGCAAACGAATGCCGTCATGTTTGTGGCGGTTCGGAAAGGATCTACATTGCAAAAGAGACAAAGCCGAGCGTTATTGTCCGGTTGTGCTTGGGGAGGCGTGCATGGGCGTTGTGTGATAGAGGATCGATGTATGCGGGCCAGTGCTTACCTGTTAGTTGCCTTCCGCTCGCCTTCTAATAGGGGGGTCTGCCGGCGTCTGTGCAAGTAGAGCCAGGTGTGGGAGAGACTACGTGGCGCCGGGTGTATTTTAACCGGGGGGGTCGCTTTGGCGAGCCAATGCACTTGCGCGATGATTAGATAGAGAGGTCGATGACGGACTGTGCGCGAAAGTGTCCTTGAGTAATGTTAAAAACGGGCGGACATATTGGGAGGGTGAGGCAGACCTTTTTATGCACGATTTTAATGTAATTGTTATTCCTTTATCCAGATTTGGGGGGGTTTAAGAGACAACGAGTAGAAGCACAAGTGTGTCTTAGTGTGGATGTCTTGGTGGAGTCATTTTGGCGGGCCAATACACTTGCGCGATGGTTTAGGCAGAGAGGTCGATGACGGACTGTGTGTGATAGTGTCCTGGAACTATACTAAAAGTAGGCGGACATATTGGAAGGGTGAGACAGACCCTTTAATGTTTGATATGTTAATGTAATCCTTATTTGTTTATCCAGATATTGGGGGGGGGAAGGGGGGGGGCGCTTGAAAGACAGTGGGTAGAAGTACAATGTGTCTTAGTGTAGGTGGTATCAGGTAGTCAAGAGGTATCTGTGCCAGTAGGATGTGGGAACCTATTATCAACCATGGTTGTATTTCAGTACTTGGTCCCATGGTATTTCGTTGTTCATCCCCTTTACATACGTATCCAGGGTGAAAATCCAATACACCTCGCGACATTTACGTACCTGTGTGCTGAGTGTACCGGACGATTTGCGGATTTTTTCCAGGATGAACCAACGAATTTCGTTGGAATTGTGTTTGGCCTCTTGGTAGTGTTTGACTAGGGGGGCTTGTATTTTACCTGTGCGGATGGCTGAACTATGCTCTGATAGACGCGTAGACATCATCCTTGCTGTTTCGCCTACGTAGCCCTTGTTGCATGGGCAGAGTAGGAGATAAACCACATTAGTGGTTTTGCAGTTAGTTAGAGTTTGTGAACAGATATTGTTATTGTTGAAACTAAGTTCTTTGGTTTCAATTGCAAATTCACATGCAGTACAGTCAAGGCACTTATAGTTGCCTACCACTGGTCTCAAGTCAGTGAGTGTTCTTTGTGTGAGGGCTTTTTTGTTAGGTTCCATTCTTGATCTTACTACCAGGTCTTTAAGGTTTTTGTTCTTCCTATATGCAAACACTGGCTTAGGGAGTTGACTATCTTTAGGTTTTGTTGCATTGAGGATGTGCCAATTTGAAAAAATGATGTGTTGAAGCTTTGCATTCATAGTGGAGTGCATAGTTACAAAGACCATCTTGGATTGCGGTTCTTTGATTTGTGGTGTCAAAAGGTGTTGTCTGTCAAAGAACCTTGCTCTTTTGTATGAATCACGCACCAGGCGTTTGGGGTATCCACGAGATATGAATTTGAGTTTCATTTCTGCTGCTCTTCTGTCAAAGTCTGTGACGGAAGAGCAGTTCCTTCGAACCCGAAGGAACTGACTGAAAGGTATGCTGGATTTCATGGGTGGCGGAGCTGTGGCGCACTGTGGCACACATTAACTGGCGCATCCCTGGGGATGCGCCAGTTAACATAAATTTGCCCCTGTGTCTGTAATACTATTGTGCTCTCAATAAAATTGCACTCTAAGTAAACCTCTTCTTCAGCTCCTTGGTTCTCCAAAGAACTAGAAAAAATATGTGCAGTCGTAAAGTGCCAGAGCGAATTTGGCAGTGTGACTATAGTCCCATCTCGAAGATCACCTACTGTGTCATCTTTAAGAACTATAAAAAGGCTGTAAAAAAGCTTGAGCTAGTTCTGTTCTATAGTGGCTGCTGTCTACACCAACTTCAACCATAAGAGCAGCTTTTTACCCTCTTTTATATTCAGGATAAAATTAAAATAAATCATGTTAACCTTCACAGCACATATGCTGAATATGAGCTGTTACCATTCGTGTCTCATGCGCCACCTCAGAAATTGTTGACTACTTTTAATTTTCTTTCTCTTGACACAGCCATTGCTCTAGTCTCTAAGACTAAATCTGGAACTCATGTTGAGCCATACCAGTCTAATTTTTCACTCTCAGTATTTAATGCAATCTGTCCCATGATGACTTCTCTATGTAATGTGTCTCTTTCCTCAGCTTATAGCCCTCTAACACGGAAATCAGTCCTAATGTTACCTTTGCTGGAAAATCTATAGCATATTATACAGCACTTGATTATAACAGGTCAACCGCATCTACTTCATGTCTCTGCCAAAATTTATGAGAGAGAGGTGAACACATAACTGGCCTGCTGCAAAGCTGGCTGGCTTCAAATCCTTACATGACCCAGAATCTGCCCTATGGCTGTTTCAAATGATTCAGGACTATTCTTGATAAAGATGGCAGAGCTGCATTGATTCTATGAGACCTCAGTACAGCTTTAGACATTGTACCCTATCGAACCCTAATTAATCAACATACTCACTTAGGAAGTCAAGATAAGAGTCTTGAATAGTTCTCTTCTCTCTTTTACACCCGGGTGGTGAGCCTTTGTCCATTTCATTCCTCTTCTTAGCTACTACAATGTGGAGATCTTTACATCATTTAATCTCCACATCAGCCATTGGCCCACATAATTTGATCCTTTCTGCTTCGTCTGATGTACTCTGGCAATGACCCCAAAATGTTTGTCTTTTAGTAAGTATTCCAGTTCTACCACTGCTAATTTTCCAGCTGCCCTCTGTTTTTTTTTTTTTTTTTAAATATTTTTATTGAAGATTTTTCCCTAATTTCCCCCCCCCCCCCCCTCCCCCCTTGTTTACATGGACAGGGCACAATGAGATACAGAAAAAATAAAGAATCATAGAACACAAATCGATGAACACAAAATCAGAAAAATAAAGAGATATTACAATGTACTTAATACATACGAATTCAACCTGGGACTATACATACAAATTCATAAATTTCAACATTCATTCATATTTTGTTATTCAGTTCCAAATTTCCACCGAATCAAGGGACCCCAGATTTGCATACCCAGTTTTTTACCCTTTCTACCCTTCCTGGCATATATAGCTGTTTCCAGTTTTTGTACTGATAGTATTTTACCTAGCCATTGATGATAGGTTGGAGGATTTGAGTCGAGCCAGGCTGAGGCCAGTAATAGTCTAAGAATCGCCATTGCTACAAACATGAAGAGTTTGCAGTTTATTTGCCCATTGGGATATACCCCCAGTAGAATAGTTACTGGGGTTAGCTCTATTGTTGTTTCTAAAGCATTTCGGAAGAAATTCCCAATATACTGTTTTAACTTATCTAGGTGCGGACAGGTCGAAAAAATATGTATCAAATTAGCCTCCATACTGCCGCACCTGAAACAGGTAGTTCCGGATAAACCCCCCCAACTGAGCAATTTTCCATGGCGTATAATACAGGTGATACAAAGTCTTATAGTGCTGGGCCTGAAGGGACGATGAACACAATAACTTGCTTCCCATCTCAAGTGATTCAGTAAAAATATCCCTATCTCTATCTATATCTATATCTAAAAACCATTTATCTACCCATTTCTCGAGGTCATCTTTCCAGCTGCCCTCTGGATGCAAAGCAATTTCCTAAAAGGTAATGGAGACAGAACTGAGGGCCAGATGTAGGAAGCCTAATTCCGGTCTGTAACGGCCGAAATTACCGAATTTCGTCTGTTACTGACCGGTATAAGGCTTTTAATATGTAGGTGGCTACATTTCAGATTCAGTAATTTACAGAATCGGTATTTAAGAATTGGGTAAATTACCGATTCTTAAAAATACTGAATCGCTAAATTACTGAATCTGAAATGTAGGGAGCACTCAAATGAGTGCTTTTCCTATTTTAGGATTCGTTATTTACCACCAACTATAAGTTGATGGTAAATAACAAATATCTTTGAAAATGCAAATATGTGCATTTTCAAAGGTGCCATGTGGCAGACATACATGCCCTTAGGGCATGTATGTCTGCCACATGTGCACCCATACACAATTGAGGGGTGCAACAGGGAGTCAAAGTGACACCCTGCCACCCTTCAATGTTTTCCCCTTTTTTACCGAATCGGTATTTACCGAATTACCGAATCGGTAAATACCGATTAGGTAATTACCAAATATTACAGATTCAGTAATTTTTAACGAAAAATTACCTACATCCCATTTACCTATTCTTAAATACCGAATCGGTAAAATTCGGTATTTAAGAATAGGTAAATTGGGATTACTTACATCTGGCCCTGAGTTCCTAAATGTTAGAAGACACCCCCGTCCTTCTCTTTTGTCTGATAGTTGATGGTCACTTTAACTAGGAGCTGCCATCATTCCCTCCGTTCAACCCATCATAATCTCAAGACTTTACTACAGAAACTCCCTGTATCTTGGCATCCTGTAGTCTATGTTGTCTAAGCTCCAACTTAAACAAGTGTGATGGCCAGACTTTTACTCACCCTCTCATCTCATTTTTCTTTTGCTTCTCATTTCTCATCCACTTCCTTGACTTTCCATAGGCAAATCGTTCATCTTCAAACTACTCTGGGCCTGTTCTTGGTGGACGGATAACTCTATCTCAACGTCAAAATATACATTCCATGGGATATACTGGGATTGATATTTCAGCGGATGGTATATCCATCATCAACATATTGTATCTTATGCTATTCACTCTTCTACAACTAATCGTATTATATTGGTTACTGTACAGCCAAGCATTAGAACAAACTTCCATTGAACAACTGTTTTGCACCCACCTACCTGTTCTTTCAAAAAAAATTAGGCCTTGTTCTTCTCTGTATTCCGGTTACCCAGGCTATACTTTAGCACCATATCAGCCTAGTTGGGTATCAGTAGCACTCTATGAGTTTCAAATAGTAATAATAATACTAATATTTTTAGAAAATTACTATTACTAAGGGACAGGAATAACCTTTTTAGTTGTTATTGTTGACACCAGAATCAAGATGACATTTTAATTTATTTTCTCCTTTTGCTTTCAGTTCACTCAAATCTAAATCCCTTTATTTTGGTCACTGTTGTGCCCATAAATGTACCTCGAATAAAGCACAGCAAAACATATTGGGTTAAATAGTACATCACAGATAAAAACAACCAAATACATAGACAAAGCCAGGAATACAGCAATTGGAGTTAAAAGCTAAATAGATATAAAAACCTTCTAAAACAACATAGAATTTCTCCTTTTAATGGCACATTTTAAGAAGGAGAAGATGTTCACACTGTTAGAGGGGGAATCCAATAGCTGCTGGTATCCAAGGGAAGCCATTGAAGTTTGAAGGCCCTGATTTCTGACAATGGGAAAAAGGAATGCTTACTATAGCCTTTAAATTTGCAAACAATGACTGATTCTGAGCTGACAATTCATCATAGGGGCAAGTTATAATACTGGCCGTCTCATATTGGCCCAAGGGAAAACACAAAAGCCATCTCACAAAACCTAGACAGAAACATGTGAGAAGCATTCTCTCCCAAGTAGAGTCAATCCAGCCCAAGTAAGAAGCCATTCCCAGGGACCCATTTAGGGAGGCATGCTCTCTAACTGTAATTGTAGAGAGTTTGTTAATCTCTCTGGTGATTTGCCTATTTTGTTTAAATAATCTGACTCTGACCAGATCTTGCTTTACCATTGTCTCAGGCTGTCAGAAAAGATGAGCCTCTCCCAGATCTTCCAGCCCAGACTGCACATAATGCAGCCAGGGAATAGACAGCGCCCTATCACTCGTCAAGGAGTCTTGCACTATTTCCTTGTTAAAGGCTACATGCAGATTTGTCCATAGAGAACACCACAAAAAAACAAGGGAGCTAACTGCATGTAGTTCTCTACATATTCCATCCCAAGCTCGCAACGAGTTATATGGGTGGCACAAGTTGGTGGCAACCCCAAGAGACTTCTTAACACTATTCTGCACACCCTGCAGGGGCTTAGAATATATTTACCCCCACAGGCCAGTCCCACACATTAAAAAAGGCCCACACTTTCTACTACGTACCTCCAGGAAAGGTATCATTGGTTGATTGCCAAGACGCGGGTCCAAGTTAAAAATGAACTTAATAGAACTAGAGAATTTTCAAAGAATGTCAGAGATACCGAATCCCCAATTCCCCTTTGAATCAAAGGCATCGCCTAGATAGGAATGTTCAGGGGTAAGAGCCACTAGTCAACCATCTATCTTGATGCCCCGCATTTTGGTTTGCCCTAGAGTACACATCACCGTAATGTTTTAGAGCAGCTAATTTCCAGACCCAAAATTCCCATGAGTAAAACAACATAATCAATTAGTGTTTTAAGACGCTTGAGAGTTCTCGACAGCAAAACCGTGTCATCTTTGAAAAGTAGGAAAGGGATCATTTTAGCAGCTATGGTCGGGACATCCTCAGCTCTAGCAGACAAAGCAAGAGCAAGCCCTTTAATATATAGCAGAAATAGCAGGTGGGCTATTGCTCACCCTTGCCGAACCTTTTGTACTAACTTAAATCCCCTCGGTCATCTCCCCAGAGGATAACTGAAGCAGAGAGGCTGCAGTGAAGAGCTCTCAGGAAGAGGACCAGTTCACTGTCAAAGTCCAGGTCTATCAGTAGCTCCCAGAGCTTGGACCTCACCACACTGTTAGCACAGGACAGATCCATAATGGCCAGGCACATGGAGCCCTACTTAACAATGGTATACTTGCTTATTAATAAGTGCGGGTTTAAACCTTGTTCTAACATGGCCGGCCCCTCCCGGAAACCATAGTGCGCATCCAACAACAGGCCAGTGGTCCCCACCGAATCCAGGAAATGACGCAAAACCCCTCTGCCCACAATCTTGACAGCCAAGTCCAGTAAAGAAATTGGGCAGTAGCATTCGCGCAAATAAGGGTTGCCTTTTTGAAAAACGGAGACAATGACTGAAGAGCACCATGACTGAGATAGGCCAGACTTACATAAAACGTTGAAACAATTGCAAAGTATGGGAACCCAAAGATCTGTGGTAATTTTATATAAGTCCATAGGAACTCCACCTGGACCTGACACCTGTATGCAAGAGCTTCTGTTGATAGCCTCCCTAACCTTGTCAACCACAAACTCTGGGGCCAAGCGAAAAGCTGCCTCCTCATCCACCGCCTCTGAGTCACTTAAGTAGCCATAAACAGTTTCAAATTGGTTGGCCCAGGCCTCCTAGTTGATAGTGTTAATCATGGTATTCAATTGTACTCCTATGGACATAATATCCCTAACAACAGCCCAGAATGGTCTGGAATCCTTAACCCTTACACTGCCAGGCCTTTCCCCCCTGCCACACTCATTTTTGGCTATTTGGAGTAGTAATGCTTAGACCCCCATAACAATTTGTCCACATAAGTTATCTGCACCAAATTTGTGGATTATTCTAAAGATAGCCAGGGCTTGTGGAGTACCCAGGAGGGGACCGAAAAACGTATCAAAATACAGCTGGATGTTGGGTTTTCCGAGAAAAAAGTGGTGCAGAAGAAAGCGTTTTAGGTTTTTCTATGTAAATGGTATCAACAAAGGGTTTGTGGAGCTAAAATCATCATCTTCCCAGATTTCAGGAACAGGCCAACGTTTGTCAGAAAGCCAAAATTTTCTACGCAGTTTTGGAATTTTACTGGGGCTATTTTTACTGTTTGTTGTGCTTTCAACCTCTTTCCATTTTGTGGTAGAAATGGGTGTGAAACTAACAATGGATACTGGAAGGCTATTTATTTCTGAAAAGTAGATACATTCTGAATTCACCAAGGGGTCAATTGTCTAGATACTTCAAGGTTTTCCTATAAAAACAGCTGAAATAAAAAAAAATGGAGTTGAAAAAAACAGCCATTTGAGCCAACATTTCCACCTGTAACTTCTTTAAACTATAACAGACTTTTTAAAGCAATATTCAGTTACGTCTGTGAGACCCTTCTGGTTGCGGGGATATATAGGGCTTGTAGGTTCACCAAGAACCCAAGGTACCCTGAGACAATAACTGAGCTGCACCTTGCAATGGTTTTTCATTGTGTACTGGGTAAACAGCAATTCATTTGCTAAAATATAAACAGTGAAAAATAGGCACCAAGAAAGTGATCTATTTCCAAAATGAGAACAAAATATGTAGTTTCGAAGCATTTTTCAAAATGTTTTTTTTTACACACCATCTTACATTTGGAATGTTGAAATTCAAAGAAAGACCACTGGTAATAACACTGTGACATGAAACAGGACACATCACATTTTCTGCTGAAAACTGACCCTTTTTTCTAAGTGCCGAGATGTGAACTTTGGGCCCTAGCTCAGCCTGCCACGAGGGACACCTAGGGAAACCTAGCAAACCTGTACATCATTAAAATGTAGTCACACAGGGGAATCCAGAATGGGATGACTTTTGTGGCTCTCATCAGGCATTGTTACCCAGAATCCCTTGCAGAGTACAAACTTTATAAAAAAAACATTTCCCTCACATTTCTGTGATGGAAAGTTCTGTAAACTGTGGGGAGATATAAACATTCACACAACAAACATTCCCCCATATTTCCTGATAAAGATGGTACCTCACTTGTGTGGGAAGGCCTAGCACCCGCAACAGGAAATGGCCCAAAACTCAACATGGACACATCAAATTGTTCCATAGAAAACTGACCGCTTTTTAACCTGAATCCCCTGCAAACCTCAAAATATGTAAATCAAAACACATAATCCTCACATTTCTGTGATGGAAAGTTCTGGAATCTGCAGGGAGCCACAAACTTATACCCATCCAGTATTCCCCCAAGTCTCCCAATAAAAAAATTTTCCTCACTTTTTTGTGGTAGGCCTAGTGCCCATGACAGGAAATGGCCAAAAACATACTGTGGAGAGTTGAAAATTATCGATCACAAAAATACCAGTTTTTTTCGGAGGAGTCACCTGCATTTATGGTCCAGAGCTCGGAGACTATGTAGATAAACCTACCAACCCCAGACATTTCTGAAAACTAGATACCTGGGGGAGTCCAAGGAGGTGTAGCTTGCTTCGATCACAATTTTCTTACCTAGAATCCAATGCAAAACTTCAAATTGTGCGAAAAAAATCACATTTCAGTGTGAGAAAGTTGTGGAATTACCTGACCGACACAACTTTCCTACACCCAGCATCTCCCCAGGTCTCCCAATAAAAATGTTACCTAATTTCTGTGGGTAGGCCATGTGCCTTCTGCAGAGAAGGGGCAATAGCATATTTTAGATACCTCAAAATTATCTATCACAAAACTACCTGGCCTGCGTTTTTGGTCACGATCTTAGCGGCCATCTAAAGAAGCATACCAAACCCAGACATTTCTGAAAAGTATATACCAGAGGGAGTCCAAGGATCTGTTGCTTGAGTGGATCCTCTAAAGCTGTCCTGCCCAGAATCCCCTGCAAACATCAAATGTAGCTAAGAAAATGAAACTTTCCTACTTTGTGTTTCAGATCACCGCAATGGCACAAATGTCCTACCATACAGGGTTCCCCTCGGTCTCCCAATAAAAATCATACCTTACTTGAGGGGGTGTCCAATGCAGAGTCAGTCTAAAAACGTACATATAAAGACAAATAGCACCTAGGGCTCGCTGTGCTATCCTCATAATCTCTACTTCTTTACCTTTTCCTGTCATAGGCTCTTGGCCCACCCACAGAAGTAAGGTATCTCTTTACTCAGAAGACCAAGAGGAACACTGGAGGGTACGAGACCGTTGCTGGTATGGTGATCCCAGACAGAAATATACGTAAAATGTAATTTCTTTTGCTATATTTGAGCTTTCAAGGTAAGAAAATATTGAGGTATCCACATAAAGCACACCTCCCTAAACCCCTGCGGGTGACTATTTTTCAGAAATAGCTGGGTTTAATAGGTTTGCCTGCATGGCCACTGAACCTGGGATTAAAAACGCAGGTGCTCCCCTTGCTAGACCAGGTTGTTTTGTGATGGATAATTTTGATGACTCCAAAATAAGTTTTGGGCCCTTCCCTTTACCATGCACTTGGCCCATCCACACAAGTGAGGTACCATTTTTATCAGGAGACCTGGGGAAATGATGGGTGGTAGAAAATGTGTGTGGACCCTGTGATCTCACAACTTCCCTACACAGAAATGTGTGGAAAATGTGATGTTTTTTTAGCAAAATTTGATATTTGCAGGGGATTCTGGGTAAGAAAACTTTAGGGCATCCACTCAAGCCACACCTTTGTAATCACCCCTGAAGGTCTAGTTTTCAGAAATAGCTGGGTTTGGTAGGTGTCCCTACATGGTCATCGAGTTTGGGACCAAAAACTCAGGTGAGGAAAGCAAGACTTTTTTGTTTAGCTAAAATTGATGTTTGCAGGGGATTCTGAGTAAAAAAAAAACATTGGGGGATCTTGTTACTCAGCGCTGGGACGCTCACGGGCAGCCATGCGCTCTACAAATCAGTAAAATAAAATAAAAATAAATAAAAATCAACGCAAGCCACACCATCAAGGGTTCCTCTGAGTGTCTAGTCTTCAGAAATCTCTGGGTTTGGTAGGTTTCCTTAGATGGCTGCCCTACCCAGGACCAAAAACGTAGGTGCCCCCTTTGCAAAAACAGGTTGTTTTGTGATAGATTTGGGGTGCCTGAATTTTTGGTCCTGGCTTGGTGGCGATCTAGGGAAACCAACTAAACCCAGACATTTCTGAAAACTAGACACCCGGGAGTCCAGGGATGTGTGGCTTGCGTGGATCTGGCAACGTTTTCTTACCCAGAAGCCCCTGAAAATCACAAATTTAGCTTAAACGGTCACACTTTTCCCACATTTCTGTGTGATAAGGTTGTGAGATCACCGCACCAGCACAAATTTTCCACCAACCAGTGTTCCACTTAGTTTCCCAATAAAAATTATACCTCACATGTGTGGGTGCCCAAAGCAGAGACAGCCTAAAATCTTAAAAATAAACCCTGCCCTTTTGAACCCACTTTAGTTCCCCCTCAATTTTGCAATTGTATCCTTTTTGAGGTTCTTTGATTTGGGCACCCACACAAGTGAGGTATCATTTTTATCAGGAGACCAAAGAAAATGCAAGGTGTTGGGAAATTTGCGCCAGCGCAGTGTTCCCATAATGTTTCCACATAAACATGTGAGGAGAGTGGCTTTTTAGCTAAATGTAAGGTTTGCAGGAGATTCTGGGTAAAAAATGCTGGAGGATCAACACAAGCCACAACGCTATCCAAGCGCCATTCACTCATACCACCGCCAAGCACCATCCATGCACACCGCCACCCAAAAGCCATTCACGAACATTGCCAGCCAAGCAACATTCCACGCACACCCCCTAGCAAGCAACATTCCAAGCATACTGCCAGCCAAGCGACAGTCCACACACACAGCCAGACATGTGCCATACATGCAGACTGTTCGCCAATGGACAGTCCACATAAACTGCCAGCCAAACGCTAGTCCACACACACTGCCAGCTAAGCTGAAGTCCACACATACCACCAGCAGAAGGCAGGTTCACACATAGTCAGATGAACTCCAGTACACACAGGCCATCATCTGAACTCCAGTTCACACACACATAAACATTTGCTGGTGTCTAGTCATTTTCTCCTCCCTTTGGTGCAGATGGCCCAAAAAATACCAGTGAGCTACCCACAAGCGGGGGCATAAGCAGCCAAAATGTGTTCACAAAAAAAGGGGAGCAACCCTTGCCCAAGGGGCTGCTCCCTGACATGCCCATAAACATATCTCTGGTGCTTAGTGGGCAATTCTGCCGCCCCAGGGACAGATCGGGTGATATTGCCTAATTTGCCCCCAGGGAGGGTAAAGACTGGAGCCTTGTTTTGGGGAGGAGGGCATTGGCATCACCCATTATGGGCAGCCCACACCCCTCTTTTACTAAAAAGAATATCCCTGGTATCTAGTGGGCTTTCTCTCTCCCGGGAGCAGATCGGGGTTAATAACCCCCATCTGAGCCCCCTAAGATTGGTGGAAAGACTGTCCCTTTTTTGTTTAGGGGGCTGAGGCATTTGCATGCCTATTTTTAGCAGCCCTACCCCTAGGTATTCAAAACAAAAAATCCCTGGTGCCTAGTGGGATTTCTGCCACCTTAGGGGGGACTTACCAGGGACTAGTACTCTCATCTGCCCCCGGGGGGGGGGGACAGAAAGACATCTGTCTTTATAATTATGGGTGGGGCATGGCCTTGGCCATTGTGGGCAACCCCCATCCCTTTTATAAGTAAAAAAATAAATCTGGCATTTAGTGGACTTTCTGCCTCCCCTGTGGGCAGATGAGGAGTAATAACCACCATCTGCCTACGAGGGGGCATAAATATGGTCCCTTTTGTGTTGCGGTGGGTGCATTGGCATGCCCATTTGGGACAGCCCCCACCCCTCTATTATAAAAACAAAAAACAATAGTCATTGGTGCCTAGTGGACTTTCTCCCCCCGGCTGGGCAGAAAGACTCTGCCAATTGTCAGGAGGTGTGGGGGCATTATAATGCCCATTTAGGGCAACCCTCACCCCTATTTTTTTCATGTATCCCTGGTGCCTAGTCTGCTTTCTTCCTCCCAAAGGGGGCAGAAAGGTTGAATTTGACCACATTTTATGGGGGGAGCAAATGTCATAGTCCAAGGGCCCGGTCCCCCTTCACTGGTGTCTAGTGGATCGATACCTGATTGAGGACCACCCTCCTGGAGTGATCCCCAAGCAGGGAACTGCTAGGGAAGGGTGCCATTGGAAAGGGGAGATTCTTCCCTTTAAAATGATACCTATCCGGTTTACCTATGTGCTCAGGGGGCTGAAATAGCCCCCGGAGCCTGTGGCAGTGAAAGTGAAATGAGCTGATTCAGTACATTTCACTTTCACTTTTGTGTTATGACGTAGGCACACCATGCGTGCTGATCATCACTACACTGAAAAAGCAATGCCTCAGACAGCTGGGAAAGGTCTCCCCCAGCTCCTAGGGCTGAAAAAAGGAAATACCTCTGCTGTTTTCAGCAGAGGGATTTCTAAATTGTGTGCCTTGGATGTAACGGTTACGTTCTTGGCACCGGAGCACCACAGATTTGGCCATAACCATTATGTCCAAGGCATTTTAGGGGTTAACCCTGCAAGCCCGCTCCAACTCCCGCAGGACTTGGTTTGTAGTTGCTTCTACCTTGTCCTACATGTATCCTTATATACCTATGTAAACAGATGCACCCTCAGTGCATCGGATGAGATGGTCTTCAGGCCCTTATGCAGAATCTTTGAGGCTTTTCTACTCAAGTGATCAAGCCAAAAGGGAAAATCTGGCCTGGGTTGGCCAGATTTCATTAACATGTCCTATACCACCCGGCCTAGATCAAAAAAATGGGAAGAAACATTGTAAGAACAATCTAATGGCTAAAGGCAAGCAAAAAAACTAAGGGGAGGTAGTTAGTGCATAAATGCTCTAGAAGGGCAGCCATGTTCACATTTATCTAGTCCAGGTGCCACCCATGTGTTTTTGTGTCCAGCAGATGCAGGGGAAAAATTGTCAATCCAAACCGGCTCTGAATGCCCAGTTCTAAAGACAGGGGGTAATGGTCACTAAGCAGGCTTGGATAAACTTTAGCCCCCAAGTACAAAGGTCCTGGTCAACAAAACATAATTAATTACAGAGGAACTTTCCCCCTCTTAAAAGTTACTTTGGAAGTTTACAGGGGGTCAAATACATCTGCCACATTGAACAGACCAAGTAGTTTAATACGTTGGAGAAAGGCCTGGCCAACCTGCAGTATTACAAAAAAGAAAGTTGACACCAGATTTGCGGTTCCTGGGATGCCTTGAGGTGGGTGTGCTTGGTGTCAAAACCCCCTCTGGGTTCCCCCCATGAGTGGAAACAAGAAGCAGGAGCCGTTGGGTGGCGTGACCATTAGAAGCAACCCCAGACTTCTCAACAGAATATAATGCTGGTACAATCAGGATATTGAGTCAGTCAATTTCAGACAGGTCCCCTAGGGATGTGAAACAGTTGGATACAGGCACCTTAAAATGAGAAGACACCACATGCATCGGCAACAGGCTCCCAAACAGGTCCCTATTAAAAAACAATGATAGGACCTTAATCTTTCCCTGAGAAAGGGTTGATTGTTTTTCATGGCCTAACAGGTGCCTGGCTAGCCCAGGGTTCCTGAAAGTAATAAGCATACAATCTTCTTCCAGCTCCTTATGTATTTTCCCAACCCAGCGAACCCTCTTGACCATTAAGATTTCTGGCAAAAAGCAACCTTGAAGTAAGTTGATCCCCTTAAGTCAGTGGGCCACCTTGTTAATCAATCCCAGGGAGGACTCTCTTGCACTTTGGGCAAAATATAGGAACATCAGTTAGAATGGCCACATAGTAGCAGGCTTCTGGTGGGAGATCACACCTGGAAAGCCCTCCCTGATGTGGCCTAAAGTGCCTCTTAGAGCCAGGGTTTTTTTCTGCTGATCAAAGGCCTTGGGCAAGCAACACCTGACATGATATGTTTACAAGCATGACTTTACTGGGGTCTTGAGAAGAAGGGGCCATTTGGCCAGAATGAGGGGGCATACTGGGCACTTTGATCAAAGGGAAGGCCCTCTCTGCCTGCGTTGGTCAGTCGGTTCTTGGGGTTTGGGCACCTCTAGTAATGGCAGAGACTTTTGCGGCATCGTAGGCAGACTCGGAATTAGGAAAGGCACCCGCTCTCCTCCTATTCTCATTGACCCTGCAACCCACTCCCCCGCATTCCATAGTGGACAGTTTACATTCAATTCACCTGAGCATGTGAAAATACCCCTTCATTTTTTAATCAATGACTTCCACACATTCTTTGCCCACCTGCATGAGGAGTGCCTCGAAAGCCTCTTTACAGGAGTGAGGAGTAGTCATTATTTTTTAGGTCCAGATGTTTCTTCGTAGTCTCAGGGGGCAGCATGAGTTGGGCAGTAACAGGTACAAGAGGTGGGGATGCAGAATTAGACCAAGAACACAGTCTTCCCGTGCTACCCTATTAGGGCTGTCTAGGTCAGCTTGTGTCAGGACAGATGAAAAACGCTTCCCTGAATGTTAGGTTTTCCTGTCAAAGGTGCCCACTTACTTTTCTATATAACCATCCAATGTACTCACTCTCTTTACTGCTGTTGCCCCTCCATACTCAGGCCCAGCTTATGCGTAACGACAGTAAGAAAAGGGACCTCAATTACCCACACTTTGGGCCCTGGATATACGACTCCTCTGCAACCCGGGCTAGGTAAACACAGGTGACCAAGTTCCACCAAGTGATATATATATAGGGTAGTCTCCAGATACAAACCAGACAATAGGAGAGGAACTATCAAAGCAAAAATTCACAAACAGGAAGGGGTCTTACCAGAGGATTGTCAGCAGGGGTCTCATTTCAGAAACCACAAACCACTCTGGCTTTTCCTGGCACTGATGGGTGAAGGACAGACACATTCACTTTTTAATGCTGCTGAAGTGGTGGCAGGAGCAGGCAAAATAGACCCCACCTACAAAGTCCTCAGGCGGATGGGGCTTGTGGTCCCCATTGCAAAAACGCTCCAGTGCTTTCAGTTCCATTTCCATGTCATTTTGAACAAGCCATATAGTAAAACAGTCAAATGTAACATGCATTCCTCGCCTGCTTTCTTTACATTTCTAGTTTGTATGTGTTCTCATGTTCTAACATGATTTTCAGCCAACGTCTTAAGCAGTAAATGCACATGATTTGTTGTTTTGATAACAGTATAGAAGGTTGTCTGCAAACAAGTAATAGCTGCTTTCTGGCAGTGCCATGATTTTTGTACGTCTACTGTAAGGCGTTTGTTTGCAAGCCATTCTTTTTTTTTACTTTGATCTACCAACAAACACACACCCATATGTTTGTTCACTTCTTTCAGCACATTGTATTGCTCCTGAGTAACTTACTCATTTTACATTTTGTTATTCTCTGTGTATCATTCAAAATGAATGACCACCAGCCACAGAGCATTGAGAGTTTATGATCAAAGGTCAAATAGATGAATTGCTATCACCTGTGGGAAAGTAATATATACAGAGTCCTGACAAGAATTACTAATAACTATTTATTCACGTTTCACAGATTACCCTTCCCCCTTTCAACTTCTTCTCTCAATCAGTCTTTTAACTGCTCATATCTACAAAAAATCCAGATGAAATTAATTGCTCGGCTTCATGTTGATCACATAAGTCAGCCACACCTACCCTGGTTGTATTCCCCTTCACAAGTTGCATGTAGCTATAAGTTTTATATTTCACAAAACTATTCTCTGCTTTGTTATATAGCGTTTAAAGTAAAATTGGTTAAAAGGCAACGTGTTGGATTGCTAAAACAGTGAAATAAATAACTAAGGTTCTACTTTAATTAACATTGAAATACCATTTTAATTGATACACATTACTGTTGTATATGCATATTATTTCAAAAATAATTACATGAGAAATGCTATTTTGTTTAAAAGGTTTTCTTTACATTTACTTCTCGTTAATTTTATTTAATTGAACTTGTCCACAACATTTTTTCTACTGCATTTTATAACACGTTTAGGGGCTTATTTAAGAGAGCCCTGCTCTGCCATTGTATCAGTAATTTTTAACGAGACGGAGTTGCAGGCAGTACTCCATATTTACAAGTAGTTGCATTTGGCCAAAAGCGTCAGTTTTGGTAGGCCTGCGTCAGAGATTACCTGTACTAGAACCAGCTGTGCATTCAGTGACTTATATATGCAAGGTAGGTTTTCACCGTAAAATCCAGAGTAAAACCCACACAATGATTTTTATGGTTTTGTAAATGTGTGACGCATCCTCATCAAGCGTCCCCCAGAGTCTGAAATGCATCAAAATGTCTTTCTACGCATCGGGAACCCAGGTGAAGGAAAATATGCATTGGATGTGGTACTGTCGTAATTTGACGGTGATCGGGTTAGCGTTAAGCTTTGCTACACAAATTCCCCTTATCTTGACTATGGTTATCAGAAGCCATTTTGTTTGTATCAGCGGCCATTTTAAATGAATGCGTCGCCTCGTGGCTAGCATGCCCGTTTGTCCTTCCTCTGTACCACTGACCACTTGAGTTTGCCCAGCAACAGGCTATTTTTAGTACTGGTCAAGCCCGCACATGCGCAGTTGAGCCTTTTAGGACCGTTGAATAGTCATCACTTAGGAATGTCCATCCAAACTGACCAGTGGTGTTGGAACCCCTCCCATGAGTTGGCTGTGTTCCAAAAATGACCATATATGTACCTAAAACTCTGTAAATGTGTTCCGCCTACATTTTTATTACTGTAAAAACTGAATGAAAGAGGTCTCGCACCGATGTTCAGTGTGATACTTCTTGCATTACCGAAGGGTGCTGTAGGAATATACCACCACCCCATGGGGTTTTAATAAACTTGTCTTTTGCATTTTCCGTTTCCGTGCCAACATCTTTTTATGGTGTAGCGGGTTTTGCGGAATATGTAGGCCTGGAGAGCCCAATACCACAAATTGGCGACCACGAAGGGACTCATCGGCGACTCGGATGCCCGAAGGAGAGGTCGTGACGAAGGATTGGAAACTCGCCATGGACGCGTACGCTGCCACTGAGTGACCCGAGTCTTGGCACCCACGGTGTTTTCTTCCTTTCCTTCTGATCTGACCTTCCAGGTGGCGCCGGTCCTCGACTGAGATCCTGCTCGTTCGAGTTGTCGTACAGTGCCGGTTTGGCTGATTCGATTAAAGACCTTGGCAGTTGGAATCTGGATATCTGAGAATTTGGTAAGCTTGTGATTGGTAAGATAGTCTACGGACGCTTACTATGGCTCTTTGAATATGTTTTGAGTTAGCTAACATTTGATTCTATGATTTAAACTATATGTGCAGTGCACTTCACATAGGCAGGCATGTAGAGAGATTTCTCTAAACTTGTTTCTGTTTGAACGGCACATTTGTGTAGAGTATATTAAGTGCCATTTATGTGATATTGCGTTTCTGTGATATTTTGACATGCCTGTTTTAAGCACACTCCGAGGAATGTGCTGTCTTGGAAATGGTACCAATTATCGATTAAATGAATCTCAGCCGGCTCCCCCAGATGGGACTCCCAATCGGGAAATGTATATTAAATTTGGCCTTCCCCCTATCCTATATAGTAAATTATGGAACAAGTATACTAAACGAGATCTTGAGTTGCAATGGCCACTACATGGGTCATTTGATTTACGAAAGGTTCAGTATGTGGGGCAATGTTTGTTTCAACGTAGGTCTAGACAAGATATGTTTGATTGTGTACGAATGTGGGAGAAAGCAGTGCGAGAACGAATGAAGCGTGAAATAGCCTTGGCGGATAAAGAACAGCAGAAGGCTGCCCGTGATAAGGCTTTTCAGCTGGAGGAGAAGGAGTTGCAGGAGAAGAAAGAGAGGGAGGCACGGGAACGTAATTTGCAAACGAATGGTCAATTCCCTATTCGACGTCCTCTTTATCCTGTCCTTACTAATGAAGTTGATGATTTTTCATTATTAGATCGGTGCTCGCCTCCGTATGTTCTGCCTACGGCCCCAGACGAGGACTCGGACGGAGATGGTCAAGGGAGTAAGAGTATGAGGCTAAGTGCCAGTGAGGCTGCGGAATTGCGCAGTTTTGCCCGTAAATTAAATTTGAATAAAATAACTATGTCGGAGATAAATGATGAAATGAGTAAGTGGTCCGAACGAGAACGGTTGTATTTCTTGAGCCAGTTTGGAGATGAAGTTGTAGATCGGTTTAGGAAACATTCGACTGATCTAGAGCCTAAGGATATATCAGTTAGTCGTGAGAATATGCGTAAAGGTTTATTTGTTATTGCAGATGCGGATGAGTTTTTCCGACGATTGGTCCAGCTACGGGATGAGGCGTCGAAGTTACGGGATGCAAGAAAAGCATCAGACGTGTCTGCGCCGGGATCGACGGACACATCCAAAGAGTGTTCTATCTTTGAAACAGATAAGAGTTCTGCAGTTCATGTTATGCCTATGCGTGAAGCCGCACCTTTGTATGTCCCTCCTAAAGGGCAAGGTACAAGTGACGATAAATTGTCTGGGGATGCCAAGGGTTATTTTGTATATAATTGGGTTTATACACCTTGGAATAGAGCAGATGTTATGGCGTTGAAAAATGCTTTACCTGATCCGCGTAAAAATCCAGCAGCTTTCTATGAAAGAGTGGAAGGGGCTATTTCTTCGTGTGTTATGACGTTAGTTGATATTGATCTTTTCTTTGGGTTAATATTGCCCCCTGATATGTGGAGAGCGATTCGTAAGTTTGATGACCAAGTGACCTTGGGGGCGGATTGGAAAGTTTTAGCTCAAGCTGATTTAGATAGGGAGCCTGCATGTAAGCTGTGTCAATTGATATTAGATCTTCCAACTGCTATCTTAAATAAATTAAAAACGCTTGTACCTCCTAAAAAGATTGATTGGACTATGCTAGCTTCTTGTAAGCAGAAAGTGGATGAGTCGGTGTCTGACTTCTCTCGTTTCGAGGAAGCATTTCATGATTACAGCGGGCAATTATTAACAGATGATACGGGTAGGCATTTGTTCGTGGATAAGTATGTGGCTAATCTCCTACCGGAGATTGCAAAACGTTTGAAGACTAGTGAGAGTTCTTGGACCACGGTGACCCCTGCTTCTTTATTAACTATGGCTCAGTATTATGAGCATCAGGAACTGGAGGCAAAGGAAAGTACTGATAAGAAAGCGAAGGAGTTGAAGACGAAAGTGATGTTGGCTCAGGTTCGTGCGACACAGCCGAGAGGGAACGATAGAGGCAGGCGTGGAGCGTATGTTGCGTCTTCTGGTCGTACTGACATTGCTGAAGACCAATGTGCATACTGTAAAGAGTTCGGACATTGGGCTTCAGATTGTCCGGTGCTTCATGAACAACGTAATCAGGGAGGTGGAAGGGCACGGAATGGTTATTCAGGAGCGAGGAGTGGAGCAAGTGATCGTGGCAGATTCGAAGCGAGGGGTCGTGATCAAGATGATCGTAACACTTTTGACCGACAGAATCAGTACCAGATATCTGAGGGTGAGAATGTGGAATCTCAGGATTATGTTCATGCATAGGAGTGCGTAGGATGGGGTGTGGAATCGGTTGAAATACCAGTAGATCAAAGAGGCCTATATCTATCAGCGGGCGTTTTGGGTTCTACTGATCAGTTCCTGGTGGATACAGGAGCCACCCGTAGTGCTCTGTCTAAAAACTTGGTTCCAAGGGCTCCCCTGTCTGGCGAAAAGATTACATCTATAGGGTTTGATGGAACACCCTCTCTTAGCCCATTGTCACAACCCCTTACATTTTATATTGACAGATTCTTTGGTCTGTGTCCGTTCTTATTGTCACCAAATACTCCAGATAATATTATGGGTATAGATTTGCTTAAATACTTCCGAGCAACAATACGCTGTGCCCCTGAAGGAGTGCGGGTTATCTTGAACGATAATTACTCAGATGCAGAGAAACTGTGTACGATGCAAGAAATTGAAGCGTTAGCCTCCCTCCCACAAACGTTATGGGCTACTTCAGACACGGATGTGGGACAGATGCTTATTCCCCCTATTCGAATAACTGTTAAGGACGGTGCGTCTTTGCCACGTGTGCCACAATACAAAATATCTAGGGAAGGTGAAATTGCCTTAACTCACATCGTGCATGATTTGATTATTGCAGGAGTAGTGGAAGAAGTTCCTACAATGTTTGTAACAGCCCGATTCTTCCGATCTTAAAGAAAGATACCGATGACAAAGTCTATCGATTTATTATTGATTTGAGGGAAATTAACAAGATCGTAGTGCCCCAGTACCCCGTGGTGTCTGACATCACCACCTTACTTACTTTGATTCCGCCCACTGCCACCACGTTTACTGTGGTTGACCTCAAAAACGCCTTCTTTTCCATCCCTATCCATCCCGATAGCAGATATCTATTTGGCTTTACATTAAATAATAAATCGTATAGATTTTGTCGAGTTCCTCAAGGCTATAGAGAAAGTCCTAGCATCTATAGCCAGGCTTTAAAAAGACAGCTCGATTCTTTTGATCTGCAGACTGGAGTGGCCCGCGTGCATTAACGTCTGATCGAATTCAAGCGATCTTAGATACACCAGTCCCCCGTACTCAGAGAGATGTGCGTGCTTTTATAGGCCTAACGTCTTTTTGCAGGCAGTGGATAATGGGGTTTTCACACATTATAAAACCTTTGTTAGCGTTATTGTCCAAAACTACACCAATGCCCCTTGAATGGACAGATGAATGCCAGAATGCTTTTAAACAATTGAGACAAGCTCTTTGCTCTGCACCAGTGTTAGGCACACCAGACTACACAAAGATTTTCACGTTGTACATACACGAGAAAGATGGGTGTGCATTGTCAGTTTTGGTGCTGACTCACGGAGATAAGCAGAGGCCTTGTGCGTATTTTTCTGCAATACTTGATCCTGTAGCACGAGGATTACCTGGGTGTTTTAGAGCAGTTGCAGCAACAGCAGTGGCCATACGAAAGAGTGAGGGAATAGTTTTGTCACACAAATTGCTGGTGTTAGTTCCCCATGTGGTAGATGCTCTACTAAACCAAACAAAGACCCAGTATCTCACGAGCGCACGTTTAACAGGATATGAGCTTACATTGTTGGCGCCACATATCACACTAAAGAGATGTGCTACTCTGAACCCTGCTACTTTATTACCGTATGCAGTTGCTGAGGGCCAGGAGGAAGAACACCATGATTGTGTTTTCCTGACTGAAGAACAAACAAAGGGTCGTGTCGACTTACAGGATACGCCACTTCCAGATGTGGATGGGGAACTGTGGGTTGATGGATCGTGTTTGAGGCTGCCAGATGGTACAACTTCCGCAGCATACGCGATCACAACACTTAAGACAGTGGTAGAAGCAGCACGAATACCACAGAAATTGGCCCAAGCAGCGGAACTGATAGCCTTAACAAGAGCATGTGAATTGAGTGCTGCCTTATGTGTGAACATCTACACTGATAGCCGGTACGCCTTCGGAGTAGCGCATGATTTTGGCCTACTCTGGAGAGAACGAGGGTTTTTGACCTCGCACGGAGTGCACATCATGCACGGAGAACTAGTGCATGATCTTTTGAATGCATTACTGTGTCTGAAGAAAGTGGCAATAATTGAATGCAGTGCACATAAGAAAGTGACCTTCTAAGGGACCTTCTGCTCAACATCGCCACTCACTTGCATTTAAATTGTGTCCCTCACCGCCGCTTGGTGGGTCCGGTGCTTGGGGTGGGCCGCCATTTTGGATTGGGGTTGAGGCTTCATCTGCCAGTGCTTCATTGCGCATGCGCTAGCAGGGGAACGCCTACTTAAGGCGAGTCCCCGGTCTTTCTCCCCCCTGACAAGGTAGCGCACAGCTGCCAGGAGCGTTCCGCGCGCTTGCTGACGAGCTTTTTAAAAACTTTATCTTTTGCTTTTTAGGTTCATTCGGACCTTCTGCTCAACATCGCCACTCACTTGCATTTAAATTGTGTCCCTCACCGCCGCTTGGCGGGTCCGGTGCTTGGGGTGGGCCGCCATTTTGGATTGGGGTTGAGGCTTCATCTGCCAGCGCTTCATTGCGCATGCTCTAGCGGGGGAACGCCTACTTAACGCTCCTCCCCTAGCGTAGCGGGATCGCGTAGCGGGCGCGCCCTCGCGTGCCGGAGTCGTGCCAGAGTCCTGCCCGTCTGCGCCCGTCCGCGCTAAGGCTGTGCGGGACGCTGCGGGCAGTTGGAAATATCATCTCGCGCTCCGGGATGCTGACATACTCCAGGGAGAGTCTTCTTTCCATCAGGCAGGTTAGTCAGCGGTGTAATCTTCCGCCTGTACATCCGCTATGTGGCCCGTTCCGCTGCAGTTGCAACGGTTGGGCACTCGACCCCCCTGCTGCCATCTCCCGTCAGGGCGTGGATATTGCCCATCCTTCTAAGGACCCCCCACGCTTTTTGCGGGTCTTAAACCTCAATGTCAGATCAGCATGGAAGCACCACCAAGACATCTATGATCTAATTGAAGATGTAGGCCCCGATGTTTTTGCTATAACTGAAACTTGGCTTCAGGATGCGAATGCTGCTATTTCCAACCTAGCATGCCCCCCTGACTATTCAATGTTTACTCTCAATAGATCTTCCAGAGGTGGTGGTATTGCTCTTATAGTGAAATCTTGTTTCACATGTGTGTGGAGCGGCCTCAACATCGTTGGGTGTGAAAGTGCCTCTTTTAAAATCTTAGTCAGTCCCCAGTACACGTTTTCTGGGATGGTTGTGTATCGTCCACCGGGTAGCGACGTGGCTTTCAGGAATGCATTCCCTGACGCGGTTGGCGCATTAGCTATTGACTGCGCTAATTATTCCATCCTGGGGGATCTGAATTTCCATTTCGACACTATTTCCAACTTGACTGTACGCAGCATTTCTGCTGACTTAGAGGCCTTTCAGCTCTCCCAATTGGTTTCTCAACCTACTCACATAGGAGGGCATATCCTGGATCCTTTTTTCACTAACTTGCCTGGGGCTAAAATCACGTCTATCTCCCCCATAGCTTGGACCGACCATTTTCTAGTGACCATTTATTGCCCTATACCCGTGACCCCTTCCACCTCTTCGGTCAGACGGGTATCTAGGAGGCTGTGGAGCAAACTCAGGCTAGAGGACTTTCATCGTCTTTTGGCTAAAGATCCGCTGGGTCCTTTGAAAGGTGTGGAAAAGGGCTATGACCAGTTCTGCTCTTGGATTACCAGGGCTCTAGACTCTCTGATTCCCATTGTGTCTAGTAAGATCAGCACCAGAGAGTCGAGTCCCTGGTATGATAGCGCCTTATGTGCCCTGAAGGGAACCTGTAGACGTGCGGAGAGAGCATGGCGTAAGACGTATGAGGCTGATTTGAAAGCTGCATATGTTGCTTCCGTCAGGACTTACCATCGGGCCATTTGCCGAGCCCGGGTGGCATTTTATGCCGCCGAAATCCGCAAGAGTACCAACCCGTCTAAGACTATCTTCAAGGCTGTGAAAGATCTCCTGGCAAAGCGGTCCTCTTCTGGGGATGTGGGTTCCACCTCTCATTGTGAATCCCTTGCCTCCTACTTCCTGGGCAAAGTCCAAGCTATCTACAGGACATTCCCCAGTGCAGAGACGGACCAGGAACGCCTCAAAGGGCCGTTACCCCATACTACCCTGCTTTCATTCCCGCCTCTTTCCCTTGAGGGGTTTGACAAACTTGCCGTGCAAGTTAAATCTGGCTCTCCTTCGGATCCAGTAAGACCTGCTCTCTTTCGAGATCAGGCCTTTATGGGACGTTCTGCCATCTGCTCCCTGGTCAACCTCTCTCTGGAGTCGGGTGTGGTTCCAACTAAGTGGAAGCAGGCAGTGGTGACCCCTATCACCAAGAAGCCCACCCTGGACCCATTGAAGCCCGAAAGCTACCGCCCCATTTCACTGCTACCTTGGCCGGCGAAGATAACAGAGGCCTATGTCAACTTGGCCCTGTCGGAACATCTTGTTCTGACCAATGCCCTTGACCCCACACAAAACGGCTTCTGTGCTGGACACAGCACGGAGTCCGCCCTCCTCATGATGGTGGAACATCTTCGTGCAGTATTGGATGCTGGTCAGACGGCGGCGCTGGTATTGCTTGATCTCAGCGCCGCCTTCGACACGGTCTCTCACAGCATCCTCCTGCATCGGCTCGAGGAGATTGGTGTCGGGGGCCAGGCACTGCAGTGGTTCCGCTCCTTCCTTGGCAGTCGTTCCTTCTGTGTTGCCATCCCTCCCTTCAAGTCCAATTTCCAGCCACTGGCCACGGGGGTTCCGCAGGGATCCTCGCTGAGTCCCACGTTGTTCAATCTATACGTGAGACCGCTAGCTGATGTCGCCAGGCAGTGGGGCCTAACTTTGGTCTCATACGCTGACGGCACACAGCTAGCGGTTACTCTCAGCGGGGATGCGGAACAAGATGCCCCCAGGTTTCAGGAGGGACTGAAGGCGGTGGCCAGCTGGTTGAGGGGAAACTGTCTCCAGCTCAATGCCAATAAGACAGAGGTGATGGTTGTAGGAAGGGGAGTGGAGCTATGGGGAGATCAATGGTGGCCGCCAGAGTTGGGACCAACCCCAACTCCGGTGTTGGAGCTAAAAAATTTGGGGGTCTGGCTGGATGCTGGTCTCTCTTTTGTTGGTCACACTAAAAAGACAGCTGCTTGCTGCTTTGGCCTGTTGAGAGGTTTACGACCTGTTCTCAAATTTTTCGATGCCCCAACCCGACAACTGGTAATCCAGGCCACTGTCATCTCCCGCCTGGATTATGCCAGTTCTCTCCTAGTTGGGGCCAACCAGGCGGAGCTTACCCGCTTGCAACGGGTACAAAATGCCGCGGCCAGAGCGATCGTTAGCCTGCCTAAATTCAGCCCGGTGTCAAGTGTACTTCGATCTTTGCACTGGCTCCCAGTCAGGAAGTGAATTCTTTTCAAGGTCCTCTGCTTGACTTTTAAAATCTTGAGAGGCATTGGCCCGGAGATTCTGTCTACCTTTCTTTCCTTTTATGTTCCTGCGCGTACTTTACGTTCTCAAAGCCAGGCTCTTGCGGTGGTTCCCAGATACAGGCTTTGTCGTGTGGGGGGACGTTCCTTCAGCGTTAAAGCTGCAACAATATGGAACTCCCTTCTGATTGAAATTCGACTGTTGGAGGATCTCAAGGCGTTCCGGAAAGCCATTAAAACCTTCTTGTTTTAGTTTGCCTCTCAGGTCTGTTTTAGTTCCTGTTATGTTATGTCCTGCCTTGTCAATGCACCAGGACGCTCCTTAGCTGGAGCAGCTGTGCGCACAATAAAAAACTTTAACATAACATAACATAACACATAACATAACAAAGTGGGACAAGGAAACGCTTTTGCAGATAGCATAGCGAAGGAAACTGCCATGCTACGAAATGCTTCACCAATGTATGTAGTGAAATCGCAGGCTGAGCGATGGCATGATGCTAGAGAGGAGATATTAGATATTCAGAAATCAGCGTCTGAAGCAGAACTCGCAACTTGGGCAACAGAGGGAGTGCTGGATGATGAGGGTTGTTGGAGAAGCAAAGATATGGAAAGATGGAAATTGCCTGCAGCTTACTTGCAAGCAATGGTTCAAATGACACATGGATTGGCACATGTTGGAGCTCTTGCAATTACTCGATTGCTAACACGAGTTTGGGAGCATCCTGAGATTGCCAATACGGCCAAAAGAGTAGTGCAAACCTGTCTGATGTGCTTGCAGCACAATCCTGCAAAAGGGACGTATACTCCGAAAGGCGAGTTTGTTCCACCTACTGCACCATTTGAGGTACTACAAATGGACTATATCCAGCTTGAGCGTTGCAATAACCTTAAGTATGTCTTAGTGGTGGTGTGTGCTTTCAGTAAGTGGATTGAGGCCTTCCCCACGAAGGATAATATAGCGCTGACAACAGCTAAGGTTTTGCTCAAGGAGTACTTCCCTCGCTACGGTGTTTGTAAATTTTTGTGGAGCGATAATGGTCCTCATTTTGTTGGGAAAATTGTGGAATATGTAATGAAGGGATTGGAAATTCAACAAACGTTTCATGCTGTATTTCATCCACAGTCAGCAGGTCTTGTGGAGAGGTATAATGCTACTCTGAAATTAAAGCTAGCAAAGATCGTGGCATCCACGTCTTTGAAATGGCCGGATGCTCTGCCATTGGCATTGCTATCCATCAGATCAGTGCCCCATTCCCGAACTGGCCTCACACCTTATGAAGTGGTGTTTGGAAGGCCTATGAATATATGGGGAGTTCCTAAGCCTCGATTGTTACATGATGTGCCTTGTACAATGATGAACGATTAACAAATGATTTACTTTCCATTCATCAACAGGTTCGAGAAGCGCTCCCTGACAATTCTATTGGAGAGGCTCATATTCTTCATCCTGGGGACCATGTGATGGTCCGATCCTTCGAGAGAACAAGCAGCCTGGAGCCGAGGTGGCGTGGCCCCGAGCAGGTGTTGCTCGCAACTCGAACGGCTGTGCGAGTCACCAACAGTAAGCGGTGGGTGCATTCCACTCACTGCCGCCGTGTCTCTCCGGATCCTGTGAACCCGACTGTGCTGTCTGATTATCGAGACATCTTGGACGAGGAGAAGAGCCCAGCTGTCTCATCTACTGAATCGGAGGGAGCCTTCCCGGACCACACTGTCTCTGGAAGAGAGAGATACAATCTACGACCACGAAAAGCAGTTGTTTTGTGCAAGACTGGTTGAGTTACCGCTCCAGGTTTGTGAAACGGAAGCCGGGAATATCAAGGGGGGGGGGGATCTGTTCTGCCAAGTGTAGCGACACCCGTCTTCAATCTCGGAGAAGAAACCAACGGCTACCTCGGAGCTCAGCACTCATTTTTTTTTTTTTTGTTGTTTTTGAGACACTTTGAACTTTTGAACTATGGCATCTTCTACAATGCGAAATAAGAGAATTCTTGGTGCAGTATTATTTTTTTGTAACAATTGTGGTGATAGCTGTGATAGCTTGGGCGGTAGAACTTCTGGTGCCGGCAAGAGAACATTTATTGCCGACCACCCCAGTTCCGTCTCAACATTTTCATTTTACTCTACCTTACCATGAAGAACGACACAGACAGACTTATTTGAATAACAGCTTTATCCAGATTCTGCATCATACACATAACATGACGAACACTTTGAACTGTTGGGTATGTGGGATGTTGCCTGGACATCAGAAGAAAGGAGGCACACCACTTATTCCTCTCCCGTTTTCCCATAATGGTTCTTGTAATGCGTGGTATACACTTTTGTTCACTTTGCGATGGCCAACAAAAGGTGGACTACTTTTCCGACTCAATAAAATTTGCTTTAATGATCGAGATGGTTATCCACAAGCTGAAGGAACTAAGTTTGAATGGGAGGAATACCGTCCCAATAATGTGTCCGCACCACGAATTTATAGTAATGAGAGGAATGTAAATATGTCCAATCTACATGTGATTACTGTTATTGATACAAAAGCCGATCTTTGTGTTAGTAATAAAGGTACAATCCCAGTAGGAAGAAGTGAATGCAACACCACTCTCACTTTTGACACTCCAAATGGCATTACATTTGTGTCCTCACGAAACACGTATTTTATTTGCGGGAATAAAAGTTATCATCGTCTCCCTATAGGATGGTTAGGAACATGTTATATATCCTTTGTATTACCCCCTGTGTTCATTTCCCCGTCTATGTATCATAATGATTATATTCTGTGCCATGACTTTATATTGAATAGAGTGAAAAGAACTTTAGTTCTTGATGAGATTGACCAAACAGACACTTCACTGCAGCAGTATGTTGACTTTAATTTAGGTCTCTTTTCGTTTGTTGTGGCTGCTTTAAACAGTCGGAAAATAAGACGACTGATACGTGTTGTAGAAGCTGTTGCTAATGAGACAGCTCTTTGTTTAGGAAACTTAACAGAGGAACTCCAGATTACTAGAATTGTAACGCTCTAAAACTGCATGGTGTTAGATGTAATATTAGCTGATCGTGGGGGTGCATGCTGCATTATCGGAAGTAGATGCTGTGTATACGTGCCAGATAATTCACCTTCTGTATATGATGCAATATCTAAGTTACATAAGATAGCAGCTGAAATACATCCTGATAATTGTACTTGGACATTTTCGGGGTGGTTTTGGACATTGCTTAGTACATGGGGTTGGAAGTTGCTGACGATTCTATGTGTAATAGTTGGGATATTATTCTTTCTATGTCTCTGTATTCAATGTGGCCCCATGTTGTGTTCCATGTGCCTCACTGCCTGCATCCCGTCCAAACGAGCTATTGTAAAAAATGAACAAATGATTCATAGAGAAGTGACGAAAATAATGTCCATTGATATTGAGGATGAATACCCTGATTATGTCCATTATGAGGTAGCTTCAGCTAAACGCTAAAAGTGTCGTCTGTCGTAATTTGACGGTGATCGGGTTAGCGTTAAGCTTTGCTACACAAATTCCCCTTATCTTGACTATGGTTATCAGAAGCCATTTTGTTTGTATCGGCGGCCATTTTATATGAATGCGTCGCCTCGTGGCTAGCATGCCCGTTTGTCCTTCCTCTGTACCACTGACCACTTGAGTTTGCCCAGCAACAGGCTATTTTTAGTACTGGTCAAGCCCGCACATGCGCAGTTGAGCCCTTTAGGACCGTTGAATAGTCATCACTTAGGAATGTCCCTCCAAACTGACCAGTGGTGTTGTAACCCCTTCCATGAGTTGGCTGTGTTCCAAAAATGACCATATATGTACCTAAAACTCTGTAAATGTGTTCCGCCTACATTTTTATTACTGTAAAAACTGTATAAAAGAGGTCTCGCACCGATGTTCGGTGTGATACTTCTTGCATTACCGAAGGGTGCTGTAGGAATGTACCACCACCCCATGGGGTCTTAATAAACTTGTCTTTTGCATTTTCAGTTTCCGTGCCAACATCTTTTTATGGTGTAGCGGGTTTTGCGGAATATGTAGGCCTGGAGAACCCAATACCACAGTACATGAAGCCAAGCCACAGAAAATAGTTTGGCAAGCTCAACTACACCATTGAGGTGTTCATTTTGTAGCTGGGAGTTGTGCAGCAGTGTAGGAGAAGGGAGTGTGTTTTTTACCAGTGGACTTCCCTCATTGACCTCAGGGAGGGTAAGTTCATCACATACTACTGACTCAGGATGGAGTCCATAATAGAACTGCTGAAAGATATAGCTCAATGCTCCAGCCACCAACTTTCAGGCCCATCAACATCTCTCCAGAGGTCATGCTGATTGCTTTCTGGTTCATTCCAAATCACAACAGCCAGAATGGCAGGAATATCACAGCCATCTTGTTGTATCTTCCTGTACTCTGTCCTGGGTGCCACCATTCACATAACACTCCAGTGCCTCCTCTTCTCAAAGACACATTACCAGCAGCTGGATACAAAGCAACGTTTCCATGCCATTGCTGTATTACCACATGTGCTAGGTGCCATGTATTGCACACATGTGCAACTGGTACCCTTGCAGCAACATCACAACTGTAGATGAACCTGAAGCACACCTATTCTATCAGCATCCAGGCCAGCGTTGGCCATTGGGCGGTGTTCCCTAATGTGCTGGCTACATACCCAGGGAGTGTGCATGACGTCTACATCTTCAGGCACTGCATCATTAATAGTTCCAGATTGAGGAATATGGGAATGTCCTACTTGTTAGTAAGTAAATCTGAAGTACATAACAGAACCTACCAGTAAGAAATCTATGACAATATAGCCATCTCTGTTTCTGTTAACGGAGATACAGCATTATGTATGGGGGGTGTGGTTCATACATACAATATGCATCATAGTGCATTTGTAATGCAAACCCCAAGTCACACATGTGATGACACTCAAAGGTACAGAGCAATGCAACACTATGCAAAATACAGTGTACCATCACTGTGTATCAGGGAGGTGTTCCCTGGGCGTTGTGGGGGTGTATCCATGCAACTCCCATGGTTCATGAGGCATGCCATGTATACCACACTGTGTAAACTTAGACATGAGACAAATCAATTGGTCTCCCCAGGTGATGTGTAACAGAGAAAACTGAATTGATCCAAGTCACTCCCACTTCCTTTGTTTTTTGCATTCTGTGGCATACATGCCTAAACGATCAGGACTCTGAGGGTTCATCATGTCACAGTAGGTGCCCCGTCCTGCACAAAGACAAATCCACAAGCAATGCAGGCACCAGAGCACCATGATGCAAGTGTGCCTGTGTTGGTGCAATGCTGCTCATTGTGTGCCAGTGTAGGCCAAAATGTGGGTAAAGTGTGGTATTGCCTAAATATTGTGCACTACTGGCCTTTCTCAGTGACACTGTGGAGTGGAGACAGGTGTGTTGCTAATCTGCACAGTGCCATTCTCCACAATATCTGGGACATGGTTTCATGTGCACATAGTGGGAACAACGCACTGCAACATGTAGACAAAGATGTCCCACACTGTCATGCATTCACTAATTTGTCAATGGTAGTAGCGCAAAATGTCATTTAGTAGCAATTTGTCATTTCATTCTGTGTGGAAGGATGGAACCTCATCAACTGCACTGGGTATCACATCACTAATGAAACCATGTAGTATGAAAGACAAGCCAACATAAATACAAAGGCAACACAAGAGAAAAGTCTGATATTGGTGTCTCCTCAATGGCGTACCTACTCTTGGTATCAGTCAATGGTCAACAAGGTCAGTGGTGTGAGAACACGTACTGTGGACTTAAGCAAGTGAGTCAGGATGGCAGTATAAATTTATGTTGACCAAAGTTACTGGACAAACACAGGAAGAAGTATGTGGAAAGGCCATGTGTGGCATATCATGTAAGTGAAGGCCACAGACTTGTACACATGTCAATATTGGATGACATTATGACACCAACAATACAAAATACACGTCTCAGCAATACTGACAGTCTACGTACACCCATGCACATAGGTTGATGGCCGCATTGACTGATATACCATATTTGATGGCTCACCTGTTCTGTGGACTAAGTAGCCCAAATGAAAAGTATATGAATCCAGCAATATGAAACTCACACAAGTCAAACACAATGCTGCCAAACATGTCATACCTCACTCATCAACATGGAGTACATTCCAATCTGGACAAGGCACCACAGTGTGTACTCAGGTTAATAATCTCAATATACATTAGCGAGAGCCATGAGTATGAAATAAATTCATCGAAGGACAAAATGCCCTACAAGTTAGAGTCATACACATATATGTGATAACAAATGGATTGTGTATACTTTTGGAGTAGACAGCTCCCTGTAACAACATCAGTGTATCCCACATAAAGTTGGGCCACATTGCAATACATATGTGTCAATCAAAGTGCACCATGACAACTTTTCTGGCAAAAACAATAGGTAAATGCTGACACCAAAATGACATACCGATCCGTGAGACATGTTTGAACTGCACCAAGTGTATGCAACAAATTCACATGGTAAAGGAAGTGAACTATTAAACGGCTGTGCCAATGCATGTAGGCCACAAACAAAATCTGTGGTTCAGAATGGACATATAAATGTGTGAGTGTTAAATATTTTGGCAATGTCACAACCTACCTAGGGAGGACCAACTAAACAACTTTCTGATCAATAATCTGTCACTTCATACATTTAGTGCGTGCACATGGGTAATTTCACTGACGTAGTATCCCACCCAGGAGCGCTTCACCGTTCACAGCTTATACTCCATTGACTCGCTGCTGACAGACACAACGTCATAGAAAGTCATGAGTCAGCAATTTTGGAATTCCAGAGTGGAGTGCCCACTGCCGCTGTTGTTCAAGCTCATTTAAATCGTCCGGGAGCCCCTGCACCACTGGTTCATCTTTGCAGTATGAATTAGATAACAAGAGGATAAGTCTGCCTCCTCTCCATGCGTGACTATTTAGTTTGGAGACAGGATTTCACAAAGGACACAGCCTTGGATGTTCCTATTAGTTTAATGCACGCTTCACCAAGATGGTATCATTGATCGCGCCAGGCTCTCTTTGTATAAGATATCAGCCATCAGTTTGTAATTTTGCTATTTAAAGGACTGCCTTAGCAGGCCTGATCTTATATCGCCACTATGATACAGACACTTTTATTCAGTTTTTATTTTATGACATGTTTCACGTTCTGTGATTAAGCATGAGAGGGTAAGTCTGCCTCCCTTCCATGTGTGAATATTCAGATTGGAGACATGATTTGACTAAGGACGTAGCTTTGGGTGCTCTTGTTAGTTTAATGCATGCTTCACCTTGACGGCATTATTGATCGTGCTAGGCTCCTTGTATAAGATACGAGGAGTAAGGTTGTAATTTTGCGATTTATAAGCACGCCACGAATGTGCATGCCTGATCTTATATCGTGACCCCCCCTTAAATAATACAATGACATGGATACCTTTAAGTATAAGGGTCTTGGGTCCTCTTTTATTCAGGTGTTTATTTTATTATTTTTATTTCATAAAGATTAAGCACAACACGCACCGCCTTTAGTATCACTCACTGGGTGCGATCAGACTTTTCTCAGGGCTGGGTTCACAGCACCATGAGCGCTCATATAAAGATGCATACACGTGTCCAAAGTCTTCAACACATGTATATATGTATTTTTCAACGGGCCACGTCCATTCCATTTCATTTAGCACTGTGACCGCTATTTCCTCGAATATTCTAAGGCCGTCCGTACTAGATTTAGTAGCACTGGAATCAATTATCCAGATGGGTGAGTCTCCACCCATTTTCTTTCATTGGACCTCTCTGAGGCACGTCTTAATGTGATTACTGAGTAATTCCATCATATATTTCCCTAGCGATCACACTTGGAGAACAAACACAACGCTTTCACTGAATAAGGACCTTACCTGAAAAATTACAAACAGGCTTTATCCAAGAGTTGGACAAGTTCACTTTCTTCATTGGTGAGTTTCCCCAAACAGGCATTTCAGTCACTCTTGTCTCTGTCTGTTCTGGGACACCACATTTACTCATTTACTCATACGCTGTCTATATACTTTGCCGCCAGTCCTCGTGAAGATCTTCTGTGATGTCTTTACAGTAATACACATCCTGGGTCGAAACGTTGACGTACAGCTACTTTACTTTAGTCACTCCCCCTATCTAAAACAATTGTGATAGCAGTATAGGGTGGGAGTTGAACAACATTGGAATCTGAAAATACGGAAAACCGTGATTTTCGTTGAAACCTTTTAAGTTGTTGTGAAATAGGATAATTTTGCCTGTGTCTATCACTATTTATGTCACAAATATTTTTTTGGTTTGTCTAAAAAGTCTTCCTCAATGTTTGTGTTGGGAGTTAGATTGACAAGAAGCTCACATAATATATATATATATATATATATATATATATATATATATATATATATATATATATATATATATATATATATATATATATATATATATATATTACGTAGATCGTCACCTATCAAACAGAAGACATCTGCTGGATCCCAGAAATGACGAGGAGTCGACCCAAAGAGTGCTGGTGCAACGATGTTTATTTAAGTAGAGCCAGCGCTGCCGCCATGACGCGTTTCGCCTTCGAGATTTTGCGGATTTTCGGTAAATTCGCAATCCGCGAGATTCGCGAATTTCCCGCAAAATCCGCGAGCGGAACGGATTGGGTCAAAAGTTCAAGCTGACTTTTTGTAACTATTTTAGAATAGCGCCGGCAAGCTGCCAGAGCCTCTAAAATAGTTACAAAAAGTCAGCTTCAACAGGAAGCACTAATCGATAAAGTAAAGCAGGTGCTAGAGTTGAATCTCAAATTCAGTTACACAATCAATAATCACCCCAAACTTAGGGGCGGTGAATGACTGTGTAACTTAATTTGACCTTCAACTCAAGCACCTGCTATACTTTATCTATTAGTGCTTCCTGTTGAAGCTGACTTATGGCTGAGGGCAGAAGGGCATGAGTTAGGCAGAGGGCAGAAGGGCACAGAAACCAGTGGGGCAGAGGGCAAAAGAGCACAAACAAGAGTGGGGCAGAGGGCAGAAAGGCACAAAAACAAGTGGTACAGAGGGCAGAAGGGCATAAAAAACGAGAGGGTTGCAGTGATGAACCAGGCAAAAAAAAACACGAACACGCAAAGCGCCCTGCGAATACGCAAAGTTCACCGCGAACACGCAAAAATAAAAAATCCACAAATTTGCGCGAATTCGCGAATTTTGCATATTGCGAATTCGCAAATCCGCAAATTTGCGGATCGCAAATTTCACCCATGCTTAATATATAAGTATATTGTGTGGTGTATCTTTTATTAATTTTGTCGGCTGACATTGAATATGAATTACTGTTGTGACAAAGTAATTATAAAACCGAACAGAACAAAATGTAGCATGAATCTACTATACCCAGGTTCTGAGGGGCACAGGGTTGCCTCATTATATGTAATAGACAACAAAGGATCGAAGCGTATACCCCAACAAAACCCCTACGATCAATGTCAGCAAATCTGGTCTGTGTGAATAAATTTCATTAGAAACGACTAGGGGGGGTCGTGCTTTCAAAAGCTGCTCAGATAGTTTAAAAAGGCCTTACATACCCTGTTCTTTCCTAGGTAACAGTGCAAGATGGTGCTCTGTTTGAAGGTCCAGCAGCAGGTGAGTTCATCTCTTATGCTACCAATGCCAGGATACCAACATGGTGACAGTTTGTGCTTTATACATGTAATTATTAATAATATTAATTAAAAAAGACAGCACCAAAGATGTTAAGGACTACCTTGGAGCTGCAGACGGAGGCAGGGGCAGACGTATTTGGGCACTGGTGCTGTGGTCTTGCTGCTTTCAAGCACATCTGTTCTACGAAGTCTTGGGGCCTACCAGTAACCTTCCCTATAGTGCTGATTCTGTGCATCCTGTCTAGCTCAGTTTGACTGTTGCTAGGTTTGGTAAAAAGGTACAGTGCTGTGGGGTTGGTCTAACTCAGGGTGATGCTTACTACTGGTCTAAGTGGGTCTACTCTAATGGGTTGTATCTTGGTCTAATCCTATATAGATACAGGTGGATGAGACATTATGCTTTCTATGGGCTATCTTTTGGGATAAGTAAATCCTGTCTTCATGAACGGCATGGGATATCAGTGAAAAAATGTAGCACAACCTATTTGTGCCCACAGTGGTCATGTGTTGACACCATGTGTTGCGTGGGAGTGCACTTTATAATACATATGGAAAGCTAGGATTTGGTTCAGCATAGGTGTAAATGAGGTGGAAGAGTTCCCTACACAAGTACTTGAAAGATTGTCAAAGTAGGTTTCATGAAACTAGACAGATTTATGGCTCTGGAGGGGCATGAGAGCACCCATGCTAAACAAAGAATGTACAAGAATACATAAATACATAACTTGGGAAACATTGGTAGATCTTGGGATGGTCTCCAGAGAATATGTCTGTCATCTTGGCCCGAGGGGTGTCTTGTCTTGGTGCAGTGCCAAAAAGAGGTTTTTTTAATCAAAAAAGTGTCTGTAAAGTCACCATGCAGTCTGTGCTCCCGGGTGGTTGGCCTTGTTGAAGTCCCTTTGACAGCTGTAAAAATTGGTGCATGTACCGCTCGATTGCAGACCTGTTGGATAAGAGCTGTGTGTTGTAGGTTAGCTTGGAAAAACACATTGTGAGACAGTTTTCAGAAAATTCCTGTCTCTTATTTTTAGGGGTATATTCTGTAGCTTCACTGTTTGCAAAGCATTCTAGTGGGGTACTGGAAGAGGTGGTAGCACTTTTTAGGGAATGGTGAGATTAAGTTGTTTAACTTTAGCTTGTCAGTACTTCGAGCACTTTGGTCCCCACTCTCCTCGCTATGCTGTGAAGAGTAGTTTCCTCTGTGGGCTGCTTTCGTTAAATGTATGTGTGTGTTTGTGTTGCTTTACCAGTGCTGGGGTGTCTTATTGACCTGCATGTGCTGCATGCAATGTGAGTGGAAATTTAAGAAAATATTTTGATTTAGGGATTTTGTGGGTAATGGTGATATTTCATTTGTTACATGCATTTCCCTCTGGTCTCTGGATGTCATGTGTAATGAGGGTCTCCCTAATGGAATTTGGTGATTGGGTTACGCCCTCCTTCAGGAAGGTTGGGATTTTTTAGCTACTTTTGAGCTCCTTTGTACAGGTTCTGTTGGGCGTTTACCATTAGTTTTGAGCAATGCTGCTTCTAATGTAAGATACCGAAGGAAGTCGGAGAGCTGTTCATGACTCCTTTATGACTCTGCAGGGATGTGACTGTGCATGTTTGCGGTGCTTTCGACAAGTGTCGGTGAGCGGTTGGGACTCATCATGATTGGCTTGACGTTCGTAATGCTAATGGATTCACCGGATTTTTCCCTACAGTCTGGGGGGTCTCTTGTTTCCCTGCTTTGGAGTTTTGAGGACATCTTGATCCTTTGTGTGTGTAAATTCTGATTCCTGACACTGGAGATTTTGCCTTATTTTGGAACTGTAAGGGGGCCTGCATTTGGTGGAAACCATGCGGCTGGTGAGACTTACATAGCTCGCCCAAGTCTGGACTTGGACAACTAGACGTGGGTGCTGGTCTGTATGTACCAGTTGAGGGTTGCCCTGCTCCCTCATCAGACTCTCTTCCTCCCGGGGTTTGGTCATCCAGAACCACCCCGGTAGATCAACAGCTTGAGAGAGGCCCATGTACCTGTGAGCACCTGGATGGCAAACTCTAGAGGGAATTCCCAATCAATATAGTACAGCAGCTCTAAAAGTTGGTTGCAAATGCAGTTAAAGAAATGTATCTGGAAGCGGTATGGAGGTGATAGGTTATGTTGGGGTGGTTTTGAAGTAACTGTTGGCTTGTATTCTGAGATTGTGCTGGGGCATGGTCACCCCAGACAGTTATCCCTGCCTGCTGTGGCCCGGTCACTGCTGGGCTGGGCTGCCTGTCTGCTGAGGCAGTTGCCCTGTGATTGGCCTACCACCCAGCCCTTGCTGCGTCACGGTGGCTGATTTTTGATGTCCTTGAGATGATTGTATGGTGCATTTGCATTGTTCTGGGCTTGGTTTTGGGGATGGATATTCTATAGGGGCTGTACTGAGACTTCCTTTCTGTTCATGATATGTTTTTAGGTGGCCATAGTCTGTCGTATGGTATCTTCGGTGACAATGAGGGTGTTCTTTGATATCTGGGGGCTGCCAACCTCTCTGCCCTCTGGCACTAGCACACTGTTGGAACCCTCTGGGGTTCTGTGGTTGAGCTGTCTCCAAGCTGGGTGCCACTTGCATGTTTGTGGCCGCCACAACCCTTTTGAAGGTGCTCACTACCGTTTATAGGCCTTTCCAAGAAGGCCCCTGCATTGGGATGTGGATAGTGGCCTGCCCACTTTAGACCCCTGGAGGCTTCCCATGTGGCAGGTGGGGACACCTCCATGGTCATTTCGCTTGTCGGGCATGCCAAATATCCTACAGAGGTCATTTTCTGGGGTACCATATTTGGAATAAAGTAGAGTCGTTCCAGTGCATTGATCGCACCACATAGCACAAGGTCACCTCATCTTTACCACTTCCTGAGATGTAGAGATGGCAGAGAGGTGATAGAGGCTGACCTGGGTAATCCAGGGAGTGTGCATGGTCTGGTGGGTACCACCATTATGCCTATGCGCTTTAGGTTGATTCTCCACCTAGCCTCAGGGCATTCAGTAGGCATGTGCATGTCGTGTTCCTGAATCTCCTGCTGCTTGCCCTCTTCACATGTGATCCTTTTGGCAGCTTCTACCAAAAAGTGGTGTGCATGATCTGCCCACTGCTGACCTCATTTGCATAGCTTTAAAAGGCTTTATCTGTATTCCAGGACTACCCCCTTTACGGGGGCTCGATGGCCTAAGACCACCCTATCTGACATCCACATGGCAGGGGATGCATTACTGGCTTGTGCTTTAGGAGGGGGTTCCAGAGGAAGAGCAGGCTGTAACTCCATTCCCTGTGAACTGGATGAACATTCTTAGCTTGGATAGTAGGTCTCATGTTGTGTAGTTCCTTTAAAACCTATATAGGATCTTCATGTTTAGACAACATACACTGTAGGAATGGTGTCAGACTGATTATAGACACCCCCATTGGGTATGTTGGCCTGTGTACCAGCTAGCTCACAATGCCACTAGAAACTCCTCTTACCAAGGAGAGAATAGTCCTTGGCAACTATCAAACATGACAACCCTGATCCCTTTGGACCGTGGAAACAGTGTAATACTTTTCGCTCAGTCACTTGTGCTCACTTAGTCGCAGAGAAATACACAGAATAAATGGTATGGGCATTTTTCAATAAGCATTTATTGAACAGTTGGTATTCATTTGTAGAATAGGTGTGCTGAAACAACTATTAGACAGTAACAGATATAAATGATTAGAAGCACTAAGAAAGTAAAAGGATGGTAGATGTCTACCATTTTGCTGTAACCATGAACACAGACAAGTATATAAAATATATGACAATAAAATGAGTGACTGTGGGACCCCGACTTGGTCTCGAGTTGGACATGCCGCAAGAGGTTTTAGACCATGGTGAGCTGGAGTATATGCATGCAGGATCCTCAGCCTATCGCATCAGTGTGTCGGCAGAGAAGTCCTGATCTCCTCTGTTTGTCTCAGCAAGATGTGATTTTTATATACCCAGAGGTTTCCCTGGTGGTATTAACGTGCTGTGCCACTTGTCGGACTTAGGATGACATCAGGAATTAACTTTATACATAGTTATTATACAGGAGAATGGTAGTCCTGCTGAGTTTTCAAAAAACCTCATTCATAATGTATGAGGCTTTTACCAGGGAAAATCCTGCGTTCTGTTTGCAGTGTCGTATCTAGGGAAAAGATCAGTCCCCAAGAACCGTTATGTGTGTAATGTTGGTGAAAGGTTACAAAGTTACCTGAGCCTATATTGGGGTACACTATATGTGCAGCTCCAGTGGTGTGGGCTTAGCACCACAGTGCACTAGTTGATTACTAATTTTGGGAAAAATATATTCAATGAATGTTGGTGCTCACTCCACGTGGTCCACCGCACATCAATCAACCTTACAGAAAATGAAACTATAGGAGAGAGGAGCACCTAAAATATAAGTCTGTGCCAAAATCAATTGTTGAAATCTCTCTAATAATAAGGCCTCAGGCAGTAGATTCAATGCAAAGTACTTCTCTTTATTATAAATCAACAGAAGTTCATTTTAAACACGCTGGACTTTCATTTCCAGTAGCTGAGCTGTGCTCCATAAATTTGATCAAAATCCACATTTTAAGTCAGCCAACGCTTTTCGTCCTAAAAGGACATCATCAGGGCTCCAATATTAACAAAAGCGTGCTGTCTCGATAATCTTCAATCAGCAATTTTATGGCTCTCCCAAGCACTGTTCCTACTAGTCTTCTCTAGAAGTTTAAAAATGAATAGTCATTATACAAATGTCATCTTCACCCATTCATTTCTCAAATGTCCTCCATTAAGTTCTAAGCGCCGCAACGTGCATTCCCTCAACGCGGCCCGATAAATCCCGCAATGGATGGTGGCAGTTTGTCATGATGTTGTGGTTAGCAGGGTTGGAGATCGGAGGTCTATGTTTTTCTGAGATCCTATTGCAGTTTCATTGGGGGAATTTGGAAGGAGCCAATTGGGACAATGAGGGATGAATAGGTTGAAGTGGATGAGGAGATGGTCATTCCAGGAGAGGGGAAGGGGTTTATCTACAGAGATGTTGTTGAAGTTTGCGTGAAGATGGGGTCCAGTAGAAGTCTGAGTGAAGAATACAAAAAAGTGGATGGATGGAATTCTTGAATTAATCTCAGCCACTGGTAATTACTCTGGCTGCATCCAGTCTATTGTTATGTTGCACACCATAACACCTATGTTTGGATCCGTATACATGTATATTTGTCTTGAGCCTGCTTAAATGGAAACAGTCCAGTTCAAATGGCTAGGCCAAACCAGGCCACATATTCCCTGAACCTAAACACAAGTAATGCAACACTGATTTCACCCTTATTAGGGTGTATCAGTTAGGTACAGCTAGACCAGAATTGTTCCAATTGAAGAAAGGGGCCGCTCTCCCCTGGGGCTGCTTTCATTTAATGGGAAAAGGCAAAAGCTTCCCCACCTGGAAAACATTTAAGGGAAAAGGAACCCATCCCCCAGACCCGATTTGCTTTTTACAGGTAGAGGTACATGTGGACATAATATAGTCCTGGGAAACCCATTACTTGGGTCTCCACAAATTATAGTTGCCCTTGGTGACCCTGTCCAACCTGTCCCACAGGAATATGAGGGGATTAGGCTGCCGGGGGATCCCAGGTGCCCCCCCCCAGTTCTCTAGTCCCGACCCCTGTTCCTGGTGCAGCGGGGGTCAGTAGCATTTGTAAACTCCTGCCTGGCAGGAGAAACTTTTCTTTCTGATCCAGCCAAGTAGAGAAAACCTGTGCCTCCTATCTGCAACAGTACAAGCAGGTAGTTGAAGTTCTCCCAACATGTGATTTGTGGGCAGGAAACAGGACATAGTTCTGGAAGATAGGATCTCCAGCACACTGTTGCCAATTGGCCCCTGGAGGATTGGGTCAACAGGGCCATTATACGGCTCAGGAATGGGGGCCCACACCCCCTACCTAAAGTAAACATGCAACGGCACTGGGAGAAGAAGTGCTCAGAGCCTTGAAAAGGCTTGGCGGTGGCGCACGCACCTCACTAAATAAAAAGTAATAATTCAGACTCTGGGGTATGGGGTACTTAAAAGGCTCAGAGAAGGCAGCTGCATGGCTCATTCCCCATTAAAAAAAATATCAACGCAGGCGGATGAGATCGTCGGCATCTTAAAAAGGCTGGGCAGGAGTGCCACATGTCCCTCCTCATAATGACAAAATTGATCGGCCCTAGGGAATGGAGTCAGAGGGCCATGAAAAAGGATAGAGTGGGGGCTGCATGCTCCCCTCCTCATGAAGAAAGAAATATTGACCCTGGGGATGGGGTAAATGAATTAAAAAAATAAAATAGTAGAATACGCATCACAGATTACTGAAAACACATTCGCTGCATGTGATCTTTTTTGTACATAGATAAAGTAACTGTTTTTTTCAGTTTTACAAAGGATCAACAGCTGGGTTGCATGTTTCTTGTTCTCATTTCTATGTGAGATGTTAAGTGCCAATTTGCATAATTATGAGGTCATTTTCTAATTAAACCATTGCATATGAGTGCTTCCGGTATTGAGAACAGTACCCACTTAAGTTGTTATTCACTTCATTTTACATTGAAGTGTGCCTATTCACATTATCATGTTCAACATTTCACCCAGCTCATTAAATCACTCGTTCAGGCCAGATGAAGCAGCTTAATTGATAACACTGTATGTCACTCAAACAATACAAACCACTTTCACCAATACCTTACATTTGGAGAGTGGTGGGTACATAAAAGTATTGTATTATTTTTCTCTACGATTTCTGTTGTAGACTGCTAAAATGCTTTCTTAGAAACTCCAATTGCTTTTTAATATAGATTGTTGCGGCTTCAAAGTTCAAGCAGGCATTGATGCTTGCTTACTAATATGTTTAAATGAAAACTTAACTTAGATTAAAAAATATGAAAGGACAAGTCTCTTTCAAGCTTGAGTGGCATTGGATTAAAACGTGCTAGTGCATTTTCTAGATAGCTGAGTAAACTAAGCAAATTCTATTCCTTATTGCTTACATTTTCCAGTGTGTTTAATGGTAAACCATACTTTAATATGTTAAGTAAATGTTTTACACACAAATAATTGTATTGTAAAATTCTGATGCAATACCAGAATTATCAATCTTTGATACGGCAGCACAGCAAGACAACTTATAGGTTGTGCTGTGCTGCACTGTGCTGCATGAAAGGGAAAGGGCAGGAATGAGCGATATATACTAATGTATGGTGCATTCCTGTTCTCTATCTGAACTAGGGCTGAATCTGCTGCCTAGCCCCAATGAAGGCATACAGGCACTGTGGTGAAAGAGTAACTGTGTTGCAAGCAGGATTTTGCAGGAAAGGTCACCTTCTGGCACAAAAACAAGCCCTGTGTTGGCAATCCACAAAGTCTACATGACTTTGGGCTCTGGTACTTCCAGCTTGGTTGGTCTGCATTAGACAGCAGCATTCCAAATCGTATTGCTAGCACATTTTTCTTTAGATGAGGGGAGAAAGTCAAACCCAAGTATGTTGCTTGTTGTGATATTGTGTACGATTGTGTACGATTGCAGGACCATCCATGCATGGGTTCACTTGCTTAGACTGGGTTTATCTTCCATTAATGACTGCAGCCTTGCCGCTTTGTTTAATATTTGATGACAAGAAGAAAATGGTAGGTTCTTTTGCCAGACACCTACCATGTTTGTGAGCTTTAAAGATGATTATAGATACTTGGTGTAAGCAGACTGGGGTCGCCATGTAGTGCTTCCCAAAGTGCATTATTAGCCTAATTTTGTTAGTTACTCCAGATTTTGCACCAGGTTTTTATTGTTACATATCTTGTGTGTTTTAGACTGCTGTTGCAGCCCAAATTCTAGCTGGTGAGGAGTTGGGAGATAGGGAGAATCCTGTTTTATATGCCCAAGTTTAAAGGCTATCTGTCAATGATTTTATAAGTGTCACAAGTATTAAAGGAGTATGAATGGCCTGTAAAGAGGTTGGTACCTTGTTGTGACGTTACAGTTCGTGAGCTGTGACTCAATGGTTCAGTTTCTCATCCTTTTAATTATTAACAGTTCATTTCATTTTTGTGAAATCTCTTGTTACTACAACTGTATATACTGAACCATCACTCACCCTCGTGCCAAATCCAACCGGTATGTATGTGAGCTTGAGGAATAGGTGGTTGTGTTTGTCTTTTCTGTCTTACTCAAGCAGGGTGTACCTTGTCTCTTTTTGTGAATGTTGTAATGTGTTGGTTTTGTGCCAGTGGTGGGAATAGTCTTGTGTGTATAACATATGAAAGGTGTGTGAATAGCCTGTAAAGCAGTTGGGGCCTTGACGTGGCTTAACAGCTCATGAGTTGCAAGTCACTGGTTCAGTTTTTTGTTCTTTCAATTATTGACAGTGCATTTCATTTTTGTGAAATCTCTTGTAAATAAAATGTTATATACTGAACCGGTGCACAGACAAAATATCGACTCCAAAATATCGACTGGACATAATATCGAGTTTTAAATATAGACTGGACAAAATATCGACTGGACATAATATCGACTACAAAAATATCGTTTTTCAGGTAAGTGAAGTAATATCGACTGTATAAAATATAGATAGCAAAAATATCGAATTTTTAATAATATATAATATTTTATAGTGTATTTTTATGTAATAATATGTGTGAAAAGTGTGTATTAATGTTATAAAATATTTTATTAAATGAATTTTGTTTTTTTAATAATTGCGTAATGTAATTCTGTAGCGGGTTGTGGGTTTATAGGGGAATAGGGTGGGAAGTAATTTAATAATAATTAATTAATTAACATATGTTTGTAAATATTTATAATTAATAATTAATTGATAATTAATTAATAATAATTAGTTAATTAATTAATATAATTGTGTACATATTTTGTATTAGTAATTAATTAGTAATTAATTAATTGTAATTAGTTAATTACATTAATTAGAATACATTTTAATATATATAATTTTGTGTCATTGTTAAGTAATTAATTGGGAAAAAATAATATTAATTATTAAAATAATTACAGCTAATGTGCTAATATATTTACTTTATTGTTATTGTTAATTAATAATTATTTGGTAATTAAATAATATTGATAAATTTTGGGTAAAGGAGTATTTTTAGGGTTCAGGGTCAGTTTTCAGTTTTTGGGTAAAGGGGCATTTTTAGGGTTCAGGGTCAGTTTTTAGTTTTTGGGTAAAGGGGCATTTTTAGGGTTCAGGGTCATGTTTAAGTTTTTGGGTAAAGGGGCATTTTTAGGGTTCAGGGGTTCAGGGTCAGTTTTTAGTTTTTGGGTAAAGGGGCATTTTTAGGGTTCAGGGTCAGTTTTCAGTTTTTGGGTAAAGGGGCATTTTTAGGGTTCAGGGTCAGTTTTTAGTTTTTGGGTAAAGGGGCATTTTTAGGGTTCAGGGTCATGTTTAAGTTTTTGGGTAAAGGGGCATTTTTAGGGTTCAGGGGTTCAGGGTCAGTTTTCAGTTTTTGGGTAAAGGGGCATTTTTAGGGTTCAGGGTCAGTTTTTAGTTTTTGGGTAAAGGGGTATTTTTAGGGTTCAGGGTCAGTTTTGGGTTTTTGGGTAAAGGGGTATATTTTAGGGTTCAGGGTCAACAAATAAGATTGTAAAAAATTATTTTTATTATTTTCATTTATTATTTAATTATTATAATTTAATTTAAGTATTTTTAAGTATATTTTAGTAATTAAAATGTAATATTAATTTAATTTAACACTGTTTTTAATAAAGTCGATATTTTTTACATCTATATTATTGTTAACGATATTTTGTACTCGATATTTTTGTACTTACCTGTTTGTAGATACAAACTCGATATTTTGACTGTCGATATTTTGTCCACGATATTTTGGCAAGTCGATATTTTGTCCCTCGATATTATTTCAGTGATCCTACTGAACCATCACTCACCCTCATGCCAAATCCAACTAGTATGTGTGCGCTTGAGGAATAGATGGCTGTGCAGTAATATTTGTCTTTTGTGTCTCTCTGCCAAGGTATACATTTATCTGAGAAAAACCTACCAACTGTAGATATTGTCGTAAAATAAACACCCATGGGAGTACATGGTGATGTCACTCTTGTGGATCCCAACAAGGTATACTACCTACAATGTCTTGCAAACCTCAAATTGTGACTGTCACATTTTCCTTGCATTGTTGTGCCAGAATATTCACGCTTCAGAAACAGACAACAAATGTCCTCCCCCCCAGCATTTCTCCAAGTATCCCAATAGAAATAGTACCTCACTTGTGTGGGTGGGTCAAGTATCCATGGCAGGGAAGTGCCCAAAACCTATTAAGGCAACATCAAAATTACCTATCACAAACCAACCTGATTTTGCAAGGGGGGTTCCATGAGTTTTTGGCCCCAGGCTTAGTGGCCATGTAGGGAAACCTACCAATCCTACACATTTCTGAAAACTAAACACCTGGGGCATTCCAGTGAGGTATGGCTTGCGTGGGTTCCCCAACGTTTCCCTTCACAGAATACCCTGCAAACCTCAAATTTAGCTGAAAAAATATATTTTCTCTCAAATTTCTGTGTGGGAAAGATCTGGAATCTGTGTGGATCCACAAATGTACTACCACCCAGCATTCAACCAGGTCTCCTGATAAAAATGGTACCTCACTTGCATGGGTGGGTCAAATAACCGCAACAGGCAAGGGTCCAAAACCTATTAATGCAACATTAAAATGGCCTATTACAAAACAACTTGGTTTTGCAAGTGGGGTCCCATGAGTTTTTGGCCCCGGGCTCGACGGCCATCTAGGGAAACCTACCAAACCCACACATTTCTGAATACTAGACACCCTGGGCATTCCAGCGAGGTATGGCTTGCGTGGGTCCCCCTAACGTTTTCCTATCTAGAATCCTCTGCATACCTCAAATTTAGCTGAAAAAACCCCACTTTTATCTCAAATTTCTCTGTGGGAATGTTCTGGAATCTGTGTGGATCCACACATTTCCTAACACTCAGCGTTCCCCCAGGTCTCCCGATAAAAATGGTACCTCACTCGCGTGGGTAGGTCAAGTAACCGTGACTGGCGAGGGCCCAAAACCTATCGATGTGACATCAAAATTACCTATCACAAAACAATCTTGATTTGCAAATGGGTACAAAGAGTTTTTGGCCCCAGGCTCTGCGGCTATCTAGGGACACCTACCAAACCCACACATTTCTGAAAACTAGACACCCAGGGAATTCCAGCTAAGTATGGCTTACATGGGTCCCCCGGCGTTTTCCTACCCAGAATCCCCTGCATACCTCAAATTTATCTAAAAAACCCACTTTTATCCCAAATTTCTCTGTGGGAAAGTTCTGGAATCTGTGTGGATTCACAAATTTCCTAACACTCAGCGTTCCCACAGGTCTCCCAATAAAAATGTTACCTCACTCGCGTGGTTGGGTCAAGTAACCATGACAGGCAAGGGCCCAAAACCTATTGATGTGACATCAAAATTACCTAATACAAAACAACCTTGTTTTGCAACTAGCATCCCATGAGTTTTTAGCACTGGGCTTGGCGGCCATCTCGGGACACCTACCAAACCCACACATTTCTGAAAACTAGATACCAAGGGCATTGCAGCAAGGTATGGCTTCCTTGGGTCCCCCAGCGTTTTCCTACCTAGAATCCCATGCAAACCTCAAATTTAGCTGAAAAATTACAATTTTCTCACATTTCTGTGTGGGAAAGTTTTGGAATCTGCGTGGATCCACACATTTCCTACCACTCAGCGTTCCCCCAGTTCTTCTGATAAAAATGTCAACCCACTTGTGTGGGTAGGCATAGTGGCTGCAACAGGAAATGGCCTATATCGTACTGTGGAGACTTCAAAATTACCTATACCAAAACTACCTGGTTTTGGGAGTGGCACCAGGGGTTTTGGCCCCAGGCTCGCCGCCATCTAGGGAAACCTACCAAACCCACACATTTCTGAAAACTAGACACCCTGGGGAGTTGAATGAGGTATGTCCCAGGGTAGGTAGGTTTCTCTACCCAGAATCCCCTAGAAACCTCAAATTTAGCAGGAAAAAACACATTTTCCACACATTTTTGTGTGGAATCACTTTGCCGGCACAAATGTCCTACCCCACAGCACTCTCCTCAGTGTCCCGAGTAAAATGATACCCCACTTGCGTGGGTGACTAATGCAGACTTGGCTAAAACATAGTTTAAAAAAAACAGCAGACGGGAAGAAGAACGAGGCAGAAACGCGAACTCCGGCTTGAGAAGAACATATCCAGTTCACCAGCAGAGTAATGCGGATATATGCCCGTTCATGGAAAACTTTTAAAACTTTTAGATACACATATAGACAAAGGAGAAGAGTGGAACTTTCTACATATATCTACAAGGAAGGGAAGAGGTTTCCTTTACTTCAGCAGTAAACCAGTAAAGAGGAGGACCTTGACCCTCAACAACAGGCCACAAATTGAAGTGGCAGCTCAAACAACCACTGATTCGGGTGGATTCATCTACACCCCAAGGAGAGGGTGTCAATAAATAGTCCTTGAAGCCGGTGACCCCAAAGAAACGGCAGTCCTGAGGAAGGTGCTACAATATCAAGTGACTACAGCACCGAAACGCGTCGACGCATTCTTTAACTGTGTAGAATCCAAGTAGGGTCTAGGGAGCAATAGATATGGATATATTAATGGTACTATTGACTGCACCACTTGTACACTAGCATAGACCATTGGATCTAGAAATAAGAGTGGCGAGTGAATCTAGAGGCCACGTTGTGTAGGGGGTATTGTTATGATTTAATTGTGTATCTGTATTTCATATTTGTTTTTTAATGTTTTCTCTTTCCTTATGTATTAATTCAACAAATGAAGTTGTGCTTGCCTTATGTATGTAATGAACTGTTATTAATGTTAGTTTTTATGCTGTATATGTTCAAAGAGTGTTCTTTGAAATTTTAATTTGTTATTTTGTGAAGATTTGCCTTTATGTCTTTTAATAAAGAGACTGTGAATGTTCAATTTTAGTGTGGAAATCAACCTTTTACTATTATCACTAGTGGTTTGTCTGTCCACGCTGGAGTAATAGTGTATGAATGCTTAGATAGAAAAGGTAAGGAAATATAATAAATCCATACACTAGTGCGCACCCAGGGATCTTTCTCTGACTGGTTTGTCACTGTACCCTGTTCCCTGGTGATAGTGGGGTACTCTCTCTCTATATATCTAAAAAAAATGTAGGGCTTAGAATTCTCGGTGCTATACCCTTAATCCCTTTGTTTTTGGCTCTTCCCAGTAACAGGCCCTTGCCCCACCCACACAAGTGAGGTATCATTTTACTCGGGAGACTGAGGGGAACACAGTGGGGTAGGACATTTGTGCCAGCATGGTGATTCCATCAAGAAATATGTGCAAAATGTGTGTTTTTCAGCTAAACTTGAGGTTTGCAGGGGATTCTGGGTAGAAAAACGTTTGGGAACCACGCAAGACATACCCTGGTAGACTCCCCGGGTGCCTAGTTTTCAGAAATTTGTGGGTTTGGTAGGTTTACTAAGATGACTGCCGAGCCAGGAGCTAAAAACCCAGGTGACCCCCCCTTGCAAAACAAGGTTGTTTTGTGATAGGTCATTTTGATGTCTACTCAATACATTTTGGGCCCAGTCTGTAGTGGGTAATTGACTTGACTTTCAGCACTCATCAGCCAGGATAGCTTGACTCCAGTGGCATGGAGAGCACAGGACTCACGTCTGAGCATACTTGTCTCATTCGGGTGACAAATGCAAAAAGAACAATTGATGGACAGAATGCAGAACAATGTGATACATTCACCCCAGTATAGAGATCTGGGCATAAATCCATTGTTTTTTGCTCACCATGCCATTCCAGTATGTACCCAGCCATATACAAATCAGGCTTGACCCTGCGCCCAAAGGGAACAGTCCAGCCCAAACTGCCAGGCCAGGTCCTCCAGGTCTAAACCAGTGTGGCATGGTGAGCAAAAGAATGATGGATTTAACCCAGATCTCTTGACTGGGGGTGAATGTATTGATTTGTTCCGACCATCAATTGAGTGTCTTTTGCTTTGTCGCCCAGACGTGGGTCCTGGGCTCACTGTGCCACTGGAATCAAGCTATCCTGAGTGAAGAGGGGTGAAACCACGAAACCGGTCCTAGGATGCGTGTTTCCGGTCCAGAGACGACCTGGCTTGGCGGTTCGGGCTGGACTGTTCCCATGAGTCACAGGGTCAAGACTGATTTGCATATGGCCAGGTCTAAACTGGGGTGGCATGGTGAGCAAAAGAATGATGGATTTAACCCAGATCTCTTGACTGGGGGTGAATGTTTTTATTTGTTCTGCATTCCGTCCATCAATTGTGTGTCTTTTGCCATGGGCAAGATGCAGCGTATTTAAAAAAATAATAACATGCACTTTAAAGTTTCACATCTCCTGGTAAAAAAATATCCCTAATTTCATTTTTAAATACTGAAAGGCCTATCTCTTCTGTGAGATAACATTGGGATTCCCTTACTACATTTTATATGTGTCTTTTCCAATTGGGAGAGGATCGAACCCCCAAATTTGGTGTATTTGGAATCACAGTTTAAAGACACAACTTATGGTGAAGTTGATTTTCGAATGTAATTCTGAAAATGGCACTTTTAGAAATGTCTGACCCCAAACAAATGGCTGTAAAGACTTCAGCACGCAACAACATTGATGTATATACTCAGTCTTGAATATTTAATATGTATTCATCAAAATCATTTCAAACAGAAAATTTTCATTCAATAGACATACATCATTTTGTACAGTCAAAAAGAATATTTTCAATTTTAACATAAGAACATAATACAAAACACCATGTTTGTTTAAACTCAATGCATTTCAGGACGCAAGGTCCCTTCGTCAGGGGTTCCTAAAAGACAAAGGAAACAAATTATACAATGCCAATACCTACTAGTTTCAAGTATAAAAATACTGCATAAACGAGAGATTATCGAATACAAGATTGCATGACGTAAACCTAACCCAACAGATCTTCTCAATGAAAGTAACACAGCCTTGCATCACACCGAACCATGACCAAAAAAAGAAGGTAACGCTCACCTTTCTGAAGAACAGAAAGCGTTGTAATGGCGTTAAGTGTTCAGTCAGTAACCTGTGACCTAAATATAAGTAAATGTGCAATCAAAATATAAGTACTAACTATGCGGAATGTTAATCTTGCACTGACAGCAAGAAATATACACGGACTTACCAAGTGAATGATTAACAGGGCTAATGCCTGAAAAAATAAATGCGAACATAAGCATTCTGAGTTTGTCAGTGACATTGATATTCAAATCAAAAATGACTAAAGTAATGGCTCACCTTAAATGTGAGGAGTCTTGTTTAACTGACGTTTACACAAACGTACAAAAAACGGCTACCTATGTAGAAGACAAAATATATACATTCTCATTTGAAATTATTCATGAGAAATGTAAAAAGTTTATAGTCCCTGTCCACAAAGCTAGCGTAGCTCACCTCGACATTCGTAAGGTCGTCTTAACGCAGCCGTGCAGTGAATACTTCGTCCTTAGACTACAACCTAGGCAAAAGAAATTGCGAGCGTTGTAAAAAATCACTTAGTGACACTATAGTTGTATACTTTAAAGATACAACTGAAATTGAACATAACGAAACACTTACCGGAGCTGTGAAACAAGGACACGAAAAGTACTCGACTCCCAAAAGGCGGATGCACTTCCGCATTACCAGCGTGCTCTATTTACTGACGTGCTAGTTTAATCAACAAAGATGACGGACTATCAAAACGTTTTTCTTCGCTAACTTCCAACAATGTATAATGAACACAAACAACGGACTAGCTAAACTTCGTCTTTCCACAACACCGTTGACGAAAAAGTAAAACCAATACACCGAACCACGTGAGTCCGCTATGCCAACAACACAGACTTATTGCCATTTCAATGCTAAAAATGCGAAGAGCAAACTCATATATATTAAGCATGATAGTCAACTTTTCATGAGTATGACAACAAAATGCTAAGACAATCATAATAGACAAAAAACATGGATGATACAAATTAATGAAAAAGAAATAATCATACAATATAACATTCATATATTGACTAGAAATCTACCCATGTCTCTGAAAAATTAAGTGTTTGTGTTTATGGTAAATGTATGTTAGGGTGATGGACAGTGTGTGAAGAAGGGGCAACGTGGGGTCCAGCAAACTATGAATCCCAATTTTTATAAAAAGCAGCTCATTTCGATCTTATCATTGAGTCCAAAAGGAACAAGAGTTCTCAATTTCTTGATCCAAAAAACGTCACGTTGAAGTAGAATCTTTGAGTTGTCGATATCTGGCCTTTTAGGTACTATTTCAATTACCTGGAATTTGAGCTGGGCGATAGAATGGCGGTGCTCTGTCCAATGAAGGGCCAGAGGTGATGTCAAGTTTTTTGTTCGAATTCGACTTTTATGTTCAGATAAGCGGATTTTGATTTTCCGAGTAGTCTTCCCAATGTACAGTAAGCCACATGGGCACTTGATTGCGTAAAATCAAAATCCGCTTATCTGAACATAAAAGTGACAATCTAGTTCTTGGCTGTTTGCAGTGAGTATAACGTACTGTATCTGCCAGAACTCATGCATTGACCTCATTGCACCAATTGGAACAGGCACATCTCTGCCTTTGTGGGAGCCAGATCAAGGCATGACCCTTGGGACCGCTGCATCGCCCCCGGAACCACAGCATCAGATTCGATGCATTGCTGCCACTGCATGGAGAAAATTGCTGCATCGCCTGTACAACATTGGAGAACCTTGTGCATCACATTCAGACCCGCAGCATCTTGGAACAGGTGCGTTTCTCATGGAACTGATGCATCACCACCTTCGCATGTAGAAATTCAGCTCATTATCCCAACTGCTAGGGGATCATCAAATGGACATCATTTGGAGGTAGTCTAGCTTGCTCCCTACTAACCCTGGCACTTCATTTGCGACCCTTGACCTTAGCGGGGGCAAAACATCAGCCTTCTCAATTGCCAGAAGTAGCAAAGGAACTGCCAGAAGTAGCACAGAGCAAGCTAGAGGTCACAGCTGCGACCCCTTACTACCCCCAAATGATGTCCATGGGAACACTGACACATCTCGCTGCTGGTGACCACGATCGAGGAACGTTTCTCAGCGGGTCTTGAATGGGTCCTGTAACCAGCCTGCGTTCCATCATGATCAGCCCGAACTCTTGGCTTTGTTCCGGTCCAGCATGGCCAATTGACTCTTTAAGTGCTTATTGCTTCTAAACGCTGTTTGCATTTAATCTTTAAAAATTAATATCTAGACTTGCAATAATTGGATTCTTGCGGTTTTGATCTTGTTTTATTTATACAATTATTCTCAGTTTTTCTAATGTGATGTGGAGTCTTTTTGTGGAGTTTTCATTATGTTACTGTTTTGTAGTGTTGCACAAATACTTTACACATTGCTTGTTAAGTTAAGCCTCACTGCTTTGTGCCCAGGTACTAGAGGGCAAGCAAAGGTTAATTCAAAGTGTGCTACTGACTTACCCTGACTACAATTGTGGTTCTGCTTGAACAGGTGCATACCTCTGCCAACCAGTTCCTAACAGGTTTCAAACTATTTCTCTGATAATATCAAATTCTAGTGGAAAGGGTTGCATACATTCTCATTAGGATTATAGATCTTAAGATATTCTAATGATCTTGTTGTTCATTTTAATACAGTGATGTCGTTCTAAAGTGCCAAATAAAATATTAACATCATAGTTTAATGGCGTATTTATTTATCATTATTATTATTACTACTATTAGTAATAATAATATTTTAATAACGATTTTGTTGCTCGAGTTGTTGTTATAGTTGTTGTATACTTCTGTTTATTTAGTTTATTAGAATATAATAGCAGTACTGATGCTGTTTTGCTCTTACATGTTTACGTAGATTACTCTTGAAAACCTGGTACGTGAAACTGGCCTGAAATCGGCCTTTATCATCTTTCATGTCCACTTCCAGGGAATGACACGCCTGCTGTGATATTTTTTTCAAATAATTTTATTCCGGTTTACCCAGTTAATAAACCTGCTGTTGCTTTTGTTCTCTGTGTGGCTACTTCTGGTGAAGGCACTGACTGCGTGTAGCGGGCACAGCGATTACCGTTGGTCAGTGTGATTTCCGTCTGAAGGTTTGTCAGGCTGATAGTTGTTTAGATATCACTGTTTTTCTGTATACTGAACCGAATATTGTCACTACTGTTCTCAATCACAATAATAATAGCTGCAGCCCTATGAACTGCTGAATCAGTTGCTGGAGTTAATTAATATAATTGACGTTCACAGAGTAGAAAGAGCATCCGAATGACAGTGGAATCTTCATACATTTTTCATAGAGGGGATCAAAAGATCAAACTAATTGCCACGGGAAAAAATATATTCGCTAATTATGTTTGATGTCCCGTTGTATAATGATTTAATTTGAGTTTTACATTTACCTCCTCTTCATCAAAAGCTGGTTTCAGGAGAGCTCGTCATCTTTGAAAGCTTTTGAAAATGATCACTAGAAAGCTTACTCTCTGGTATACAAATAACCCTTATGAACTGAAACGCAGCGGCCTTGAGGACTGAGAGAAATTAATTTTCACTGCCCCCCGGGAGCGCTGCTGCTACCGGGAGTGAACGGAAGCACACTGCTAGAGACAGCGCGCGACAGAGTGTGATTGGAGCCTGGGTCCCGTCTTCAGCTTTAAGTCATATGGCTGAGATACCCGCCACCCCCTCTCAACACAATCCCCAAAAGGAGGGAAACCGGAAACAGTTCTTGAAGTTTTTGGATGTGGGATGGAGTGACCATCCCGGCCGTATTTATTAAAACAAAAATTAAAACATTAAACGTTTTCATGTTATGTACAATTTCATTATCACATTACGATGTTTGGCTAACCTTAACATAATCTCTAATACAGAGGTTCTCCTAGCCGAACTAGCATCCTACAAAACATTCTCTAAGAACACTGAAATTGTACATCCTAACGTTTAAGGGCCAACGGCAAGGTCATAACCGGTGTCAAGATCCCTAACCAGACTTACCCCTCCCACTTAGGAGGGGCGATGGCACAGGGGCTTACCACAAGTGCAACTACTAACAATTTCCCTTGACTTGACGGGGGCACTTAAGACTCGACGCCATTTAAAGGTCGTTCGAACACTTGTGTGTGGTATCTAGAAGGTATCGTTGACCTCTCCCCACCCCACACAACTTACCGCATCTGCCGTCGCAGATGACACTAGCCCCGGGAAATTCCCCAGGAGGGGGCTGTAACCCCTCCTACAAAGGAAGGGGCCTTGACCGCCTTTCCTTTACTTCCGGCGACCCGCCCTTAGACGGGACCGCCTCCCCACTGAGGGGCCAATGGCCACCTCTCCCGAGCGCTCCCATCCGTGTTGGGTGACGCCCACTCATAGGGATCTACCAATTAGTGCTCACCGATCATGACCTTACCGCCTACCAAAAATAAATACGACAGTTCTTCAACCTATGAAAACATTGGTCGCTACGACCGAAGGAACATGCTAAAAATGCAACATCACATCAAATCACTTTAATCGTGACAACCTAAACGATATTCACCATCTTTATTAACCACAAACTGATACTGTTATAGCCTGTAAACGAAACGGAAAAACAAACTTATCAATTCACTTTATTGCACAACAACTTTGCTGTCCTCAGGGGCTGGTGGGTGGGTCAAAATTGGCTCTTCGTTCCGTCCCGAGCTCACGTGTAGCGAGGAGGTGCAGCTTCGGAGCACAAGAACAAGAGGACGTCTTCTGGTCTTGCGCCTTCTTTTATCCGTCTTCAGGGCGGGCGAGAACCCGCCCCTGCCTGCCCCGGGGGCGTGGCTGGCTGCGTCAGTGTCTAGGCCAGCCCACTCTAGGGCGGGAAAAGGCGCGCCCCGGCTACGCCGCTTCGGGCATACCAGCCGAGACGCGCCTCCCGCCCAAAAATGGCTTCCCGGGGGGATCGAGGCACTCATCCATACGTTCGGGGGGACCGAGTGGTCGCCCCTTTCCATATGGCTGAGATACCCGCCACCCCCTCTCAACACAATCCCCAAAAGGAGGGAAACCGGAAACAGTTCTTGAAGTTTTTGGATGTGGGATGGAGTGACCATCCCGGCCGTATTTATTAAAACAAAAATTAAAACATTAAACGTTTTCATGTTATGTACAATTTCATTATCACATTACGATGTTTGGCTAACCTTAACATAATCTCTAATACAGAGGTTCTCCTAGCCGAACTAGCATCCTACAAAACATTCTCTAAGAACACTGAAATTGTACATCCTAACGTTTAAGGGCCAACGGCAAGGTCATAACCGGTGTCAAGATCCCTAACCAGACTTACCCCTCCCACTTAGGAGGGGCGATGGCACAGGGGCTTACCACAAGTGCAACTACTAACAATTTCCCTTGACTTGACGGGGGCACTTAAGACTCGACGCCATTTAAAGGTCGTTCGAACACTTGTGTGTGGTATCTAGAAGGTATCGTTGACCTCTCCCCACCCCACACAACTTACCGCATCTGCCGTCGCAGATGACACTAGCCCCGGGAAATTCCCCAGGAGGGGGCTGTAACCCCTCCTACAAAGGAAGGGGCCTTGACCGCCTTTCCTTTACTTCCGGCGACCCGCCCTTAGACGGGACCGCCTCCCCACTGAGGGGCCAATGGCCACCTCTCCCGAGCGCTCCCATCCGTGTTGGGTGACGCCCACTCATAGGGATCTACCAATTAGTGCTCACCGATCATGACCTTACCGCCACAGGTCCGGATAGTTGACCGGCTATCCGGACCCCCCACAAAACTCCTACCTATAGGTCATGCTTTAAAGATTTCAACCAGGCTAGGAAGTCTCCTATGAGTAACTCGTTCCCCGCCCCCGACAGATGCAAACCATCCCCCAGATACATACTATCATCATTAATACAATTATGCGAGATTGAATGCAATGTCTTGGACCGGAACAACCTACTTACTTTGTTATTCAACTTTTTAACCGAATGATTCAAAGCAGGGATCGAGATAGCCCCCCGCCACACTTTTCGTGGGATCATATGAGACCACGCAATTAGGCACCCCGGAACTCTCCTCGCTAACCAACTTACCGTGGAAAGCATAGCCTCCAGGAGCAGTCGTCTACCGGTGGTGACCAAATCATTGCCCCCCAAATGTACTATGACTATGGACGGCGGTGACCTCATCCGCCCTAACAGGCCCTCAAAAAATTCCTGAAACTGGTCAATACAGAGACCGCCCCTTCCGTAGAAGGACACTCTGTACCCGTATTCCCCAGCTATGTGAATCATGTCACCTGCTTTGAATACGTCTGCGGCCCGTCTCACGTATGAGTGGCCCACGACCCACACCTCCTTCTTCACAGCCGGTGACGTGCGACCGCTGGCCTGGTGTTGGGTCGACTGCTCAGTTTGCCCTGCCGCGTAAGCTTGCACAACTGAAAATAAACAAAAGACAAGAGGCGTGAGTACATGAATACAGCTTCACAACATGTGCAATCGCACGTACCTCTTATAACAATTGGAGGACCAACGCCCCACACGTTTCACTTGTTCTACATTAAGACCCCTGGCTGTAGCTTCAGTGGCAGCCCCTATACGAAAGGAGTGGGTCCCAAATTCGCCCGGGTCCAAGCCCGCTGCGGCAATGGCCATTGCAAGCACCCGTTGAAACTGAAACCTCGTCAGCGGGGTGGCGTCTGCATGCCTCAACAACGTCCCCCCCCATGATGCCACTCTCTGTGCTAGGTAATCTTCTAAGCACTGTACCGGACACATGGATGACTCGGGGTTCCTGCGAATGATCGTACAGTCCCCTCTCCCATCTTGGTCAGTCTTAGACCGGGGAAAGGAGACAATCATCGCGTCCCCCCTGATCTGAACATGCTCCCTGCACAAGCCCCCCGTCACATCCTGTTTGTTCCTTGCAACCAGCTCACTAACTCTCATAGCCCCGTGAAATGCCAGCGTAAATGCAGTCCGGAACAAACAGGTCTCGAACGGGGACGAGCATGTGTTCGGGAGCGTGACCAGTAACTGGGACAACCTGTCTAGACCTATCGGTCGACGTACATCTACCCTGCGACCCTCTAGACGTTGCCACCCACGTAGCGCTTTTTGTACCGTAAAAGACGCTGTTGGGTCCAGGATGCCATGGGCCCTGGCAACAAAGGAAATGGCGGCACGATGCCTTTGGGCCGTAGCCACCGATTTCCCAGCCCTACGTAAGGACATCAGAAAAAGTACTACCAACTCCTCCTGACCCCAAAGTCCTCCTCTCTCTGCCCCCAAAAAGGCTAAATAGGCCTGGAACGCCCCTTCATATGCCTTCCTTGTCCTGGGTGCTAGACTCTCTCCCACGAGGTGACGAAGTTCGGGGCACCGAGAGACCAGAGAGCTTCGGGGAAGGGTGCCGGCTCCGGGTCCGCTGAAGGAAGGAAACCCGAGAAAGCCTGCATGTGAAAACGAGACAGTGCATCAGCAGCCTGATTCATCACCCCTGGGACATGTTTTGCTCTGAATACTACGTTCAGTTGCATACACAGTAAGACAATTTCTTTGAGGAGCCTCAAAATCAACTTACAACGGGCTGCCTGACTATTGATGCATTCTACCACGGTCATATTATCGGACCAGAACACAACAGAATGATCTCTGAACCCTTCTGGCCAGGTTCTCAGGGCCACCAGAATGGGAAATAGTTCGAGGAAAGCGATGTTACTTGTCAGCCCCTTCTCGTGCCACCATAGGGGCCACTTTTGTGCCGACCATTTCGTGCCGAAGATGGCGCCAAAACCTACGCTTCCTGCTGAATCTGTCCATAGCCCAAGCTCTTCAGAGGAGACGGCTGGCTTGTTCCAGACGACCCGGCCATTGAAGTCCGCCAAGAATGCTAACCAAATCCGCATGTCCTGGCGGACCTCGGCCGATAACCTTGTGCGATGATGACCCTCCTTTAAGCCAACCATTGCTTGGGCAATTGAGCGGGAAAAGGGGCGAGCCATTGGTATCACCCTCAAGGCAAAGTTCAACTTTCCCACTAACTGTTGCAACTGATGCAGTGTAACTTTGGATGCCTTTAAACATACTTGGAGGGCTGCCCTGAATTTCGACACTTTGCTAGCTGGTAAACGGAAGCACCCCTCCCTTGAGTCCAACTCGATCCCCAAAAACTCGAGGCAAGTCGTGGGACCCATAGTTTTACGTGGTGCCAATGGCACGCCAAGATGATCCATTAACACACAGAATTCAGCTAAGGCCCGGGCACATTCGGGAGTACCGGCGGGGCCAAGGAACAGAAAATCGTCAAGGTAGTGCATTACATTTCGGAAACCCGTTTTCTTAGTGAACACCCATTGCAGGAAAGTACTGAATTTCTCAAAGTAAGCACATGATATAGAGCATCCCATTGGCATACACCTATCCATGTAAAATGACCCCTGGAACCCGAATCCCAGAAGACGCTGATCGTCTGGGTGTACCGGAAGCAACCGGAACGCTGACTCGATATCAGATTTCGCCATCAACGTCCCGTGCCCCAGGCGATTCAAGATGGCTACCGCCTCATCAAAAGATGCGTATCGCACCGAACAAACTTCTGGCTCAATTGCGTCGTTCACCGAAAGACCATATGGAGCAGATAGATTATGAATCAAACGAAACTCACCCGGGTCTTTCTTGGGGACCACCCCTAACGGAGAACAAACGAAATCCGGTACCGGGGGCTCACTAAACGGGCCGGCGACCCGTCCCCGGCTAACCTCTTTCTGAATTTTTTCTTGCACTACAGATGCATGTTGTAAAACGGAAAGTTGATTCTTGCACATCCCTACACCCTGAAAGTCCCCTACCGGGATGCGGAAACCATGTGTAAAACCGTTCCGCAGCACCCCGGCAGAAGTACGATCCGGGTATTCGCTGAGCCAGGGAATCATTGCCAAGGTATCAATCGGGGTTGGTAAAGGCGCCCCTCGGCCTAGTTTAGACCTGTTTGGCGCCTCCCTTACCCCCATTCTCACTCGTTCTGGCTCTGCACGATGACTCAGGATGGGACGACCCACACGTACTACACTCATGTTTGAATTTACACGATCCCGGAGGCCTGGTACACTTCCCCTTGTTAAAATTAAAACAGAAACCCTTTCTACCTGTATTGCCTGCGGGCCTCGACTGGTCGTCGGTGCTCGTACTTGGTCGAAAGGGCGTCCCCACATTTTGGCGGGAGTAATCAACAACAGTGCTCCCGACCAATGGCATTCTTAACATTCCTGATTCTTTCATTTTATCCCATGTTAAAGAATCGTAACAATCCCAAGTCAAACTCTTGTTATGTTCCTTTTCTTTCCTGAACAAATTGTCATAACAAAACCAATGGTTACCTTGATACGCTGTCGAGTAACCCATAATTCGTGATTGATAAACGGGAAACTCAGGAAGCAACTCGGGCCTACGTTCCCCCAAAATTGATGTGAAAATACCCCATGCATTGCCCCAGTTGCCAATGTTCTCATTGACCTTAAAGGCGGCCATCTTTGCGCGCCAAACACTCGGATGCATTAAGTCCTTCTGACTTTTTACATGCTCCACATCATAATGATCAACAAGCAGGGAAAAAATATTCACGTACTCCCCCGCCCAGATCTTTTCCTTTATAGCTAAAGGCACATGTTGTCCTAATCTCTCTCTACGAGAGGGTGCTGACTCGTCCCTTGCAATCGGCAATGGCCGCTTACCTGCACCGGACGCAGCTTCTGCCGATTGCGACTTGTCTATCCCCGCCAACGGCGTAGCCACTCTAGCTGCCTCTTTCTTCTCACGAAGCCCTTTTATCAGCGCCTGTGCTTCGGCAGCCGTGGCGCCATCACTACTATCCCCCAACCATGCTGCTAGCTGTGCTGCCAGCTCGGGGGGCATGTCTTCCTTGGATGTCGGGGTGACGACAACGGGGATTGGATTCCCCTCCATCGGTACTGGGGTCGGCGCCTCGAGCGGGGCAGAGGGAACCGGGACGGCCCCACCGGCTGGAACCTTTCTCGGCCTCTTAGGTCTCCCTCCAGCCGGCGGGGTGCCCGAACCCTCCTCCCCATCTCGCTCCGCCAACCGTTTCTTTATGTCGGACACTTCTTTGCAAAGGGCCCGCACCATCTGTTCGGTCGTCATTCTTTTTGCGCCTTTCTTGGGCATCTCTCCGAGGAAGTATCTAGAAGACAAAGAAAAAGATCAAAACGCTCAAAATTGGCTCTTCGTTCCGTCCCGAGCTCACGTGTAGCGAGGAGGTGCAGCTTCGGAGCACAAGAACAAGAGGACGTCTTCTGGTCTTGCGCCTTCTTTTATCCGTCTTCAGGGCGGGCGAGAACCCGCCCCTGCCTGCCCCGGGGGCGTGGCTGGCTGCGTCAGTGTCTAGGCCAGCCCACTCTAGGGCGGGAAAAGGCGCGCCCCGGCTACGCCGCTTCGGGCATACCAGCCGAGACGCGCCTCCCGCCCAAAAATGGCTTCCCGGGGGGATCGAGGCACTCATCCATACGTTCGGGGGGACCGAGTGGTCGCCCCTTTCCATATCCGCTCGTTCTTAAGAGCCGAACTGATCTCGCTAAGAACAACTTCAACCACTGTCTGACTCTGTGTCGTGCTCCTGTGATGTGTCACGTGGCAGCTGCTGACGCAGGCACGGCAAGTCCACAGGTTGGATGGAGGTTGTCTGTGTAGCTGTGACAGATCTGCGTCTTGTGTCACGCAGCCTTTGAAGACGAAAAAAACTGTGCATAGCGATACATGCAAATTCTTCATACTAAAGTGCACAATTGCTTCCTGCAAATGATTTATTGGATCAACCTAATATCTTACATCTTTTGTAGTTCCTTGTGGTCAAATATGACATTTTGTATAGTTGTGATTTTCATAATGTTGTACTTGTCTTTTTTATCATATCTATATATATAGTGGCAAAGATTCTAGGGAAAATGTGGTTCACCAGAGCTAAATATATGACATCTGCTGCTCGACCCCTGATATCTCAGTTTGTGCCAACGTTTTAATATATATGTGAGCGACACTCTGTGGCATTTAGCATGAGAAGTTTTGATGCTTAATATCAGCTATCTTTTATAACTGCTTATTGGACACCATCCAGACAAGATACAATTCATGGCTTTTTCCCCACTGATTTTTTTCACTTATTTTGTATTCAATACCATTCTGACGTAGGTCTTTTATGGGTTTTATGACATGTTCATAGGAAAAAAAAATGATGTTTTTGATCTCTCATATGTTAATATTTTATCTGTAATTTACTGTGACCATGTACTATTGAAAGTATTTTACTGCGTTTATGACAAGTTGTCAAATAAAGCGATATTGATGATGATGACATATAATATATATATATATATATTCACTGAAAAAACCATGGGTTTCAGACATGTTATAGTTAGGAATTAGTATTTAACAACCTTAGAAATTCGCTAGTAATCAACTGATGCAGCAGTTCACCCAACAACAAACACAGTGATGAAGACATTCACACAGTTTAGTCACTATACAATGTATTTAGTGAGGCACTTTAAATTAGTCACTTAAATAGTCAATCACACTGTTAATAAATCCTCCATCCAGACACTTATACATCCACTCATTCTTCAATGTAGATTTCTATATATACAATGCATATTCAAATATCAAACCAAACCACATTCACTGGATGATGTCATCAGTGATGTCATTTGAGATGTCATCAGTGATGTCATCAGTGATGCCACTGACCATGTCATGAATGATGCAATATGTGACATCATCAGCAGAGCATTGCGGGCGCGCGAGTTATAGTTAGCAGAACTAACTATAACGGAGGAATTTCAATTGTTTTGAACGAGTGAAATGTCCAGCTAACTATAACAGCCCTGAAACCTATGGTTTTTTTCAGTGAATTTCAAAGGTTTTTTAAATGATAATTTTTAAATGTAATAATAGTTATATGTATTTTTTGATACAGATTTTCTACAGCAACTGTTTATTTTTAAATATTTTAATTTTAAAATTAAATTATATATTGTTAATATGAATGGACAAAAACAGTTTTTTAAACTATTAAAATTAACATTGTTTTTTTTGTTTTATATTTTTATTTTATTACATTTATATTATTTTCTTTGTTATTTTTTTTCTAGTTTTTTTCTGGAGTCGCGCACCCAAAGCGTACCTTTTACGATCGGTGTGTGGATTCTAGCCACCATTTTAGAAATGTTGTGAAGGATCCGCGTATGGTGTGCGACAGGTGCGTATTTTCTGAGAGGCGCCCAATTTATATGCGACCGGTATGTAACTATAGTTCATGTGCATTTGCGACACATGTGCATAACTGGACGCGACACTAGCGTGCTTCCGCATGACGTCATATACGTGTTGGGCGTGGTGGGTGCGCGACTACCGTATTTAATGCCTAAAATGATATATATATGTCTTTAATATATATATTAGGGCAAGACATTATCTAAGGTATTCATAAAAATAATATATTTTTACCTGCAATAAACTTATATTACTTTTAAATGCAATTTCGGGAAGTTGCGTAGGGTGCGTGCTGCATGTAACCACAGTGCGCGGATCCCATGTAACCTGAATAAAAAAGATTTGATTGGTTCATAACAGTTCTCATTGTAACTATTGAAGGACCCCACCCATTTCAATCACTCTTCTTTGAGCTTCTTAGGAGAGTCATATCTGTGCTTGGAAGAACCTACTTCCATCATTTTGTTTGGTGTTTTTGAAAACAAAACAACATTATGGCTTCAGGACAGCAGCCACAGGAGGAGTCAGAACATTTTTTGGATGAAGAATTTTTACCAGAAGCTCTACGTCCAGAAAGGCAAGTATCGGTGGTGTGGAAGTTCTTCACTTTTCCGGGGGCAGAAGAAAGTGAATGCCACCAAAGTCACCTGCCGGATCTGTCAGCGTGTCTTCTCCTGAGGTAGTGCCAAAAAGAAATACTCTTGCGGTACTGCCTCCATGTTCAAGCACCTCAAAACTCAACATCCAGTGAACATGTTTCGGGAGGAGTGTAGGAGAGCAGAACCGAACCCTCCACCTGCAGTTCTTGGTACCTCTGGCACTTCTTCAGCTGAATCACCACCGGATATACTCCCAGAATTTGCTTTACTTAAGCAGCACTGCATAAAGTGCAACAAACTAATTTCTTATGGGCAGCAGTCTGTGGGAGCAGTGTGTGCTGCGCAACGCAATCATCGTTGCTAGACTTTTGTTTGCTTTTTTTGGGGAATGTCAGTTAATTCCTGAAGTTTCCTGTTTTTTCATATTTTTTTCATTTTTTTTTAAAAACACCATAAAAATAACAAACTCGTTCAGAAAAATGCTAAAAAAATATAAAAGAGAAAAAAACTTCTTAGAACTAATTTCTTCGGTTAGAGAAAGAACTATATTTATATGTTAATGTGTGAAAGTTAGGTTGAATGTATGTGTATATCTTAATTGACTGAAAGAATGCATTAGTAGTGTATGATGAATGTATAAGGGCATAACTATATGGAAGGCTTCTGGAAATTGATACAGGAATGTACAGGGAAAACAGCAGGGTCCATGCAATGTTCTGTTCCAGAGGATAAGTGGGTAATTTACCTCGAGGAGATCTATGGCAATTGGCCAAGGAGGGAGGCAATACAACCATCTAGTTGGCCAGGAGTGAGGGAAGAAGTAATGGAGCAGTTCTCCCTAGGTCACATTAAAATCGTGATATCAACCTTAAATTTAACATGAGCTGCTGGCCCAGACAATCTACCCGCCATTATTATAAAAACAAATATAGATTGGTGGGCGGATTTGTTTGCAAAGACGTTCTTAAGTATACTAAAAACAGGAACATTACCAGATAGCTGGAAAGGGACTATCATTAGACCCATACACAAACAAGGTGATGTAAACTCCCCCAAAAACTATCGCCTGATAAATCTCTTGGACATTGGGGAAAAAGTGTTCTCTAAAATTATTTTGGGGTTGCTAAAAGATTGGGCTGAAGATAATGGTATAGTACCTCCTGAACAGGGGGGTTTTGAAGAAGGTCATTCAACTGTGGATGATTGCTTTGCCCTCTGGGCGGTAGCGCGGATGTCTATAGAGCAAAGAGGTAACCTGTTTTGCTGCTTTGTGGACTTCCGCGCGGCATTTGATCTTGTAAGCAGGGAGCAACTATGGTCTACCTTGAAAGGCTATAAATTACATGCAGACCTGTTAGCCCTTATCCAGGCCTTGCATACAGACAACTGGGCCCAGGTAGTCCTGGATGAGGAGGGTGGATTATCTGGTAGGATCCAGATTGGAAATGGCCTCAGGCAGGGGTGCGTATTAGCACCGTTGCTCTTTTCTCTGTTTATAGCGGACCTACCTCGGATTCTAAAAGAGGTTAGAGGGGCGAGCCCAAAGTTAGGGGGTAACCATATATCCTGTCTGCTTTATGCAGAGGATCTGGTGATCATGGACCAGACGGAGATAGGCTTGCAGAGGAAACTAGATATGTTCCATAAATACTGCCTAAATAAAAAATTGGTAGTAAATATGGAAAAGACCAAAATCCTATGTTTCGGCAAAAGTAAGACCCGGTTCCCTTGGTATTTGGGTACGGAACGTCTTGAGAGGGTATCGGAATATAGATATTTGGGAGAATGGTTCACGAGTAACCTGAATTGGACCACCCATCTGGAAGCTTTACAAATTAGGGCAACAGCTTCTATAAAGGGATTAAAAAGGTTTAATAGCTTTTACGGAGACTTGTCAGACGGGCCGGTTATTAAGGCCTATCTGGCAATGGTCCCCGCGCAATTCCTATATGGATCAGAGGTTCTCCTCCTCAGTTGGGAAAAAAGGTTGGGATAAAGAGGAGGGTATGATCCTGAAAAGCTTACTCTCGTTACCTAAATCAGCTATGGTACAGGCAGCAAGATTGGAGATGGGAGTCACTTCCTGGGCAATTACAACCAGGATGGCACTAATATGGTTTTGGCAGCGTCTGGAGATAGGGGAGGCGCCCAGAAAAATATCACAGTGGTGTAGAGAGGAAATTACCTCCAGTGAGTTATCATGGGCTAAAGAAGTCAGACTCTCATTAAAGGAAGCTTATGGGAAGTTAGGAATAGAACTAGATGCCCAGTTAGGACACACCAATATAGGCAAAAAAGAACTACGGTCATTGGGAGCGGATGTGTCCCGTACATGTGATCACGAGTACCTTCGGCAAAAAATATCAGTGTCCCATATGATCCAAGTATGGACTTCAGAAGATCATCCCTACCCGTACTTGGATAGGTTGCCGAATCAGAAACTAAGAAGAGAGGTTTTAAAACTGAGAATGGGTGTAAACCCCTGTTATGTAAATACCAGGGTTAAAAACCTCATGATTAATGGCAATTGCACATGTATGTTAGGCTCCACCTGTGACATTACTCATGTTTTATTAGACTGTAGGAGGACCCTTGATATACGTAAGGAGATCTTAGGCCTGTTATTCAAAAATTACAGGATGACGAATAGGAAGCAAGCTGCAGAGCTCCTGGTGGGGATGGGAAACCTAGATATAGCCTGCGCTTTGAGGAAATACATGATTCGAGTTAGGGGGTTCCTACAGAATACAGAGGTATAGGCGTATGTTATCGAGATTGTACTTTAATGTATGTATTGTGTTTGGAAGGCCTAGTCAGATATGTTTTCTCATGTGCTTTTAACATCTCAGGAGGATACTGTTAGAAATAATGTTGTCGGGGTTATCCTCCGGGAAAAGACTGAATTGCAATTTTATAAATTTTAATTCGTGTTTTTATAAAGTTTTATAAATGTATAGTGTATACTTTTATGGTTGTAATAACTCAAATAAAGTTTTAATGACTGACTGACTGACAACAAAATCATTCAGAAAAATGCTAAAAAAATATAAAAGAGAAAAAAACTTCTTAGAACTAATTTCTTCGGTTAGAGAAAGAACTATATTTATATGTTAATGTGTGAAAGTTTGGTTGAATGTATGTGTATATCTTAATTGACTGAAAGAATACATTAGTAGCGTATGATGATTGTATAAGTGCATAACTATATGGAAGTGCTGCAGCGTGACAATGCAAGCACTTTAGCTCCAATGTGCTGTGGTACTTCCGAAGCACAGAGATGCAACATATATGCATAAATATGTTGCAATTCTATGCTTCACTCTGCACTGCTGCACAAACTGCGGACATACAGTGAGAAAGGCATCCTTGCACCATGGTGCAAGCATGTCTGTGTCGTGACGAGATTGTTTTTGTGCAGAAAGGGACACCTTCCTGCACAGAAACAACCAGTAAAGGCATTTTCCTCTTTCAGTGTATTCTGTGCAATGCAGCATACATAGAAAGAGAAAAAATGAGGAGAAATGAAAACAATTCACCTTGTTGTGCCTTGCTACACCAACTGGAGAATGCTGCAGCATTCACACACATCTCCAGATTTCTGATTTCTGATAAATCTGGAGATGTGTCTTCTTCTATGAGTGTTGTGTGGAAACACCCACAGCAACACCTATTGAACACCCTTTCAATGCAAAGTGGTGTGTATGAAGAGGTTGTATTTACAAGGAAAAGAAAAGCTACACATGGTGCCTTTTCCTCTCCTTGTAAATATGAGGGAGTGTCTGGTGCCATCACTATGTTTAAAAAAAGTGACATATTGCTGGTACAGGATTCTTCTAAATCTGCCCCATAAGTGCTTAGGTATTGGCATACTATTACAATAAAAACATATTGCTAGTTGAAACATTGCATGAGAGTGACAGAAGGTAAGCACAGAGATATCTCTCCGAAGATGCTCAAAAAAGAACGATTGAAATAGTTGCGGTCCTTCAATACTTACAATGGGAAATGTTATGAACTAATCAAAACTTTTTTCTTCAGGTCACATGGGATCCTATGACAGAGAGATTCCAAAACTACATAGATATAAACTGAGTATTTTGAAGAGTGTATTAATACTTTGTAGCTTCTTGCGGGTCTGCATACATAGTATATATAGAAAATGATTTGTGCTAGGGTTAGTGACTTAGCCAATCCTAAAGTATGTGACTAATAACTAGAGTAATTTCAGTACTGGAAAGAGAGTGCAAGATACACTTATAAGTACTTAGGTTTTAGCAAAGGATAGATTCATAGTGCTGCATGGATGAATAGACAAGTGGTTGGGACAGACAGAAGGCTTCCTAGTTTGCTTAATTACTAATTGAATAGTTTAAAGAGTGTATCAATTCTATATTGGTGATTAGAAGTTTGCATACATACTGCACAGAATATTTTAGCTGAATTAGTTGTTCTGTTTAGGCCTTTCCTTTGATACTTGACTAGTTAATTAAATAATATCATTGTTGTAAAGAGAATACATGCATCCAATTAGCACCACTGCGCTGTATTGCAGAGAGGTGGTCTAGGCCATGCCCCTTTTTACTTCTCAGTGCAACGCAGTTCTGTAGTGCTTATTGGACATACGTAGTTGGCTAGTTGGACTCTTAGAACCCCTAGGATTCAAGGTGACTTAATATCCCAACAAAAAAGGTTATAGGGTGTGTTTACACAGCGGTGAAGGAAGGGGATGGGGCCTGATGTGACATGTGCAAGCATATCCTTTGGCGTGTTTTAAGTCAAGGAACTAAGTCTCCTTTAATCCTGAAAGCACCTGGATCCTATTAGCCCACCATGTCCCTCTTTTAAATGTCATAGAGCTGTGTTGCAGATAGGTGATTCAAGGCCATGCCCCATTTTACAATTCTCTGCAATGCAATTCTCTGGCACTTCTTGCACATATCTGGTGGGTTACTTGGCCCCCAGGGACCCTCAGGATTCAAGTGGACTTTATCCCCTAACTTAAAATGCCCACAGAGCATGTTTGCACACATATCAACTCAGTCCTTCCCCCCTTTCTTCACCAGTGTGCAAACACAGCCGTTGTGCATTTTATTAATCTTACCTGGAGAGTAGTCGATTTGAAAAAATGCTAAACTTTTTTTCATTTGTTTTTATAATTTAAATTTCTGAAAATTTCAAATTTAAGAATTAGGATCTGTAAAAGAAAAGAAAAAAATCAATTATAATATATAATATTATATTATTTATAACACAACATAATTTGAACATTATATAAAATATTTTGTTTGCCTTCTTTGCTGTTGTCAGAATATATTGAATTTCACCATAAACAGTGATTTCAATGTTACTCATCACATAACAGCAGGCAGATACTCAACTATTTCTCAGCATTCCTTAAAAATAACATCCTCAATAACATAACATATAATACAAATCACATTATATAATAAATGTTTTCTTCTAAGAAAATGTTCTTATGTCATTTTCAAAGAGCTGGATTAATAATTAAATTACCAATTCTTTATCATTTTCATATACTTTAAATGATGTTCTTTAAAAATATATGCTGTGAGACTGTCCAAGAAAAAGTCCTTAATTTAAATGTATACCTTTCCTCTAGGCCAAATGGTATTCCTGAAATCTTTCATATTGAAATTGTACAATAGTAATTGTATTAATACTTTTGAACATATTCTTAATAGACTGAATTATGTTCCTAAAACTTTGGCTTTAAAAATATTAGGAAGGAATTTGGTAATGTGCGAGGCAAACATTGTTTAAAAACCAATTAAGCATCATTACAATATGTCCGTCCTTTATTGCATTTTAAATAGAAACTGTAATGTCCAGATGTTGTAGAAGGACCATCATGGAAAATAATTGCTACTGGTACAAAAGTTCTTTATGAAATAGATAGTTGACTTGCTACAAAATGTTTAATTAAAGTTTCCAATTTTCTTCCATCAGCTCTACCACGTTGTATCATTAACATTATATATTGTCCAAATCTTTGTGTAAATAATGTTGATAAAATTTCTGATTTGCATTGGCTACACTCCAAGTTTTGATTTGCTGGTTTAAATAGTTTGTTGAAAGACACTGTTTTACAGTGTGGTAATGTCAAATATATACATCGTTCAGTATCTATGTTAGTGCTACTTGTAAGCATACAATTTTCACATTCATGTTCCCATTTATAACGAAGGTCAAAAATATTTTCAATTTCTTTTCCTTCTTTTTCCACTACTGCAAGCATATACATTTGAAATTCCTGAGCATCTTGTTCAATATTCTGCGTAAATTGTGTAGAACCAGAACATATGTCCAAAAGATTACGCATATCAGAAACACTTTGGGGCAGATTTATGTTGGACTTGCGCCACGTTTGCACCACGCAACAGCGGCGTAAACGTGGCGCATCCCTGCGACCCATTCACAACGTGACGCATCTAGGCATATGCGTCACGTTGTAAAGCCCTGCGCCACATGTGGGCTTTCTGGCGCAGGGTGGGCGTTCCGGGGCAGGTGCGCCTCGCAAAAGTGGCTAAGTGAAATCTACAAGATTTCACTCAGTCACTTTTAGGCCAATGCTGCATCAAAACCCTGCGCCTGCTTGAAGCAGGCGTAAGGTTTGACGCAGCATTGGACAGATAGGGCACCCCCGAGCCTTGCTGGAGCTGCGTCGTACTTGCAACGCAACTCCAGCAATGCGTCACCTTTACGGCACAGATGCGTCACGCATCTGTGCCGGTTTTGCCCAATGGTGCGCCGCATTGTAAATGCGGCGCATCATGGGTGGCGGAGCTGCGGCGCACAATAACTGGCGCATCCCTGGGGATGCGCCAGTTATTGTAAATCTGCCCCTTTGTATTTTCCTTTTTATCGGTTTTCAATTTTTCATAAATACAATGCAACAAGAAACAAAATCTTTTTTCACGATTCTCAATAATTTGCTGGTGCAAACTTTCTAGATAAAAAACAACATTGACCACTACATTAACACAGCAGTTGATACCTGAACTATTTTCTAACTGATACCCAATACTCTCTTCAATAGTGTCTTTTTTCTTTTTGCTTGCAATCTCAACATTATCTTGATTTTTTTCCTACTCTATAACTTCACTACAGATATTCTCTTATCTTCTTTTTCAACCTACTACACGCTTTTCAAATCCAGGATATTCACATAAATTGGGAGCATATGCTCCTTTTAACTGATTATACTCTTTTACATAGTTTGCAAATGCATTAATCTTTTTCTCATCAAAATCAATCAATTACAATCCAGATAAAGTTCTGATTCGGGACAAAGCAACATATGCCATACCCTCTTCAAATACGGTACTTCCAATATCCACCAAAGCACTGTCTACACTTAAACCTTGAGATTTATGACTAGTCACCGCATATGCCAGAGAAAGAAGAAACTGTTTTCTATGAGCATATAAATCTTTAACAAGCAAAAAACGAACCGAACAACGAACAGTTTGTTTTACCTCTTCAATTTGATCAAATTAGATTTTTAAAAATTCAATATCATCTCTATTTTGATAATTAACAGAAATGAACAACTTTACCCATTTCTCCATTTATTAAACCTTTTTCACATCCAATTTACGCCGTACAAATATATATTAATTATTTTCTAAACCAGCAGTTTTAGTTATAGATTTTTCTAAATATTCCAATTTTGTTTTCAATGTTTCTGTCAAAATAATAGTGATGCCTTCATGCTTTATTTTATCAATGGCTTCCATTTTTAATATTTGTTCATTTTCAAGCTTTAATAGTTCTTCATTGAATGTACAACACTCTCTCAATGTTGGCATTATGCAGATTATAGATTTATTTTCTGCATTTTTTTAAATATTTTTGCAGGAACAATATTTTCATATGGAAACAAGTTTATAGGTACTGCCTGGGTAATTGAAGGTGTGAAAGACAAGTGTTTAGGTGGTTAGAGGACTGCATGTGTAGTAGACAGGGGTTTGTAGCAGTACATGTGTTAATGCATGGGTCACTGCGTGAGTACTTGGGTACTGACTGAATTATTAGAATACTGCAAGGAGAGTACCTGTGTGAATTTATAAGTGGTTAGGTTTCGGCATAGTGAATGGATTAGTACATGGTGCTGAATGGGTCACGAGAGGAGAGCAAAGGGAGTGACAGGGTGTTTGCTGGAGTGTATGGATACTGACTGGGGAATTGAAGGTGTGAAAGACAAGTGTGTAGGTGGTTAGAGGACTACATGTTTATTTGAGAGGGGTTTGTAGTAGTCCATGTGTTAAGGCCTGGGTCACTGCACGAGTACTTGGGTAATTACTGAATGATTCGAGTACTGCAAGGAGGGTACCTGGGTGAATTTATAACTGGTTGGGTTTTAGCACAGAGAATAGATTAGTACATGGTGCTGAATGGGTCACTAGAGGAGTGCAAGGGGAGTGACAGTGTGTTTGCTGGAGTGTATGTGTACTGACTGGGGAATTGAAGGTGCGAAAGAGAAGTATGTAGATGGTTAGAGGACTGCATGCATATAGGAGGGGTTTGATGCAGTCCATGTGTTAAGGCCAGAGTCACTGCATGAGTACTTGGGTACTGACTGAATGATTTGAGTACTGCACACAAACTCACAGTGTGATTCTAGACAGGAAGACTATTCTCCGGAGCAGAAGAGACTCACTAGTCTGGACGTGGTTAGGTGACTGCATACATTCTACACATTTCATTACAGCACTGCTAGTGTAAATGCCTGACTCATTCTGCGAACCCATAAGCAGTGACTGGGTTCTAATACTACTGAAAATGTACAACAGAATGGGTTTTTAAGCACTTATGTGTCAGCTAAGACATGAAGTAACCACATGCTTCTGTCACAATAGTTACACAAATGCACACAGGCTCACAGTGTGATCCTAGACAAGCAAGATTATTCCCTGGACTTTAGCTGAAGAGACACACTACTTTGGAAGGGGTTAGGTGACTGCATACATTCTACACATTTCACAACATCACTGCTAGTGTCAATTCCTGAATCATTCTGCAAATCAATAAGCAGTGACTGGGTTCTAATACTACTGAAACTTGACAACAGGATAGGTTTGTAAGCACTTATGTGTCAGCAAAGACATGAAGTAACCACATGCTTCTGTCACAATGGTTGCAGAAATGCACACAGATTCACAGTGGTATTCTAGACAAGCGATACTATTCCCTGGACTTTAGCAGGAGAAACACAGTAGTCTAATTAAAAACAAAAACAAGCGCACCACATACAACACCTCACAAATTAATAACTCACCTTTCAAATTGATTTGTAGATTAAGAAGTATCTGAATCACACACCACATGTTCTTATGCACACAATGTCTGTAGTGCACTTCTCTTAGCCAAACCAAAAAATTGTAAACTGTCACTCTCATTCTGGACACATATACACGTAAATATCAAATCACATTGCTACCAACATTAATTCAAAAGCTAATACACATTTCTATTGGTTACGCATTTCAACCCTTTCAAATTGATATAACTTTCAACCCTACCCCCATTCTGCTTAATACATGTTACCATAGTAACAGTTCATGGAACACTCAACTGAACACATAGGTCACAAGTTCAGCACACAATGTTGCAAATCCAAACAGCAAGTGTGCTTGACGTTTCAAAATATCAGCTTATCCTATCTAATATTCCTTTCGAACAGTTTTTACTAACCAATAAGAAACATGCTTTTAAAACACAGAAACATGCACCCTATTTCTCAGTCTAGAATGTTCTCAAACAGCCAATCATTTCTCTTCTTTTTTTAAAACGTTATCTTATCCACCATTTTAGAAAAATCTTAGTTTTCAAACTGCCCATTTCACATACAGATATCTTCTAAATGCATCCAGACCTCCCCTCACTATGATTAGAGTATGGATTGTAGGACACAACTATATATTTTTTTTCTGGAGCAAAAAGTATGCTGAAAGCAGAGGTATTGACAAAGATTTAGCTTTGCCAAATGTAGACATTAAATTGGGCAGAGAGGATTAAAGTGGCTCCAATTAATGCCATTGGTTAAATCCTTTTTGCATCTCCAATACCCTGACCTCATAATTGTGCACTGTGGTGGCAATGAACTAGGCACTTTGACTGGGGTAGGTCTGGAAATGCTTATGAAGGACACATTTGGAGAACTGATGTCACTTTTTCCCCTAACTGCCTTTGTCTGTTCTAACATATGCCAAAAACAGAAATGGAACTGGTCCAATCAATTTTGTCCACAGATTGAGAAAGCTAGGAAACAAGTCAATTAAGGTGTTTCTGCTTATCTCAGAGAATATAGGATGGGGTCCATTTACAACAACAATCTGAGTTTAAATATGGATGGCATCTATATGAGAGATGGTGTACATTTTACAGATGAGGGTAACAGAGTCTGTTTTAACAACTTTAGACTCTGCATAGGTACTTACTTGTAGGTACTAACATCTCCCAATAAACACAAGGGCTCTTTTTAGAGCCACCCAAGATCTAAACACATAAGCTTGATGTATCCAACGCGTTCACACAAGGGCGCCGCACTGGAAGTCGCGCACCCAGCGCGTTCACACCAGGGGGCCATGCTGGGACACGCACACCCAGCACATTCTCACCAGGGGGCAGCGCTGAGGGAAGCACTGGAGTTGCAACTCCAAATTTTTGGCTTAAAAGCCATCATTTCTTTTGTTGGTGGGATGTTGTTCAAGGGATAATCCATTCCCATTTTGTTCCATTTCTTCTTTCTCCGGTTTTAGTAATTGTAGTCTAGTCATTAAACAGACTATGGATTTCCTTTCTTTAATAAAATTGAATATTAGCTGTGCTGCTGTGTTCTTAGAGGAGAATAGTTTCTTGCTAAGTCTGCTTTCTAAGGTACGTTTCCCCTCCTTTGTGAGAACTCCCACTCTAATTTCTTCCAGAATATTTCCATATTCCATGTCAGAGACGTGATGCATATTTTTCAGTAATTTATTGTATTAGAAGTTTAGCCAAATGTTTACATTGGCAATACTTCCAAAATAATTCCGTGTTTCATCATGCAAACAGTCTGTCATACTCTGTTTTTAAAATTTGCTGCATTCTTGTTTTTAAATTCTATTTATTGCCAAAAGAGTAACACAGCATGAATTGCAATTAATAGGCTGCATTACCATACTTTTTTTTTTAACTCTGGGGCATATTATCCAGAAACAGTATTAAAATTATCACTGCTTTAGCGGCAGGAAACTGCTGCTAAAGTGGCGATAATGGGCTTGATATTATGCTGTTGTGAATTCCCAGAGAAGCCCATGTTCTGGTCTGAACATGGACTTCTATTGGAATTCTCCAGGGAATATTATCAAGCCCATTATCGATGCCTTAGCAGCAGTTTCCTGCCGGTAAAGCAGGGATAATTTTAACGCCCTTCTTGATAATATGCCCCTTCGTGACCTGAGCGTGGGCTAGACTGCTGAGAGCACGCCATCCGTCTAATGCCCTCAATGAAGACCAAATCTTCGTTCCCGCCTACTCATCCCCTCCCCTTAAAATTATATAAAGCACTCTCTAAGTTCCACATATTCAACTGATGGGCAAACCACTGTTGTACTGTGGGGGTTCACTATCTTTCCATACTATTATAATCAACATGAATGCCGCTGCCGAACATTTGAACATAAAATAAAGCTGCCCAACAGTCTCAGAAAAAGAAAAATGTGTTCCGAATATCATTAGTGTAAGCCTGATACAAACTCTCAGTCCTAGAATCTTATCCCACCAATCTTCAATGGAATCCTTCAGAGCCTGCAACTTTGGGCAGCTTTAAAACATATGCACCAAATTGGAAGAGATACCCCCACATCAGAAACACGTATCATTTTTCTTTTTTTCTCAGCTAAACAATTTGGCCAGTGTATAATATAATTTAAAGATAGTTTTAAAATGCTAAGTTTTCAATGCTGCAGTTAATACTTTTTTCCCACATCAGTTGATGCCTGAATGTCGAACTATAGTATCCCAATATAATCCTCTGCCCTGTCATTCAGCTCTGCAAACAGCTACCAAGTCTTAACACCCTTATACATAATTAAATCCAGAAGAGGGATTTGTTCCCCTGAAAAATGATCCAGTTTACACAAACTGTCCCTTAACTGTATACATTTGAAAGAAATTGTCCCGGCAATTGAAATCCCTGCTGTAATTAAAAAAATGAGCACATATGGTCCTGGCTTAAGAAATCCCCCAAATGGGTTATCTCTGCATTTTCCAACTGCTTAGAAACCACATCATGAAACTCCAATTGGAACAAGGGGAATGCCATAATGGGGTACAGTAGGTATACGGTTTAATTACCATTACTTTTTTGACTTGACTCCAAACCTTCCAGGCTGCCCCCAGGGTATTGAGTCTAAATCTTTTATAGTAACTTGTTTCAATGTGTCTTAAAAAACTTTCCTTAACTGTTCTCACCATCGCTAACTCATAGATCCAGGGGAAATCCGCTGCCAGCGAGCCTAAAGACTTTCTTCACCCCATAGCTAAAAAGAGATTTCCAATATGCTGAAGAAGTACTGCCCTGTAATGCAATGTGTATTGGATGCAGCACACCCACCACATAATCGTGGGAGACACATATATTTTAAAGTCAGTTGTGCGCTTGCATACTGCCAAAAAAAAACAGAACTATTGCGTCTTCAGTTCTGGGGGTATAGTCCAAAACAAATACTACACTTTAGGTAAAAATATGTAACGTCATCCACCCTGCGATTATCTATCAGAGCAAAAGTGTTAGTACAAACTACCTGAGTTTTCTCTTTAATCAAATTGCACCCTGATATAAAACCAAATCCGTCTGCCATTCTTTCAACTTCCTCCAGAGCTATTTGGGGGTTGGGTGTGAGAAAAGCCAATTCATCTGCATATGCTAAAACCTTGTACTTCCAAGAGGTACCCCAAGACACTCAATCATAGGCCATTCCTGCGTCATGGAGGATCATAAACAGGGGTCACCTTTAGTTTCAGCTATATTGAATAAAGTAATATGGGTTTTTAAGAGCAGTTTATTTTTTAATGTCCATTTGTCAGGACATTGCAATGTTCCTACCCCTTCATGTTCCTAAAATAGTGGTTTGTAGTCTGAAAAGATTCTAGATAACATTTTAATATCAACCTTCCTGACTAGCCCTTGAGACACTAGAACGCAATCTAATCTGGCATACTTTTGGCGAGGATATTTCAACCAGACAATAGCTTTCTTTAAATTGTGAAAGTGCCCTGTAAACCCCAGGTTTCCGCCTGTTTCTCAGAACCACCAATATCCAAATGAATATTGAAATCCCCCCACACGAATAAGGGAGTAGCCCAGGCCACCAACTCCATCTCCAACTCTTCCCAAACCACTGCTTCGTGCAGATTTAAACCATAAATGGAACAAATAGTAAGCTTGTCACCCAGACAAAGACACTCCATGATGACGAAACAACCAATTTTATCAACTAATTTTGGGCCCAGAGAATCTAACCCTATTTTAGCAAATATCGCTACCCCTCTAGTATAGACTGTGAAGGCAAGTGAATTCCATCAGGGTATAGCTCCTGATCGGAAGAAGATCCCTCTTTTCCCAAAATATATGGGTCACATATTATATTTGGGGGATACATTTGAAGCTTTACAGCCTCTTAAAACTTTTATCCAGAGAATTTAGCCCAAAAACATTGACTGAGCATATAGACAATTTGTTAAAGTACATCATGTGGCATTTATGTTGATGATGATGATGATGAATAGGTTTATTGTTCAATTAATTCAAACCGACACTCTGTCACAATTAAAACACTTCATACAGAGATAGCATTTTAAAACATCTTTAAAAAAACTATTTGTACTGAGGTAGCATTTGAAAACATCTTAAATGAAACTAGTATAAAACAAAATCTACAATGGTATCATCCCTTAGAACGTGTTGTGCCTAGTAGGCCCCTTATGCCAACAGAGTCCTATTTAAATTATTGTTGTTTAAACTTTACATCATTTTTATACAGTTTTGTCACTAAACTGCATTGTGACCTACAGAATACCACAGGAATCTAGTTTTGTAGAATATTCTTGGTGTTTACAGACTTTATTAGAATAATCAAACTTAGGCCTAATTAACTATTGCTAGTTAGACCACATAAAGTAGTCAGTAAAGTCACAAGCCCTAATATTACTCAAGAACCCTTTTTACCCACAGTTTAAAACCCTCACACTTAATGATGACTTCCCTGGAATTATTAAGGACGTTTGATTTATTCAGGAAGTTAAAGTGCTATGTGCTTTTTGTAAAAACCTTCCTGAATAATCGTATTTCAGAATAGCCTGTTAAACGATAAATGTTCTTGTATTTGTGCTTTATAAATCATCTAATGTACCTGTCTTACTTGTTGCCCTTTTTAAGTTTTACTTCAGCAATAGACATACATTTCAAAATTCTCCCACCAAAAAATTAAATCCTTTCCATGAAGGGCAGTCATAACTGCTTGACGGCATTTGCCAGTAGTATTCTGATTAAAATACTGTCTCAACAAAATTTTTTGTTGAATCGCTTGAGCTGGGCAACAACAAACAGTATGAAAAATGTCTTCATTGCTGTCATTTCAAAGAGGACATGATAAGTTGTTCTCCAGCCTTTTCCTGCTGGAAAATTACTACAAAATTCAAAGTTGCCTAAACGAAATCTCACAAGCTTTAATTTTCCTTCTGATCTTTCAGGCCACTCAGGTAAGTCTGGGATTTTAATAGGCCATCTGAGGTAATGATCATCCATACGTGGGCTCTTTTTACTAAAACCTCTCTGTGTATCAGAGATGAGATCTTTTTGCTAATACCATTAATCACTCTGTTGAATACAGATTGTGAAACCAGAAGGCCACAGAGTTCCTCTGCCTTAGAAGTAGAGATATCCAGTTTAAATTATTCATGTGCTTTAACTTTTATAGGGTCATGTATTGCTTCCCATACCATATGACTAAGTATGGGTCTTGTGTAATTTTTTAATTTGTGACAACATTTCAAGTATGCTCCTAGGCTACCTATGTATTGCCCCCTAAGTCCAAATTCTTACAGAATTTGAGCTGGCAAGGCTTGCCGAGGTAGGTTAAAAAGATGACAATAAGTTCCCACCGTGAAGGTATCTATAGTTTTATCAGCTTTCCCTCTTAGAATCTCTACACCATACGTCAGTGAAGGGGCGTCTTTAGCTACCGAAATTTGCACAAGTGGTTTAAAAGACAAACCTTTTAACATTTTCCATAGTGAAGCAAACGCAGCCACTAGGGCATTATTCCTTCTTGAATTTGAAGCACACTGATTATTAAACAAAACTCTTGCATCAGGTTTTACTCCCAGATATCTACACACTGTTAGAGATTCCAATACTAACCCATTTACATAAAATGTTGACCGGTACCTATTCCACTTGATACTAACCTTGTTTTAATTTTGTTTGAATTAACTTTTAGCTTATGATCAGCAGCATACTGGGCAGTTTCGTTAATTGATCACTGTAACCCCACTTTTGTATAACACGTCAAAACAATATCATTGGCATACCATAGATGGGAAATGTTCAAATCAGCCACAGTCGAGGTATGCAAATTAGTTCTGTTCAAAACCGGACTAATGTCTGCAAGATACAAAGTAAACAAATATGGGGCTAGATCACAGCCTCATTTCAAACGATTCTTTGAAAAATAATTTTGAGACTAATGACCCACAACCCAATCTGAATCTTGTCCACGAATTTGTGCACAAAAGTTAAATCGCCCTGGGAAGAGAGGGCGAAATTCCCCACTTCACCAAAGTATGTTTCTATGGATGGTATCAAATGCTGAATGGAAGTCAATGTAACATAGGTGAAGTTCAACTCAGCACTGCATAGTTTGATCTAGTGATGGACAAAGATCTGAATGTTAGTGGATGTGCCAAATCCCTTTATAAAACCAGTTTGTTTTTTTCTGTAGCAAAGCATTAAGTTCCATCCAGGCTGTGTGATCCATTAAGAGGCTTTTTGCAAAAATCTTTTCCTCCCCTTCCATTAGGGCTATCAATCGGTAGTTAGAATGTAAGGCGCTCTTACCATCTTTATATATAGGAGCCAATACTAATTGAAGAGGACATGGTTAAATTGGATGACCAACGTACCTTACCAAAATTGGGTATTCTGTTTATAGAGTGCTAGTGGAAGACCATTTGGTCCCAGGTCCCCTTACCGATGGCTTTAACTCATAATTATTTTGACAATACCCGATGAAAACACTTCAAACAAGGCATCTCTGACAACTTGGTTATCAACCTTAGGGATTATCTTTGTCGTACCCGCATCTCTAAACATTTCTGCCAGCTAATTTGGCCAGATGACTTCTTAAATACTTGATGATAGAGAGTGAGTTTTCCAGCTGTTGGGCTGATTCACTAGTTTCCAGAATTCTCTAGCATCTTTGTGCTTGGAAGCTAGAAGAATGTTGAACCAATACTGGTCTTCTTTTGTTTTACTTTGTTCCACACCACTTTTATTATACAGCATTATTAATTTTGGAAGGACTTCCCTCTGTATGCTTTAGTTTGAGTTATTTCCTAAGACCCTCATGGAGTGATTCAGCCTCTCTTTTGCTATTGTAAGTTGAGCTGATGTTTTCCTTTGTTGGAGAGTTTGTGATTGAATTATATTTCTGGCCCTAAGAAAGCCAACTTGATTATCTAATAAGAGCTTTGAAAATTGCACCGAATGATCGAAGATGGTAAGAGTAGATTCACCGAATTTTTCCCATTAGAATCCAGCTTATTGTTCCACTTTATCAATGCACGTTATCGATCATCGCAGATTTTATAGACAGTCATTTTAGAGTTGTCAATTCCTGGTGGCAGATGTTTGTGCAATAAAACGTTTAAGTTAAGTCCAATCATTTATGGATAGTGATCACTTTCTAGCCTATTTCCTAGCTCATAATGTATCACAATGTGGAATAAAGATAGAGACACTACAATGTAATCCAAAACAGCCTGGGAGCATGCAGAGTAGTGTTTTGCCTGCACCCGATGTCCAGTGTCACCCGGTCATTGGGAATTCTCAGGTCAAGGTGCTCCATGTTGTTCGCAAATCGCTTCCCGCATGCATCTAATCGCTGCTTAAAGAGTTGCGTCGATAGAATATGCCAAATCTGGTCAATGGTTCTCGTAATTTGGTCCCTAGGTACCATGGGAAATGAAATCATATTAATATCACCAGTCAACAGAATATGAGATATAAAACCCAATAAAATCTTGACTGTTTCTTCTTTGCGGCCCGGTTGTGGATGGGTATAAGCATTAATAATCAACATAGAGAACACACTTGGTGAGTTATTGTCAAAAACTGTACTTCTTGCAGATTGAGGTGGTCAATTTTAATTTCTTCCATACTGACATCCTGTTTCACTGCGATGTTCAGGGTCAAACCCCTCACAGAACGCCCCTGTTGTCTTTGATTTGATTGCCTGTTTACTAAGACACAGATATGCTGGGAGATCTATAACTTTCTGAGCCCACGTCTCTTGCATAATCACCATTTGAAATGGTGTCAGATTCCTACCTATACCCTGCTGTCCCTCTAGAGGACATAATGCACCAGTATTCTCAAAAAGCAATGAGATATTAGATTATTAGATTAATTTACCTCAGCATCACCAGCCACTTGATCCATATGCTGAGCTATTGCCATCCCATTCGCCATTAATTCTGCAGGTTCATGCTGCAGCGTCTCTGGCTTGGAAGCGTCCATTACACTGCTCTCCTTCACTTCGGAGAAAACAACAAGCCTCTAACCTTTTCTCCCACACAGTCATGGGAGCTCCTTTTGCTTGTTTTATTGGAAAGAGATCAATAGCATCACTGATGACTTCTTTAGCATGCAGGGGACAGATGCTGTAGTGTTCATAAATTTCTTCTGATCTGGATTTATCCGCTTTTTTAATCTGTCCACTTGATGGAATGTTGCATTCTCCATGTATGTTGTATTGTGAACATCATCAACATTGTTATAATAAATTTGATTTTGTACCAGGTATAATATTGCCTTTTTTAATTCATCAACATCCACTAACTGTTGCCAGATTTATTTGCTCTTTGTAGGCACACCATTTACTAGAATTATAACTGTTCATAAATATATCTCTTTACCTCTACAATTTCAATATTCTGTTCAAAATCTAAAGGTAAGTTAGCAACTCTTCCTTTAATGCCTTTATGTAGCTCTTTTGGAGATATTTTTCCTTTCCTTGGTTCCACACAAAGTAATGCCCGAAATGGGTGTACACATTGTATGAGAATTGATTCATAAACATTTAAACGTCATAGGGCCCTATTCCCAGAACTAAGTGGTCTGATTAAAAAAGCGGATAAATCCAGATCAGAAGAAATTTATGAACACTACAGCATCTGTCCCCTACATGCTAAAGAAGTCATCAGTGATGCTGTTGCTCTCTTTCCAATGAAACAAGCAAAAGAAGCTCCCATAAGTGTGTGGGAGAAAAGGTTAGAGGCTTGCTGTTTTTGCCGAAGGGGAGGAGAGCAGTGTAACGGACGCTTCAAAGTCAGAGACGCTGCAGCATGAACAGCAAATGGTACGGCAACAGCTCAGCATATGGATCAGGTGGCTGGTGATGCTGAGGTAAATGAATCTAAGATCTCATTGCTTTTTGAGAATACTGGTGCATTATGTCCTCTACAGGGACAGCAGGGTATAGGTAGGAATCTGACACCATTTCAAATGGTGATAATGCAAGAGACGTGGGCTCAGAAAGTTATAGATCTCCCAGTATATCTGTGTCTTAGTAAACAGGCAATCAAATCAAAGACAACAGGGGCGTTCTGTGGGGGGTTTGGCCCTGAACATCGCCGTGAAACAGGATGTCAGTATGGAAGAAATTAAAATTGACCACCTCAATCTGCAAGAAGTACAGTTTTTTTTACAATAACTCACCAAGTGTGTTCTCTATGTTGATTATTAATGCTTTTACCCATCCACAACCGGGCCGCAAAAAAGAAACAGTCAAGATTTTATTGGGGTTTATATCTATTCAACATTCATCTAACTCCGAGTCTCATATTCTGTTGACTGGTGATATTAATATGATTTTATTTCCCATGGTAACTAGGGACAAAATTACGAGAACCATTGACCAGATTTGGCATATTCTATCGACGCAACCCTTCAAGCAGCGATTAGATGCATGCGGAAAGCAATTTGCAAACAACATGGAGCACCTTGACCTGAGAGTTCTCAATGACTGGGTGACACTGGACATCGGTTGTAGGCAAAACACTACTCTGCATGCCACAGGCTGTTTTAGATTACACCGTAGTGTCTCTATCTTTATTCCACATTGTGATACATTATGAGCTAGGAAATAGGCTAGACAGTGAACACCAACCACAAATGATTGGACTTAACTTTAACGTTTTATTGCACAAACATCTGCCACCAGAAATCGACAACTCTACAACGACTGTCTATAAAAGCTGCGATGATCAATAAAGTGCATTGATAAAGTGCATTGATAAGCTGGATTCTAATGGGAAAAATTAGGTGAATCAACTCTTACCATCTTTGATCATTCGGTGCAACTTTCAAAGCTCTTATTAAATAATCAAGTTGGCTGTCTTAGGGCCAGAAATATAATTCATTCAGGAACTCTCCAACAAAGGAAAACATCAGCTCAACTTACAATAGCAAAAGAGAAGCTGAACCACTCCTTGAGGGTCTTAAGAAATAACTCAAACTAAAGCATACAGGGGAAGTCCTCCTAACTCAGAGGATTGACAGCTCTGCTGAGCTAAACTGAATGCTCTACGTACCTTCGCTCTGTCGATTCGGCACACCTGGGGTGTAGCCATCTCAGAGGCTCTGCGATAGCGGCTAGGATGGCAGCCATAACCCTGAGTGAAAGCCAATGTCTGGCTCATGCAGGGACTGTCTCAGGCAGCATCAGGCATATTGCAGCGAGGCCGGGTGGTCTGATGGAGAGGCTCCTCCTGCTCCTCCTCCTTCTGCAAACACTGTGTTCGAGTTGGATGCCAGCAGTCAGCCGGAAGGAGGGTGTGAGTGGCTGGATTGAAACAACTTGGAGAGCAGATGCCGACAGTCAGCCGTGAACGGAATGTGGGGGTCACCTGGAGCCCTGTGGCTCTGCCTGTGCATGGGGGTCCCCTTTAATCCCCTATAGAGGTCTGATACACCAGGTCTGTAGCTGTTATCTTCTCACCCAAGTATGCCCTTCCCCCTATCCCAAGCATTGGATCTTTCCAGTCAGAGCCACTCAGAGGTTTGAAGTCGGAGCTCCGGTCCTCCTGTAGATTTACTGTGACAATAGCCAATAATAATTGCTGAATCATCAAACCCCCAAAAAACATCACTTTCAATGTTTTGGCTTCTCAACAATCAGTAAGCTGTGACTTTCTCTGGAGGGGCTATGTGACCACTGCAGTTTTGAGCTCTGAGGCTGTGGCTTCCAGTAGTGGCCAAGTCTCTTTGTTGCACGTGGTTGGGGCTGCTATTGCGGCAGTTGAGGTAGCTCAGGGAGCAATCCACCTGGCTGCCCCCTCTAATTTATTACAAGGCAGTAAGACTCCAGAAGATCCCATAAAAGTGATTGCAGAAGACCAGCATTAATCATAAAACACGTTTTTCTTTTTTTTTTCTGCCCACCAAACCACTCTAATACATACCAGCAATTATTACTAATTAGCAATTGTTAATAGTGTTAGTACTATTATTGTACTGCCATAGCGAACACTGGACACATATGTTTTTCTCTGCATTTGATGAGTACGCAGAGGAGGTATGGCGGCATTAGGTGTGGCCAGGCAGCAGGAAAGCAGTCAAAGTTATTGGTATCCCGCCCTAATATCCCAGCCTCAATAGCCTACAATAGGGAGGAAAGTGTTATAAGAGTTTTGTAAGAGCCCACACATGTTTAAGCAGGTGTGGTGATAAGTTGAGGGGAGATATCCCAGTTCCATGCTGTAGGACCCATTGCTGTACGGCCTTCAAGCAGCTTCATAAGGCCCAACCTTGTTGAAAAAGGTGAAAATGGATTCCTCCCTTGAAGAAAAAAAATGTAGTAAAAGGAAAGAAGGAAGGAAAGAAGAGAGAGGAAAAATTGAGTAGCGGAGAACATGCGCCTTCCCCCACTCTCGATGGGCCCCCGGTAGGATCCTTGGGAACGCCAGGGACACGGGGAGCTAAAACTCATCCTTTAGCCAAATCACTGGCAGTTCCAATTCAAGACTTTGTTGGGAAACACTTTAAGTTAAAGCAAAAAAGTCCCTATAACAGAATGCAATCTGAAAAATTATAACCAAATTCATGTCACATAAATCAGAGTTCGAACAGGGATATTAGTGCCACAGAATCCGTAACTTGGGATTCCAAAAAGCATAAATACTGAAATTGTTCATAAAAACATAATTTATTCTAAGCAATACATAAGCTACTTGTGAGGAAGAGTCTCAGGACCTGATTTGGACCATAGGAGTGATCTATCTGAGGCTTTCCTCCTCACCCAGCTTGTTTCGGCCCTCAGAGCTGAGTTTTGCATGCTCTGGAGAAGAGTCAGGCTCAGGAGTGGAGGGCACTATAGAAGGATCATCACAAGGTCACTCAAGAAGGGTGCTTCTAGAAAACTCTAAAATAACTGTAGGACGTTCCTGTGGGGGAACCAAGGGACTTTTGGGATCTCTGGGGAAAACGTAGACTCTCTACTGTCAGGGCCATTCCCGATAATGGACGTCCTTCTGTTGATGCAGAAAATATTACATGACATATCTGAAGTGTCATTAGCCACAAATTAGACATTGAGAGTTGAAGCTGGACTTTTAAAGGACATTTTGTAGGAACTAAGGGCCGGATTCACAGAACTAACTTAAGACAAAATCCTAAACTTACTCCCTTTTTGGTATTCACAGAAGGCACTTACTCATTTTGGTATTTACAGAAGGCACTTTCTCATTTCGGTATTCACAGAAGTTAGGAGTCCTAACTTAAGGACTCCTAAATGCCTTCTGTGAATACCGAAAGTCTTACAATTAGGATTTATTTCATTTTAGGAGTAGTAAAGTTAGGACTCCTAACTTTAGGACTCCTAAATACCTTCTGTGAATACCGAAAGTTTTAAAATTAGGATTTTTCTCAGTTTAGTATTAGTTAAGTTAGGACTCCTAACTTTAGGACTCCTAAATACCTTCTGTGAATACCGAAACTCGTAAAATTAGGAGTTTTCTCAATTTAGGAGTAGTAAAGTTATGAGTCCTAACTTTACTACTCCTAAACTGAGAACAATTACACATAGACCATCACAAATAAAATATGTGTATCTTGAAGTGACCCGTAGGGGGAAAAAGGCAAATTAGTGGAAGCCCCTGAAGAGGGCAAGTATCCTGACACTATTCAGGTCCTCAGACCAAGGATTGATCATAGTCCCTAAAGTCAGGAAGGCCAGTTGGGGGGGGAGGAGTTTTTCCCTTGGAGCGGCTAGGGCTTGGAATGCCCTGCCATTGGCCTTAAGGCAAATTGCAGACTTGCTGCCCTTTAGAAGCACCTTGAAAACCTGGCTATTTACACACTAATTCCATCCTGCATGCACTCCAATGGTCTCTCAGCACCAGGACACCGTCTCGGTAACAGTGCCCTTAACAAATGTGGAAAATAAATAAATTCTCACACTGCAAGGTACTGGAGGGAGGTAATATCCAATGATATAGAATGCATAGGCAAGTCAAAATTCAGCTTTATTCGGTTAAAAGTTTAAAACCATCAAAGCATACACAATAAGTTCCTTATAACAGTTAATCATATTATTGGGTCCTGATTACACAGCAAAGTATATTACAGAATAAAATTGGTGAATACATATAAGCAGTAAAAAAGTTAGTCCCAAACAGAAAGCTAATAAGATTTAAAATTCAGACGCCACAATTTTCACATACAATTTTAAAAACTATCTAATAAGTTATGTACAAAAAGTATAAAAAAGGGGATAAATATGGTAGCAGCATTTTCTTACGACATCTCACAGCCCCTGTAATGTAACTTGCCACCCCAAAGCAAATTACAACAGATCCTAGCATTTATAGATAAACCAGAGCTGGGCGGGCCTGTTCAAAGTTACACCCTCTTAGTAGTGGGAGGATGAATTTCTTTCGCTGCAAAGCATAGAATTTGCAAAAAAAGATCATATAGAGGACATCTTGTTCTGAATGATTGTCACACGGGCATGGCCCCAATATCCCACTTTTGGCGAATCCCCTAGGAAAAGATAACAACCATGACAGCAAACCATGTTTAAATCTTAGCAGAACAAACAGGTGGAATGGCTTATTTATGTATGTCAAGTACGGCTGAATCTCTCACCCTGTGCTTAACATAACAAACTTTCTCACCGAAGGTTTACCCAATTCCACTTCTTCCCTCTGTACCTTCAACCTATTTAGATATTGAGATCTCACTGCCTTAATCATAATTTTAGTTAAGGCCCTAGGGTTTGTGAACAGGTCGGGGCTACCCATTAGATCTACTTGATTTTTAATATATCGGAACCATGGTATCGCCGAGACCTTATCTAGGGACAGGCAGTCCCGAATATTTCATTGGTTTAAATTCGGTTCTTTCTGTGCCCAGATTTTCAGCCACCCTAGTAGAGGTGATACCGCAATCTGATCCGAAATATAACCCGCCCCCAAATCTTCATGCACATTAAAAGATGCTACAGATTGGGGGAGCGATAAAACTTTCCTGAAGAAAACATTTTCTGCCATTTGGATCTCACTCGTGTTTGTATAGCCCCACACCTCACTTCCATACAGCACCATGGGCAGACACTTAGGGCCCCATTAGGATGGGGGGCGGATTGCCCCCGCAAGGCTGGCGGTAGCCACCGCCAGCCTGGCGGGGGAAATTTGCACGCCATCCTTCCCTGTATTCCCCCCGCCATATTAGAATGGCGGGGGGGGGCCACGGCGGAGCAAAACACCGCCCGCCACTTTTCCGCCCCGGTCGCCTTGCGGCCGGGGCGGAAAACGAGTAACATGCAGGCGGTGTCTGTCAGACAACGCCCGCAAGATTACAATGGGCATTTTTCAATGCCGCCACGGAAAGGCATGCAGTGTTCACTCTGGGGGCCCCCTGTGGGCCCCCAGAGTGAAGGCCAAAGGGGGGTGGCACACAGGGGGGTACCTGTGGTACCCCCCTGCATTTACATAATCAAAGCGGTAGGCACCGCGCGGTGCCTGCCGCTTTGATTATGTAAATGCTGCAAAGCATTTTTAGTATTGTGGCGGGCGGAGCACAGAGCTCTGCCCGCCACAATACTAAAAATACAGGATGTGCCCGCCACAGTGGCGGGCACATCCTAATGGTGCGTGGGGGACCCCCGCCCTTAAGGCGGGCGGTCCTGATTTGTCATAGGATGGCGGGTGGGCAAAGCCCGCCCACCATCCTAATGGGGCCCTTAGTGTTATAGATTTTTATAATGGCCGGTAATGGCTTGCAGCCTAGGCGTTTTGCAAAGACCAACAGGGCCCCTGACGCGCTCGCTAGTATGTTTTTTTTCAAAGCACGCTGCATGACCCATGATTGTTTGTCATCGAAAACTATGCCCAGTACTTTGCTAAGTTCTGGCAAACACTTTCGCCCGTCTACTACCTAGTGTCATCGCGTGTGATTTTTTAAAATTAGTTTTTAAGTCCAAGGAGTCCATAAAATTAATAAAGCAGTCTAATTGGGATTGTAAGTACAGCGTCATCTGCATAAAGTAATGCAGGTATCATTTTATGACCAACTCTGGGGATGTCCTTGGATGATAAAATCAAGGCTTCGCCCAACTTATTTATTTCGGGCCCGATTCACAGAATGAACTTACTACTTTTGGCATTCACAGAATGCACTTACTACTTTTGGTATTCACAGAATGAACTTACTCATTTCGGTATTCACAGAAGTTAGGACTACTAACTTTAGGACTCCTAAATGCCTTCTGTGAATAGCGAAAGTCTAAAAATTAGGATTTTTCTCAATTTAGTAGTAGTAAAGTTAGGACTACTAACTTTAGGACGCCTAAATGCCTTCTGTGAATACCGAAAGTCTTAAAATTACGATTTTTCTCAATTTAGTAGTATTACTACTACTAAATTGAGAAAAATCATAATTTTACGACTTTCGGTATTCACAGAAGGCATTTAGGAGTCCTAAAGTTAGTAGTCCTAACTTCTGTGAATACCGAAATGAGTAAGTTCATTCTGTGAATACCAAAAGTAGTAAGTGCATTCTGTGAATGCCAAAAGTAGTAAGTTCATTCTGTGAATCGGGCCCATAGAGTGTAAATAACAGAGGAGCAAGAATACAGCCTTGCCTTACTCCTCATTTTACAGGCCAAGCATCTGTCGGACCCCCATCCTCATTATAACGTACTGCTGCACTTGTATCTTTATGCTAGGAAGGCTATCAGCACAGGGTCTAGACCTATAACTAACAGAACACTCCAAAGTTTCTGTCGATTTACAAGGTCGAAAGCAGTGGACAGATCCATAAAAGCTAGATGTATGTCCTCCTGCTTTGCGACCGTGTACTTCCCTATGAGGAGATGTAAATTGAGGCGCTGTCCCACAGTGCCTCTTCCCTTTCTAAACCCGTACTGTAGGTCTAAAATGAATGCATTTGCTTCCAACCAATCTGTCAGTCGTTCCAAGACTGCTTTCCCCATTATTTTTGCAGCTGAGTCCAGAAGAGAGATCGGCCGATAACATGCCGGATCCTCTCTTGAACCTTTTTTAAATATGGGCACAATAACTGCTTTACCCCAGGACACTGGGGGACCCACTATGGTTGCACCGTTAAAAGCAGAGGTTAAAACCTGTGCCCATAAGTGCGAGTCTGCTCTATAGAGATCTGCCAGAACCCCGTCCAGGCCAGGTGCTTTCCCATGTGCCGTAAACTCAATGGCCTTCAGCACTTCCTTTTCTAAGAACACTATCTTCCCTAACTGGGCGTGATCTCTTAGATACATAGGAGATAAATCATTTGTTCCACTATAGAGTCCTCTATAATGCTCCACCCACTTATCGGGAGGAATAAGGCAATCCTGATTTTAGTTTTCTGTCTCATTAAACAAAGGGCTGTTATTTACCTTCCAAAATTGAGTGCTACTTTTTATTGCACTCCCTTTGGTCAGTTCCTCCCAAGCCATGTCTTTCAACTCCAATTTCCGTCCCTTAATTGCTTTTTTATATGCCCTTCTAGCATCCGCAACCTTCTGTGCGTCCTTAACAGGCTCTTTAAGAACCTCTAAGAGTACCGTGTGGGAGTCGCTACAGGCTTTGTTAAACCAGTTCTTCAGCTTTTTAGGACTTATTGTTCTTTTCCTAGTCAGATTAACTGCTACCTGATCTGTTATACGGTTAAAAGCTAAGAGGATCTCCGCAGGATCTGATTTGCCTCCTAAACAGGTAGTCAGATCCTCCATGCTACTATTATACAGGTTTTCCAGAAAATCACTACGGGTAACCGCCTCCCACCGTACCCTACGGCCTTTGGATTTTGGGGCTATATTAGAGTTTAAAATACTAGATGGGACAGAATAAGTATTAAGTGCCTTGATATTAATAATCAATGTAAGTGGGTTATGATCACTATGGCCTCTCTGTGAGACACTAAAGGGGCCTAATAAATCCCTCAGTAAGCATGACACAAAAATATAATCAATGGCAGATTCTTTACCTTGGCCCATAAAGATCTGGACAGGGTCTTGGGTTTCCCCCTGTGTTAAATTAATCAAATAATGTAATGATAAAAAACTCTCTAACAAGACCCCGCTCCTGGTGTGCTCAAAATGAGTGACTTCTAACGGGTCTTCCTCAGAGTGCAAATTCTGTAAAAATTTGATGGCACAAACATGAATATTAAAATCACCAAGCACTAACAAATAATAAAAAGTATTAATGCTATCATCATCATCCAGGAACCCAGCTAGTGCGTTCAAATGTTCTAGTTCGTCACACCTGGTAAAGGAATTATAAAAATTAACCACTAAAATACTTGGGAGGTTGTCACCTTCCAGTCGTACTGCTAAAATACTGGGAGAGCTTGTCGCTACTAATACAGCCTTATATGACAGTTTCAAACTGAATAACAACATAAGTCCGCCCCTGGATCTCCTCATCCTTGTCGGGGTTTCAAATTTAACAAATGATTAGTACCCATCCAAGTAATAACTTTCTATAGCTTCCCATGTCTCCTGGAGAGCGATAACATGGTGGGCACCAAGAAACTCCTCCCAATTAATGTCCCCTCTTTTTGATCCTAAGCTGGCATTATTCCAGGATAAAACCGCCAGCTTATTCACAGTCATGGCTGGGCTTAGTGCCTTAGAGACCTGGCTCCCTATTGGCAAGCTATCAGCTGCTGCTGAGGTGCCGACCCCATGTTTTACTAAGGGGCTTGGCGCTCGGTCATGCCGGTCAGCGGCCACCCCCGTGAATGTATAACTTAGGTCTCCGTCACTGATTAGTAAAACCCTATTTTCCACTAGATCACAGACGTCGCTGTTTGCTCTTAACTCAGTGGTGTGGTTCGCCCTACGCCCATCCACTATTGTGACAGATCCCCATTCTGCAGTTTCAGTGCCCCCAGATAGTTCCTGGTTGGGCTCTCCACTCACCCTATCTAGCTGTCTGAATGGTTCAGGTAGGGGTGCTCTATGGTGTACTTCCCAGTGTTGTCCTTTGTGTATTAGTGGTGCAATGTTAATGGGAATACCAGAGGCAGAGTTGTTAAAATTACTCTCTGGGCTAGCCAGTGCTGAGGAATGTACGGAGTCAATCTGAGCACCGTCATGACGGGGGTAACTAGAAGGGTTTCCTCCCAGTCAGTCAAATCGTTTAGGCCCGAGAGAGCATTCAATCTATTTGTAACGTCTATGCCCGACAAGTAGCCTGGTCCGCCCTTCCTTTGGCCAACATTGAATCTTGGGGGTATTGTTTCCCACCCCTCTCGCCTTCTGGGATAGATCTGGTATTTAGCGGGCATCCTATTTCTGTCGATGTAGAGACTAGGTGCACCCTGAGCCCCTGGTCTGTAAAAGAATCCAAGGGGCAGAATTTCTATCCCCTGACCTCCCAGCCGGGGGGCACCCTCTGACTCCCTAAGTATCATCTCAGCTGAAACTGGGCTATTGAAATTAATTATTATACAATCTCCTTCTTTCCTGGAGAGCCCCACCCAGGCTACTCTACGTGCCATGATTATATTATGGGCTACCCTACTTCCTCCTACTGTATGCCTAGCGAGCCAATATGTGATTTTGTTTTTAATTTGAGAGAAGTCCTCTCTTTCTCCTTGACGGAGAGGGGGAACGTTTGCCAGGACAACCACTAAAGGAGCACTTTGGGGGGGATCTAAATACACACAATTACCCTCCCCCTGTACTGGGTTAATAGCTTGTGTATGTACGTTGGTCATTTTGGCAGGTTGATCACCCCCCTCCCACTGTGTTTGGAAGCCCTCACAGGGCTATGAAGCCCCCCTGTCTCTGAGATATACTCTCTAAGGTTATTACATTATTATGATTTTTGGGGGGAGTAATATTTCCTAGTGGGGTTGGAGTATTAACAGGGACAGGTATAGTGGGTTTTTCCAAAATGGGCAGTTTGCCTAACTGTGTATCGTGTCCTCCCATTTTATCGGTGTTTATTAGGGTGTGTAGCAAATTAGTGTTCTCGGCTGCAACCTGTTCCAGCTTACCAATGCTTGCACTAAATATTTTCATTCTCTCTATGAGAGGTAAGATTAAAGACTTTACAAGATGTTCCACTTGTCCAATCAGACCTTCTTCTCCCTGTACTCTCAGCGGTAGATGTTTCTTTTGTTGCAATTGGCCGTTTTTGTGAAAAGGGGGTGGACTCCTATTTTGGGCGGCAGGGTCCAGCCTGATATCCTTTTTATTTATCAATTTGGGGACCTTTGCCCGTTTGCCTTTCTGCTCACTCCCGCCCGCTTCCCAATTTTATTAATACTTGATGGCGTTTCAACAGTGGGACATACCAGTGTCTGTGTTGACAGTATCTTACAGGGCGCATTTTTCTCATTAATTAATGCTTTTTTGAGTGTCCTGTGTAATGTTCCCAAGGGTTATATCGCTATGTGTGTCTGAGCCTATGCTTATATCGGGCAGCCCCAGGTCACTAAGGCATTGATTTACACGGTTCTCAGGGGATACGCAGTCCTTGATTGGACCCAAAGAGGATCGTTTTGAAAATATCTCCAATGAGAGACGATTTTCCGCCTCAACTATCTCCCGATCTAATGCAGCTGCTGCCCGGGTAATATAGTTGTCTAGAGTCCCCATAAGGCTTCCACCTGAGTGTTTAGAAGATGGCTTTACCCTTTTGTCTGTTTGGGTAGACATGATGTACAAGACAACAGTTATTTAGAAGTTGTATCTAACAATTACTCTCAGCAATATGTGGTCAGACCTGAAGGAGCCGGAGATGTATTGTCCGTCAGTGAACCGAATATCTACAATAGAGTCCCGGATGTTAGGGGGGGTGGCCCGGCGCGTCCTGCGCGCTTCCTCGCGGGACGAGGGACTGAGCGTGTCTTTATTCGCCTCCTGGCGCATGGAGATTCGTCGTTCTGCCCCTAAGGATCCTGGGGCTTTTAGGCAACCAGCAAGCCGAGCGGCAGAGCCAAGCCCGGCCGGTCGATAGTGAGAACAAACAGCCAGCAGGAACAGGGGGGTGGAGCCAAGCCCAGCAGCGGAAGAGAGGGCAGCGAATCCAGGATATCAGCCCCAGTGAGAATCTCCAGACTGCCTCTATCCAGTATATACAGTCTATGGAGTCTCAAAACCCAGTTAATACCCGGTAAATAGGCAGTAATAACAAGTAATTGGCAAGAGGTGTCCAAGTGTCCCTAAAAAAACACACAAAGGAGAAGAAGGGGGGTCTGCTCTTCACTTCACCAATGTTTCCCCCTCGTGATACAATGAAACCGTACAGTGCAGCTATACAACAATGTAGCAGCAGGATTGGCCAGTCTCAGGTTTTTACCTCTCCGTCTGCCTCCATCTGGCTCCCTGCTAAGAGCTCCCTAGCAAAGTTCTTAACGGTTCTTAGTGGTCTTTCCGCTTCAGCTGAGCCGCTTCAGCTGTGCGTCCCAGTGCCTCCTGCCTTCGCCGGTCCCGGCCTCGGTCCGATCTGGACTATGGTTCTTGCCGCGGCCCCTCCCCCCGCAGTTCCACTGTGTCTGTCTGCTGGCACACACCAGCAATTTTCTGCCGCTTCGCTCTGCACACCTGCCGAAAAATCTAACCACAGGCGCGGCGGTCAGCGTCAGCAGCAGCTCTGTTTTCTGACGTCCACGTCAGGGCACCAACTCCAATTGGCACCCAGCTCCCTGTGTGCACCTCCAGCAGCGATAGCTCAGACTGGGTCGAACCAAGAGCGCTTCAGGCAAGTCTCAGTCTTTAGGGTTAGTATCCTCAGTAGTTAATCTCTCTCAGAGCTAGAAAAAGTTTTTAAAGCAGCTTAAGCGTTGAAGCACCTTGATGCAGGTACGCTCAGCGCACCGGGATGCCGTTCTCGTACCCCCGGAAAAAACTTTTCCAGAGTTACCGTTTTGCCAGGTCTTTGACACCTTAATCTCTCCTCATCAGCAAAACTTCCCCTCCACGTAGCGAATGTCAATACTGAATTCTCTCCCAAAAACCCAGAGCGAGGGACTGAGCTGCTCACACAGCCCACACCACGGCGGCCATCTTGCCTCTCCGGCTCTGTTGTACTCCAACCTCATAGGCTTCATTCAGTCCAAAGCAGGGAGAGAGAGGTAACAAAAGTTTGCTTTACCTCTCCAGTGTTTTTTGATCTGGTTTTAGAAGCAAGTGACGAGTTGAACAACTTAGTCTAAGAATAATGCAGGAAGATGAGGTGGAATCTTCTCGCTTAAAGTTTCCCATGATGTCAAATCATGCAAGTCAAGCACAGCTAGATTTGTTGATTGGAAGAGAAATAAAGCCACCTCAGTGGGTGGGGATAAATGGCTTAACCCTAAAAGTGTCCATTCCGTCACAGGAAGGAGAGTGCTTGACAGATCTGATCTCTGCGCTTCTAAGCATTGATAGGGAGACTTTTTCATGGGATGAAGAGATGGACTAGAAAACCAATGCACCTGCTGGCTTCAGAGTTCTCTCCTGGAATGTACATGGATTAAATAATTTAACAAGAACAACAGACTTCTCATGAATATGTGAGGGAAATTAGATAATTTGCTTCCAGGAGACATGGTTGGTGGGTGAGGCTTTTCATCAAAATGGGTTCATGCACTTCAGGAAGGATGGAACAAAATCAGGCACAGGGTGGGTAAAAGGAAGACTAATGGCACTGATATCTACCAAAAGTAGTTAGGGGGCAAAAACAATTGAAATAAATAATGATTGGGTTTTAGCTTGTTTACTGGATCTCTATAAGGGCTGTCTCCAACCAAAAAATCTGATAGTTGTGAATGCTTACATAAACCAGGGGGACTCTAAGGAAGAGTCATGGAAAATGTTTCAGAGGGATCTTGTGAAACTAATAGAGCTCCCGGGGAATATCTAATTTTACTATTAGGGGACTTTAACCTTCACTTAGGCCCAAGGAAGGCTGATTCTGTAGTCTTAGATATGCTCTATTTTTACAGTATTCCTATTGCAAATTTTCCAAGATTTGATCTGTCAAAGTTTGATAGTAATATGATGAGCTTTCTGGTAGAATTAGGATTCTTATGCAGAAATGGCTGTTTCAAAGTGGATGACCCAGCAGGCCAAACATTTCTGTATGGGAAACAACAGTGCCCCATTGAGTACTTGTTCATACAGGCATGGTATTTTAATCTTTGTATAGGATTCATGGTGCGAAGATTAAAGAGAAGCAATCATTGGGGGCTAAAAAAATAGAGGTAGCTCCATTAATGAGGGAATGAGCTATTCCTATGGTACTAGATATCCCTAAACACTTAACAACAAGTATTGATGGGAGAGATATCAAACAGTTAATGCAGTATCAATTAACAAATTATATGGTCCAGGATAGGGCTATAGGAGAGCCTAATGATGTATGGAATGCAAACATCATTGAAGCGATTGATACCAGTAGTAAGGGTATGCAATAAGAAAACAAAAACGTTCCAGCCAGATCTAATCTCACCCAAGAATGGTTCAATAAAGAGTGTGTATTTGCTAGGATGGAACTAAGGAAAAGAGGAAGGGCAAGGCAATTGGATGGTCAAGCAATTGATATCTACCACTGTGAGAAAAGGGAATCTGAATCCCTGGTGATGAGAACGAAGCAGGCTTTATATCAGTTGAATTGGGATTTGATGATTAGTACCCTTCAGGGAAAGGTTTTGAGGAAATTATGGACGTTGGTCCAGAAGGTATGCTGTATGGCTGCCCCACTGGCAAGATGCATGGTGTCAGAAATAAATTGGGTAACTTATTAAACTAATATGTATAAGCCAAGGGAGACAGTGGTGAAGAAGGGCTAGCCAATTGTGGGGGTGGAGGCTTTGGAGTAATTTTATATCTAATCTTTCGCGAAGTTGATAACTTCCTTAAATTTAACCAAGGCAGCAGGACCAGATAACCTGCCGGGAATTGCAATTAAGTCAAAATCCCATATGATGGGCAGGATTAATTTCCAAAGTTTTTATTTACATAACTAAGACCGGGATAATCCCTTCTAGTTGGAAGAGCTCAATAATTAGGCCTATACATAAAAAAGGTGCAATGGACGACCCAGGGAATTATAGGCTCAAAGGTCTATTGGATGTAGGTGCAAAACTGTACTCCATAGTAATATTAAGGGCCCTGAAGAACTGTATAGAGGGAAACAGAATTATTCAAATGGAGCAGGGAGGCTTCAAAACTGGGCATTCAACATTAGATCACTGTTTCAATTCCTGGGCTTTGGGGCAGAAGGAAAAAGAAACAACTGGGAACGTATTCTGGTACTTTGTTTATTTAAGCTCAGCATTTGATCTGGTGGACTGTAGCATACTTTGGACTAAATAAATACGTCAGAGTATTCCAAATTGCTCAATAGCAAATTTTCAGGAATTGGGCCCAAGTAGAGCTTGATTTAGATGGGGCCCTCTAAGGGAGAATTCCACTTGGGAAATGGGCTAAGGCAGGGTTGTGGCACCCACATTGTTTTCTTTATTTTTAGCCGATCTTCAGGGAGAGTTGGCTGGGACTCATTCGTCTTCCCTAAAAATGGGAGGTAGATATTTGTTGTGCCTACTCTATGTGGATGATCCAACAATTCTGGATATGACCCAAGTAGGCCGGCAGAGGAAGCTAACTAAGTTTAATCATTATTGCTAGGCTAATAAATTGAAGGTAAATATGGGGAAAACTAAAATAGTCATATTTGGGGAAAAAAGCAAACCGTATAAGTGTCAGTTAGGCAATAGTAGAGTAGAGGTCACGTCCTCCTATAACTACCTGGGCATGACGTTTACCAGTGAACTGAGTTGGACCCTTCATGAAAAATTGGTGGAGACGAGGGCATTAACTACGATAGGGGGACTTATTAGCTCTAAAAATAATTATGGTGGGTCCTCTTGGACTCCCCTTTTAACTGCTTATGACGAAATATTGAAATGGTCCCCCCGCAATGCCTATATGGGGCAGAGATCTTAGTCATTAGTATAGAGGGAAGTTGGGAGAAGTGTACAGCCAAATGTTTGAAAAAATTGTAGGCCCTCCCCAAAGGTGCAATATCACAGGCGATAAGATTAGAAGGAAATTTGCAGGCAGGGAACTTCTTAGCCAATAAATCAACTTTACGTTTTTGGGATAAGGTTTTGGCCCCAAATATCAGCCTGTTGTGTTACTGAAATAAAAAGAAGTTAATTACATTGGGCAAAGAAGGTAAAGAAAAGATTGGAAGCCATCGCAGGTACTCTAAAATTAGAATCTAAAATAGCTGAAGCCTCATTCTCTAAAACTGATTTAAAAATAGCCTGTAAAGAAGAATCTAGGTTGGCAGACTTGAAGTATGTAAGGGACACCATCCGCAAAATATATGGTTGATTCATGGGAAAATATTAATGTATTTCCATACTTATATGCACTTCCTGATGCTCGATTACAACTAGTACTCGACTAGTACTATTAAAATTCTGGGTAGAATTAAATGTTCATTATGTAAAAGCTGGGGAATTTGAAGTACTACTAGATCAAGAGAAAAACTGCACATAGGGACTGCCTTTTCAAAACATCTATGTTCATGCTTTACTTTATCGTCGTCATTTTTATAGGCCCCATTGCTTGATTTTAAAACCTCTTTTTAAAAAGTATATTATATATTGTTGAACTGAGGCACTTGCACTTTTGTTTAGAATGGAATTTTTTAATGTGGCTTGTGCATTGGCTACATTTCTAAAACTCTGTTTGGATTTAAAAAGTTGCATGTACATTAAACAAGAGTCGACGAAACACGTGTTTTGGGTGTGACATGATGAGACGAATCTACATGAGAATTAAAGACTGAAGATTCTAGGAAACTTGCTTTGTGTTGTTTGGACATATATTCTTCGTGTTTAGAGTTACTGTGGATACTCACATTTGTTAACTTGATATTGATGTGTGCTAGAGAATCTTTGTGATTCGCTTTGTTGCAGCCTAGGCCACCATATTCAGGAGAGGTGGGTGGCTCTCTCCTCCCTGTAGCACTGTATTATACTTTTCAGGTGAACGCAATTAGTGAATATTTCCTGTGGCGCCTTCCTTATGGCCAACACCACTAATCTCCTTTGATTAACTTTTGGATTTCAGTTGAAGTATGATGAATTGGTATTTATATGTTGTATTTATGTATAAAAAGACTGTGCCTAAACATTAATAAAATATGAACTATTCATTTATCCTAAACATAGGACAGGAGTTTTGACATAGTAAACCCTCCTAACTAAAGCTGCTTTGGCATACTTTTTCATGATAGGCATGCTAGTGAATGTCCCTGTAAATGTGTATACATCCTTACTTTGCATGGACCTTATCCTTGCAAAATCCCTATTTTTTGTTTCAGACTTTTACATGGAAGGTTACGCAGGAAACTTCCCAATATATCAATAGATTCCTGCTGACCACTGCAAATACCTCGGCAGTTCAATTTGAATACAGGGACCTGTCTATGTCTTCCTGGTATCTCTTCAGCTATCACTTCCTCAGTATTCTCCTCTTTTGGAATGGGAGAACCATCCTTCACCTCATAACATTGACCATTTGTTCCAACTGCATGCACTAATTTGTTCTCTTGGAAATAGCTTTTTTCATTAAAAAAAAAAGCTCAGAACTGTAAGTATACTCCCATTCACCTCTGAAAATGTTTAAAAAACGTACTACTATTCAGAAGTCTTTTCTTTTGGCTTATTCTCCTCACATACAACACTGTTTTTTCTAGTGTTCTCATTATGCTCAGCATCAAAATAAATACCCTCCTCTTCAGGTCAAATGTCTCATACCCTGAAGCCTCAACACATTCTTTTTGTCTGACAACTTCTCTTCTCCTTTTATACTGCATAGGATGTAGGAGATTCTGAATTACAACACTGCAAACAGTCTGACTCTTATTTCCTTAAACTGCCTTTGTCACTTTCTTTTTGTCCTTTCCTAGCTAAATTGAAACATCTCTATTTATTTACTTACTTTTTCTCACTTTGCAGTTTTCCACATACTATTTTTAGAAACGTGTTTGTTTTCTCACCAAATTTTGTTTTGTTTCTCTATTGTAAGAAGATAATATCATTGCCTCAGTTTCTTTCTTGTTTCAGTTTATTTTGGCATTGAAATTCTCTGGTTTTAAGTAGAAGTAGATATCTGGAAAGAAAAAACAAATCCGTGCATTTAGCTTCTCATTACTTACTATTAAGTTACAAATTTTAAAAGGTTAACTATCAACAGAAACAGTTATGTTATATTATAGCCGCTCTTAAGCTAATAATTTCCATGTTTATATCTGTCTGTTTCTACCTGTCTCAGCATATCCATCAGTGTGTGGCTGGATATACTACTGTATGCATCAGTGTGTCCATGGGTGTCTGATCATATGCATCAGTGTGTCTTAGGGTATCTCACTGTATGCTACTCTATCCATCAGAATGTACATGGGTGTGTTAGCGTACATATCATTGTCTACTTTGGTGTGTCAGTGTATGGATCTGCGTGTACCTGAGTATGTTTGTGTATGGCTCAGTGTGTGACTGGGTGTTTTAGTGTCTTTATCAGTGTATGCCTATATATGTCAGTGTATGCATTAGTGTATGTGTAGCTTTGTCAATATATGCATCAGAGTACACCTGTGTGTCTTAGTGTATGCATACATCTGTGCATGGGTGAATCAGTTAATGTATAAGTATATGTCTAGCTATGTCAGTGTGTGCTTGGGTGTGTTAGTGTATACATGAGTGTCTGTTTGGGTATGTCAGTGTATGTATCATTGTGTGCATGCCCGTCTTATTGTATGGATCAGTGTGTTACTGAGTGTGTGCATCTGTATGTTGCTGAGTGTGTCAGCGTAATGTATTAGTGTATGTCTGGTAGTGTCGCTAAATGCATCAGAGTGTACCTTGGTGGGCCCGTGTATGCATAAGTGTGTTCCAGGATGTGCCAGTGTATGCCTACGTCTGCAACTATGTGTGTTGGGGTATGCATGAGTGTGTGTGCTTGTGTGTCTCAGTGTATGCATCAGTGTGTGCCTGGGTATGTCAGAGTATATATAGGTGTCTTCCTAAATGTCTTACTGTATTTATCAGTTTGTACTGGATGTCTTACTGAATGCATGAGGGTGTGCTTCAGTGGGGTAGAATACAACTCAGTGTGTGCCTGGGAGTGCTAATATATGCATTAGATTATATCTGGGTGTGTCAGTGTATGCTTCAGTGTATGTATACTTATGGCCTACTTTGTGGTGACTTAAAGGTATAAAAAGGATTTTATGGCTTAGGAAGGGATGTTAAATACTTAGACTGTGCAGTAGCAGGCCAAAAATATCTTTAAAGGGTACTTCTCTGTATCTGTGAATAAGAGTGTCAGTACTTCAATACATATCTAAATAACTGTATTGGTCTTCCTCTGAGAGTGTCACTGGATGTGTAAATGACGATATCGGTATATGACTAGCTGTCTTAGTATCTCTATGGGTTTCAAAATCTGTATGTAACTGGCTGTATTTATTACTTACTGGTTGTATTAGTGAGTATTGGAGTTTATAATTGTGTGTGCAACTGGCTCTATCACTGCTGGAAACACACATTTCTCTATGGACATATGACTGAATGTGTAAGCGCCTCTGTCTCTGTCTGACTAGCTGGGTGAATTTTGTAAATATGTGTGTCATTTGCAGTATGGTTGGGACACTGGATGTTTAGGTGGCCATATGAGTCTCAAAGTGTGCAGGTGGCTCATTGAAACTTCAAAGTGCATGTCTTACCTTCTAAAGACGTAGCACCCTGCCCCATGGGCTATGTACACGCAACTGTATGGGTGACTTAAATCTAGTAGACGATTATGGAAAAGGTAGAAAACAATGCAAAGTAGGTAGAATTGAAAAATAGATAAAATAGATAACAAATAAGTGACAATGACAACAAAATATGAACAACAATAATAAATGTGTTTAAACAAAACAATTAAACAACTTTAATAACTTACATATACCTATTATAACCCTATATAAATATATATACATATATTACAACTATTATAGCTCTAACTATTATAACATATTTAAAACTTTTTTAATGTAACTTTTCAATCTCCTGGTGAAATGAGCTGTGAAGCGGAGGTCCTACAGTCACTTAATAATAAAAGTAAAAGCTTCAGTTCTATTGTCTCCTATTTAACCACACCCATATTTTGAGATAACTACCTCCAAAACATTCACTTTAATCCTGAGGAACTGTTTTGTTGTACCTCCAAGAGATAAGAAAGCCACTGCCAGATTTGATGAATGCAACCTGTGTAGGAAACAGCTTTCAAGAGCTATCCTCAATGTGAAAGCATTTCAAGAGCAACCATGAACATGCATATTTAAGAATCCTGAAGGAGATATGAAGATATTCTACTGATGTAATTGGATTGTTATCTACGCCTAACCAACCTTTTGCAACTAGCACCATTGCAGCAACATGTGCAGAGTTTAAAGAAATGGTTGTTCACTGTTCTAAATTCTAGCAACTTGTTTCAATGGAAAACAAAGACCGTATCACCATTTTGAAAAAGGTAAACGGACACCGTTGTTAATTCCTTTTTGTTTGTTTCGTTTTGTTGTAAAAGGCCAAGGACATGTGCTAATGTTATACTTGTTAAAGATACTTGGAAATCCTCAAGTGACAGAGAAACAGGATGATATACCATCATCCGACCATGTCTAAAAATTACAACTTCATCAACCAGCATTGAAGTTTAAAAAGTGCTTGTTGCAAGATGTCTTTTTAAAATATGAGAACATTATTTTCTTGTTGAAGAAATAGAAGAGTCTCTTCTGTTAATTTGTATCCTTTTCTCTTACTATGAAGGTAAACCTATAATCAGGTACCTACATTACTGGAATAAATCACTCATTGGTTCTATGATAAAAGAGCAAAAACATAAAGATAAGTTAATGTTACACCGTATGGATGTACATAGCAAAGTTTATGTTTCTGCAAAATAAATAGAATTGGTAATAAGAAACATTACAGAGCTGAAAATCAAAAAAGTAATTAAACATGTATCTTAAACATTTCATTTTTATTTGTTTGCTGCTCTCAGGTTTCATACTAGTACACCTTAAACAATGTACTGTATAACGTTAAATCGTTGAATAGCAGGGAAAAACAATCACATAGATTGTAGAAAAAACACAGACTTGCACAGTACACCAATGTAAATACATCATACTATGCATGCACTCACTACAAACTGTTAAAGATTATTTTCACTCATACCCACACAAATGCTATGAATATAAATGTCCCCCAAAAATATAGTATGCCATCAAAATAGTCCATTTATGAAAATGGATGTAAGATTAATCCATATGTAACAGCCCATTTTGAAGATGTGGTACTGAAAATTCTGGACCCTGCTATTGTGTGGTACCTAAGCTCTACACTCGTGTCAAAAATATCATCGTATCATGACGATTTTGGTATTGGCAGACCGGTAATGATTGAGATACCATGCCTAAGCATTTGCGTCATGATCGAGTGACGAAATCCCGCTGAAAACGTAGTTTTCGTCTTGAACCCTCGGGTTCCATTTTGTGAGCGGCATCCATTTTGTTATTGCCCTTACATAGTCAAATGACTAAGGCCGAAATCGATCTGAAAGGACACGTACACCTTTGCTGACTCCTCTGTGACCTGGGCGAGCTGACTCCACTGCTTCAAGCCAAACCTGTTCGGGCAGTTCCTCTCCCAGTGGCCGAATGAGATTAGTATCAAGGCACAACATGTCATAAACCGTTTATCGCACACAAGCTATGCCTAATCTCACACACACCTGTCCCTGTTTCTTCTTTATGACCTGTTTTACAAGGAGGAGGTGCCTGATTTTACAAGGAGAAGGTGACCGATTTTATTATGGGTCCGTCGATATCTGGTGGAAGTTCTGGGCCTTGCCAGGTAATCTATCATGAACTGGACAAACTGAAATGTGGGCTTGTCATCATGACTCTGCTTTTTCTTTGTAGTAGAAATATTTGTATGGCCAACTGTAAAACAAGGAATTCTTGCCTGAAGCTTATTATTTCATATAAAAAGAGAAGGCTGGTTCTGTAAAAACGAGCAGTCTCCTGAGAACATACATTCTGTTGTACTTCTAGGCTATCTGTTACTGGTTGTAGCCAATAAATTCGATCTTTGACTTCACCTAGAAGACTCTGTGTTTCTGTTGTCCGGAACAGGAAGGACTCGAGGTCTTTGGGTGTTCTCCCTGGGACCGCCGGGTCCATAAAAACCCGGTACCTCAGTTGGCGCCCAACGTAGGGCGGTATCAGCGGTACCGGTCCAAGCCAGAGGTTCGTGAGGAGCTTCGTGTGAAAATTCCGGAGGATGGCCAAGCACTTCAGCGACCCCTGTATGTCGACGTGGTCCGAAGGTCTTTGCTGCAAGGTTCCCCGCGTCCCGACGGCTACGAAGGACTGCTGCCCTGACTATCTCCATGTTTTGGACCCTTGATGATTGGTAGAGCGAAACGATAGACGAGTCTTCTGGTGACGTCATCGATCAGTTAAGTATAAGTGGAGCGTCTCCCAGTCCTTAGTTTGATTCTTAGTTTGGTATCCCTTTGGGATCGCTTTGTTTGGAACTTGCAAGTGCCAAAGCCGAAGGACTCGTGTATTCACGAGACTATCGTATTCGATAATCCTTTGAAGTTTGAAGCTAGACTAGAGAGCGAAGATGCCTGGTCTTAGCAGACTTGGGAATTTGTTTTGCCTTGGTTGTAATAGGGACTCCCGATTGGAGGACTCGTGTCCGGTTCCTCCGATTGGAACTCCAGCATATGAGCTCTATCTGAAGCATAGCGTAGGCCCTATCACATATAACAAAGTATGGGTCCGATATACCAGAAAGGATGGTGTTTTAAAATGGCCACAATATGGTAGCTTTGACACAGAAATCCTGGATAATCTAGAGGTGAAACTTTTTAAGAAGAAAGCCCGGCCGGCGATGTTTGACTCTTTTCGCCTATGGCGCACAGAAGCCAAACAGAAAGAAATGAAATTAGCGAAGAAGAATAAACGAGGTATGTCAATGGTACAAGCTGCTGTTGCATTCAGGGATAATGAAGAAGAGCAAGAAAATGAACAGATGAAACGAGTAAAGAAGTTAGCGGTAGATAGATGCTACCCAGCCTTGCCAGCTAGAGAACAGGAAGCAAGGAATAATCTTGAGAAAGATTCGTTAATGTCACATCTCCTGAGTTCACCACCCCCTTATGCACAGAATGCTACGGCACCACTGCCACCAGTTGTGGCTGTACAACCCCTGATTATCGTACCTCCTGTGATTCCTCTAGAACCAGCTCCTCTTCCGTTGGTTGCTGTTCCTTTGGTGCAGCCTCCTCAGGGGCCGCCGACTTTGCCTTTGCCTGCTACTTCTACGTCTGTTCCTAATGCTCCTCTTGCTTTGACTCTGGATTCTTCTTCCCTTATTCTTTCCTCTTCTCCTTCTGCCAGGCAGCGAATGACTGCTGCCGTTTCGGGTTTCTTTTCTCCTTGGTTGGGACAATTGAGCATGTCCCCTGCTACAGAGCGTAGACAATCACGCAGTCAATTGCCTGACTCTAGAGAGAGAGAGATATTGGATCGTTTGGCACATAAATGGATTACAGACCCGGTGCGATATGAGCTAGATTCTATTATGGATGTCTTCCATCAATGGGAAGCATCGAAACAGAGATAAGTTTTTGAGAAAATGTGTGTTTTCCTTTGTGAGGAATTGGAGGAAGATAATTTGGAATGCAATATGTCTGAGTTGTATCGTGTGCGGTGCGAGTTTGCGAAGGGCACAAATGTGGGTTCCGACGTCGAGAAAGCAGTTGCGACATTATTGTCGTTTAAGTGTTTCCCAGTCGTTGTTTGACTCTGAGGTTACGAAAAAGGCGAGACAATATCCCATGAGAGAGGTCCCCCCAGTTTGGAGGGAAGGGAACGCCAATGTTGTTCCAGCTATTCTGCCACATTTTCAGCGTGTGTGGGTACATGTCCCATGGAAGCGAGCTGAAGTTTTAGCTCTTAAGCAGACATTGCCTGACCCCCGTAAAAATGCTGCAGGGCATTACAAAGAATTATCACAGACCGCAGGCTGCATCATGAATTTAGCCGATGTAGACATGTTGTTTGGGAATGTTGTTCCACAGCCTTTATGGGGAAAGATTCGTCATACGGATCATGATCAAGAGTTAGGCGACACATCGGCAAATATTGCCGCTGCTGATGCTAGACAAGTTGGTGGTGCTAAACCTGAGCCTTTAATAGCAGAACTTCCCGGTAGGATTATTATGTATATGAAGACTCTAATGCCCGAATTGCGTGTGAATTGGGATAAGTTGTCTGCATGCAAACAGAAGAAAGATGAGACTGTGTCTGACTTCTTCACGAGGTTCGAGGAGACTTTTGTAGATCATAGTGGTCAGGATATGACTACGGAGGGTGGCCAAAGATTGTTTGTTGATAAATTTGTACATAATTTGCTTCCTGAATTATGTAATAAGTTGAAGGATTCTGAGAGTGCTTGGGCTGTTTCCACGTCAGCGCAGATTTTAGCCACGGCCCAGTACTATGAGAATAGGCGTAAAGATGAGTTAGAGAAAGTGGACAAAAAGACTAAGGAATTGAAGACTAAACTCCTTCTACAGCAAGCTTATCCACCCCGTAATAATAGTCAGCGTGACTACCAGCAACCTCAGCAGTATTCGAGGAACTCGCAAAGAAATTAGTCTTCTCAGCAACGTTTACCGTATGGACCCAATCAGTGTGCATATTGTAGGGAAGAGGGTCATTTCAAGAGTAGTTGTCCAGTTTTGTTACAGCATATGAATGGTGCTTCTGGTGCGAGAGGTCGAGGCGTTCAACAAGCTCCTAGAGGTAGGGGACGTGGAAATTTCCCCAGAACGCTTGTTCCTTCTCTCCTTAGAATTCCATGAATAGTTTCGACCAGCAGAATAATGCGTTTGCTAGGACGGCTCAGTACTATGCTGATGACTACTATGCGGAAGATGGGTATATGGAAGGTGATTATTGTTAGGACAGCCATGGACAAAGAGAGGGAGTTGTTTCAGTTCCAGTAGATCAGAGTGGGCCTTATGTTGAGGTGATTACATCAGGTGTGTCAGAGCCTTTTCTGTTGGATACTGGTGCTACAAAGAGTTCTATTATGCATTCGAAACTCCCTGGCGCATCTTTGTCTGGCGAAATGAATGTTTCAGTAGGTTTTTCTGGCGCCCCGGTTAGGAACCCGATTTCTAGTCCTATGTCTCTTTCTGTTGGACCTTGTGAATTCGAAGCACCCCTCTTTCTTACAACAGGTTGTGGTGAAAACTTGTTGGGATTAGACTTTTTGAAAAGATTATATGCGACTTTGTACTGTTCTCCTTCGGGAGTACAACTTACACTGGGTAAGAAAGTGGTTTCTCCAATGTATTTGTCGAAGGATAAACTTCCGACAGAGTTGTCTTCTCTTCCGGATAATCTTTGGGCTACTGGCTCCAATGATGTGGGTCTCTTGGAAATAGTGCCATATGTTGTGACACTGAAAGCCAATGTTAGAATACCGCGCATTCCCCAATACAAGATCTCTAGTGAAGGTGAAAAGGCGTTGTTAGCGATCATTTATGATTTGATTGAGAAAGATGTGATTGAAGAGACAAGAGGCAACATCTGTAATAGTCCTGTTCTGCTGGTTCTGAAGCGTACTGATCCTTCCCAGCCGCCTATGTACAGATTTGTGATTGATCTTAGGGAGGTAAATAAGATTGTTGTGCCTCAGTTTCCCGTTGTCCCTGATATCACTGCCCTATTGACTATGATTCCAGCTTCAGCCACTTGGTTCTCAGTGATTGACTTGAAGAATGCTTTCTTCAGCATCCCGATTGCCGAGGAGAGCAGGGATATTTTTGGCTTCCATTTAGGAGGGCGAAGTTTCCGCTTCAAACGCGCTCCTCAGCGCTACTGTGAAAGTCCATCAATATTCAGTCAGGCTCTAAAATCACAGCTTGATACGATTGTTTACCTGATGGCGCTACTCTTATTCAGTACGTCAATGATTTGCTAATAGCTGCAGATACTGAGGATATTTGTAAAGAAGCCACATTGTCGTTGTTGCGTCATTTGTGTGATTTGCGCCACAAAGTCTCTCTTTCGAGATTACAATATTGTCGAAAAGAAGTAACCTACTTAGGTCACCTCTTATCGAAGGAGGGAAGGAAATTGACCTCAGAAAGAATTCAGGCAATTGCAAAACTGAGTGTCCCAAGGACGCAGAGAGAAGTGCGTGCTTTCTTGGGCATTACATCATATTGTAGACAATGGATACCGAATTTTTCCTTGTTGGCCAAACCTTTGGTGGCACTAACTTGTAAAGATACACCAAAACCCATTCCATGGTCTGAAGAGTGTCAGAAAAGTTTTTCCGAATTGCGCGATGCATTGTGTTCGGCTCCTGTGTTGGGTACCCCCGACTACAGTAAGCCTTTTACATTATATGTCCATGAGAAAGAAGGTTGCGCATTATCAGTTCTGACTCAGTCTTTCGGGGACAAACAGCGTCCATGCGCGTATTTTTCGGCGACTTTAGATCTGGTAGCTAAGGCGTTGCCAAGTTGTTTGAGAGCTACTGAAGCAGCGGCTGTCTCTATTCGACAGTCTGCTGGGATAGTAATGAATAATATGCTGATTGTAATGGTTCCGCATGCAGTGGATATTCTGTTAAATAAAACAACGACACAGCATTTAACTAGTGCTCGATTGTCAAGTTATGAGCTGACACTATTGGCAAGTCATGTGCACATTAAGAGGTGTAATACATTGAACCCAGCCACATTATTGCCAATTGTAGCTGAGACAGATGAGGATAGTGAAGATCAGCATGATTGTTTTCTGAGAACAGAGGAAGAGACAAAAGGGAGGATAGACCTTAGGGACACTCCTCTTCCAGAGTGTGATGGTACTTTGTGGGTTGATGGTTCGTGTTTCAAGTTGCCGAATGGTGATATGACTGCAGCATATGCTGTGACGACTTTGCATACGATTGTTGAAGCTGCACGTATCCCCCATAATTCAGCGCAAGCAGCAGAGTTGATTGCACTCACAAGAGCATGTGTGTTGGCGAAAGAAAAACGAGTGAATGTGTACACGGACAGCCAATACGCATTTGGTGTGGCTCACAGTTTTGAACGATTGTGGAAAGACCGTGAGTTCCTGACTTCGCATGGTGCTAAGATTCAGCATGGTCAGTTGGTGAATGAGCTTCTCGAGTCACTGACCTTGCCTTTACAGGTTGCAATCGTGAAATGCAGTGCGCACAAAAAGGTGACAGATGATGTTGGTCGTGGAAATGCGTTTGCGGATGAAGTTGCGAAAGAAACTGCTAGGAATGTAATGAGTCGAATGTATGTTGCAGGCCCTGCGAGATGGATTGGTGACGTTGGTATGAGTGAAGATACGAATGAGAGCGTGAAGTCCATTCAAGCTGAAGCCACGAAGAAAGAGTTGAATGAATGGAGAGAAAGTAAGGGGAAACTGGATGCGAATGGTTGTTGGATTGTATTGTCAGAGCATCAGAGATGGTTGTTACCTGATGCGTATGTGCTTGCAGTGGTGACAATGGCTCATGGAATGGCTCATATCAGCGTGAGAGGGATTTGTAAGTTGTTGGCTCCGGTATGGCAAAATGGTGGGATCCCTAAGTGTGCAGAGAATGTGGTCAAGAATTGTATGGTGTGTCTGAAATACAACCCTGGTAGGGGAACTCCAACTCCAGCTGGTCATTTTGCGCCTCCAACGTATCCGTTTGAGGTTTTGCAGCTAGATTTCATCCACATGGAAAGGTGCAATAATTTGAAATATGTACTCGTTGTTGTTTGTGCCTTTTCAAGATGGGTTGAAGCATACCCCCTGAAGGATAATACTGCTTTGTCCACAGCCAAAGCCCTTGTCAAAGAGTTCTTCCCTAGATTTGGAATGCCTAGAATGGTTTGGAGTGATAATGGGAGTGAATTTGTGGGTCAAGTGATGAATAGAGTGTGTGAAAGGCTAGGCATTCAGCAAAGGTTCCACACTGCAAATCACCCCCAATCAGCTGGACTAGTAGAGTGCTATAATGGCACGTTAAAACTGAAACTGGCCAAGATTCAAGCAAGCAGGGGTCTTCAATGGCCTGACGCTCTGCCCTTGGCACTCCTATCAACGAGAATGACTGTTCACTCTAGAGTGGGATAGTGTCCCTATGAAATTGTGTTCGGCCGCCCGCACAACATATGGGGAGTGCCAAGGCCCACCAGGTTTAGTGAAATAGAACATCCTGTACTGCTTGATTATCTGTATGAATTGACGGCTAAATTGCGTGTTTTACACCAACAGGTTCACGACACCCTACCTCGGGCCTCTGAAGCTCCAGGGCATCCTATCGATCCTGGATCCTACGTGCTGGTTAAGAATTTTCAGTGAACATAGAATGACCAGCCCCGGTGGACCGGCCCTCATCTAGTTCTTCTCTCGACAAGATCTGCTGTTCGAGTAGACGGAAAGAAACATTGGGTCCACGGCAATCATTTTAAGAGGGTCCCACCGCCTCTTCCGTATGACCGGTGGGTCCAGGAGGGAATCGCTGACTCTGAAGGTGAGACTGTGCCTCGGTTCCTACCCTTTAGGGAAGCACGTATAAAAAGAAAAACTTCTGAAAAGGAGAGCGACAACATTTTGCAAGAAGCTGTGCCTCCGTCAATTCGATTGAACACTACAGAGCCTGAACTCTTGTTTCAAGACCAGACAGTACCTGGTAGAAATCATTACAATTTGAGGCCGAGACCTATGACTATGGCCAAATAAATTCCTTTTTTACTTTTTATTGTGCAGCTCTCTCATCCAGGAAATTTGCTCATTTTTGTTTTTCGAACCGCCATCCGGTTCTGCTGCTAGGGTCGCGGTTGCCACAGTCTTTGGAGTGCAGCTGGAGACGGTTAGGTCAACAGTTCTGGTTGGTCCAAGGGAGCTACCCTGGACTGACAGAAGCACTCTTCAGCAGAAACTCCCTACCACCGCGGGGAGAAAATTAGAGAGGATGGAGTTTTCTGAGATGGAGAGACCTGCCAAACGAATGAACTTTAAAGATAAAATGTGTATATTAATGTCGAAGAAGAGATCGTTAATATGTTGTATCTTTATGTTGCTTGGTGTCATGATGTTTTTAATAGGATATGTTTTGTACACTTTTCAAGTTTCATTACGCCTCAGCCCATACCTCCTCCTACTGTTTCCTTGCATTCTTTTCACCCCCTGCCTGAACATGAGTCCTCAAGAAGATTAGAGTTTATTAATAACTCTTTCATTCAGCTCTCACACCAACACCAACTAGTAGTGAACACGACTAACTGTTGGGTGTGTGGTCTTATGCCGCATACGACAGGCAAGGGTATCCCGTACCTGGTCTTACCATTTAGCTATAATGGTTCGTTATGGGCATTCCAAACAATGTTCATATTTGCCATCGAACCGTATTCCCCACATTCCATGAAGAGTAACTCAAGCAACAAAGCATTGGTAGTAGGAATTGCAAATATGAGCAGAACAATTGACTCATTTAGAACAATTCCTAAAGATGAGTTACAAGCTTATGTTAGATGAAATATGACGAAATATGGAATTGCTTTGAGTGAGAACCAGCGAGCGAAGAGATCCTCCTCTCTTTGGATTGTACCCCATCAGGGTCACCTATGTCTGCAAGGTAATGGCAAAAATCTCAGAGCTCAGCTGGGGAAGAGCATCTGCACGGAAACATATGTGTTTGCATCCCGGAATTCCCCTTCGTTCTTTGCAGCTAAGGGTACCTATTTCATCTGCCATGATAGAGCCTATACATGGTTGCCCCCTGATTTCTCGGGCGCATGTTTTGTCTCGTTCCTGTTACCTCCCACCTACACGGCTGAGGCAGATTACCATAGGACAAGGATAGTTAGAGGTGTCATCAGTAAAGAATACACTGCAGGACAAGAATTTGGAGATTTTGCAAAGGGTTTTCTGCCGTTTTGGGGGCCTATGGTGAACAGCAGGAACATAAGGCAATTGACAAGGGTGGTTGAATCTACTGTAGTTGAAACTGCCGGTGCCCTTAGTAATTTGTCTGCTGAGCTCCAGTCGGATCGCCTTATGACTCTTCAGAACAGGGTTGCGTTAGATGTCATACTTGCAGACCGTGGTGGGGTATGTAAAGTGAGCCAATCAAGTTGCTGCATTTTCATCCCCAATAACGCTCCGACAGTATACCAGGCCATCTCCAAATTGCATAAGATCTCTGAGTCCATTCATGTAGATGAAGGAGACTGGTTCTTAATGGGGTGGTTCTGGGAACTGATATCTGCCTGGGGATGGAAGATTCTGATAGTCATTGGGTTGATCTTAGCCATCCTTTTTCTGTTCTGTCTGTGTGTGCAGTGTGCTTCTGCAATATGTGGCCTCTGTGCTACATCATGTGTAAGGAAACCTGTATCAAGAGATGAACTAAGTAATAGGATGATGCTACAGCAACATCTGAATGACTTCATGAATACAGACCTGGACTCAGACTAGCATGAGTATGGGTTATTGCCTATATAAGGGCAAAAGGAAGGGGACGGTGGTACTGAAAATTCTGGACCCTACTATTGTGTGGTACCTAAGCTCTACACTCGTGTCAAAAATATCATCGCATCATGACGATTTTGGTATTGGCAGACCGGTAATGATTGAGATACCATGCCTAAGCATTTGCGTCATGATCGAGTGACGAAATCCCCCTGAAAACGTAGTTTTCGTCTTGAACCCTCGGGTTCCATTTTGTGAGCGGCATCCATTTTGTGATTGCCCTTACATAGTCAAATGACTAAGGCCGAAATCGATCTGAAAGGACACGTACACCTTTGCTGACTCCTCTGTGACCTGGGCGAGCTGACTCCACTGCCTCAAGCCAAACCTGTTCGGGCAGTTCCTCTCCCAGTGGCCGAATGAGATTAGTATCAAGGCGCAACATGTCATAAACCATTTATCGCACACAAGCTATGCCTAATCTCACACACACCTGTCCCTGTTTCTTCTTTATGACCTGTTTTACAAGGAGGAGGTGCCCGATTTTACAAGGAGGAGGTGACCGATTTTATTATGGGTCCGTCGATATCTGATGGAAGTTCTGGGCCTTGCCGGGTAATCTATCATGAACTGGACAAACTAAAATGTGGGCTTGCCATCATGACTCTGCTTTTTCTTTGTAGTAGAAATATTTGTATGACCAACTGTAAAACAAGAAATTCTTGCCTGAAGCTTATTATTTCGTATAAAAAGAGAAGGCTGGTTCTGTAAAAATGAGCAGTCTCCTGAAAACATACATGCTGTTGTACTTCTAGGATATCTGTTACTGGTTGCAGCAAATAAATTCGATCTTTGACTTCACCTAGAAGACTCTGTGTTTCTGTGGTCCGGAACAGGAAGGACTCGAGGTCTTTGGGTGTTCTCCCTGGCACCGCCGGTTCCATAAAAACTCGGTACCTCAAAGACATGACTCTTACTAGGGTGAATGATGTCTTAAAGACTTATAATCCATACAGTATAACACAGTAAACGCCTTTTAAAAAAGAAAACCTTCTTAGAATTTTGGTCGTCAAAAGAAAAGGTATGAATTTGGAAGTTCGAAAAGCACTATATGTTTAAATATCAGGTTACCGTCATTGCATTCCTTCCATCCATCCACTTAGAGTTGTTAAATACACAGTGCAGTGTCCTAAAGTTATAAGTACTGAAACATTATAGCTAGTGTTGTGTACGTTCTTCCAGAAATTAAACTTTTCCAGCTTTAAAGTTTGGAATTTTAGTTTCTATTTTTGATCCATCTAGTCAACATCGTTGAAACATCACGATAATGTATTTACCACTTTTGTGTATCTGTAACATAGACATACAATTAATCTACAACTTTGGCAGGTCATGTTCTGGTTTGCATTTACTATCAGGTTGTCAAATGGTACTGTTCTTTTAATCAGGTAATGTTAAATAGATGAACCTTTCAGAATTCTTGTTAGTAGAAATTGTAAAAAGAAATCCACACAATTATGGTTCCATTTGTAACTTAGACCAAATAACTCTTAAATATTCCCTTCTTCTTTCAGTAGTCCAAGGATAACCATAACAAACTCTTTTACATCTTGTTGAGAGTTCCGAGAAAATTGTACAGATCTAATGCTTGTGTCTACTACATTTCGTATTCCTGAAGCACAATGTAGTACAGTCTTTCCAATATGTGAACATTGCAGCAAACAATACAGTTCTGAACTGAACCTGCTGTCTTCTTTATGCTCAATTGCATTTTCTAGACGTGGTAAATGCAAGGCTACATTGAGAACTATGTTAGCATTACAGTTGATACAATTTCTATTTTTCAACTGAAATCCTATGATTTCTCTTTTATTTTGCTGTTTTTTTCTTCTTATCATCATCTTTATTGTTCTTTAGCTTCTTTCACCGAACATCCTTCGATTGCTTAGTACTTTTCCATTTAGGACAGATTGTCTATTTCTCATCAATAGGATACTGTCTTAAATGAGAAATATATACACTACTCAATCGATTATACTCTCTAACATAACCAGTATCAGCACAACTAAAAACAAACCGGACAATGTTCTAACTAATGACAATCCAACATATGATATACCTTCTTGGAATACACTGCTCCCAGTATTAAGAAAAGCTGAATCTACACTTAAACCTTGAGATTTATGGATAGTTACATCATACACTAGAGACAATGTGAACTGGTGCTACCTCACACTAAGGGGGTCATTAGGATGGCGGGAGGACTTTGCCCGCCCGCCATCCTGTCGGGGAATGGGACCGCCCGCCATAAGGGCGGGGGTCCCGTGGGTGGTATTAGGATGCGGCAGCCACAGTGGCGGCCGCATCCTGCATTTATAACATTGTGGCGGGCGGTGCTCTCTGCACCGCCCGCAACGATGACATAAATGAATGTATGCATTTGCATACGCAATGCGGCAGGCACCGTGCGGTGCCTACCGCATTGCATATGCAAATGCAGGGGGGTACCACAGGTAACCCCTGTGTGCACCTCCCACCCCTCCTTCACTTTGGGGGCCCGCAGGGGGCCCCCAAAGTGAAGACCGCATGCCTTTCTGTGGCGGGAATGCCGCCATGAAAAGGCATGCGGTCTTCATTGTAAAATGCCCATCATAATATGGCTGGTGGTGTCTGATAGACACCGCCACCATATTATTCCTTTTCCGCCCCAGCCGCATAGCGACTGGGGCGGAAAAGCGGCGGACGGCATTTCCGTCCGCCGAGGTCCCCCCCGCCATACTAATATGGCGGGGGGAAAACGAGTGAGGATGTCGGGCGGATTGCCCCCGCCAGGCTGGCGGTGGCTATCGCCAGCCTGGCGGGGGCAATCCGACCGACATCCTTAAGGGCCCCTATGTCTTTGCCAAGCAAAAAACGTATAACAGTTCAGTGAATCTGTTTAATGCCATCAATCAGACCAATTATAACAGCGGCATCTTCAACTTCATTCCTATTTGGAAAATTAATGAAATCAAATTACTTTACCCAATGCATCCTTAACTAAGCCTTCCTCAACATTTAAATTTTGCAACAAAATTACTCTACAATTTCTACAAACATGTATGCACTTTTCTAATCCAACAGTCCTAGAAACAGATTCTTCTTAAGAATCCCATATTGCTTGCAGTTTCTTAGTCAAGAGTTTTGTTACTACCTGGTGTTCAATTTTGTCAATAGCTGTTAGTTTAAAATGTTCCTCTTGTTCCCATTTCAGAAATACTTCATTGAAAATGCTGCATTCTTGAAGTGTAGGCATTACACAAAGTATTGATTTCCCATATTCAATCAAACTGAACATGATCTGTGCAGGTGGCTTCTTAGAGCAGAATACTTTTTTATAAGTCGACTTTTTAAAGTAGTCTTACCTTCCTTGGTCAGAACTCCAACTCTAATGTATTTCAGAATATTTCCATATACCTCATCAGAAGATTGGCGTATACTTTTTAGCAGTTTCTTGTACTGGAAGTTCAGCTATATATTTAGATTTCCAATATTTCCTAATGAATTACGTGCTTGTTCATGGACAACGGTCTTGAAAACAGGTTCTCCTTTCACAGGGTTTAGCTGCTGAGGTCATAAAACACAAGTAATTGTTTTGATTCAAAGAGAACATCGTACTCTGTTCTAAAAATGAGTTTCCTATGTGAATAAAAGCTTTGTATTCTTCAAAGCTCTTGCCTCCTCATGACATGCTTCACCAGATAATTTCTAGTATTCCCATTTATTGTCATGTTCCTCAGATAGAATTAGTAGCAAATATTTGATTTTTCCAGTGCCAGCTTGACTACTATTGTATGTGTATAGGTATGTGAAAGGGTGTGAGAGCCTGTGTATAGCTATATGAATGGGTATAAGGATGTCTATATGCATATGAGAGAGGGTGTGAGAGTATCTGCATAGGTATGTGAATGGGTATAAGGGTGCCTGTATGGGAATGTGATAAGGTCTGCCAGTCTGTGAATGGGTATGTAAGAGGGTGTGAGAGTCTGTGTATGAGTAAATGAATGGGTATAAGAGTGTCTACATGGGTATGTGAGAGTGTGTCAGAGTCTCTGTACATGTATCAGAGAGGATGTCAGAGTCTCTGTATCAGTATGTGAAAGAGTATAATGGTGTCTATGGGTATGTGAGAGGGTGTAAGAGTATCTGTATGGGTACGTGAATGAGTGTCACGCTGCCTAACTGTGAATGGGAATACAGTAGGTCTGAATGAGTACAGGAAAGTGTGCCAGTGTATAGCTGTGTGAATGAGTATGAGGGTGTGAGAGTATTGGTATGTAAAAGTGAATGGTTATAACACTAACTGTATCGGTATGTGAAAGGGTATGTCAGTCTTTGTATGGGAACGTGAGAGGGTGTGAGTATCTCTGTATGGGTATTTGCATAGGTATAATGGATATCTACATGGGTATGTGAGAGTATGTGATATTCTCTGTAAGAGTATGTGAATGGTTATACCACTATATGTATGGGTGTGTGAGAAGGTGTGACAGTCTATTTGTGAGTATATGAGAGGGTTTGGGAGTCTCTGTCTGGGTATGTGAATGAGTATAGGGTATATACAGGTATGTGAATGAGTATGACATTATCTGCAAGGGTATGTGATAGGGTGAGACTGTCTATGTATGTGTATGTGAAAAGGGTATGAGAGTCTCTGTATGGGCATGTGAGATTCAGTGACTCTCTGTATGGGTATGTGAATACGTATCAAACTGTCTATGTAGGTATGTGGATGGGAATAAAGGAGGTCTGAATCAGTATGTGACAGGGTGTGACAGTGCACATATGGGTAAATGAGAGGATGTTAGGGTCTCTTAATGGGTAGATGAGAGGACATGAGAGTCTCTGTGTCAGTATGTTAATGGGTATAACAGTGTCTGTATAAGTGTATGAATGGGAATAAAGGAGGTCTGAATGAGAATGGGAAAGGATGCACACATCAGCTTTCTTCTGACTTTATGAATGTATGCATCACTGTACCCTCTACTCTTTTATGATATGCACAGCTTTATTGTTATGTTTGAAAAGTACACTCTCAGCTAAAGCATCAATGTGAACCAGCTCATCTTAATCTACATATCTCTGTATATCTCATTGCAATACTGTTTACATTATAAATTTCCTTTTACATTTCTCAAACATCCTACTCACTTTTATCCTCCTTACTCGCACTCAGTCCTTCTGTATCAATGATATTTTATACTCCAGCTTAATATACATACCTGTTAAATGTTATTGGTGGTGAGTATTTTTCTTTCTTAGTATTAGTTTCTTAAACTTGTCTCAAGAAAGTACACAAAAACTAAGTAGAAGAATGGTAATCCACTCTCACACAAGGCAACCACTAATGGCACCCTACTTTGCTTTCAAGGTTACAGAGGCTGCAAACAAAGAGAAACACTGTTTAATTTATTTTCTAATCATACAGCTCTTCTGTATGGTCACATTGTTCAACCCTTTGTTTGACTCTTCTAAAGGGAGCCTAATTAAGGTGAGGTTTTGATCAAGATCTGCAGATTCACAAAGGGATCCGAGGGTCTCTGTGTGGCCCCCGTGTGACCATGTGGAGGATCTGCGGATCCGTGCGGCAAATTAAAATCTTTTTTTATAAAAACTATTCCTAGACTTTATCACTTACACACCACTTCCTACAAATCCCTCAATTTAGACCCTTATAATTCCTATTCACTTTTCCTTACATGAACAATGTCTCCTCACATTAACATTCTAGGCTTTTCCCCCCTCCCCTATACTCATTTATCTCTGTTTGCATGGTGACCAAAATTGTGACATTCTCTGCTAGCAGTGGGTCCAAAGTTAACAACTGTCTCCACAGAACCATGCTAACTCCTAATCCAAGATTTGCAGGTGTGGTTTAGTGTATACAATTACAGACATATGCCTCATAACCAATCACACATTTACATACTTTACATTTTTGAAAAAAATCTAGTTCTAATCACTACCTTACTTACACAATATAATCAAATGTTAAACCTTACTTGCTAGCGCAATTTCTAACTGACTTAATATTAAAAACAGTCTTATTCAGCTGCAGAATTCTCCTGTGTGCTACAGCTCCATCCTTCAAAAGGGTTAGAGTGTGGATTTTGGGTCATAGCTTTGTGTTTTGGGTGAGAGAGTTTGCTAGAAAAAGAGGGATTGACTGGGACCCAAGTAATTTGGATATTAATTGGTTTGGCTGGAGAGGGTTAAAGTAACATCACTTGCTTCCAATGGTTGAAAGCATTATGGAGAACCAACATCTAGACCTTGTGATTGTGCACTGTGATGGCAAGGACCTGAGCACATTGACTGGAATAGGACTGGAACACTAAATAATAACATATTTGAACAATTAACACAGCTTTGCCCTCACACTGCCTTGGTGTTTTTTCTAACATTTGCTAGAGGCAGAAATGGAACTGGTTATTTTGAATTTTGTCCACACATAGAGAAATCCAGGAACATGTTAATAATAAAGCCAGGAAACATGTTAATACCAAAGTTCCAGCATTCCCTCAGAGATTTTAACATGGGGTTTGTCTACAATAATAACCTGTGCTTCAACATGCATGGAATATACAGCAGGGATGGTGTTCAATTGACAGGTAAAGGCAACTTAAGACTCTGCATTCGTTCGTATATGTAGTCATCATGTGGACATAATTAACACAACAGCTCTTCTAAGAGCCACCCTCTGTCCCAAACAGTTGTTATTTTTATCCATAAATCCTTTTTTTTTTATTAATCTGATCCATGGATCAGTCTTGGATCTGCAAACCAAAAGCACACATTCAATGCAGAAGAACACATTTATTATTTTTACTAAAGGGTTCTGAGTGGATCTCACAGTGGGTATAACACAGTCTAAAAGGGTATTATTTTAGGTGTGTAAGTGGGTGTGTGAATGGGTGTGAGATTAGCTCTATTGGGTTCTGAATGGGTGTTACAGTGTCTCTATTGGATTCCCATAAATGGCTATAACACTATCTGTATGGGTTTGTGAATGGGTATGAGGCTGTCACTAATGGGTTGTGAATGGGGGTAACAGTGTCTGCATCGGTTTCTGAATGAGTGTGACAGTGTATGTTTGAGTACATGAATCAGCGTGACAGTGTCTGTATTGGTTTGTGAACAGGAGTGAAAGTCTCTCTATAGGTTTCTGTATGGGTGTCACATAGTCTCTATGAGGTTGTGAATGTATATAACACACTCTGGATTTCTGAATGGGTATAACAGTGTAACTATGGTATAAGAAAGGGTGTGACAGGGTCTATACGGGTTTGTCAATTGGTGTGATATTGACTGTATAGGTTTGTGAAGAGTGTCACACACTGTTTATAGGTATGTTAATGGATGTGATAGTGGCTCTATAAAGTGATGAATGGGTTTATCGGTGTCTGTATGGTTTGTGAATGGTTGTGACAGTGTTTTTGGGTACGTAAGTTAGAGTGACAATATCTGTATGGGTTTGTGAAAGAATGCCATAATGTTTGTATGGGTTTGTGAATAGATGTTACAGTGTCAGTTTGGGAACGTGAATGAGTGTGATAGTATCTGCATGGGGTTGTGAATGGGTTTGATAATCTTTATATTGGTTTGTGAATGGGTAAGATAGTGTCTGTATGGGGTTGTTAATGGATGAGACAGTCTCTGTATAGGTTTTTGTAAGGAGTGTAATAAGATCTTTATGGAATATAAATGGATCTAACTGTCTGTATGGGTTTGTGAATGGTTGTAATATTGTCTCCATGGGTATGTGAATGTCTCTCACAGTCTGTATGGGGTTGTAAATGGGTGTGACGGGGACTATGTAGGTTTATGATCGGGCATTGCAGTGAGTGTATGAGTTTGTGAAAGGGTGTAAGAGAGTGTCTATGTGTAGGTAAATGGGTGTAATTGTATCTCTATGGTATATAAATGTGTGTAACTGTCTGGGCGTTGTAAATGGGTGTGAGTGTGTCTCTATGGGTATGTGAATTTGTGTGACAGTATCTCTATGAGTATGGGAATGCATGTCACAGAGTATATGAGGTTGTCATTGAGTGTGACACTGTGTGTATGGAATTCTCAATGGGTGTGACAGTGACTGCATGGGCTTCTGAATCAGTGTCACACAGTCTCTATGAGTATGTGAATGGGTGTGACAGTCTCTCTGGCTATGTGAATGGGTGTGACAGTGTTTGTGTGGGTGTAAGGGGTATAGTGACAGTCTCTGTATGGGTATTTAAGTGGGCGTGGCAGTGTCTATTTGGGCATGTGAATAGCTGTGAGAGGAAGAGAGAGTATATGAATATATCAATATATTTATTTTTCTCACCCACATAAGTTACATGGGGGTCCATGCTGAGCACCACAAGCGATTTTTGGATTTTGCAAGTATCTTTTTTTTATTTCTGATTCCAAGACACAAGTTTAGCTCTCTTTTATAACATGTACAAAGGGTCATGATACCTCAAACCTGAACTCTTCATTCATATGCAAACACATTTTCAGCCCTTGGAACAAAATGGCGTCCGCAACTTTTCTATGAAGTTGCAGCCAATCAATCAGGTATATGCTGGTGTGTGTGAATGTCATGATTACCTGCGGAGGGATCAGTAGGTAATTTGTGACCCTAGATATACAATACATTTTTTCAGTTAATATCTCCCAAACTACTGAACAGATTCACAAAAGGCATGATCTGTATCCCAAGATCTAGATTCCTGGCAAATTTGGTGTAATTCAGTCCAGTGCTTGGAGCTGTAGGCTTGTTCAAAGGTTCTATAGGAATTAACATGGGAAAATGCATTCTGTGACCCACCTCTTTCTCACCCCTACAACGCGAAACACCCCAAAACTTTCCAGACACCATTTGAAGTACTGGGCAAATTTTTTTCACGGAGAATCATTACCAGCCGCAAAAGATACAGGCAATTAAAAATACTTTTTTGATAGGAACTCCATACTAACTATAACTACCTACTGCCAACAACCAGTAGGTAATAGTATATGCTATTGATCGCGGTGACATTGGACATCATGATGACATCAGTATCAGTGACAACCGTGAGTTTTTTATGAACTGTAAAACACATTTCTAATTACATTTTAACATGTGCTACACATTAGGGGTCTACTACTGTACCGTTATTTTACATTTACACTTAAGAAAATATGACTTTGAAACACATTTTCACTTTGCGCCTGGTCAGTGCTCATTTTGAACATTATGGATTTATTACCATCAGGTTTAAAACTATGTTTGTGTACTTAATTTAAAGAAAATATATTTTTAGGTGCAATTTCCGGTGACATCATCGCAAAGATCATGTGACTGGGAAAGAAAGGAATATGATTGGATAATACACTTTTCAAGTACAAGAATAGGATTTACAAGCCCATTCATATTATTTGAATCTTCTTTGAGACCAGTACAATGTTAGCAGCTGAGTGCTATTTCCTGCAGTCATTTTTATGGGCCAAAAAGGACACACGAGTTTGCAGAGGGGAGTTCAGGTGGACCAGGAGGGGGAGCAGGAAGTCAAGAAGTGCATTCCGGTGATTCTGAAGAAGAGGGCCTCCCCAGAAATAATCAAACAGTGCATGGATTTTCTTTAGGTTTCCTTTGTGTGAATCAAAGACTTTAGCTAACTTAGTGCAAATACAATATGTGAGAAGACACTGTCAGGGAGGACAATTAAAAAATACTCTTGTGGGAAATATTTCCATGCTGTACCTCTTAAGAAATAACATGGCAATCACCTGCAGACAACAAGAAAACAACAAGCGACTTAGGGACCATCAACTTAATTGGCAGCACAATCAACACCAAGGCAGAGAGTTCCTTCAACGTCGCAAAATCAACCTGAAAATATTGCACCAAAGGTATGGACTGTGAAGTTGCATTGAGTGCTGGGGAACAGTGCACGACAACTAATCGCAATGCAGAAAAAAATCAAAAATGTTGATTTTTTGGAGTTTTCCACCTTCATAGTTTTTGGAGGTTTTGAGTGCTTTTTGAAGTTTTTCCTCTTGCAGTTGCCATTTTTGTTACCTTAAAAAAATAAAATGCAAAACTTTAAAAATCACAAAAAAAGGTGTAAAGTAAAGGTCCCTGTTGGAACTGCCTTTTACAGTTATATAAAGATAAATGATTCTGTATGAGTATATGTTCATACATAGGAGCGAGTAAATGGGTACATGAGTTTCTGTAAGAGTGTGTGCATTGGTTAGGAACTGGGTGCATATCTGGAGCATGGATGATTGAATGTGTGCATCAGTGGTACTTGGATGATTAGATGAGTGCATGGTTGGTGGATTTATGATTGAATGAGGGTGTGAGTGATGCACAGATGATTGGATGAGTACATGAATGGTTCATGGATGTTAGAATGAGGGCATGACTGGTGAAGGATGATTTAACGAGTACAGAAGTGGTGCATGAATATTAGAATGAGTTCAAGAGTGTGAATGGTACATGGATGTTTGATGAGTATATAAGTGATGCATGATTGATTTAATGAGTGCATGAGTGGTGGATGGATCATTGAATGAGTACATGACAGGTGTATGGATCTTAAGATGATTGCCTGAGTGGCGACACACATGATTGAATGAGGGTGTGAGTGGTGCATGCATGATTGAATGGGGTGTGAGTGGTGCATAGATGATTGAATGAGTGATGCATGGGTGATTGAATGAGTACATGAGTGAATCATGCATGATTGAATAAGTAGATGATTGGTGCATGCCTGATTGAAGACGGGTGTGAGTGATGCATGGACGATTTAATGAGTATTTGAGTGGGAAATGCATGATTGAATGAGGGTTAGAGTGGTATATGAATGATTGAGTGCAAGACTGGTAATTGATAATTGAATTAGTTCATTAGTGGTGCATATATGTTAGAATGAATGAGTGAGTGGTGATGGATGATTGCATGAGTGTATGAGTAGTGCATGGATGATTGAGTGTATGATTTGTACATGCCCCATTTGAATAGGGGTGTTAGTAGTGCATAGATCATTGAATGAGTGCATGAGTGGTGCATGGTTGATTAAATGAGTACTTGAGTGGTGCATGAATGATTAAATGAATACATGAGAGGTGCATAGATGTTAGAATGAGTGCATGAGTGGTGAAGGATGATCGAATGAGTATATGAGTGGTGCATGCATGAATGAATGAGTTCACTTCTTATAATCACTTGTAATCTGCCAACTAGATCCTCTACTAAATCAACCACCCATTTTGGTTTTGTGCTGTGACCCACATCACCTGCAGCACAGTTGGGAGTAGCAGTAACATGGGTGTAGAGTGGTGAATTAACTACAGTACTGCTCTTTATTGCTGGCAAATGTTCTCGTTTCGTGTGGCTTGTTTGGGTTCATGTATTACTTCAGTTCTCGCAATATAACTGCACATATATTCCAGGAGACTGCAGGAGCTCCATTGCAGGGATGCCAGTTGATTTGGGTTGATATTGAGGGTTAATATAGTGTCCACTCATGTACTCATTAAATTATTCTTGCCCCACTCTTGCGCTCATTCTAACATCATTGCACTACTCCTGCAGTGAAGTCTCAGCTGTTCTGGCACACTTGTCAGAGCTCGATGAGGTACTGAATGACATCTCCAAACCCAGGCCATCATACCCTCGGTAGTGGACACTGGAAAAGACAGCATGAATATTGCTATAGTAGAAGCCACTTCCATTGCCCAAAGACCAACCTGCAGTTTGAATATATTGAATACAGGGACTAATCCGGGGAGGGTACTGCGACCAGGGAAATGTCATTATCAGGCAGGTATTACTGGTCGAAGCAGGGAATAGGAATCTTCCTGTTGTTAACTTAACCCCGGCAGCTTGCCCCAATGTAGTAATTTTGTCAGGAGTACTGACAATGGGCGAAGAGTGGAAAGAAACACATGAAAGCATGGCCAACAAGGGCCAGAACTGCTCTCCAAGTACATGAATTAGCATACGTCCCTAGCTCACAATATCCTTCTTACTCGTAGAGTATACTGGATTGGAGAAACTCGGAAGTACTGTCCGGGGGACTGTGTCATCATGAATTTAAAAGAGCCCTCACTGGTACAAAAATTGCTTGCTAGTGCAGTGCAAATTTAGGAGGTCAAATTAGTATTGATCCACTCCCCTTGGGGTAGTTTTATAAACCACCACCTAGTATTGGTTGGACTACTCATATACCTCCCCTGCTATGTCCCCAAACTGGCCCAAGTATTCACATCATTAACCAGCAGATGTTGGCCAGGTGTTATAGTGTTCCTGTGTCCAACTCGTTCAAGTTTTTGGAACAAGTTGATTGACTTCCCAGAGTGGCTCCATCTAGGTAGGAGGAGGCCAACACTGCTTCAACTATCAAGGGGTCCTCAGATGTCCTTAATTTGACCCCAAATTCCTCGTAACCAGGAGGGCTGCACAGAGGTTTGTGCAGATGGCAACAAACCCAGCCTCTGCTCTCCACCTTATCTCCTGTAATATTGCTGGGATTCGAGCAAAAGAGGATGATAGGGCCTAGGGATTGTTCATAGATACCTTTGATTTCTGCATCTTCCAGGAGACTTGGGGCTGACTAAGGTTCATAGGCAGAGTTTATTAACTCATAGCAGTGAGGCACTGCTTTCAGTAGTGGATAGGGCATCTGGGGTGAGGGGTTTATTATGATCTAAAATTTCACTTGAGTGTTCAATTAGGATAATCCCTGTAGAGTCCTGTGACCTTTTAGTTTGTAGCCTGAAACCAAAGTCTGGCACTCCATATCTGTTGATTAACATCTACAACTGGTCAACTCCTTTTTTCAAACCCTCGCTTTGTGCTAAAACATTTAATGCATTTATGTAAACTTGTGACCTTGACCATAAGTAATCATAGCAGGACATTTTAATGGATCCTTTGAACCCTATACCCCATTATTGGAACTGGTTAAGGATGAGGATGAATCGGGTAGGATACAATAAAAGCCACCTAAAATTAGTTCTGCTGCCCTCCAGATTATGATAAAGTGGTCTTTTTTGGTCTGAGGCCATGTAACTGGCGCTTTCCATCAGATATTCATGCAAAGCCAACATTCAGGAAGGGTGATTATAACAGCCATATAGACTCTATCCTTTGGGACGTTCGTGTTTGGCACGAAATCAAAGACATGGCAGTACTTGTCTGACATCATAGCAATCATTTTCCTAGTAAATTAGTCTTTGATAAGTCACAGATAAGGGATAGGCAAAGTTTAATCTCTCCTGATCCACATAAGGTTGTGGTGATGAGTGACAACAAACGCAAGGTGAAATGGGAGGTCCTTTCAAGATCCAAAGAGACCATATTTGCAATCTACAAGGCTGTTTTAGAAGAATTTCAAACTCTAGAGTGCCATGTTTTAACCCCATGCAGATCACACTAATGCACAATAATTTATTTTTAAAAATTGGTAACCTGTATGTAATGAACTGCAAAAGGAGAAGGGGGTTTTGGAGACCTAGAGTAAATGAATGGTTTAATGAATCATGCAGAATCGCTAAGAAGTCTCTCTTAGATGCTCTAAAGAGTAACCAAAGAGCACTCATTATTGAGTCCAGAAGGGGATATTCCAGGGCTATTAAAACCAGAAAGCCCATTGGGAGGACAGCAATTGGGAAGATCTATTAGAGGCGGAAACACTTCGAGCCGATAACCGCTTCTGGCAGTCATTTACATATAAAGGCAATAGAGATTTATCTCGCCCAGGCTGCCATATCCCCCCAGAAACCATGGTGATTCTCTTCTCGAGTAGGAGAGACTGGGATATGGGATGTTAGAGACTTTGCCATCCCTTCCAACAGATTCTCCTGGAGAGGAGGTCAAGTCGATCACTCTAAATGAAACTGTGGACACAATCAAGGCTCAGAAATCCAGCAAAACCCCTGGTTTGGATGGAATCCCATCAGATTTATTCCAGAATTAACTCTGTTGCGTGCTTATCTAGGTTCCTGATCGATACTGTGACCTTATGCCCCTATTCGGCTATAAATCCATTTATTCCCTATATTGGCATAACCGTTCAAGTGCGATTTTCTGAAAAGTCATCTCTGGCCTCACACGAACAGAGCCACATTCCAGCATGACTCTCTGCTACTTCCTTTGCGACCAATTAGTGCAATGACAGAGCAGCAGTCACTATCTGATATTCCTAGATAACACTCCGAGTTCTTCAACAAGATAAAAACTTAGCAAACCTGGAAATCCCCGCTTGCTATGTTTTGATTAGTAATGGAACTCTAATGAGCAACTGATAACTGTCACTTCCTAGTGACATCTTTAATTGACGTCTTATGTCCAGCAAACTTGCGTCAAACCCGGCACCTGTCAGGTATAAATATTACCACTGCTGCCTTAAGCAATGCGAAGCTGTGAGCTGTTAGCTGTGAGCGAACCTGTTGCTGATGCCAGCTGCCTGCATGACCCTGTGTTGGTAAAAACTAGCACTCTGTCGCTGCAGCCTGCTATCCTGTGGTGGTGAAGCTGCTGATTACCATTATCGCCGCTACAGCGCGAACTATGGTTCAGTACGCTTGAGGAGCCGTGCAGCCGTCCTCTGCGAAGACATCCAGCCCAGCTGCCCGCGGACGCTGTCACCCCTCCTTCCTCGACGCGCTGAAGAGAGAAGCCGCTGCCTTTCTCGTGCAGAGAAATCCAGTCCCGGCGCTTCTAGTTTACCCTCGCAGGTGACTGGGATATCGAGAGAGACCCCTGAAGGAGATACCAATCCTACATCATTCTATTCAGAGGTATGGTGTTGACTAAACCCTTAGACGAGAATTCTTGAAACAAACCTTGGCAAAACCAACTTAACTTAAGCTACTTACTTACTCCCCCTTTCACGTGTTAGGCTTAGGTCAGGCACACTGGGGTAGGCTTAGTTAGAAGCACCAGTTGAGTATGTTAGCCTAATGTATATATGACTGTATATATGTTGTATTACTTTTAAACCATTGTATGGCTAAGAAACCATATCAATGCTTTTACAGTTCTATTTCGCAATACTTATCTTACTGTACGTACTTTTTATAATAACAGTTATTGCAATTGTGGCAATACATTTCTCTTGTACGAGAAGAAAGACTGTTCAATAAATGTTAACCCTTTATTGATACACGCCCGTCTCTCTATTCTCTACATACTGTGAAAGTAAACTGCACTAGACTGACTGAGTGAAATCTATGTCTATTGTTTCACACGACCCTAGAGATCGACTCTTGATCTGAGGAGCAAAGTTGTCATGTTGCACGGTTGTTGGAAAGCTGAATCCCTTCTTGTCTGTGCCAAGGAAGCTGATCACTTCCTATGCAGAGAAGAAAGTTTCCAGTGACCTCTGAGCTAGTTGGTAACACAACCCAATTAAGTTTAGCATAGTCAGTGGAGGCCTGGAATATCCGCAGTTCCACGTCGATACTACTGTTTATGTTATTCCAATGCGCAGGGCCTAGTGGGAAACTAGGAACTACACTACATGGCGCCCTAACGTTTGGTAAGGCGATAAACTAACGTAAGACTTGTAGAGTAACTCAGTCGTGCATATTTCACACCCCTTTCTCCCGTAAATACTCCAATAGACGTCTGGAGTGGGGGAAAGGTTAAAATCCGCCCGACCTTAGTAGGAAGAGATTCCTATGTAAAGCTCTGGTTTATTCAACGTTGAAGGATACAGTGTTCCAAAATATTGTGCATCTAATCTTTGTCTCCTTGGAGACCTACTCTGCAAACCTCGCATTTTTTACAATGCCAGGAGAAAACGGAGCCCCTGGGGCCGCAGCAGATGCGACTCAGCAAGGTCCCGAATACACAGACCCGGATGCTATTATCATCCCGGTCCAGTTAAGAAGATCTATAACTTTAAAACTTATAGAAAACGGACTGCCACCTCAAGGTGGTACAGTAATTTTCGTGATAGAGGCTCACGAGTATCGGCAGACAGAGGTATTCTATTCATGGATAAACTTTCCAGCGGTAAACGCTATAACACAAGAGTTTCACTATTACAAAATAGAGGAACCTCCGGATGAGTACGCCCCTTTCGAGGAGGTTGAAATTCCACTTAAATTTCAAGAGCACCTGCTCTGGTTTAATGGCGCCCTAAAACACAATGATCACATAACCAGGAGCCACGTGGCCGGTTCTAGCCAGCTACACACCACATCCTGACATTACAAGAATGTCTAGAGAAGAGCTGTTAGAACAGCTAAACACATTAATAAAAATACATAGGCAATTAGTCCAATATGTAATACGGACTGCAACAGTCCAGCCAGCTGTTAATACACCACAGCTGACCCCTCATCAGGGGAACACAAATAAAATTACACCACAGAACATACAGTCATGTCTTGGTAAAACACCCGTAAAACGGGAACAAATTCCTTTCTGGTTAGCCCAGAAAATCACTCAAATAGAGGCAGTATTTCCTGATACTACCCCTATTAAGAAACACAGAATCTTGACCATCTGCCTTCCTATGGGAATCGCACCACACGTGGAGGACTGTGACACTTGGGGTACAGTCTTTGCTTCCATTTACACAAAAACACACGGTGTTCCGTCTATGGCGGTAATACCAGAAGTGCTAAAACAGATTCAAAATGAATTCGGTCCAGAGCCCGCTTTAAATCTAGGTATGAAATTACTGAAAGACTTCAAGCAGGTCACGGCTATATTATTAGCCAACATAAAGGGAGAAGCAGCATCTGTGGCGATTCGCCAGAAGTTGAGGGAAACAGATATAAAAGATCCTGTTGAACTTGCAAAAATCATAGAAAAATGCTATGAAGAATTAGGTAGAGACAGCTTGGGTGGAAAACCAGTAAAGCCCCAACTGCTCGAAAATCCTGAAAAATTATTTATTAAAAATAATTCAAACACTCCTAAAAAGAGCTGGGATGGAAATAAACAATCCACTCCCAAGGAAAAAGTTTTCCAGTCCAGAGGAAGGTCTCCTCGACGGAGGGAAAGAACTCCGACTCGAGAACGCCAGTCTCCCCAACGGGAGCCCTCTGAGAAAAGATATAACCTTAGAAATAGGGATAATATAAAAAAACCTGATAGATATCAAAGTATTGATACACGTCCCTCTCGATCTTTTCCACAGAATTCGGAAAGAAGAGGACGGTCAGACCCAGGAGAGCACACCAAGTCCAAAGACAAGGAACCTGCTCAAAATAAGAAATCTCAATTTCCTAAAAAGAAGGTAGCCAGTATTAGAGTAATCAACCATGCCGAGAATACTGAGGACACAGTTGAAAAACGGGGAGTGGGCATTGACAATGTTGGACAGTGCAGCAGAAATCAGTATAGCGCGCAAGATCTTGATGAGTCATCTGGAGACAGTGGACACGAATGAATACATTCAGGTTGAAACTGCCGACGCCAGACTTAGCGAGCCCCATAAAATATACGAAATAACTTTGCGTGTAGAGGGTGATAAGACTAGGAAAATTAAGGGTCTATTTTGGGATAAGCTCTCAAAAGGCTATGATATTCTGTTAGCTGAAAAAGATTGGCCCCCGGAGTTTGTCAGGAAGTGCCCTCGTGGCGAAGAAGTGATTATGCCTGCCTTCTCGAATCACATACCGATTCACAAAAAATACACATATGCAAGGAAATGGGCAGTGGCCCAGGCACCTGCATTGTATAAAAATCATGTAGGATGGGATGAGGATTCACCGCCTCACAAAATCCAACTAAAAAGTGAACCAACTGCCCAACGGCAGTATCCCATAAAGCAAGAAGCTAAAAAACAAGTAAGGGAGATCTTAGATCAACTTGAGTACCAGGGGGTGATTGAAACATGCACCTCTCAAATGAACAATCCTTTGTTTCCTGTCTCCAAGCCAGACAATTCATATCGTCTAGTTTTGGACTACAGACACCTTAATACATGTTGCAAAACTTTTGCAGTACAAAACTCGCATAGTGCAGCCCTAATGAATAACATAGTTAGAAAAAAATACAAAACGACATTAGACATTGCTAATGGTTTCTTTTGTCAAAACATTGCACCAGAAAGCAGATACTTGACCGCTTTCTCTGCATTTGGGTCACAGAAAAAATTCTGTCGACTCCCACAGGGTTTCAAGAACAGCCCAGGACTTTTCTCAGCTAGGGTAACAGAGTTACTACAAATCTATGATGATGAAGCATTATCTTACGTAGATGATATTTATCTCACAGACGACGACTTGGATACTCATTTGAAAAGAGTGAACACCATTATACTTGGGTTCGCAGCAGAGGGTTACAAATTCAACTTTAAAAAGTCCCGAATTGCCCATCTGACAGTACTATTCTTAGGGTACGAATTATCAAGTGAAGGGAAAAGCCTAGCGGACAACTTCTTAGAGAAGTGCGCTGTACTCCAAGCTCCAAAAACGCTGAAGAATTTACAATCCATACTAGGTTTTCTGAATTTCGGAAGAACTTACATACTAAATTACGCAGAGAGGGTTAAACCTCTCTACGAACTAATTAAACCTGATTTAAAACAAATCAATTGGACTCAAAAACACACAGAAATTTTGAGATCACTGCAAACAGACATGTTAGCAAAAACAAAATTAGATACGCGTGACAACACGATCGATCTTGTAATCCGAGTCATCCCAGGAAGATGCGGATTCACGTACCTAACCTCTAATGAGGGAGAAAAGGTACCAATTTCAATTAAATCTCACTTGTACACACAAGCAGAAAAAACATTCAGTCACACAGAAAGAACTGTGAACGCAGTGCAAATCACATTAGCAAATGAACGAGAACTAGCACACGGCAAACGGATTAATATCCTTACAGCGGAATCCGCCTTCGAGGCGCTATTCAGCCCAGTAAACCTGCCTACAGTGTCACTGGATCCGAAATGGATACAGTGCATAGATTCTCTAGGAGCGGAAGACGTGAAATACTATTTCGCCCCGCAATTCGAAGAACTGAATGATTTAGAATATGAAGAAGAATATCCTCTGCCAATCGAAATCCTGCCTCTCCCACAATATGCCTGTATAATCTATACAGATAGCTTTGTACAGCATTTCAATGTAGAGAGTAAATCCTACAATGCAGCATGTGCGATTATTAAATGCCGTTGGCTGTGCGGTAAAATCAAACCGAAAATAACAAAAACTGAATCAGTAAAGTACTGTTCGGCTCAAAGAACTGAAATCAGATCTTTAAAGATGGCGCTCGAAAATGCAGAACGCGAATTCCCCACACTTATCGTGTGCGATTCTAATTTTTGCGTCAACTCTTACAACAATAAACTGCAGAGTTGGATCGAAAACGACTACAAAGATGACACAGGTGCCACAATAAAGCATAAATTGCTCTGGAACGAGGTAGCTCTTTTACACAAAGAACTACAAAAGACTCACGTGATTCACGCACAGAGTCTTCAGCGTGATGGCGTTCACGTTGCAGGGAATTCATTGGCTAATACAGCCAAAGCGGAAGCAACTAAACCGGCTTCCGTAGCCACAAAAAAGCGTACAGATAAGTACATAGACGGGGAAACCATGCTAGCAGTAAAAACGACCGTAAAAGGCGACTGCGCAGCACTACCCGTAAACTATCCACTCAATTATGCATACATAATCGATGCAAACTCCGTTCCTTTTGCTCGAATCCCTGGAGTGGGGGATAGAGTAATTCCAAACAGGAGCAGGAGGGGCTTCCTCTTACTGGAAGCACACATGGGGTTGGGTCTGAAACACCAAACAATCAAAGCCTCTCTGAAAGAATTGCAATCAGAGTACTGGTGGCCAGGAATGAGTATAGATATTCAATGTTTTGCTCAAAATTGTGAAAACTGCAATAGAGATCGCAGTAATGAACAGGCCAGTGTAGTTTCAGGATCCCTGATAGACAGCATAAGGCGGTCTATCTGCGCAATCAAAGAAGAGAAGCGCGTCCCAGTGTACACCATTAAGACGAAAAGCACTTTAAAAAAAATGAGGCCTCCAGCGCTCGGCTGACGCTAGAACGGTTATAAAAGATTTGCGAGTCTTTATCGGCACATACGCAATTACCACGTTCCATTCTGACCAGGGTCCTGCTTTCAGCTCTCGAGCCTATAAGGAGGCCATGGCCAGCATGGGAATTGGGTTGCGGTATTCTTGTCCGTCGCACAAGTGTGGTAGAAAGAAAAAACCGGGACATAAAGCAATCTATAACTGCGAAGGTATTAGGTTCAGGCGCTGGGTGGGTCAAACATTTAATAAGTGTCCAGACTAGTCTTAACAACATGCCAAGAAATTCTCTAAAAGGTTTCAGCCCATACGAACTATTGTTCGGAATTAGAATGAACGTTCAGGACCTCGATAGTCAGATGTCAGTGGTACAAGAAGAAACAAAGCAGTTTGATGTAAAAGACCGTTTGGCTGTTTTACAGGAACTGAATGAAACAAGAAAATCATTAAGCAACATAAAGTTAAAGCAACAGCCAAGTACCACTGACGAGGCACCACCCGCAACAGCCCCAGCAAGGCCTGTCTGGATTCCAAAGATTGGGGATCTAGTCAGAGAAAAGATCGCGGTTAAGAAGGAATTTGGGCCTTCTTACAGAAAAGCAGTACCTGTCTTAGCAGTCACCGGAACAAGATCAGTTGTGCTACCGCCCCTTGCTGGTAAAAAGGAGAACAGAGTCGTGTCTATCGATCTGGTAAAACCACAAGCATGTGGCCTATAATCAACAGTAGGCCCAGTGGACTCCCAAGAAACAACAGAATACCCAAACTTGCAACAATCCAAGAGGTTCAAACTGAAAGACTAATCACATTCGATCAGCCTGCAGTGCACAATGAAGGACTATGCAATAATGCCATGGAACTCGTGCCTCTTGAAACACAGATTGAAACAGTTCGTCAAGAAACAACACCAGTCTACAATGATGTGGCATCAGAAAGTGCTACCGAGAGACAGATTGAAAGAACAATCCCATCAATTGACAGAACTGCCTCTGGTTATTTCATCAACTTCGACAACTTCTCTGAAGATTTAAATGACCCCGAAGTGATGCCAGAAACAAAAAAGTCTTTTAAAGAAAAAGCAACGGAACTCTTTCATCAACTGAAGGAAATCTACCTTGTTTCCCCTTGGCTAGAGTTCTGGTTTGGTCTAGGTGTATTTTTCCTCCTGCTTTGGCTCATCATGGTACTGTGTTTGGGAAAATTCATTGAAGGAAAATATATTACAATGGACACAGCAAGTCAGAACATCAACCTAGTCCTGAAACCACACAGATCATCCCACGTGAAGAAAAGAGAACTGTCAACAGTAAATGTCACAGCAATTCCAATACCTGGTGGGGTAGTATGGGAGAAAACAGACTATGAGATCTATGGTCCGGTCGAAATCCTGAAGTATCCTCATCAACTAAAGGTTTCCTTAAGTGACTTTGTGACACCTAGTACATTCTCTGATGATTGGGACTTTAACAGTATTAATGACATGATGTCGGATTTAGTAATGTCAGCTAGATTCACAGATCATGATTATTTACAAGGTTCATCTAGTTATGAGCAGTTATTCTGTTATACCCATTATGGGGATCATTAATTGCATAAATCTGCACAGCCTAGAAATGTTTTTATGTATAATCAATGGGAACATTGTGCTACACCACCTAAAAGCAGTTCTAAAGCATTTTTTGAGAAATTCAAATACTTCACACGGTTTAACACCAGTGATGCAGAAACGTTTTATTATAAACTGTTAGATAAAACAGGAATGAAAACAATGCTAACAAATTCTAAATTGATATATTCAGAAGCATTTTATGACAAAATGATGACATTTGGTTTTGATTATTGGAAAAATAATATTGAAACGAAAACAATTTGGGGTACAAAAGATTGGCAGGTGCAAGGCATAGAAGCACTATTTAGAACCTGCATGATACCTGAACAAATGTTATTTTTAAATGACACTGTACACCAAACATCCTGTCTTGGCCTAGCTAAGATCAAAGACCTTAAAGCACCGTCTATTCCAAAGCCAATACCTGAAAATGCAACAGCTGATATTGAGTTAGACGTGTCACAAATTTTACATTTCAACAGAACACATCCTGATTGGAAAAAGTGGTTAATCTGGCCTACAGACACAAATAGCTGTCAAGATAGGTTCCTGAATAAAACACAGGGTTTAAAAATGACCAGATTAGACCCTAGATACTCCCAGAGACAACATCCAGGGATTATAACAACATACAGTGTAGGGAAACTCTGCCTTGAATGGCTAACTACGTCCACACTGGCTGAAATTAAGCAACACTTGTCTTTATTAAAAGATGGTGCTGATTTGCGCGATTTCATTCTTGGACCACGCAAACAGCGTCAAAAGCGTTTCATAGCGACCAGTATCTATGCTGCTTACAACGAGGCTTGGAAAGTAAAGCAAATTGAAACTGCTGAAAAAATACGAGAAATTGATCGTATTAATTTGGAGAAATCACTTTCTGTAGTAGACAATGGGTTAATGACTCTGTCTTCCAGAATATATTCTTTGGACAATATTGTATCCTCTGCCTTTGATGTGATAGACAGAGATTTGCTAATGTTACAACATGGCCAATCTCAATTACGCTCTATTATAGAACTAGGCTGGACGCTGCAAAATCTTCGTTCAGGCTATGTGCCTTGGCGTTTAATCAACACAACGTCATTATTTTCCATTTTTAACCTTACTGATAAACAGATCAGTTTGGCACAGAAAGGAGCAGACTATACAATCTTGAGCATCGAGAAACTTGAGAGATTACCATTGACAATGTCAGAGAGTCCTGTCATTGAATGGATAATACACAGAATTATCACAATTCCGATAACAACTTTCCGATTTAAAAAGTGCCTTGAGTACATACCTGCTGGCCAGTATGAACAATTGGGTAAGGGATATGTTAAATCCGAATGGAAATTACCATACACTCATTCTTGCTATAGTGACAGTGACAAAAATGTATTTCTTAGTGGTGACAACTGTAAACACTCACTAAGCGGTATACTTTTGTGTCAGGGTATTAATTTACACGGAGCATGTGATGGAAATTCAAACAACCTCTCATGCCATCAGCTAGTCACACCTGCAACTCAGATAGAGCCCTTCTTTATGCAACTTTCTAACGGGAGTTACATTCTTAGAACGGATCACAGGTGCTGTGGCCTCGCGCCCGGGAAAAGTTATCTAGTACAAGTAACGTCCATGGTCAAATGTTGTATGCAAGCATTGTTTCCGAGCGGGCCTCCAGACATAGTGACTCCTCTCTGGCCTCGTCTGAATCTCTATTCTATACGAATTGATACATTAAGCAAAATGAAATCTGTACTTTTACAGACAACAGTGCCTATAACGTCATCTAAATCAATCAATCAGTGACACTTATAAAGCGCGCTACATACCCGTAGGGTCTCAAGGCGCTGGGGGGGGGGGGGGGGGGGTGCCGCTACTGCTCGAACAGCCAGGTCTTCAGCTTCTTCCTGAAGGAGAGGTGGTCTTGGGTCAGGCGCAGGTCGGACGGGAGGGAGTTCCGGGTCTTGGCGGCCAGGTAGGAGAAGGACCTTCCTCCTTTAGTCGCTCTTCGGATGCGGGGGACGGCGGCGAGGGCGTGGTTGGCTGATCGGAGGTGGCGTTTGGGAGCGTAGAAGTTGACTCGGCTGTTGAGGTAGCTCGGGCCTTGGTCGTGTAGGGCTTTGTGTGCGTGGGTGAGGAGGCGGAAGGTGATTCTCTTGTTGACGGGGAGCCAGTGAAGGTCTCTCAGATGTCCGGAGATGTGGCTAAAGAGACGTATGATCTTCTAGTCGCAAGGACGGCTACTGAGGTTCATGACCTTTTATCAACAAATTGCCCCGTGCATTTCGTAGAAATGTTCAGCCAACTCCTTAACATGTCTAGTGCAACAAGCATCCCAGGCATATTTAAGACAGTCTTTACGGGACTGCTAACACCCTTCCAGGCAATTTTGGGAATCTTTCCTAATTTTGTGCACTCCATCTTTGGTGGTATACCACTATTTTTGGGACTCATTGCAGGGATTCTATTTTTGACCATCCTGCTACGTTATGGCAAGCCTCGGCTCAGACATAGCTCCCATGGGAATGGAAGAGACAATCCTAGCAATGCGCTACAGGGACAGGATAACTAACGTCCTCGGATTGGCCAGGCTGAGAGATCTAAACATGACCTGGTTCCTTTCATTCAGACCGATATGGCAAAATGGCATTTTACCTGTGCTACGGTGTATGCTTTGCGGCGATGAATGCGTGTTGGACATCTGTCTTTCACTTCCATCAGCAGTACCAATGGACGTCGATACTTTGCTCAGTCCAATAACGGCTCACGCATTGTGTTGTCCCCAGCGGCTACCAATCCTGATGATGGCATTCGTGGAGACTCCTGTACTACAGCCAAGTGGTAACAGTGGAGCGAGTGACAAAAGCAACATCATCCAGGTACAACGTTCTGTGAGCATTGCTGGTCCTGCCTTCGATGACAGCAATCATTCTCACACCTGCCAAGTTACAGCGCTATCTAATTTGGTTGAACTATCACCTGATTTTGTAGACCAATTCTTTGCGAGCCTGTCTGATACGATGTTCTCACCCATAGAGAAACAATAACTTTTGAGAAGCTTTCCGACACACAGCGTTCCCATGAACTCTGAATTCGGCCTTCAGTTTTGATCAACAAAAACTGCCAAGTGCTTTGGAAATATATTTTTCTTTGAATTGGACAATTTTTTAAATATTGACCCTCTCTTTTTGGCACGAATAATTCTTTGCTTAACGTAAAAACTATTCTTAGAGAACAGAAGCTTCACACTTCTATTTCTAAACACATCTAGAGACATAACAACATAACACCAGCCTCTAGCACACATGTTATTACGATGCATTTTTATGTGATGATTTATCTCGCATTTCTTCTGTCAGAGATACTTCATGTGTAATTCCTTTTGCATAATCGTTCATTAATTTCAAATGCAATAATTCTTTGAATGATTACTATGCTTTAAAAAACGTACAGTACCTAAATTCCATGTATTGCAAGTACGCCTATTTCGAATGCATTTATGTATTTTGGGGTGGGCAATGTTACACATACATCTAATTGCTTAGTTTTAGTAATTTTGATGGACATGTATACGTGGAGTGGGTGTTGCGTGCTTATCTAGGTTCCTGATCGATACTGTGACCTTATGCCCCTATTCGGCTATAAATCCATTTATTCCCTATATTGGCATAACCGTTCAAGTGCGATTTTCTGAAAAGTCATCTCTGGCCTCACACGAACAGAGCCACATTCCAGCATGACTCTCTGCTACTTCCTTTGCGACCAATTAGTGCAATGACAGAGCAGCAGTCACTATCTGATATTCCTAGATAACACTCCGAGTTCTTCAACAAGATAAAAACTTAGCAAACCTGGAAATCCCCGCTTGCTATGTTTTGATTAGTAATGGAACTCTAATGAGCAACTGATAACTGTCACTTCCTAGTGACATCTTTAATTGACGTCTTATGTCCAGCAAACTTGCGTCAAACCCGGCACCTGTCAGGTATAAATATTACCAACGTTGCCTTAAGCAATGCAAAGCTGTGAGCTGTTAGCTGTGAGCGAACCTGTTGCTGATGCCAGCTGCCTGCATGACCCTGTGTTGGTAAAAACTAGCACTCTGTCGCTGCAGCCTGCTATCCTGTGGTGGTGAAGCTGCTGATTACCATTATCGCCGCTACAGCGCGAACTATGGTTCAGTACGCTTGAGGAGCCGTGCAGCCGTCCTCTGCGAAGACATCCAGCCCAGCTGCCCGCGGACGCTGTCACCCCTCCTTCCTCGACGCGCTGAAGAGAGAAGCTGCTGCCTTTCTCGTGCAGAGAAATCCAGTCCCGGCGCTTCCAGTTTACCCTCGCAGGTGACTGGGATATCGAGAGAGACCCCTGAAGGAGATACCAATCCTCCATCATTCTATTCAGAGGTATGGTGTTGACTAAACCCTTAGACGAGAATTCTTGAAACAAACCTTGGCAAAACCAACTTAACTTAAGCTACTTACTTACTCCCCCTTTCACGTGTTAGGCTTAGGTCAGGCACACTGGGGTAGGCTTAGTTAGAAGCACCAGTTGAGTATGTTAGCCTAATGTATATATGACTGTATATATGTTGTATTACTTTTAAACCATTGTATGGCTAAGAAACCATATCAATGCTTTTACAGTTCTATTTCGCAATACTTATCTTACTGTACGTACTTTTTATAATAACAGTTATTGCAATTGTGGCAATACATTTCTCTTGTACGAGAAGAAAGACTGTTCAATAAATGTTAACCCTTTATTGATACACGCCCGTCTCTCTATTCTCTACATACTGTGAAAGTAAACTGCACTAGACTGACTGAGTGAAATCTATGTCTATTGTTTCACACGACCCTAGAGATCGACTCTTGATCTGAGGAGCAAAGTTGTCATGTTGCACGGTTGTTGGAAAGCTGAATCCCTTCTTGTCTATGCCAAGGAAGCTGATCACTTCCTATGCAGAGAAGAAAGTTTCCAGTGACCTCTGAGCTAGTTGGTAACACAACCCAATTAAGTTTAGCATAGTCAGTGGAGGCCTGGAATATCCACAGTTCCACGTCGATACTACTGTTTATGTTATTCCAATGCGCAGGGCCTAGTGGGAAACTAGGAACTACACTACAACTCCAGACCTAGGGACCCTTATAAATTCCTTTTCAAATGCATTGATGGCTGGTGCACGAATCGCGAGGTCTTGAAAAGGAGCAGAAATAATCCCTATTTATAAAAAGGGTGATGCATCCACATCAGGAAGTTATAGATCAATAATTCGGATAGACATTTTTTAGAAAGTCTACAGAATGCGAATATTATCTAGGCTACGGGATTGCCCAAACCAAAGTGTTGTCTAACTTACAGGTGGGATTTAGATCCAACATCAGCTTGATAGACCAGATTGTCTGATTCCTGTACATTATTTGGAAGGTAGTAGATACTGAAAGCGGCTGCTCTATGTTGTTCAAAAGACACACAATTGATGGAATGCAGAACAAATCAAAACATTCAACCCTAGTCAAAGATCTGTGTTAAATCCATCATTCTTTTGCTCACCATGCAATCCCAGTGTAGACCTGCCCAAATTCAAATTCGTCTTGACCCCTTGCCTCATGGGAACTTAGCTTGTTCTGCATTCCGTCCATCAATTGTGTGTCTTTTGCTTTGTCACCCTATGTGCACCGGGTATCCCCAGGCGTGGGTCCCAGGCTCACTGTGCCTCTGGATTCAAGCTATTCTGGCTGATGAGGGGTGAAACCGCTAAACCGGTCCTAGGATGCTTGTTTCTGGTCCAGGGAGGACCTGGCTTGGCAGTTCAGGCTGGACTGTTCCCATGAAGCAAAGGGTCAAGACTGACTTGTATGTTTGGGTAAATGGATAAGTTACTTTTCTTATCACTAACAAATTTCTCTGTGGAACAAAAGTGATTTGAGACATTCAATGTCACTGAACTGTAGCCAGTCTGGAAAAAGAAAAAGGTAGAAAAGATATATTAGTATTTCATCTTCAACATTAAACAATTATACCATCATAGAGAACTTATTATGAAACAGTTTAGGACAACACAGTGGAAACCATATTAACTATTATTCACTGTTCTCAGCTTTCATACTTCTTCACCATATTTAGTGGTCTGTATAAAGCACAATCATGGAACAGTGGGAAAATAAATAATCAATGGATTGTAAAAAAAACTATGCTGCATAGTACATCTTTACAAGTAAGCAACACTATGCTTTACAATAACTGCAGTTCATTCATGTGTGGCTTATTCTAAACTTACTACAATAATGTGAGGAAACCTAAGTTATAACTGTTTCTATATTGTTATATGTGGTGCAATATGACGCCATTTTGAAAAGGTATGCAATTTTGCAGATCCTTTTGAAAATATTATTTCTTGTCGGTAAAATAACATGTAGAATGATCATGATCCATATAGAAAAAATATTACCACACATTAGTATGTAAATTATCCTGTTGGTGAAACAAAAGGGCTTTCTTGTTGTGGTATCTTAAGGCTGTTGTTATTGCACTATATGTATTCAATATTTAAGTGTGATCAGGAAATGTAGTGTTTAGATGATATTTGAACTTCTTTGTGAAAGGTACAGCCAGTGAAAGGCTGAAAAATGTCTTATTACTGTAAACCACATAATAAGAAATATCATACGCAAGTTTGTTAACTACAAGTAATTGTCAGAAAGTTGGTTCAAGAAATATGAAATATGAATTTGGTAATCTTCTAGGTAATCATGGTAAAGTTTTTAGATTCAATCAATCAATCAGGGGTTTGAATAGCGCACTAATCACCTGTTAAGGTCTCAAGGCGCAGGGAGTGGGGTGTATGCAGCTCCGTTGGGGTCATTCGAAGAACTTGTTTGAGGTCATTGTATTCTGTTCATCCAGATGGACATCTTCAATATACCATTTAGTGTCTACACATTGCATTTACTCCTGCATGAAAGATGATCGTCAAATTAGTAAAAGTCCTTCCTGAAATTGATATTTGTCCTGCTACCAAGTTTGTTATTTTAGTATCTGATTTTGAACCATCTGGTCTGCATCGTTGTAACATTATTATAATATATTTTCCTGTTCTTGTAAAAATAATGTCTATTTAAGGTCTAATCTGCAATTTAGGCAGGTCATATTTTGATTGGCCTTTTTGGTAAATTGCTGACAAGCCACTGGTAATGTTAATTAGGGTAATCGTTCTGAATTGATTACAGTGCTGGAGGTGAATTCACAATCTTCAGACTTATGCTCCCATTTGTAACTTAATCCAAATGACACATTAATAATTACTTCTTCTTCCTCAAATGCTCGAAGCATCACAATAGCAAATTATTGTGCATCTTGTTGAATATTGAGAGAAAATAATACTGAATCAGTAGATACATCTCTAAGATCTCGTAATCCTCAAGTACAACATATTGTAAAATTCATTTTTCACTGTTGCATGCTGCATTGCATTCTCCACCTCAGTCATAGCTATAGCGGCTTCATTTTGATCCTTTGGATCTCCAAGAGGATCTTGACTTCCTGGTGCTGAACTTTGTCTGCTTTGAGAAATCTCCCTGGTTATCTCAGCAGCAATTGTTTCCTCCTGTTCAATCTAATTTCTCAACATTTGAAGGTAATTTGGAAATATTGAGCACTCAATGGTGTCATTCACAGCATTGAAAGAGGCTTCATAACAGTCATAGTGTCCACGTAATTCTGATCCTGAACACCATGGCTTGAACAACTGTAAAAGTGCCAAGTAGAAAAACTATTTTTTGTCTGGCGTTTGGAAACTCAGCTTTCTGTGGTTGATTAGATTTCCTTTTTTATAGCAGACAAAATGCTGTTCACTCTTCCTTCTGAGATGACAGATCATGGGAATCAAAAATAACATAATGTATAAAACGTTCATTTCTTTTAGTATTTTAGACAACAGTATTTTCCACACCTCTGACTTTGAAACTGTAGAACTTGTTGTTTTAAGATCTTGTCACCACTCTCTTTTGGGATAGTGCAAGCCACATATTGATCTATCAAAGACAACAAAGACTCATCAGTATCTGTTCCAAACTTTGGGGCATCTTTTATCCATTGCAGCATGTGAATATGGTGGCACCTCTAGCTTGGTACTCTTTGCACTAAGAGAAAATCAGTCACTTTACCAAGAGGAAAAATTGTTTTGTTGCAGATAAAATCCATCATGGCTGGAAATCTGTGGTCAAAATATGTGCAAACATTTGCAGGGTCCAATAAGCAGAGTTCTCCTCGTGTCTTTACATCAATGACTTTTATATTTGAATTTGTCTCTTGCAAGTATTCCAGCAGGTCATCCCATGCACACTCAGCACAACTGAGTCTTAGAAACCCTGTGGTCTCTCCTAAGTTTCTCAACATGCCTTTCAGCTCACCATGAGGACAATACCAATATTTGTTTGTCCCACATTGACATGCCATGAGATTAATCAAGTTGCATTCAAGCTGTTTATCTTTTCCTTGCACTTTCTCAACAAATTCCCTTGCTGACATATTTTGCAGATTTACACCTGTTTTCCCAATGTGATATGTGACATAAGACAACCCATACATGTCACTTTCAAATACTAGATGAATCAGGTAAGGGATAAACTCTCAATAGTTAGGGTCCTTTGACTAAAGTCTACTTGATCTGTATGCGACTACTAGTATTTGCACAGGCAGGCAATCATACCTACAATTTAGCCCAGGAGGAAAGACATGCAGGAAAGAGGGAGTTTCTAAAAAAAATTCCCATGCACTTGAGGGACCTCCTTCTGTTTCTTTCAATTGATACAGATCAATAGCATCACTTATAATTTCTTTAGAATACAGGGTATAGATGCTATTATGGTCATAAATTTCTTCTGCTCAGGATCAATTCACTTTTTCTATCTGACCTGTAAATGGCGATGTCTCATCCTTCATGTGTGGCGTTTCTTGAAGAGTATCTACATTTCTCTACTGAATGTTTTTTTGTACCAGATATAAAGCTGCCTTTTAAAATGTAATAAAAATCTACATCTACTAACTCTTGACATATATTTCTACTCTTAGCAAGGACACCATTTGATAGGATTATAAGTCCATCATCAAAATCTCTCTGCACCCCTACAGTTTCAATATTTTGCTTGAAATCAAATGTCAAACATACAACTCTACCTTTAAGAATTTGCTGGAGCTCAGTTGGAGGTAATTTCCCTGTCCTTGGTTCAATACAAACTAAAACTGTAAATAGATGTATAGAATGGATTAGACTGAATGTATATATATATTCAAATATTTAAGTATTTCTGGAATAGGTACTAATTCCAACTTGTTCTTTACTACTATAGCAGGCATTTTGTTTTCCTCTTACTTATTATAGCAATACTTACATGTAACTTGTTGAGTGGACAACCATACCGTTCCTCTATAAATAAGTAAACAGCAAATTCACACCACTTATCATTGTTCTGTTTTTCACTTTTAATGTACAAATCAACATTTCGAGTTTGACTTTTATAGTGAGTGTATTCACAACATATACAAAACCAGTATGGTTTCTCTGAACACACTGTGTCAATGTTTGGTATCTCTTTTTGAAAACTACCTACAGCAATACCTGTTCCTTTTCCCGACACTCCTGTTCAGGAATAAAGAAACAAAACTGCACAACATCACAAACCATTTCTACCTCTGTTACAGTACCATGTAAAGGAGCTCTATTTATTTCTCCTAAAGATAGAGCAGGAGTTTGCACAAGGTTAAGCCTCCAAACGAAAGTGTACATTATTGAGTGGTGCACACCTAACTTCCTGAAATGATGAAAGGTGCTTTGGCACACCTTCTTTGGTAGACATGCTGGTGTGTGTCCCTGTAAATTATTGTGTTTACTCAGCTTGCAAGCGATAATTTTCTGTTTTAGACTTTTCCTTGAAGAGGTACAGAAGAAATGTTTCAATACATCAATTGATTGTTGTTAAATTCCACATACACTACTGCAATTATCTTTGTACACACGGGCCAGTCTTTCCACCTCTTCAGCAATTAGTTCCTCTACATTTCTAGGTACCATTAATTCCTTTTGAAATAGGAGTACCATTCTTCATCTCGGAATATAGTCTAGGTTAGGGGTGAGCAGAATTTGCATAATCGCGTTACGCCAATCTCTGCGAAACTGTAAAAAATCTATGCGAACACGCAGAAATTCCGCTTACATGCGCAATTGCTTGTTCGCTATGGTTTTTCACTGTTCGCAATCACTGTTTGCCTGCTCGGGGGGAAATATCTTGTGAACACGCATTTTAAAACGCGAACAAGCAAATAATTTTGCGAAGTTGCGGAACGCAGAATTTTGGGCAATTTCGCGTTCTCCGCGGATTGCAAAATGACCCAAATTCTGCAAATTCCGCGAGCGGAAGGGAATTTACAGCCCAGGCCTAGTCTGGATTCATCAACTGCATGCACTAATGTGTTGTCTTGCAAGTAGCCTTCTTTGTTAAAGAAAGGATCACTGCTAGAAATCTGTATCCACTCACCACTAACAATCTTGCAAAAGTTAGTTCTACTCATAAGTAACTTCTTCTGGCTTTTGTTCTCTTTGACAATACTATTTTGTCTTGTGTCTTCATTCTGTTTATTATCAAAACAAATAGCTTCCTCTTGACAGCAAACACTTTTTTCGACTACAACCTTAACACGTTCCTTTTGTCTGACTGCTTCTCTTCTTCATTTATACTTTTTCAAACTTTTAATTAAATTCTGTATTACTCAACATTGTAAGTCTGATTTTCTTAAACAGCTTCTGTCTCCTATTTGAAGTCTCTTCTTTTCTCTTCTATTTTTAGTTTCCTTCTCATGTATTTGTTTACTTTTCTTACTACAAATTATATTTTCTAGTTTATTAACTTCATTTTGTATTATTTCAATTGAACACAAACAATTTTAAGAAATGTCTTTGTCCTCTTACCGGAAGTTCTTTTCTCTTTTATCCCTTTTTATGTGTTTGTGCCTTTTTATTTCTCAGTTCTGAGAAAATTGTATTTTTGCTGCTGTTACTGTCTGCTCTGAGTTTTTGTTGGCATTCAATATGTATGTAGTTGACTTCAAATAGATGTCTGTAAAGAAAAAACAGCATAAGTACTGTTACTGTTTCATTATGTACAATTCAATCATATTTTTCAAGCATTTAACTGTCATCATGAACAGTACTCTTTCTCTGCCACATACAACAATATGCCATTAATTTGCAATAGGGTCACTAGGATGATATATAGCATACTTAATTCTCAGAGTACATGTGTTATCTTTGAAGCACCCTACCCTATGGCCTACCTACAGAGTATCCCATGGGTAACTTATACATGGGAGAAAATCATGTTATACCTTGTGTAGGAGTTTTAAATCAGATGGTTGACCATGCAGTTGCTGAAGTGTAGCAGGCCTCAAACATGATAGGAGGGCAACTTGTCTGCATGTTAGAGTAGACAATGTCAGTTATTGAGTCCATATCCAAATGAGTGCCTCTGTCCCTATCTGGGCACGCGATTGCATGCACATGTACATTTTTGGATGAACGACGGATTCTGTTTTTCACATTTCAACTTCTCTAAAAGAGAATAAAATGAACTGCCTGCGTGCCTACTGACTGTGATAGTAAGTATTGGGTTTTCAAATTGTGTATTCAACTACCCCTCTTAGCGCTACATATCTATTAGTTGTGCCTAACTGTAGCAGTGAATCTTTAAGTGCTTTTGTCACTGTTTCACTGACTGTTTTTCAGTTTTCCTGGTTTTGTACTTATGTATTACAGATTAAAGTCTGGGTAGCAGAGTAGATATAGAGTTGGACATATAGATTTGTAGAAGCAAATGTAGCTCAGACAATATTGAGAGTACATGTAGTACGTTTTAAGGACATAATAGCCGACCCTATGGCCTAGAGAACAGTAGCTCAGTGATGACTTAACCGTAGTACAAGAGCAAAGCATGGCTTACGAAGGAGTTTCAAATCTGAAGGTCGCCCTACTTATAAAACTCCATGCACTGGCTGAACTGTTGCATGCCCAAATCATGATCCAAGAGAATTTCTCTGCATCTTTCACTAGAAAGTGTCAGTTCCTTAACCCATATCAAAATGAGTGCCTCAGCCTGAATTGATACTTGGATTTCATGTGCATTGAAGTCTCTGAATAAATGATTGCCTCTGTTTGTGCACTCTCAGGTTCTCTAAAACAGAATAAAACAGGCTGTATGGTTTTTATCCTGGGTTTGTGAGTAGGTATTCCCTTTGTGAAGTATATGTACACAACTATGTCCCTTAGTGCCACATACATATTAGTTCTGCCTCTCTGAGCAAGTAAATGTTTAGCTGCTTCAGTCAATATTTTACTTAATGTTTAAGCGTTGATCTGCAGTTGTACTTATATATGATACTTTAAGGTCTGAGTGACAAGGTGGGTGTATAATGAGAATCCTGGGTCTCTAGCAGTACATAGAGCTAAAAAAATATTCGGCGTATATGTCGAACCGTTTAAGCACATACTGCTCTCCCTTATGGCCTAGAGGTAAGCTATGTCAGTGCTGACTTGTACATAGTAGAAGAGCAGTTTATGCCCTATCTCGGAGTTTTAAATGTGAATGTTGGCCGAGCTATAAAATTGCATGTACTGCCTAAGGTGTAGCAGGACTAAACATAATGAAAGGGCATTTCTCTGCATTTTACACTAGAAAGTGTCAGTTCTTTAACCCATATCCAAATGAGTGTCTCACTCTATATTACAGGCTGTTAATGCATTTGTATGTAAGTCTCTCGATAAATCACTACCTCTGTTTGACCTCTGGAGGTCTCTGAAACAAAATAAAATGGGCTGCATGGATTGTATCCTGGATGTGTGAATAACTATTGGCATTCTGAAGTACATATGCAATTACTTTCCTTAGCACTGGATACATAACAGTTCTGCGTCTTTGTGTAAATAAAGGTTTAGCTGCTACTCTCACTATTTTACTACATGTTCAAGTTTCTGCCTCCTTTTCTATTTAGCTATGTCAGAATAAATACTGGGTAGCAGGAAGGATCCATAGTTGGGCGCATGGATCTGTTGAAGTGCATGTAGGTTACAGAACACACAAAGTATGTGTACATGCCATTGTGCTGTATACTGTAGCTGGAGGCTACCTCAGTGTTTACATATACGTGGTAGAAGAGCATTTTATATCTTCTGTAAGACTATGAAATAGCATGGTTGGCCTAGCTGTAAAACTTCATGCACCAATGCAAGTGTAGCATGCCTCAAACATGATGCGAGGGAACTTGTCTGGTTGTTATAGGATGAAATTACAGTTTTTTAGCGCATATCCAAATGAGTCTGTTTGTACCTGCCTGGGCCTGTAATTGCATGTGGATGTAAGTTTGTGGGTATATAACTGTCTCTGTTTGTGACCACTCTGGTTCTGTAAAAGGGAATGCAATGAGCTGCATGGTTTGTCTACTGGCTGTGTTAGTCAGTATTAGCTTTTTGTAGTGTAGTTGCTACTGCCTAGTTTAACACTAGATACTTATAAATTGCGGCTATTTACGCAAATACATTTGAAGTACTCCGGTCACTATTCACTGACTGCTTTTGTGTCTTGCTCCTTTTCTATTTAGCAGTCACGGCCCACGCAGTTAAGAGCTGTAGGGCGGTAGGGCCGGGTAGGGGGGGATAATGACGGACGATGACAAGGGAAAATGTATTATTTATTTATTTTTCCCTCATAATGCACGGGCCACGGCTGATATAAATGTATATCACATTAAAGTCTGGGTGGCAGGGTGGATGTTTATGTGGACACATGCATCTCTAGAAGTACATATAACTTAGAAAAAATTGAAAGTACATATGCTACCTTTTAAGCTCATACTACTCTCCCTTATGGCTTAGCTAGAATCTACCTCAGTGATGACTTATATTCAGTAGAAGATCAGTTTTTGACTTATTAAGAAGTTTAAATTCTGAAAGCAGACCTAGCTGTGAAACTGCATGCACTGGCTGATGTGTAGCAGGCCCAAAACATGATCCAAGGGCTACTTCTCTACAAGTTAGACTAGAAAGTGTCTGTTCTTTAGTAACCCTGGGCGGAGAACTACGCTCCGTTTGCGGAGTTTGCGGATTTTTGGCAACTTCGCACTTCTCGGAGAGCGCGAAGCTGTCGACTACTTCGCAATCTACAGCGTAGCATAGTAGTTTTTCTTCCTCGCGCGCTCAATAGCATTCTCGCTTGCGCGGTAATGACTTACCGTGGTTCTGCGTTCGCTTTCGTGCTTTTCTCTCCAGTTCGCGTTCGCTACGATGTTTGGAATCCGGCCGCACAATCCCATGCGACTTTGAGATTGTGATTAAGTCATTCGGACGCGCAAACATGTCATGGGACGCTCGATCCTCCTTGCAGCGCCATGTCGGTAAGATCCTGTTTCCGAACATGCAGAAACTGCAATCTGGCACAGAATATCTCTCGAGCATGTTAACATTTTCTCAAAAATGTTCATTTAACCCCTCAGATTGTGATTTGGCTGCATTTTTTTGGGCTAGGAGTCCTCTTTTTCTGTATACTCTTTTTTTCAAGAGAAAGGAAGTGCCCCTGAGTCTCCAACTTCCTGTTCCTGTCCACCAGGCTCCTCCCAGTGCTTTGTCCATGTGGTGTTCACTTTCATTTGGAATTGGAGCTGGAAGGATCACTCTTTGTGTTTGTCTTCTGCATCATAGCATTTAATTGGATTTATTGAGGAATTTAGGATTTGAACTTTTCTTTCACAAGTAAGTTTGAGAATTGAGAATTGGTGTACTGTAAATGTTTTTTTGTTTTTTTTTTAACTACAGTTTTCTGTGCTTCTCAATCTTTCTTAAATATTTTTATTGAGGGAGGCCTGTACTGTTTTGGTAAGTTTGCATAGTGCTACAACGCGACCTTACAGTTTTTGTCTTCTTCGCACGCTCAATGTGTGTGCTCGGGTGCGTGATCACGACGTTTTGTACAGTTCGCGCCGCCGAACACGCCGAATTTGCATTCCCGCCAGCAATATCTCTCGAGTTGCCTAAAACGTTCCCGAAAATGTAGATGCTGTTTATTTTACTAAAAGAAACTCCTCAGGTTGTCATTTGCTTGTAGTTTTTGGAACATGGACCACTTACTGTTTCTGTCCTCTATGTACCTTGTTGTTTGAGGGTGGCCTGACCATGTGGGCGGCTTAGCGGCCATTTTTTCAAGCCAAGCATTGTCCTTTTGCTATAGGAATGTATTGTCTGTCTTCTCTTTCTTTTCATGTTTTTGGGGGTGGCCAGGCCATGTGGGGGCGGCCATTTTAATTCCTGGTACTAGTAGTAGCCTCTGTGTTTTTGCCATAGGCCTCCAAGCTTGTGGCCTACTGTGCCAGTAGGTAGGCCCAATGGTACTACTAAAGTCCTCCTCATCATGGGTGCATGAAAGTTATTCTACTGTTATAGGGGTCTTTAAGTTGTAAGTGTAACATCATGTACGTCATGGATGGCTTTGGATTAATTAGCAAAATGTGTTTTTGGTGTTGAATTGCAGGTTTTGGGTGTGTGTTGAATAATATGGCTTTTTCCTGCACACTAGGTAACCCTAGAATTCAGCTCACGTAGTTTTGTTAACTTTGCACACTACTACAACGCGACCTTACAGTTTTTGTCTTCTTCGCGCGCTCAATGTGCATGCTCGTGCGCGCGATCACGACGTTTTGTACAGTTCGCGCCGCCGAACACGCCCAATTTGCATTCTCGCGAGCAATATCTCTCGAGTTGCCTAAAACGTTCCCGAAAATGTAGATGCTGTTCATTTTGCTAAAAGAAACTCCTCAGGTTGTCATTTGCTTGTATTTTTTGGAGCATGGACCACTTTCTGTTTCTGTCCTCTATGTACTTTGTTGTTTAAGGGTGGCCTGACCATGTGGGCGGCTTGGCGGCCATTTTGTCAAGCCAAGCATTGTCCTTTTGCCATAGGAATGTATTGTCTGTCTTCTCTTTCTTTTCATATTTTTGGGGGTGGCACTGGTCAGGCCATGTGGGGGCGGCCATTTTTTGTGACCTTCCATCCTGGTTTAGTTTTTTTGCCGCAGGCCTACAAAGTTGTGTGATTTTTTTCTGCCAGTAGGCCTAGAGTCCCAGAGATAGTCAGCGGGGATGCTTAATGTAGCGGTTTCCATTTTGTCTGTTGAATTTAACATCATTTAGGGCATGGGTGGCAATGCATTGAATTTTCAAATGTGGTGTTTGGGGTGTAGTTAACTGTTTGGGGGAAAACTCCAAATGCCTTTGTTGTTTGTGTTGTTGTGTAACTTTCAAACCTTGTAGCCATGGGGATTTTCTTTTTTGCCTTAAGCTGTGATGTAGGCATCCTCCTTTTTCTGGCCATATAGGGAGGGATATAGGCCTGCTTGAGTTTATTTTTTTCTGGCCTTTACCCATGTACCTGTGATGAGAGTGCCCATGTGGAGCTGTGGTGGTAGTAGTAGTGTGTTGTTTTGTTTTTGACAAATTGGCCTGTGTCTTGCTATTGTTCCTGTTGGCTTACTACTGTTCACATCCCCATTGCTATCTGCTGCAGGTCACTGATGCTGCATCCATCCAACATGATGCACAAATTAAGGATAAACAAGTTCCACTTCCACTACATTTGCATTTTAATTCTTTGCTATTCTTACTCTTACTGGATGTACTAATACTTCTAGAAGTAATTAAAGCTAAAAAAATCCATATTCGACTGATGTTCTTTTGCCTTCTTTGCTTGTAGGTGCACAAAAGACTGAAGAGGAGGTGTCTGTCATCATTCATCGCCTGTTCTACTGCCAGACGGATGTCCTTCTATACTACATCACGTGTGGTGTGAGTGACTAACCTGACCAGACATCATTCTCAGCAACTTGTGCAACTGAGTGCTGCTGCTGACATCTGAAGAAGATGGGCCCAAAGAAAGCAGGTACCAGGTCCTCCAAGACCAATAAAGTTGCTGAGAAGAAGGAAGAACAGAAGAAGGAAGTGACACTTAAGTCTGGTGTTGACCCGAAAAGCTTTTTTGGGAAAAAAAGTATGCCTGCAGCAGCAGTGACCGAGATCCAAGCTAGGGCCAGCACCTCCGCATCAGTGGGCCCAAGCCACCACCCCAGGCCTAAGCAGATGAGTGGGGAAGAGGTAGCCAGCCTAATGGTGGAAAGCAGTGATACTGAGCCTGACCTGAACTTATCTCTATCTCAAAGTAGTACACATTCCACGCAAGAGGGAACACAGCAGAAAAGTGATGAACAACAACCAGAGCCCGCAATAGTAGATGTTCAACAACCACCACCCGCAATAGTAGATGCTCAATGAAAAGAACAACCACAACCACCACCTGTAATAGTAGATGTTCCACAAACATGGCCCGCAATAGTAGATGTTCAACGAAAAGAACTACCACAACCACCGCCTGCAATAGTTGTTGTTCAAGAACCACCACCGGCAATAGTAGTTGTTGTTCCTCCCGAAGTCGGGGCAGTTCAAGAAATTGAGCCTGATGCAGAACAAGAAGAGGCAGCACCTCATGCAGGAGATCTATTGTTTTCCAAATCCCCACCAAGGAAAAGGAGGGTTAGTCCATCAAGTTCTTCGCCAAGCATCCCTTCTGATGATCTTGACCTCAATTGGAAGCCAGAACAATCTGAGCATGAGAGGGAGAGACATCCCAAGAAGACCAGTCTAGGGAAATGGAGGTTCCAGGAAGCCTACCACTTATGGAGTGCGATGTTCAGCAGCCGGATAATGATGGTGATGATGAGTCAGACCCAGTCATCACAAGCATTACTCCTGGCCCTGAGGTCATGGAGACCAACATTTTAACCCTATCAAGAATGGCTGTGACTAGGGATGTAGTAGCACGTATACCACCAACACAGGCCACACCAAAACTACCTCCAGCTTCCATTTTTACATTTGCACAAAGCCGGCAGCGTCCTACATCCAGCACAAGTTCCACCTCAGCAGAAGTAGGTAGTGGTACTACTGCGCAGCCACATAGTGAAGTTCACCACATAACCTCCAGTTCATCCACAATTGGAAGTGGCACCTCTAGCAGGAGACAAAAGTTAAGCTCCCCAGTGTGGGACTTCTTTACAGTTAACGCAAATGAGGAGAACATTGCTTTATGCTCCATTTGTCATTCCTCTGTTAGTCGTGGTAAGCTTGGTACAAACTATGGTACCGAAGGCCAAATGACCCATATGAAAAAACACCACGCAATCAAGTGGGAGGACCACCTACGTATCATAAAAGCAGGAACCATCAATGTTGGTGGGGAAGCAGTAGAAGGTCCACGGGTCGGATAAGAAGAAGAGGGAGACATTCTATCTGGTAGTGGTACACTAAGTACCCCTGTCCCACTCCCCAGCACTGCAGTGGTAGAACCCATATCCTCCGCATCAGCAACATCTCTGTGGCACCAGAGTAAGAGTAGTAACACGGAGACACCAAGGAGTACAGGTGCGAAGTCTGCGACACAAAGTACTGCATCGGGCATATCTGAAAGAAATACCAAGCAGTGTACCATTGTTAGCATGTTTAGGCAGGAGGGAAAGTACGAGCGCAACCACCCAATAGCACGTTTGTACAATGCAAAGCTTGCTAAAATGTTAGCTCTGGACCGTCTCCCTTTTTCTTTTGTTGAAGGGGTGTGTTTCCTGGAATTTGTGACAACCCTCTGCCCAAAATGGAATGTTCCCAGCCGCTACTATTTTGCCAGAGTTGCTGTTCCAGCACTACACCACGACGTGCCGGAATTGCTTGGAAAAGCCTTGCAGCAGAATTCTGTACATAGTATCCACCTGACAACAGACATGTGGAGCAGTTGCCAAGCCACAGATTACATGTGCATCACTGCACACTGGATCTCCTTTTCAGGTGTTAGAGACAAGATATCTACAGGCATTGACACTACTGAGATTTTTAATGATACTCGCAAACATGCTACTGTAGCCATGTTTGCTATGGAGAAATCGCATACTGCTGCAGACATTTTGGATGAGTTTAACACCAAGGTCTTTGAATGGCTGCGACCAAGAGGCCTCAATATTGGTTTTGTTGCCACCGACAATGGCAGTAATGTAGTTAAGGCCATGGAAGATGGTCGCTATTTCAGGGTCTCGTGTTTGGCACACTGCATTAACATTGTGGTTCAAGACTTTCTGAAAAATGAAAGCAAAGTCAGCAACTCACTGACCATTTGCAGAAGAATCTGCATGCATTTCAATCATTCTTTTAAAGCCCAGAAGCAGCTACAGGTCATTCAACGTGAGTGTAACATGCCAGTCAAAGCACTCATCCAGGAGGTACCAACACGTTGGAACTCTACGTATTACATGCTCGAACGGCTGTTTGAGCAGTACATACTACTTAATGCTTATGTCATGACAAGAAGATCAGGGGATCCTACTGTTAAACCCATGACCGTTGAGATGTGGCAATGGGACCTCATTAAATGCCTGACTGAGATGCTACTTCCTTTTGAGGTCTTCACACGTGCAGTCAGCAGGGAGGACTGTACTATGAGCCAAGCTATCCCATTGTTGTTCATGCTTGAGCAACAGCTGAAGGAGGTGTCTGAAACATACAAAGGTGTGGAAGGAAAATGTGAAGCATGTAATTTTGCGAAGTCCTTAGCCGGCCGCTTATCTGAGAATACAAGGATTCAAAATAAGATTTTGTCACATCAACATTACATTACTGCCACAATTTTGGATCCACGGTACAAATTATTTGTGAACAGTAATGCAGTAATTCCTTTTTCAGAAGGGGGTGTTTCCAAGTACAAAACTGTAATAGCCAAGGAAGCCACTGATTTAGAAAACGAACGGCTCTCAATTAGAGGCCTGCCATTGCCAGCCCAGGACAGTGCAGGTACTACTGAGCATCCTACAGAGTCAAGTTCTTCTTCACAGCATGCGAGCAGTACGTTTGCTTCCCAGCAGTCACCAACACAAACAATAACAACAACCGCACCAACAGGTTCTGATTCATCAGACACAAGCAAAAAAATAGCTGCTTGGTTTCTACTAGAAAGGGATGGGGAAGTCCGTTGCTGTCGCAAAGCAAAAAGAGGACGAGCAAACCAGAGCACCAATGAACATTGAGCGGATGGTCCAGGCCTATCTGGATGAAACAACAGAGGTGTTCATGAAGCAAAGCCCATTGGTGTATTGGTATAGGACAAGAAGCCAATGGCCAGTGCTCAGCAGGCTGGCGATAAAGTATCTAGCTTGCCCTGTTGCAAGGGTCTCTTCTGAGTGTGTGTTCAGTGCTGCTGGTGCCATTGTGACTGTGAGAAGGACCAGTCTCTCGCCCAAAAGCGTGGAGAGGTTAACCATGATAAAAATGAATCAGCACTTGATACCACCAGACTACAAAGTCCGTGAATCAGAGCTGGAAGAGGAGAGCGAGTCGGAAGAAATAAGTAGTGGGTTACAGGACCTACTTCTGTCAGAAGAACCACCAGGGTTTGCGGACGAGCTCCTCTTCCCTGACAACTAGGCTTGGAAATTGTTACATTCTCCCTTCCTTTATTTCTCCCTTCCTTATTTGTGTGTATCTGTCTTTCTGACTCAAACTTGAAAACCAACACCATCTTCCTTTCTCTTTTAATTACCTATTTGAGTTGCACATCTGAGCCTTTACTGTGCACTCCACTCATCAGAGTCCTGCTCCATCTTCCTGACTCACCCTAAATACATTTCCATCTTGCCATACTTTGGATGGAGATGGACAATAGTGCAATAATGTAGCCTCTAACAGTCCCTCCATAACACGTGAAATGTACGTGACTACAGCCATCTTCTGTTTTGTTTCCAATCTGAAATACATCACTGTCTTAAGGCTACACCTCTGTCTGCAGGCATACACAACTCTTTAATGTCAGAACTTGAGCAGGGCTCCAAAATTAAAGTAAACTCGTCATCACTTTCAAAGGGCTCTGCTGCATCTGTGATCTGACAGCCACAAAGAAGAGAAAGACAGGTATATGAAATAAATGATACCATACATTGCATTGGCTGCTTGCTGACTCGGAGCAAATGTGCATGAAGTAGAAGTATACTAGTAGTTCCAAAGTGCTTGTGTCTCAAGTGATGGTCAATGTTTCCATGTTGTTTAATAATATGTATCCAATTGTACTCCTACTACTGCAGGTGCAGTCTAGACTTATTCGTAGTCACTCACTACAGACTTAGTTGCTGTTTTGGTCTATTCGAGAACACGTACATGTGCCACAACGGATGATGATGATGATGACCACCAGACCATCTTTGCACGCTGTCAGTCAGTTTGATCAGAGATGATTGATGGAATATGTTCAGGAAGTAGAATACAAGGTAAACACACAACCAATGAACAAGAAGCACAGCAGACCTAGGCTACATGTGTGTGCAGTGGTGGAATGGAATAGTGGTACCAGCCAAGTGGACAAAAGGGCGTAACACCCCTTCCAACCCCTGGTACGATGAGAACCTTAAAACGATGAGGAAAACTTGTAAAAAAGCGGAACGGCAATGGAGGAAGGAATACAAGCAGGAGGACAAAAACGCATACTTGGCCACTCTCAGAACATACCACAAGGCAATCTGGGTAGCCCGCGCTGCCTTCTACGCTACTGAGATAAAAGCTAGCCCCAACCCCACGAAAACTATTTTCCAAATCATGCAAAATTTGTAAAATGGTGACAAACCGGCCTCTCACATCACCTCCACGCAGCAATGTGAAGACCTAGCCACCTTCTTCACGGAAAAAGTGAAGAAAATTTACAATGCCTTCACCCAGGATAGTCCAGAGGACATCAGCCCCCCCAACGCCGCCTTTGGAGACTCCAGGCTCACTTGCCTACCCGCTATCTCAGGTGAAGAACTCACCAAACTTTGTAGGAAGGTGAAATCTGGTGCCCCTACAGATCCGATGAGACCAATTCACTTCCTGGGAGCCTTAGAATTCTTCCTCCCATCCTTGACCTCACTCCTCAATCTCTCATTTACTACAGCCACGGTACCCACCTGCTGGAAACAGGCCTGGGTAACACCGATAATAAAAAAACCCTCCCTAGACCCCTCTAAACCGGAGAACTACCGGCCCGTTTCACTGCTCCCATGGGTAGCGAAACTAGCGGAAGCCCACGCGAACAAAATTCTCAGTGATCACATGTCAAAAAACAACATCCTGGACCCCTCCCAACACGGGTTCAGGCCGGGCCATAGCACGGAATCCGCGCTCCTCACCTCCACGGAAAATCTACGGGAAATCATGGACACCGGTAAAAGTGCCGCGCTGATATTGCTCGATCTCAGCGCGGCCTTTGACACGGTCTCACATGCCATCCTACTAAAACGCCTTGAAAACATCGGGATCGTAGACTCGGCGCTTCAATGGTTCCGATCATTTCTAACCAACAGATCATTCAGGGTATCTGCCCCTCCGTTCATCTCCCAACCCCAAGACATAGGACAAGGAGTCCCACAGGGCTCTGCCCTCAGTCCATCCTTGTTTAACCTATATATGCAACCCTTGGCGGAGGTTGCCAAGACATGGGGCCTCACAATGGTGTCGTACGCCGACGACACTCAGTTGGTCATCAGCCTCAATGAGGCCCCCTCTCCCGAGGCCACTAGATTCAGGGATGGACTGACTGCCGTGGCGAAATGGATGACAGCAAACTGCCTCCAACTCAACGGTGGCAAAACCGAGGTGCTGATAATGGGGAAAAACAGTGATAACTGGAATGACCTCTGGTGGCCCCAATCACTGGGCCCAGCACCCCCCCCCGAAAACTCTAGCAAAAAATCTAGGAGTTTGGCTGGACTCTACTCTTAGCTTCCAGTCGCACACCAAAAAAGTTGCCGCAACTTGCATTGGTTTACTGAGAAGTCTTAACCCCATCTTAGGCTACTTTGACTCCAAAACGCGACAACTTATCGAACAATCTACCATCTTGTCCAGGCTGGACTACGCGAGCGTCCTGCTGTTAGGAGCAAACAAATCTGAAATAAAGAGATTCCAACGGATCCAGAATTTGGCCGCAAGTGCTATAGTAGGTCTCCCTAGAAGGTGCTCGGCGAGAGCGACCATTCACAGACTACATTGGCTACCCATCGAAGCCCGCATCCAATTCAAGGCCCTCATATTCGCCTTTAAAATCCTGAAGAACGAAGGTCCAGAGCTTCTCCGTTCGCTGTTGACCCCCTATTATCCCAAACGGAATCTCCGGTCCAAGGGGCAACATTTAGCCATGATACCCCACACAAAGTTCTGCCGCATCGGAGGGCGTTCCTTCAAACTACTGGGGGCCAAGTTATGGAACTCCCTTCCCCTCCACATCCGATGCATCGACAATATGCTAGCTTTCCGCAGAGCGACCAAAACCCATCTCTTTCCCTCCTTGTAGGTCTCGTCTCTCGTCTCAGTTGGCTGTGTTAGGGTTCTAGCGCCGGGACGCCCCGTTGCTGGGGCAGCTGTTTGCGCTTTACAAAACAGATAACATAACATAACATAACATTGACTGACATTGGCGCATTGATTTACATTAATCACTTGTTTTGGAAATACTAGGTTGAAGTATATGCCTTTTGTCTAATACTCTGAAAAATGTAGGTAAATGGAGATTGGGCCACAGACTCACATCCCGGTGTTGTGGTGTGGCCCTGTAACTATTCTCTGCAGGCTCCTATCTTGTTGTTCTTTTCGATGACTGCTGTGCAACTAGAAGATTAGAGTTAATCAATGTATCAAAGCAGCCTCAGTCTGAAAATCTTCTCGCTCGCGAGTCTTGTCTTTTTTGCACTACACTGTAATTGATTTTTATGTTTTCATTCTGTTAACTTATTTTATAATACCCCATTTCTTCTTTCATCAACGCTTACAGGCGGGCCTTTCACCCAGCGCTATTATACGTGGAGCAACAACTCACACTTACCATACCAATCCTCCTCATCATCATCCTGCCACAGGCACCCAAGAATTATATAATCAATCAATCAGTCACAACAGTGCCCATGGAAGGGAGGAAAAAATGAATGACGAGATACAACTACACATTTGGCCCTGGATAATACATTAACTTTAGTATCATTTTCATATTTTCCTTTGATTGCTTTTTCCTCTTCATTTATTTTACGCTTGTGTTTGGTAATTGATTGTTCACTTACTGTAACACTCCTTAGCACACGTATATCATAGTAATGTTATATATATAGGTGTTTCCACATTTTGAAACAATCACAATACGTAGTTGTTATTATTACAACAATTTGTGTTTATTCATGTTCACTGGAAATTTTCCACACAGCCGACACGTGTTTTGTCGTAAATGGGAATGTAACCCACGACTTCCTCAAGGCTTGCGAACGGGGAGCCTTTGCGAATAAGAATACACGGGCGAAAGCCTTCCAAAATAAATTGAGATTTGGAGCCATTTGGACAACATATGCTGAATACTAAACAACAGAAGACCCCCGTAGAACCCCCATGCGGGTTGGAATTATCACAGCATACTGACTAAAAGAGAACAGATCTGGAAATAGCCTTGAGGAAGTCGTGGGTTACATTCCCATTTACGACGAAACACGTGTCGGCTGTGTGGAAAATTTCCAGTGAACAAGAATAAACACAAATTGATGTACTAATAACAACTACGTATTGTGATTGTTTCAAAATGTGGAAACACCTTCATATATAACATTACTATGATATACGTGTGCTAAGGAGTGTTACAGTTTGTTTGAGGCTTATGCCTACGTTTGGAAGGATTTAAGTGGTTCCTTCTACCTTGTAGCACCGTCAGATATAACGTTTGGACGTGATCAAATGTGAGACTCTCTAAGTGGCACCAGATAACCTATATTAAACCACTGCGTGTGCTTGATTGTTCACTTAAACTATCTCAATTTTGTTTGCTAGCTTTCAGCCCGCTACATCAGGTATTACGGTTTCTCAGAGGGCATACAGCCTAGGCAAAACTCATATCATATCATAAGAAGTACTTCCTTTGAATTGTGTAGTAGTAGTTAAGTAATTACCACTTATTATTAACCATCAAGTTAATAATACACCTTCATCGTGCATCCGTTTCGTTGTTCTTAATTGACTTTACATTTATTGGGGAATTGTGGATCAGCAATCATCGTCTTCATTGTTTTGCTTTTGTTGTCTCCATGCGTACTGTTTTTCTTTGTCAAACCTTTCCCCAAACCCCCGTTCCCATCCATTCATCAAACCCTAACCCTCTTCCCCCGGGCTGTGTGGTTTTATATTGAGGTGTGATGTTACTACATTAAATCTACACCAACAATTGATCCCACGCTTGCTGGGGCAGATGTGGTGAAACCAACACTAATGAAATCAAATGTCAACGAGGCAGGGCGAGGATCTTCTTCTGCATGCCCATCCAAGCTCACTCTATGTAATAGTGTACAAGGCAATTAATTTCCCAAAGTGACCCAAAGAATAAATGTAAATCATTGCTGGCATTGTTGAAATTTAATTTTAGAGCATTTACGTTTACGATTTGTATTGTGTTTTAATGACTCCAACGCAACTACAGTTATCTTCTTCTACTTTTTCAGTCCCCAACACCATTGATTTCTTTGAGTTCGTTTAGCAGTTGCAATATTGTTTGTATTTTATGTCCGTATTATGTACTGTAATTTTCTACTTCTCTTACATTCTTTCTCAGGCAAATAACTTTCCCCTTGTTTTTGTTTTCCAATGCTAGTGCCAGTGTCTAGGAGTTTAGTTTACTACTACTATCACACAAACACGGCATATTCTCCGTTGTCTTGGGAAACCATGCAGCCCTTGCGGTGCCAAACGTAATCATCATCAATCACAGGTAAGAAGAGAAGTTTGCTGGGAGGTATAATGGAGGAGAGGCTGGTAGTACTAATAGGGCAAATATAACTGAGTGAGGGGCACAGCATCTATCTGTTTGCATGTTACACATGTGGTCAATTAATAAAGTATTTCAATCAAACACTGGCCGCTGCCCTGCATCTAGAGTAAACCTTGTGACGTACAACAGTAACCCCACCACAAAACAACATCATATCATATGTGTAAGTTCAAAATAAATAACATTTATTCATGTATAAAAATATCCTCCTATCCCACCACTATCCCCACCCTAACCTCAACCAATGTCCAAGTCCAAAGAATGTCCCACAAAAATAACCCCAACACCCAATTCCCACCCACCAACAAAAGTATTAAAAAAGGGGCAAATGTAAAGGGTCCGGGTCCGTTACAATTGGCGGGCTTTGAGGTGTTTGTCCACAATGATCTTTACGCGCTCCTCTAATTGGTCCTCCCGCTTGGCCACCCAGAGGAGAAGTTGTTGTCGAAATGCATGGCACCTACATTTGCATCCATGCTGTGTGGGGGAGGCAGATATTAAATGCCGGTGGTGAGCGGCTGCCTGGCTGCAGCGCCGTACTCCTGCAGGTGGAGCCTTGCTGGGGCCAGGCGCACTGGAAGAGGCAGCAGCTGCTGCCACTGCCTCTTCCTCCTCCTCCTCAGCCTCAGCCACCAGCTTGCGGTACTCCTCCACAATGGCCTGCAGTTTCCTTTGCCGGGCCCTGGCTGCCAATTCCTTTCGTGATGGTTTTGAGGAAGGAGTATGAGTTTCTATAAAAAAAGAAACAGAATTGTAACTGAAACTCTTCATAATTAATTCAACAGTACATTGTGGCATAGTAGCACTACCAAGCGCAGTACATACAATTGGTGTCAACTTTTAGTATCTATTCAAGCTGTCCTCCTGCTTCCCCTGCCTGTAGCATTTGTTGAAGTTTTTTCCGGCATTATACTTGCCCTAGTACTGGATGGCCTTGAGTACACATAAGAACAAAAGTCTTTTTTGTATCTCCTTTTATTTTTTCAAAGTAAGACTCTGCTTCCAGTGACAGTCTTCACCTGTTATGAATACAAATACATTTAGGGGGCATCCACCCATTAAAAGTAAATGTCTATCATTCTTTATTATTGGCTTAGCTGGTTTCACTTTCACCAGCAACCACCCATGCGTCCACTCCTTCCTTGCCTTGGGTTTTATTGACACAAACTCCGCTCATGATTCTTGCTATCCACTGTATACATGCACCCATAATATTTTGCCCAACAAGGCCTGCATTTTCTTTGACCATCCAGTTCTACCCATCCTTTAACAACCCATGCATCCGATTCATATCAGCCATGTGAATTAACCTTCCAAAGTATCCTTCTATGGTAGTAAGTCTTATTATTACATCTCTTTAGTCCTTCCTCCTTCCACCCTAGTTCACTTCTTTCCCTTTTTGTTCAACACATCCCTCAAGGTCATCTGGTCTGACTTTTAGTCTTCTCCATAAGTTTCACAGCTGAGTTGGAGTCTGATGGAAGAGGCCTTGTTTACTCAACTCAACTTGGTAATACTACAAAGGGTGTCTTCTTCAACCATTGTATATTGTCCAGTACAACTTCAAATTCATACTTTCTTAATAAGTCTCATAGCACAGTGGGGAAAAAAATGTCCCCCTTCCACCTAGTAATGGAAATAAGTAATGAATATAACTTACCACCGCCCACTGCTGAAGTTTCCTCCCCCACTGATGCTCCTGCAGGTGCCGCAGCCTCTGTCCCCTCCTGGATGGCAATTGCATCGCCGCTGGCCCCGTCGGCACTGACGGTTGGTAGTGATTGTGCACCTATAAAAGCAAGTACACCTTTTTTGATGCCTGCACACCTCCCCCTATTTTACTAGTTGTACTTTTTTCACCAGGAAGGAAGATTGAAAAAACAGTTACGTACAACATGAATCGTTGTGACAGTGTAACTAGTCCAAATTGCGTCCTAATGTACAGCAGTCACATTAGACAGAGTTTAGTTTTAATTTATTAGATGGTCCCTAGGGTCATCTAATCTACTCCTACTCTAGTCTTTGGAAAGTTAGCCTGAGCCATATAACCATTTTTAGATCCGGGTGTACTGCTTTGCCCATGTTACCTCGCAGCTTGTTGCACAGTAAGAAAGACACCATTGAGGCCACATGAGTGTTGCATACAATTGACAAACCAGTATTGTTATTGTTAGTCCCTTTTGCTTATCCAAAATGTTGCACTTTTTTGCCATGACAGATAAAAACTGGCATAATTGTATTCACTGTCTAACGTGCAACATTCTTCTCATAGGCAGATGAGAAGAGAAGATTGCCTTCTACGAAACAAGGGATTTGCAGAGCTTTCGAAAGATGCATGTGTAACCACTAACAGTATACGTTCAACGGTGAGAGGTCTCCCACAATTCACACATTTCTCTATCGTGCACTAGATGTACAAAATGTACAGTATTTATTCTTCTTCATTTTGCATTATGGAGCAGGATGTTTTTCATGGAAATACTTACAAGTTACAACAATACAAAGCTTGTTATTAAAAAAATAAAGTTTTTGAACTTGTACATAGACTCTGTGGTATGTTTTCAGTGTCTGCGGTATTGTGGACTGAAACGAGTGAGTGAGCGAAAGGGTCTTCTTCTGTTCTGGCCTGGGTTGTGTAATAAAATCATTGGGTATATATATATATCTAACTATCTTCGTGTGGGGGTCGGGAGTGGGACAAATGACTATGACCGAGACACTTAGGTAGGTAGACTAGACGGTCATTGGATTATGGGTTCTTCTGACTGAGTTCTGTGACCAGGGTGTAAGCTCCAACCTCCCTATCACCAACATCAACAACATCCTATTTTCTTGTGCATAGTTCTGTATGTGTATGTGCAGGGAATAATAACCACAACAGTAGTAGAAGTATACTAACTGAACAAAAAATAGTAGGCAAACATCTGGTTGTGCATTTTTGTTGGTGGGAATTGGCAAAGACTGGAGATTACAGAGGACAACACAAAAGACAGGAGTGGACTCAGTGGCTACAGCTATTCTATCACAGCTTTATTCAAAAGAATACCTTAACTAAAGAGTGGCCAACAGGGCCAGCTTAGCTACACACAGTCTAATAGTAGTAGCACAGAGAGTCTTGGGGCAGAGGCAGTTTCAAGGAACTGAAAGTCAGAGATGGCATTGGATAGTTACCCAAAATTTGGAAAACAAATTTAAGACCAAAGAAGGTTTTGCTAACATTGAATTAGGAAGGAGGATTAATAGGTTGGAAAAAATAAGGTGTGTTAAAAAGTTAGGGAAATATAATTGTTAATAATATAAGCACTGTAGGACTTACTGGGGCCAGCAGCAGGATCCTCGGTAGAGGAGCGCTCCTCTTGTGGTTGTCCCGCCAACTCGGACCCCGTCTTCTTGCCCTTGGGTGGTGCTGATCATGTAAGAAATAATAAAGAAAGAGAAACATTAAGTGCTGTGAAACAAAGACCTCATTCAAAAATCCTCTCAAACATTTTAGGGAACAACAATTCCAATAAAATTGACTTTGAAGTATAAATGACTACTGGCTTGCAAGATCTACATACCTTCTACTTATAGAACACTAATCAAATGTGCCATAAACATTCTGATTGCAGAATATACTAACGAAGCCAGTACCACCTGACCTACACCACCTATTCAAGAATCCAGACGGGCCAATTGTTCAGTAAGTCGGCATTTCAATTTTATTTTTGCCCGCAAACATGCATAGATGATGAGATGGAGGACACATGCATAAATTTGTACATACACGTAATTGTTGGTTGCTTGCGTCAGAACTGCTACTGACTCACCTGACCATGCTATTGCTGTGCTAAGCCTACCACTCAGTAAACGGATTTCCGAGCAACGGTACACTGCCCGGCGCACCTTCGCCCACCGGCGGTGACGCTCCTCTGGGAGGTAACCGGACCCTGGCCTGCCACCTGCTGCCATGGTCAAGAGGAGGTGGCACTGGATGAAAAAAAGCTGGGCGGCCACCTCCGCCTCCCCGAAAAGTTTCTTGGGCGCAGGCGCCGAGCCGGTTCTGCTGCTCCCCTTTGCCATGGTTCTGGGGTGGAAGTGGAGGTGGAAAAGAAAAGTTAGAACAAAAGGAAAAAAAGTTAGGGGGAAGAAGTAGGAGCTTAAATAAAGAAGTAAAATAAAACAGTAGAAAAGCTAAAAAAAGGTGGAAAAGTAGAAATAAAATGCAAAATATAAACTTAGGGACAGAGAGAGATAGATGAGAAGTAAAAAAGTAAGAAAAACTGTGAAAATAGGTAAAGATTGCACAGATATAAGGTGGATAGAAAACTAGGCCCAGAACCATAGCATAGAGTGTGAAAAACAAGATGGCCGCGCCCAACGCAACCACGTGGGTAAGTTTGCGCGAGATTTCACGTGAACACGCACTTTGTCAGTGTGAACAAGTAGTTGTGTTCCCGAACAAGACGTGCATCGTGCGAACGCGTTATTCGCAACCCGGAAAAGGAAATAGGGGACGCGGGCGGGCAGTACAATTGAAAAAACAAGATGGCCACGCCCATAGCCCACCACATGGGTAAGGTCGCACACTAGAATCCCCCAAACACGCAGACAGCGCCCCGAACACGCACTACGCGCTCCCGAGCAAGAAAAAGGGCTCACGAACGGGACCAGTAGGCTACTACGCAAGCTCGCGAAGTGCGAGAACGGCTTCGCGTAGCTTCGAGTACCTTCGCGTACCTTCGCGTACCTTCGCGTAGCGCGACTACGCGTACTACGCCCACCCTTATTCTTTAGCCCATATCCAAAAAAAAGTGTTTCAGCCCTATTTGGAACGCATAGGCTTCTACATAAATGACTACCTCTGTGACCTCACAGGTTCTGTAAAAAATAATAAAATGGGTTACATGGATTTTGCTCTGGGTGTGTTAGGAAGTATTGTTTTTTCTAGTATATGTGAAACTGCCTTCATTAGTGCTAGATACTTATCAGTTGTGCCTCTCTGTGTGAGTAAATATTTAGCTGCTTCTGTCACTATTCTACTTGAAGTTCAAATGCCTTCCTTCTTTTGTATTTAGGTATATCAGATTAAAGTCTGGGTGACAGGGTGAATGTATTCGTGAACTAGATTTCTAAAAATGCATGTAGCTGAGAGAACATACAGAGTACATGTGGTACCTTTTAAGCACAGACCGCCATGCCCTATACTCTAGCTACTGTGTTCCTACAGTGCTCACTTATATATGGTAGAAGAGCAGTTCATATCTTCTTGAGGACTATCAAATCACACTGTTGTCCTACCTGGAAAACTTCAAGCACCGGCGCAAGTTTAGCAGTCCTAAAAAATTATGCAAGGGCAACATGTTTGCGTATCCAAATGAGTCTGTCTGTCCCTATATGGGACTTTGATTGCGTGTATGTACGTTTTTTGGGTAAATGACTTTCTCTGTTTGTGACCTCTCTGGTTCTGTAAAAGGGAATGAGATGGACTCCATGGTTTGCCTACCTGCTTGCTAGTCAATATTTGCTTTTTGAAGTGTATGTGCTACTGCTTGTTTTTTGCACTAGATACATATCAATTGTAGCTGTCTATGTGAGCATATGTTTAGGTGCTTCTGTTACTATTTTACTAGATGTTTTTCTGTCAGTCTCTTTTTGCAGTTAGTTATTTCAGATTACAGTATAGGTGACACTGTGAATGTATAATTGGGCACATATATCTGTAGTGCATATATCTCAGAGAATATCCATTACATATCATGCACATAACACTCTTCAGTACATTCTAGCGAGCAGTCTCCTGACATATTTATGAAAATGTGCCAGTGTGTGATTCTTTGATTTAGTACCTCTTTGGTTCACTTAATGTGAGCATACAAAGCTGAAAGAATACCTCAGTACTTGTATTAGGAATTTCAAAGCTGTCTGTGGAAATATATTTTACACTATTGGGCATGTAACTATTTAGTGTGTATGTTAGTGAATATATAACTGTGCCTGTTGCTGTGTGAGTATGTGACAGAGGCTATATGCTTTGGAAAAATGTGTATCATTTGCATTATGGGTGCTACACTGTATTTAGTGCGCAGCACATTAGTACAAACATAAATGACTAAGGAACTAAAAGCTCAGGTGGACAATTCTATTTTTTTTACCACAAACACTCTACTTTACGGAATACCTGCAGCATATCTCAGAAGTCAGTTATATGTTACTAAAACATGCATTTAATACAAAAGAAATTCATTTTGCGTATCAACTGAAGCTCACATATCTCACCATCTAATCTTATATAAAGCTAACCTTATCATTTAGGGAACACCCCCACAAAAAACTATTTCATACATAGCTGACAACTTTCACATGTTCATGCTTTATATACACTACAATGCAAGTTTTTCTCCTTCAATTCTGACTGTTCTAGTCCCCCTTTATAATGCAACAAACAGGACTACAACTCTCAGAATTGAAAGAAAGCATGGTTTCTGTCTTGCATAACATGTATACACATATTAAACTCTTACATCTCCTAATACATTATTCTATGTAATTTTAAACATTGCACTACAGTTTCTTTTGCTATATAGAGAAGGGAGTAAACCAGCCCTATACCAATATGCAGTTTGATGGCAGCACATTGTAAACTTATTTTACAGATACCTGCTCTACACCTCGCACAAACTGCTGCAACTAGTCACAAATCTTCTCATCTACTTTAAATAGTATTATATTTTTGGCTACATTATTTTTCAATCTCACGTGCCCCATTTTTTGCTTACAAAGAAATCTAATTCACATACCACAACCTTGAGTTCATTGCTAAAATCACTTTTTTTCTCTTATTGGATAGATACAATACTCTCGTATTTTGTTAAAACATAGCACAAGAATTGCACATCACTCTCATACAAAGAAACCATAAAGGGCAACCTTCTGAACTTTTCACTGTCTGATACTCAAAAAAACTGAAAATACAAATATTCCTTTCATATTTTGCTATTCTAAGTCCGCTTCTAAATGGGTACTATCTGTTAACCCTTCCACTCACTTGCCCAAAATGGATGCCTATTTCTGAAAAATCGCGATGACGTTGTGATGATCACAATGAATTCATGGAAAAAAAGGGAGTTTAAAAACCTTTTAGCTTCATAGTTTTATATTTTAAACAGTATATTACACTTTATTGGCAAGGTCTCAACAGATAATCAAACCCTTCCTATGGAACAATGACCCTAAACCTCTCCCATTTCTAAAAACTGTGACCTTTTACTTTAATACCCTTTCCCTAATACTCTCTTAGCATTAGCACATTCTCCATATCAACCCACTAGAACCAGTAGGTCACACGTTCACAGCACATTGTAGAAAGTCCACATTAGTTACAAAAGGAGCTACAGCAGGTGTAGTTTACTGTAAAAAATGTAAAGCATATTCACGTCTGCATTAAATTTTTTTGTATTTACCAAGGCCAATGAAACATCTATTCACTAATCATTTCGAAACAATACCTACTTTTATTCACCTGGATATTCCATGCATCCATCACAATGTTTATTTTTTTAAACAACCCCACCATACATGCGTTTTAACTACCTTTCATTCTACCAACTTTCACACACAGGTACAGTCTTCTCCTGTCTGTTACTACCCTTCCTTGAAAATGCTGTGGATTGTAGGCCACAGCAAAGTCTATTGAGCTAGCAAGGCTGCAAGAAAAGTGGGGTATTGACAGGGGCAAGGGATTGGTTAATGTGATATTACTTGCTTTGGCCAGAGAGGGTTAAAGTGTCATCAATTGGTGCCTTTGCTTAAAAGCATTGTGGATTTGCTAACCCCTGACCTCAACATTGTGCACTGTGGTGGAAATGACCTAAGCACGTTGACTGGGGTAGGACTGGAAATCCTAATGAGGAACACCTTTGCTGAACTGATGATGCTTTTCCCTCACACTGTCTTGGTGTACCACTACAACATATGCCAAAGACAGAAATGGAAATGGTCAAATTAATTCTGTCCCCAGATTGACAATGCCAGGAAACATGTTAATAATACGGTTTCTGAATTCCTCAGAGATCATAACCAGGACTCTATCTACAAGAACAAACTGTAGTCAAGTCAAGTCAAAGATTTATTGCATAATTAATTAAAATTATTACAAATTCACATGATAAAAATACCAAAGCAAATTGCTAACATTTCTTAAATTGCTACTTCTCAAGATTAAAATGACCTTAAAAGTGATACAAATTAAAAAGCAATAGGAGGAGCTTCCTCTGACATTAATCAGTCTATCTCCGGGTCTCTTTTTCTTTTCCCTGTATGGGACCCTGGAGTTAAGGTTTCCCTGATAGGCTTTCCTCACGATGTTCCCCCTGCTCACATTCTCTTAAGCGTTTACTAGCCTTAAATTTAACTCCCCGGCAAATCAAAATTGAGGAGGAACCTCCCAACCAGCTTGTAACTGCATGTCTGCATGAGTGAATGTTCATCTCTTTAAAAATGGATTTCAAATGTTGTCGTCTCTGTCCTATCAGTGCCGGACATACACAAAAAAGATGGGCTAAAGTTTCATATTTATACCCACAGAGTCAACATTGCTCCGACTGGTAGGCATGTTTCCAAGAGGGTAATAAGTCTTTTGAGACATGCAAGCACATCCTATAATTTGTGAAATCTTTTTTTAAATGGCCATTGAAGTGGGATGTAAGATATGCCTGAGGTTTTAGTATTGTGAAAGAGTTAATAATGGTCCAGCCATGACGACGATTTGCGAGGGAATATTTATCCTCCAAAAAAGATTTATTTTTCGCTGCCCCGTTGGCTAGTCTGCTTTGGGTTGATTTGTCTGTCCCAGCTTTCCAGGCTAGTTCCAGGTTCAGCTTTTCTACGCACAGTTTCAGGTACTTCCCCCATGTATTTCCAGAATCGGTCTCCGCCCGTTGTTTGATTTCCTCCCAGCTCAGCCAGTCCATTGTATCTGGGTCTGCAGATCATGTTTGTTACAGATTTTTACGAAGCCGCTCATGCTCCGGAAATACTGATTTTGCAGTCCAAAATCCAGCCTGACTTGAGAAACTGAGGCGATTGAAAACCGCTTTATAGATTTTAATCTGTAGGTTGTTCAGAAAATCGGCCTCCTTACCACACCAAGTAACTAGGCCATAGGATAAGCTGGGCAAAATTTGAGCTGTCATGACTCTTAATAGGTGCTTGTGGTTTGGGCAGTCCATATTTCCTTTTAAAGATCGGTAGGCGAAGATCAAAGATTGGGCTTTTGCTTGAATTGCTGCTTTGTGCTCCTTATGATTTCCACCTTTTGATATTATTATTCCCAGGTATTTGTATGAATTTTGTTCTTCCTCTATGTCCCCCTTCGCCGTCCATTTGTACTTAAGTTTTTGCGGATCTACTAGGTGTACCACTTTTGTTTTGTCTTTATTTAATTCCAGCCGTTCCCGATCAAAGTAAGATGACAATTTTTTAATGGCTCTTTGTAGGCCGATAGGTATTTTACTCAACAGAACTATATCATCTGCATATTGCAAAAAATATATTGGATTGTTAGCCAATAATGGAGGGTGATTTTCAGCCGATTCCAATGCACTTGAGAGGTCAGAGAGAAAAAGGTTAAACAGGGTGGGGGCTAGTACACATCCTTGTTTTAAACCTTGATGCGTAGGAATGCTCATGGTTATACTGCCCCCATTGCCCAGTTTCACTCTTGCCCAGGTGTTCCGGTATAAGGCTATTATCGCTTGCAAGAGTTGATTTGGCAGGCCTCAGCATTTTAATTTATCCCATAAGCGCTCTCTGTTCACCCTGTCAAAAGCAGATTTGATGTCAATAAAGCAGGCATACAGCCGGGTTCCCTTGGCTACCGCGTTGTCCATTAGGAGTGACAGACAAGTTAAGTTTGTTATTGTCCCCATTCCTTGCCTGAAGTCAGTTTGATATTTGGGGATTTTCTTGTTTACTCCTATCCAGGCCTGTAGCTCAAGTAGTAAGCAGGAGGCGTAGAGTTTAGCCTCCACATCAATTAAAGATATCAGTCTATAATTTGTTGGATTACAATGATCTCCGTGCTTGAATATCGGGTGAATAATATTTCCTTTCCAAGATGTGGGAACGTCTGCTTGTTTGTATATGTGGTTAAATAAACGAGTTAAAGTCTCTAGCCACATATCTGGATTCTGCTTAAAAATAGCATTTGGCAGCCCAGTCGGGCCTGCAGCTCCTTCTGACTTCAATTTTGATATAATCGACTTTAATTATTTTTTGTTGATTAAATCAGCCAGCTCAATTTCCCCCTTTGAGACTTCCTTGGACTCCGGTCTTTCCTTATAATTAGTTCCATTTTGTTTATCCTCGACTTCCTGTATGGCCCATAAACTTTTCTCGGAGACTTGCTCTGTTTCTTTGTATAAAGATTGCACATGACGGATCCAAGTGTCCGCTCCGACTCCTGCTTCCTGATGGAGATTAGTTCTTTAATTTAGATCATTTATGATTCCCCAGAAGTCACGACTATTAGGATGTTTTCCCGCAATTAGGAGTTTGTTCCAAATGTTTTCTTTGTACTCGGCCTTTGCGACCCTCACGGCCTTTCTATAGATGCTCCTGGCTTCCCTTAGTTTAGATTTGTTTGTCGCTGTCCCCGATATATTATTTTTTTGACTGGCCAGTACTCGTACCTCCTTTGCAACCTTTCTTTTTTTAGCTCTTAAGTCCATATTAAACCAGGGCTCCTTCTTACACTTGGCATTACTCTGGTTCCCCGTCCTTGCTGGAAACTTTTGCAGTAGAACCCGTATCATATTCTCCCAGTTTGAAACTCGATCTTCCTCTTTTTGTATCCCTAGTTTGTCCAGCTGGGCTTTCACAGAGGCCTCAATTCTGCCCAACCCTTCACCACGCCATTTTAGTTTTTTTAGATTAATCTTAAAAGCATGGTGTAGAAGGGAGGTCATTATTTGCGCATTGGTGGGTGCGATGTTCAAACTTGTTGTTTGGGGAAAGTGATCACTTTCCACTCGAGGTAGTATTTTGAATTGATCAATGTCGGGAAGTAGTTTGTCGCTTACAATAGTGTAGTCAATTGTGGAGTTAACCCTGCCACTCAAATAAGTGACACCTGCAGGCCTGTCCCCCTTTATGTTGCCATTCAGGATTGACAGACCAGCTTCTTTTAGACTGGCCGCTAGAATTTTTCAACGGCTAGTTAGTGACCTCTTCGCCATCTCCGTATTTTTACAGGTAAGGACACTGTTGAAATCCCCAGAAATAAACAGCGGACAATGTGAATAGGATCTTTGCGTTGCTTTAATTAATGCCAGTAAACTTGCATGTTACTCCTTTTGTGACTTTCTGTCTGGGTGGATATAGACATTAAATATTATGAGTTGCCTCAATTGAGTCCTGGATGGCAAAGAATCTGAAATTCTAGTCACTTGAACCCAATTTAAACCCACATCCAGCTCTTCTGATAACCAATTATATCTTTGGGCTATGTAAGTCGATAAACCACCACGAGGATGCCCAAAAGCTGAGAGGCATTCCGCAAAAATATGGAGTTCTTTAAAACCAGGGATTAAAGTTGGGTTTAGTTTCCATGACTCCTGGATTAAAATTATGTCTTGTTGTCGAAAAAAGCCCAGCGTTACATGATCCTGCGCCATTTCTTGGAAGCCGTGCAGGTTCCATGAGCAGACTGAAACGCTTCTCTGCTTTTTTGCGTTCTGAGGGGGCCTCTTATTATACATTCCCGGGTTTGAGTCAGGGTTAGGAAGACTTGTCACTCAGGACCATGGGTATCCAAGACCAGTCCGTTTTGTCAGAGATGTAATGACCGGGTGCTTGTGGGATGTCTGACGAGGGTGACCTAGAAAATACTGGCGAGGTGGCCCGGGCACCTCGCAGACAGGTGATTAGGCGTCCTGTATTTTCCTTTCCCTTTTTTTGAATGCAGGCACTGTTTTGCAAGGGGTAGGGATACCTTGGGCGCGTATGTTTTATGATAGAAATGCCCCATAGTTCAAACTGAGATCTTGCCGAGTATATATTTTCCGTTAAGTCTTTTGAGGCCCAGGTAGTAACGGTTTCCTCAATGTCCGAGTTCTTTTTGTTTAGTTGAAATTCAACAGCATGCAGGTCCTGTGAATTTATCTCTTTTAGAGAAGATGTTTCTTTGAATAATTTTAACAGGCTCCCTCGATTGAGGACATCCTGTGGCCCCTTAGTTAGATATTCCGGGATGAAGGTTAATTTGAACTCAAACTGATCTAACCGTTGGGCGAGCTCCTTTGCTCTTTGATCCATGTTGAAAAATGACTGGTTATTAGCTTGAATGTTCGTGCCCATCTTGTCTGTCGTTTGTTGTCCATGTGCTTCAGGTGCTCCATCCGCTGAGTTTATTGTTTTGTGTATCGGTCCTGCATTTATTGGCTTTATTATATCCGTATGTGCTGTCCTTTGTCGAAGCGAGCATTTGCGTTCCTTTTCGAGAACTGTAACTTGCAAGGGGGTTATTGCTATTTTGAGACCTGGACCTGCTGATTCCCCGGATGCTTCGTATGGATTTCTTTCGACTGTTGGACTTGTAGCCTGCACTTTTCTGACTGTTGTGACCTGATGAGGGCTCTTCTTAGGTGTACATTTCTTATCCTTACTTTTATTTGTCGGAACTGGTGCAAGATCAAATTGATTGCCACCACCAGATCCTGACGGTTGTAAGGGTTTTGATTTTACTTGCCGCTGCTCCTGCCCTTCCTGTTGCTGGTCCAAACGTATTTCTCTGTGAGAGTTAAGACCTGTGTTTGGCGCTGAGCCTGTCTTTCCTGTTGACTGGATGGGAAGATTGTTAATTCCTTGAATGGTGCCACCATTCCTTGGTGAATTTAATGTGATTGATTTGTCAACTGAATTGGTATAACTCTTCTCTCCCTCCAATAAGTCAATTGGAGATTTTGATTTGTTAACCTGGAGACTTTTAGTTTTGAATATGGGAAAGAGGTTACCCAGGTCTGTGTTCGGTTGCCTTTTATACTTAAGCCTGGCCTTTCTTGTTTTTTTCCTTTGCCTCTTTGTGGGCTTGTCCTCAATAAAGGATTTTTGGGAGGGCATGGTGTCTTCAATGACTAAGACTGTGTTCCCTGAACCCGCTTTCTTTGATGATCGGTCTTGATCTGTTGTTTTTATGGCGCCTTTTACGTGCTTACTCATGAACGTTAATGAGTTGTCCTGGTTAAGATTATTTTCTTTCTCTTGGGTATTGCTGCGGAATTGTTTTACCTCTCCTAGGATATCCATCAGGATGGCCGGCAGGCTTGCTAATTTTTCAAGTATTGTTCCACATCCACAACTGCATTGTTGTTTACATAGGCTGGTGGTAGTCTCTGATTTTCCCCCATTTGTTAGCAGCGAGGACAGGGAATCCAGTTTTGCGTTTATCCCCAAAATGTGACCCGCCACTAATGAAATAAGGGCAATCTGAACCTCCATTTTATTTGATTGATAATTTAGCACCCTTATGGCTTGGTCTAGAGTGCTCAACAAGGCTTGAAACCATGGTGTGGATGCCTGGTCTTTTTCGAACTTGCTTGGGTCCTTAGGTTCTGCATCCGAAGTGCATCCCGATGAAATTGCGATTGGAGCAGCCTGATTGTTGTGGAATTGGTTTGGTGACGTGGTGATGCGGTTATCAACAGAGGGTTGTCCATGGTCAATTTTCCCTACATAACAACGGGGGGTTGACACCATCATGCCTAGGCTTGTATGGCAATCCTCAAACCCCTGTTCTGATCGTGGGGCTCTCCCTTGAGAGTCAATGTACCTTGTTATTCTCTCAGTAAGTTCCTCGAGTTGGGAATCGTTTGATAAAAACAAAGGTTTTAACCATGGATCCCCCTCTTGACCAGATGAGTTGAAAAAGTGTCCATGACCAGTGATTCTCTCCTGGCAGCCTTTTAGTGCCTTTGTATGGTCATTAGCTTCAACTAACTCCGTGATTGTGGAACATTTGCTCTGAATCAGACGAATGTCCTTTGGAGGGGAGCCATCAATGGAGGCCTTGTTAACTCCGCCTCCCATGTTCTCGTTTATCACTATCGAGGTGGTGGAGTGATGCACTTGGGCAGTTACTAGTTCCTGTTTACCCTTAGCTGGTTGAGCCACACACGCTGTAGGCAACGAAGACCCAGTAGGGTCATTTGTCCGGTTCTGCTGACTTTTGGCCCGTGGGGAATTGGCGTTCTGAGACGCAATAGGGCTTGGGAGCTTGCAGGCCTCAGCTGTTGGTGCATACATCTCTGCCATTGGATCCTTTAAGTAAAAGAATTTTAAAAGCCCGGTTTTCCGTCTGCAGGGTAATATTTGTTCTGGAGTTGGTGCTGAAACCAACCTGTCCCTTGAGTTTAGCCGGATCCCTATTTCCAATTGCGGTGTTACATCCACAATTTGCTTCCTTGATTTTTTCCTCGCTTTTTTATTTTCCACAGGTTGGCGCGTTTTCCCTGATATCTTTTCCCCAAAAAGCAGCACTTTGCGTTCTTTTTTTTGTCCTGCTCTGGGGTCTGGCTGGGTGCGTAATGACGGGTATTCCTTGTGGCTCAATTGATGAAATAGAGTCCTGCCCCTTTCAGTGTCCGTGAGCAGGCCTTTCAATGTCTGGAGCTTGTGTTACTACTTGCTGCCAACTTGGTTGAATGTGCGGGTGTGGGAGCCGGATTGAACCACTTCCTCCCTTGTTTGCTGGCTCAAAAAAGGGGGCAAGAACCCCGGCAACTGCTACTTTTGTTGGATTTTTATGGGGTTTTTGCCTCTTTTAATGTTGTTTTGGCGTTCCCATGGCGGGAAGACAGTCCGGGGCCTGGATACAGACTGCGGAGTAGTGAAACCCGTGGTTTGCTCGGAGCACTTCAACCACAAGTATCCCGACACGCCCAGGTGGTACTGATCACAATTTCCAACTCCTGGGGGTCGCACTTAGCATAACATGCTCTGAAGCTGGCTGGCTGTCGAGGGCTGTCATGGAATGTGGGTGGATGTTTAAATGCAGTGCTGTGCTGTGGGATAGGCAGAAGGAGCTGGAGAAGGCTAGTGTGGGCTGATGTAGCCCCGGAGGTTGCTGGAACAATCACCTAACCTCCACCCTCTCACAACCGTCTGCCAATCGACTCACCCTGTCACATGCAGCTCCGGACTCCCCCTGCTGCCTTCAACCGCAATATCTGGCTGCCGCACCGTTTCTCACTAAAGGCTGGGTCTGTGGCACGTCCAGCAGCCGGGGGGGGGCTTAAGGCTCTCCACGCAAGCCCGACGCAATCCGAGCCCGGTGCAGGAGCGTGTGTGGGTGTGGGTGAGGTTGCTGGACACTCGCGGCTCTCTCGGTTTTCTCGCGGCACAGCTCCGTGGTGCTCCGTGGTGCTGCTCCGTGCTGCACTTCCAATTACTGGGTACCGGGTACCGGGGGCCGGGGGCCGAGGGCCCGGGACCTGAGGCTCCCCCTGTGAACCCACCGCGAGCCTGGCCCGGTGCAGGTCACTCGCGGGTCACTTGCTCACTTGCTCACTCGTTCACTTGCACCTTGCGGCTTGCGGCTCTCACGCGACTCTGCTCTGCTGCACAACTCTGTGCTCGATTCTCCGTCCTGGGGTCCAGTCAATCGCAGAGAAAACACTGATCTAGAGGTGTACTGCAATAAATGGACAATAAATGGACAATAAAAGAACAAACTGTATTTTGATATGCATTAAATCTATAGAAGCGATGGAGTGCACTTTACAAGGCAACAGGGTGTTTCTAAGCAACCTGAAATTCTTCATCTGGTCTTATGTGTGGCTGTCATATGCACACAATCAACACAAAGGCTATTGTCAGAGCCACCGTAGTGGCCAGAATATAGTTAATTGTCTTTATACATATCTTTCTTTTTTAAATTTTTGAAAATCTTCACGATGTTATGATGGTCGCAATTACATTGCAAAAATGCAAAACAAGGTCCAACAATGCAATCAAAATGTGTCCCTTAAAAATTCATTCAAACCATCACACAAAATACATTACTATCTAAATGAATCTATGAAAAACATATTGAAACTCAAGTTTTTCTGGTGAGTTTCTATGAAAACTGTCTTTAAAGCCTATTCTCTGTTTTCACTGGTACACCGGTCCCCGTAATTACGTCGGTACCCATGACGATAGTGAATACATTGTGAAATCACAAAATAAAAGAAGACATTCAATAGCTACCAGCACATTCAAGATTTATAACTGAAAAACTACTCTACAAAAATATGTATAATTCCCTCAATGTGCCTATCACAGCATGTAAGACTCTTTCACTGGGATCTGTGACATGCTACATCACTGGGTCAGTAAGACTCTCCTTCGATGTATTAGTATCCGAGTGGGTCTGTGAGTTGGTGTGTCTGTCTTTCATTAAGTCTACAGGTGGGTGCATGACTGTCTGAGTGGGTCTATAACTGTATATCAGTGTCTCTGAGTGCGTCTGTTACTGGGTGTCTAAGTGTCAGGTGGCTTGGAGTGTCTAAGAGAGTCTATGAGTTGGGGCACAAGTGCCTGAGTGCGTCTCTGAGTTGGTGTCCAACTCTATGAGTGGATCTCTGAGTAGGTGCATCAGTGTCTATGTCAGTCTCTCTGTGGGTGCATCAGTGTTTCAGTGGGCTTGTGAGTGAGCACATACATTTATAAGTGGGTGCGTCAGGTTTGATGTGGGTCTGAGTGGGAGGGTTTGTCTGTGTCCAAATGTGACAGTAAGTGGGTGTATAAGTTTCTGAATAGGTGTATCACCGGGTGCATTAGTATCTGTGAGAAAGTTTGTACGTAGTTAAAGTCAGGGTGGGTGTGTGAATATACATACATATATATATTTATATTTTAGCAATCATCACAAATTAGTTACAATAGTCACAAAATTCTGGCAGCATTACACAGGTGTCTGTGTTGACGGTTGCTGTGTCATCGAGAATATTGTATCTGGGCAAAAAAAGACATTTTGGACACATGGCTTGTGCAATTACCACCCTTATTTGTCAAACAAGGGTCAGAGTACCTCCACTCTGACCCCTTATATCTCCCCAATCCAACTTTCTCTTCAGGAAGCGGCCTGCCAATCACAGCATTTCTTTCGGCTCACGTTGTCGCTTTAAATCGGGATTTCACCACAAAATATCCTCAAACACAGATATCAGTAACATTTGCTTCCTAAATTTCTCAAAAACTAATAAAGGGATTTATACCAAACAACTAAAAGCACAATCTGTGTAATCAAATCTACCTTTCTACCAAATGTGATGTAATTACGTCAAGCATTTTAGTCTGTAGTTGTGTTGTCAGGTCCTATGGGAATTAACATTGCAGATCTTTAGATGGAGTATCTCATTCAGCGACTTACTCTGGTTGGTAGGTTACAAAAAAGGAATTACCCTCACAGACCCCTACAACAAGTTAGAAAGAGCGCAGAATCCACAAACAGAGAATTTGTCCTATTCCAACCACCTTGTCCCAAGGAGATGATTGAAGGGAAGGGAGGTCCCATCAGGTGTGTAACTATATACAATATCCAAGCAGGGTTTTTGAGGAAGATATTAATACAGATATGGGGGATATTGAGACCAGACCCGATCCTCAGAAAAAAGATAGGGGTATCTCTATCAATAACTTACCAAAGAAACCTCTCAGTCAAAGATATGCTTGTCGCGATGGACACTGTTTTGTAAATATGATGCAGGGCTTCGCACCACTGTATCATTGAAAACATTGAAGTTTCGTTGGCACAATCCCCTTGTACATATGCCCCATAGTGTCTTAACATAAGTATAACCTGGAGTATAACTATAAGTGCTGAATTCTATGATTTTGTATGGTTAAAACGTCAACGTATATATATTGTATTACCACAAAAGTGCATGATAAACAGTAGTATTATATATGTGGTAAAGGCATGTGTGTAATGGCATTCTGATTAAAGGCATACATTATTTTTCAGTTTACTTATTGTGCTTAACTGAGATTGTACACATATATGCAAACATTTACCTTGACCTTCACTGTAACATATGAGAATCTGGATAATATCATGTTAAGCTCTGGTACTAATTTCCTAGGAGTGCAGAATTCATCAGATGTAATAAATTGCACCTATTTAATGTTTTTCTTTGTAAAGCACACATGTCACAGTAATTGCTGTACTCTTTTCTCTCTCTAAAATTTGGCAGGTTTGACCTGCTGAAATTTAATGAAGGGTGTGGATTTAATCATATGATGTAATTACTGGGTGCGCTTAACCTGCACCATTTTCAATGGCAACCATTGCTCAAAGAAGGTTTTGTGCAAAGGTAAGAAAATTCTGCTTAATTACAGCTTTGAAATTTTATTGCCATCACTTTTTTTCCAAATATGTGCAACTTTTATAACACAAAGTTCAGTTGGCTGTTTTTTGAATAAGCAACTCTGGATGCCTTCCAGCCTCGACTGCTGACCTTCTTTTGAGGAGTCATAGTGCCTTGCAGGCAGTTTTGTATGACTGATGCTGTCCTTGGAATGGTATTAGTCAAAGGGGAACTGCCACACAGCATTATGAAGAGATTTGGTTACAAAAAAGGACAGTGTATTTGAAAGGTTAGTGGAGCTGCTACAGAGCTACTAACACTGTTTTTTCATGGAATTAGGCTTGCTTTGAATATTAATTTTCTGATAGGTCAAGCTGTCTCTGCATTTGGCCACAGAATATTCACACATTGATAATAAAAAATGCTAAGGAATCACTGCACTATCCTGACCGGTTTTGTTTTAGGTGATGGTTGTATGACATACATGTATTGGACTTTTACTTTCACAGAGGAGGAACATGGCGCCCCTTGTCAAGCCCAAATTAGCCTGAGGAGACCTATTTTTATTATACCGGAGGAGGATGTGTGACCCCCTCCCTATGCTTTATGAGCCCCCAGGGACCCCATTCATTGGGCCAAAAGCAATAAAAAGGGGAGAGAGGCCACACAGCCACCCTCACTGAGCCTGATCAGCCTATGGGGACTGCATTCCCCAGGGCTGAATTCTTAAGTCAATAACAAAGTGGAGGGGGGTCAAAAGGTCCCCCGCCCTGAGCCTTCATAGGCCCCGGGTACCTCATCCTGTGGGGTTGTGTGTTATGTTATAGGTGTAGGGGGCCACAAGACCCCTCCACCAAGGCTTAGTATATGACAGGGACCTGATCCTGCAGGCCCGTAACCAATAAAAAAAGGGGAGGCTGTGTGGCCCTCCTCAGCTAGCTAGCTAGCATAAATAAGGGGGAAATGTGCCATCTGCCTCCCCAAGAACCAATTGGCCCCTGAGACCCCATTCGCCAGTGCCAAATTCCAATACAAAGGTGAGGTGGAATGCTTTCTTGGGCTCAGTGGACCCCACCCGATTGTGAGACCTTCCTAAGCCTCAATAGGCACTGGGGAGTCCATCTCCTGGTGCCGAAAACAATAAAAAAAGAAGAGGGGGCCATATGGCCTCCCTCCTTGAGCATTAATAGGCCCTAGTGATCCCATCACCGGTGACCGAGTCTAACAAAAAAGAGTAGGGGTCATATGATATTGTAAAAGAGAGGAAGGCTGTGTGACCACCTTAAGCCTATTTTGCCCTCGCGGACTGCATCTGCCCTGGGTCTCCATTAATTATATATGAGTATCGCTATGCCCACCCTAGGCACTCACCAATCACCATGTTGGGGGACCCGGGGATAACCCCATTTTCTTCTTTTGCTTTTGCTGGAATCCTGTTGAAGTCTTTCAAACTTTCAGCAAAAAACACAATTTGTTAAATTATTTTGTCCCCTAGGGTTGTCCCTCTGTGTCCCCCCCACAGGTACTAGTGGGGCAGTGTAACTTACCCTGCCCCATTATATATATATTTTTTTCTTCAGGACAGGGGACAATGGCTGCCAGTAGCATTTTGTTATTGGAAGCTAATCAGATCACTGTTCCTGTGGGAGCCTGACTTCTGTGGGATAAATTTCGCCCAAGGGAAAGAGAAGCTCTCTGAGCCAATCAAAGTGCGCCATTTTTAAAAATTGGGTTCATGCATGCAGGAGTGAATTTCATTAACAAATATAAATGATTTTTATTAAAAATATGTAAAAGTCTATGTTTAAATAGCACATATACTAAATGCAATTTTGCTGTTGGTAAACAACATTAAGGGAATTAAAAGGACTGGGAGGGCGTGGCTTGGTAAGCCACAATCGCGGCTGCAGGTTGTTGAGGCCCCGCAGTCGGGCGGCCAATAGCCCGTTAATTCTCATATTACCGAGGTAGAAAAGCACCATACCAGGCTGCGGAACCCCGGCAGCATCAGGAGCACTGGTAAAACCTGGGTGCCCCGCACCCGCTGAGCAGACAGCAGCACGGATCCAGCCTCTCGGACCGGAGCCCAAGATGGCAGCGGCCAGTCCCTGAACAGGCCAGAAGAGATGGCCACGATTTGCCGGACTCGCTGTGACCAGAGGATGCGGGAGACCAGCACAGGCAGCGCGGTGGCACCATCTGCCCCTGGCTGCTGCGCGAGGTGACATCGCCGGATACTGGGGGTTGCTGCAGTTGCCCACGGAGCACAACAGCCACCGGGACAATGCGGGGGATCACCGCCATATCACCGACGCCTGCATGCGGCGGGAGAGGTTCTTGCCCCCCCTCCGACTCACCGTTCGCCCCCTGACAAGACGGCGTGGGGGCTCACAGCTGCAACACTGTAGGCTGCAAACAGCGGGGGAGGCCCTCGCCCCCCCCTCAGACACACTGGAGCCCAAGATGGCGGCGGCCTGTCCCTGAACGGGACAGAGGAGACCGCCATGATTCACCATACCCGAAGTGACCGGGGGGTGTAGGAGGCCGTGTGGGTGGCGCAGTGGCCCCGTCTGCCCTTGGCTACTGCACCTGGGATCGCTGGATTCCGGGGGGCTGCTGGGGTCGACCCCGGGGCACAGCGGACACCCGGACGGTGCGGGAGATCACCATCGCAACACAGACGCAGACAGCAGATGAGGTCCTCGCCTCCCCCTGACACAAGCGGCGGCCACCCCAGGGGGGGCCAGCAGCTCGATCTACCCCCCATAGGAGCTGGACTATCGGTGAGTGCCAAAACCTGCCTGACCCTAAAATGGTGCCCTTGGTGACACTGAGGCTGAGGGCATCCTGGGTAGCCACAACAAAAGTAATCTGGGGGCTAGTGCCACGCACTGCAACCTTCCTTGTGGCCCCCCATCCCCTGTGGGGTTCCCCTGATGGCCCGGACACCGCACTGGCAGGCCAACCGCCTCATCGCCTCCGCCTGACCCTAAGATGGCGGCCCACACCCACTGACCTAAACAAGAACTAGGTCCCATCCCCGATCTCACCAGAGCGGACGGACTCACCCGGGTTCTCGTTGGACAGTTGCTGTTGGGATGGGGCTGAACTGCAGTTGCGGGGAGAACCCCCCACCCCATTTGTGAGCGCGGAAGTGCTAAGTGGCTCAACCTGGGACTGACTGACTGCGGTGAGGCCTCACCTGATGGGCACGGCTAGCGGCACAGCCTGGCAGCCCCAGCTGGGGTGCCGGAGACCTTAGGGCACACTACGCCCCCTACCGCAAGAAGACAACAAGTCATACGGTCGCTGCGCTGGGGGAACAACCCCCAGGTCCTACGTCCCGGCCCGAAGAAGACGGACACAGGCTGTGCGCCTTGGGGAAGCCGAATGCCATGCAGCAGACGGCGGTTCCAGAAACGGTGCCAGAAAATCAACTCCGCACCAGTGTCCTCACCAAGACGCCCTTGTCGCAACCGGACCGTACCATCGCCGACAAGCTGGACCATGTCCTGGCAGCTATAGAACTCTCCAGGGCCTCAATGGAGGAACGGCTGGGTACTCTTACTACGGATATCAGCCTTATCCGCGACAACCAACGAAAACTGGCGGACAGGGTCCAAGAGGGAGAGCGGACATTGGCAGACATACAACCCACTCTGGAGACCCAGCAACAAACGCTCCGAACGGCCATGGACATCCTGGCCACAATGGAGGAGCGGGTGGATGATTTGGAAGGGCGATCTCGCACTGCGACATTTGTGTGCTGGGGCTGCCGGAGGGGGTCGAGGGTGCACACCCCATCGAATATGTAGAGGCCTGGGTAAAGTCCTTCACCCCGACCACGGACCGCACCGCCTTCTTCTCCTTGGAACGGGCCTATCGGGTTCCAACCGGGAAACGGCCACCCCGCACCGCCCCACAGCCCATGCTGGCAAAATTTCTCCATTTTCAGGACCGAGATGCAGTGTTGCGCGCAGCCCGACGAGCAGGCCCCCTACAGGTTGAAAACCAACACGTCATGATATTCCCGGTGCAAAAACTCAGGGCATCCTTCCTAGAGGTGAAACGGCGCTTACGGGAGAATGACATTCAGTACTCAGTGCTCTTTCCTGCCCACCTGAAAGTAATTCACGCATGCTCCACGCACTTTTTTCCCACAGCCGAGGAGGCCTGCGACTGGGCAGATCACCACTGCACACACGGATTGGTGGCGGCCCCATCGCAGCATCAGAACCACAGGACGCCCCGCGGCAGAGGACGACCCCCGCCTCAACCACAACTACAAGGATGACAGAACTAGAGGGACCCGTCCAAACGTCAGGAAGTTGAGTCTCCGGACTTGGAACAGCTCATGCAGGAACGTCTCAAGGCCCTACAGACCGTGGCGGACATTGGGGCCCCCCAATCAGAGGATGGCAAGGGGATTTCTCATCTTTTCTCATCCAGCAGTGAAGAGGACAGTAATCCGGCCCAACCCACAGCAGATTCCATTACCATGGTCCCAGTCACCGCTTGATTGCAGACTCTGCCCAATACCGGCTTCACTGGTCCCAATCCGACAACATACCCCGCCGGAGGATTTCCGCGGGTGGGTACCCCACCCTGGGGCCCCCCACCACCCACGTCAGGACACATGAAACACATTACACCCCGAAATTACGGCCATTTCTTCTGCTAACGTCCAGACAGGAACTCGCCTTGCAGACTCGGCCTGCCACCCCTTCCATTTGACTGTTGTCTCCCTGGTTCCAGGAGCTCTAGTTTGGACGTTTCAAGCTTGCCAATGCGTCCCCGTTATTGGGACTGTTCTCCCACCCAGTTGATAGTTCTTTTTACCCTACACATTCCCCCCCTACACCCCACAGGAGCCATGAACATTAGGGCAGATGACACACACGGAGGGGGTCAAGCGGAGGCTGTTCCCACATGCAATACCACCATACTCTCAGTCACACCCGTACTCCCCGTATTCGTGCCACTACTCCTAGGCGCAAGTCTCTCACCAACCTACCCATGCAGCACGCAGAAGTTAATATACTCACCCTGAACGTGCGCTGCTTGCACACACCATGCAAGAGATACACAACCTATGCATACATTAAGCGCCAACGAGCCCAAATCGCGTTCTTACAAGAAACGCATCTCACAGCGCCTGAGGCAGACAAGTTATGGTCCCGATGGTGTGGAACCCTATGCACCGCATTATATTCCAGGTTTGCGCGCGGCACGCTAAACTGGGTCCGCCCGGACACCCCTTTCAGAAAAAGCGCAGAGTAGTGGATAAGGAGGGGAGATATGCCCTGCTGGAAGGAATACTGGACAGACAGCCAGTCCTATTGGGTAGTATTTACGCACCCAACGTAGACCAGGATAGATATTGGAAATCTCTCTCGGGTGTGCTGGCCCAATTCACCACTCTCCCTTGGATATTAGAGGGCGACTACAACTGCGAACTTGACATTACACTTGACAGGTCCCACCCACCGCCACAACGGTCCCTGGCCTCAGCGCGCTCGGAGATATTCCGCCACTGGGTCAATCACTGGTCACTAGTAGATGCATGGAGAGCTCATCACCCCCACACCCGATTGTATTCATTTCACTCCATCCCATATAACCTGCGGACCACACTAGACCGATTCCTATGCACCCCGTCCCTGCTACCCAAGGTCCAACAAACTGACTACCTCAGCCACGTAGTCTACGACCATGACGAACACATCCTCAGTATCCGCTGGAGGCCACTCCACCCTCCGGTGCCCACCTGGCGCCATCCGAGAGATAACCTCACAGACCAGGTATTTAGACACGATCATGCGCAGACGGTCCGAGAATACTTTCCTCATAATACGGAGTCCGCCACTTCTAGGCTTGTAGAATGGGACGCTTTTAAAGTTGTTGCACAGGGCGCTTGTATTAAACAGATAGCGGGGGCCCACCCCACCCTCAAACGCACACTCGCCGACTCGGAACGTATGCTAGCGACACTCACCAAAAAGGAAGATGCTAAGTCAGCTACGGTGGCCTGGGTCGCCGAGGCAAAAACAAAGTATGCTACCGCCCTAGCAGACCAACGGAAATTTAATTTCCGTGCTTATGCCACTCGTGTGCACTGTGAACGCGACAAAACAGGCACACTACTGGCATGGCTAGCACATCAAGACACAGAGGTTGCACACATTACCGAGATCCGGTCCTCCACAGGCACACGGGTGCGTTCACAACAGGAGATACTTGAAGCCTTCAAGCACTACTATGCTGCCGTATACAGTACCCAACCACACTGCCGGCAGGATGCAGTTCTTCAGTTCCTGGATACCCTGCTGCTCCCTCATGTCACGGAGGCCACCAGGGGGGTCCTAGACACGAAGATAACAGCGGCGAACAACTCCTGTGCTATACGCTCCCTGGCCAGGAATAAGGTTCCTGGCCTCGATGGGCTACCGCTCGAGTACTACAGCACCTTCTCTGCCCTGTTGACCTCCCAGCTAACCGCCATGTTCGCGGATGCCCTTGAATGGGGGGAACTCCCAGTATCGCTCCGGGAATCGGTCATTGTGTCATTTCTCAAACTGCACAGGAACCCGCAACAGCTCTCCTCCTACCGCCCGATCAAGCTTCTCCTGGCCGATTGCAGGATCCTAGGGAAAATTCTGGCTGCCAGGTTTGAGCAGATACTACGCCACTTAGTACACCCTGACCAGAATGGTTTTGTCCCCGGAATGAACACATCCCAGAACATCAGACGGGTCTTCCATGTTCAAGATCAGGTGGGGGTCGCCTTTCCACGTGCGGCCTGCATTATCTTAGATCTCGAAAAAGTTTTGATACAGTGACATGGCCTTACCTCTTTGAAGTTCTACGCCGGACGGGAATAGGCCAAACCCTTTTACAATACACCTGGCTTCTCTACACTAACCTTACGTATCGTGTCAGACTCTGCAAATACATTTCAGCCCCCATGCAAGTCGAGAGAGGTACCAGGCAGGGCTGCCCCCTCTCACCACTGATTTTTGCCTTGGCAGTAGAGCCACTTGCGATCCGTTTGCGCCTGGAGGGCACAGCCTGTGGCATTCCCATAGCCGATACGATCCACTGCGTTTCTATGTACGCGGACAATCTCCTACTGTATGTCTGGGACATCACTGCGGACCTCTCCTCCATCTGGACGATTTTGACTGAGTTTGCAGAGGCATCAGGCCTCCATGTAAATTGGGAGAAGTCTGTGGTGTACCCCCTACATCACTCCCTTGACCCTCAGGAGATCCGGACAGGTACGCAATGCCTCTCTTGGACCACAGGTGCCCCCCGTTATCTGGGGATTCGCCTTTATCGCTAACCCGCTGACATCTTCGAGGGCAAACATGGCAAGGCTCTCGCTGGCATCCGCGCCTCAGTGGGCTTCTGGAAACACCTTCCACTAGCCCCCATCGGGCGAGTAGCCCTAGCCAAAATGATCATCATCCCTCACCTACTGTGTTACTTCACCAACCTTCTGATTGTGCCTCCCAGAAGTTTCTTCCACGAACTGGACAGGCTGCTCTGCACCCTTGTGTGGGGACTTGTTCGACATAGAATAGCCCTCGCCAAACTCCGACTATCCACCACGCAGGGGGGCAAGGGTGCCCCCGACTTCGAATCATACTTCCTAGCAGTGCAACTCCAGTGGCTCTCGTACTGGACAGCAGGGAGGCATCCCGGGGAGACTCACACAATGCACAGCCCTATCCCCATGCCGGAACTCTGTCGTCTGCTGCTCCTTGGCACCAAACCCTGCCGGACCTACCCCTTGCAGGTGTCCGTGGCCCACCAATGTATGTTGCGAATTCACCTCATGGCAGTGAGGACCACTTGCTACTCCCCACGGCGGCCACTAGCGGGGTGGCCACAGGGTGACCCCTACTTTACGAGCGCCATGGTACGCGCATGGACAGACTCTGAGGTCACAGAGGTGGAGACACTGTTCGAAGAGGGTCAGCTCCGCCCATTCGCACAACTTATGGAAGACCACGGCCTCCCCCAGGGCAGTTCTTTACACTTCGCCAACTCATCATCTACTATCGCCCACATGGTGACCTAACAGTCAGTGAGCCCGTGACACACCCCGTAATACACACTATCCTCTACATGGGAAGTGGAAGACACTTAGTCACCTGGCTGTACAAGTCCATCCGAGAACTCACACACAAGCCATTGCTCACCCTGAGGACAAGTTGGGAGGACGAGATTGGGAAACAATTACACGACCGGGAGTGGGGCAGAGCACTAGAATTCCCAAAGAAGGTGTTGAGAAATGTGCGGTTCAAAAACATACAATACTACATTTTACATAGGGCTGACCAGAGCCCGGCGCGCCATCAGCGATTCTATCCCGACACTCAGTTCTTATGCCCCAGATGTCACTCCCCGGACGCACACTTCCACCACATGTTCTGGAACTGCCCAACCCTTCAGACCTACTGGTCAACCGTCCTTGACTCCATTAGCACCCTCACAGGCCTCACCGACCTGCATTCCTTTTAGGCGGTTGCCCTGGGGACATTCCGCAGGCCAAAAACTCACAAGGTGCAGTTCAAATATGCTGCCCTATCCTTGCTTCTAGCCAAGAGGAACATAGCCATGCATTGGCGCGCGCCAGCTGGACCCTCACTCGAGACGTGGGTGGCTGTGGTGAGAAAGTGGGCTTCAGCGGAAGAGGACGCCCTTAGGGAGGAGGAAGCCAAAGTTCAGCGCAAGTGTCCTATCTATCTAGAATGGGCCACACTATCCCACCAGTTTCTGTCTGCTCACAAGCGTGATACCCCAAGTCCCTCCCAACACGCCCCGCAACCCAGGTGGCATCAACGCTTCCATAGGGAATACCGACGTGACCCCCCCTTTTCCAAGTCCACCTCTCCGGCCTCCACCTCGCTCCACTCCGCTCCTCCACAATTCCCCCCCCCCCCCACTTCCCCCCTCATAGGTTTTTACTCTGCAGGAGCGCCCAGTACAGTTCACCTGCCCAGCTCCCTAGGCTCAGTCCACATCCCTCTCCCTCCCCCCCCTCCTCTCCAGTTAGTTTATTCCCCTCCGGGGCTTTCTCTTTTCTCCCCCCCCCTTGTAGGGACACTGCTCTTGTTACCAATTTCTCTCATCCCACACACAGTCCCTCTGTTCCTTTCCCCCAAATTTCCCTTGCGCTCACGCCACATCAGTTCTTAGCGGCCCATGCCCCTACTCCACACACCCTCGGACTATTGTATACATCTAATGGGCATGTCTTTACTATTGTAACATCTCCACCGCATTATGATGTATTGTGAGAATTATTTTCATTGACAAAAAATTAATAAAAAGATTTTAAAAAAAAAAGAGAGAATTAAAAGGACTGCTTTCTACATTGAGTGGTTTTATTTAAAATGTTTTCTCTTGCTGCAGGTAATTTTCCAGAAGGCTTCTGTTAGCTAGTGAATAAGCATTTCCTTTGTATTGGACAACTGATAGTGAGGTTTTTACCGGGAGGAGAAGAGGCAACAGTTAGCATGATTCATGGGAAGAATGCAGAATGTGAATGATGTATATTTCTAAGGACTGGCATCTTTAGACCATTGTACAAATGTGTGAAAACTGGGATTTTACCTGTTCCCAGAAGGTTACTCAAATCCTATTGGAAGATTCTGGAGGCAAAGGAAAACATGTTGCTAACTTAGGGCGTATTACAATAAGTGCCCTTGGGGTGCAACGGGCGTTTGCGCCCACTTTGCGAGGCCCTGGGGCACTTTAGTATTTTAGAAAGGGGTGCAGACGCTTGTGCATCCCCTTCTATAATACCAATAGCTCTGGTGCACTTAAAGTGCCAGCGCTACCGTCAGAGGGTTTTCGCTCATTTGCATAGGGGTGTGCCCTATGCAAATGAGGAAATTCCTTTGACTCTGTGCCCACGTCATATTTCAGAAGCGGGCGCAGAGTCAAAGGAGCCCTCAGGAGGACCACTGACAGTGCGCCATTTAAAAGGTGGCGCAATGTCAGTGCGCCTCCTGAGAGCAGCCATATGCAGGAGGAAAAGGGGGTCCGATGAATGCCACAGGCATCCCCTTGCAGACGGTGCAGTCATTGACTGCACCCACCTACAAGGGGATCTCTATTACCCTGTAAAAGTGCAGGTGGGCGGTAGATTAGGAAACTTCCTTTATTGAACACACTAGCTGTATTATTACAATATTACCTGAACTGTTAGCCGATGCTGCATTCCTTCTTATACTGATTATTGGGTTATTATAACTTTTAATGCTGATATTTAAAATATTAATATTCTTGAATAAAATATGAACAGCAATTAAAAATAAAATCCTTTAACTAAAAGTTCACAATGATTTCTTGCTATTTGTTTAATACAGATGATGCTTTCCTTTTCTTCTCCTTTTGGATGAACAAAGGTTCAACCATCCAGTTGGGAGATAATAATTACACTCTAAGATTTAGGTACAGATAACCCTACTCCTTTAATGGACTCAAGTGAGAGTCACTCGAACCCAACTGTACAGGGGCCATATTGCAGAATGTGCCCCAGGTGAAGGGAATGTACGTCCACTGTCTGCGCCAGGGCGCATGTTTGTATTAAAGAAAGGTCTGCAGTTGCTTGTGCTTTCCTTTCTGTAGTACTGAAAGTTCTGCATACATACAGCTCCAGCGCTTTCTCAAGAAGGCATTCTCTCATTTGCATGGTGGCATGGCCCTATTGAAAATTAAGAAATCCCTTCGCCTCTGTGCCCGCACCTTATAGGGCGCAGCAGCAAAGAGGCGGTCACCTAAAAGGTGGAGCACTGTCAGTGCACCCCTGATTCTAGATGGACTGGTGCAGCGGTGTGGTGGCAGGGCAGGGGCAGGGGCAGGGTAGGGTAGGGTAGGGGTCAGGTAAGTCGACATATGATGGGAGAAGTGAAATTAAAAAAAAAAATAAGACCACTCACCTTGCACTTGCCGCATCGCCTACTCCATTCACACACAAACTCACTCTCCAATACAGCAACTCACACACCAACTCACCTAACCAAACACCACTCACGCAGCCACTCACTTACCAATACAGCCACTTACACACTGTCACTCACTCACACAGCAATTCAGACACCTTCTCATTCACCATTGCAGCCACTTACACACCAACAAGCACCCACACATGCAGTCACTCACCCACACAGCCACTCACATAGACACTCACAGTCCAATATAGCAACTCACACGACTGATCAATTAACCAAACACCCTCTGAATCACCCATATAGCTACTGAGTCACCCATACGGTTACTTAGACGTACAGTCACTCACCGATGCAGCCACTCAAACAACTGCTTAGTCACCCACACAGGTAATCATATATCCACTCAAAGACCCATGCAGCCACTCATACAGCCACTCATCTACACACTCATTCACCAATAGAGACACTCACATACCCACTTATTCATCCATAAAGCTACCCCCACACTCTTACTAACGCTACCATCCAGCCACTTACTCACCTATAGTCACAAACACACCCACTTACTCACCAATGCAGTCAGTCACAAAGCCACTTACACACCCATACTGTTACTCGCATGCATGCTTATTCATCCATACAGGAACTCACATATCCACTTATTCACCCAGATAGACACTCACATTCCAACTCACAGGTCTATACAGCCACTCAGACATCCACTCTCACACAGATGCACATAGTCATATAGCTACTCTTATAATATATTTTAGAAATATTATCACTCATTAGTAGTACACAAAATATAGTAATTTAACTTTTGTAGTACCTTGGTATATATATTTTACACTCAGAAACTTTTAAAAGACACTTACAATCTCAGAAACATTTAAAAAACACTCACAGTCACTGGATGATGTAAAAAGTGATGTCATGAGTGCTGTCATTTGGGTGTTATGAGTGATGCCACTGACTAGGTCATGAGTGATATGATATGTGAGGTTATATGCAGTGCATTGCATGGGTATAAGTTATAGTTAACTCATGTTACTATAACTGCTGAATTTCACTGGTTTTGTACGAGTGAAATATGAGTCTAACTATAACGTCCCTGTAGCCTTTTTTTCCAGTTTTTAAGCTTTTTTAACATTAAGTAAGATGTCCATCACTATGCACCATGAGGAGGAGTGGAATGCAAGGTGTGGTATTGTGTTGCCCCCACCCAAGCCTGCTGCTCCTGACCCCCCTCCTCCTTGCTACCCATTGTCCAACCCCCATGATCCTACTCTATCATCACAACCATGTGTGGCCATTGTTCTGCCACTGTCTTTCTTGACTGCCCTAAACAGATAGCTTACTGCCCCATCTACCTCCTCGCTACTTTCTGTTGTCAGATTCAATGCACCTACCCCTCCCTCATGCCCTGCATGGTCTGGTCTGATGTGCTGCCATTGCCATCCATGTAGCTACGTGTGCCTGCCCACAACTCCTGCCCTCCATTGACAAATTCTATGTCATACCATTGCCCTCCTGCTTAGTCTCTGTGCTTATCTTGCTGCCCCTACTCTCCTTCCCCTGCCCTCCAATATCTGTGTGCTTGATACTGCTCCCTCCTTTTTGACTACCATGTTCCATGGACATGCCACCCTCCTATCTACTCTGAGTGTTCTGGTGTGCTGCCACTGCCCCTCCCACCTGCCTTGCATGGTCAGATTGCTGCCACCTGCCCCTGCCATCTCCACCCTGTCAGCCTAAGTTCTATGGCCCCATACCGCATCGCCCATTTTGTTGCCATTCCTTTCTGCCCTCTATGCTCTGCTGTGCCAAAACTGCTCCTCCTGCCTGGTCTATGTGGTCCTTTGTGAAGCTACTTCCCCTGTCCTCTTTTGTCTGAGTCCAGCCCTAATTTTCCTTCTGTCCTCCATGGCGCTTTCTGCATGCACCTGTCCCTTCCCCCTTGCCCACCATGACCGTTTTGTAGGAGTGGGCGGAATTTGCGTAATCGCGTTACAAAAATCTCCGCGAAACGGTAAAAAATCTCAGCGAACACACAGAAATTCTGCAAGCACGCGGAATTGCTTGTTCGCAATGCTTTTTAACTGTTCGCAGTCTCTGTTTGCGTGCTCAGGGGAAAAATCTCGCGAACACTCGAAGTCACGGAATGCAGAATTTTAGGCAATTTTGTGTTCTCTGCAGAATGCGTATTTACCCAAAGTCCGCAAATTCCGCAAGCGGAACGGAATTTACCGCCCAAGCCTAATGTTGTGCTGTCACAGCCCCTTCTACTTGCACTGTGTGGTCAGCTAGCTGCCCCTGACCCCCTACCTCCTTCCCTCCTTTATCTGAATGTATGTCACTATAGTCTCACTGTTGCCCTCCATGGTGTGCAGTGATTCCAGTGCCTATCCCACATGACCTCCATGGTTAGCGTTCTTCTCCCGCCCTTCCCCTTAACCCCTAACCTCCATTTTCCATGTGCAGACCACTATCCCCTCCCTCTCATCTTATCTGGTCCATTGCCATGCCATTGCCCCCTCTCTCCTGCCCTTCAGGGTTTGTTATGCTGCAACTGTCCCTTCTTTTTGTCCAGTATGGTTAATTTTCTGCCATTGCCTCTTTCCCCTTTGATCTCTGTTGTCTAGGTGCATGGACCTGTCCCCTCCCTATTGTTTTCCATGGTCCGTCGTGCTGCACAGCCATACTGCTTACTCTGTGAGGTGTATTGTGCTGCAGTAACCCCTGATGCCAATCCTTTAAGATAAGTTTAGTCACCCTGGCCATATTCCTTCTACCCTTTCATACCTGAGTCCATGTCCCTACCCCATTCCTCCTGCCCTCCATGATCCAATGTACCGTACTTGTCAATATTTTGAACTTGGTATGGGGAGATTTGGGAAAAACCTGGGAAATTGATTTTTCCCCCCATTGACTTACATTAAAAAAGCAAGGCAGGGCAAAGACCTCGGAGCCCACTTCAGTGTTCTACAGCTATGATGGACCAGCAATATCAGATGTGGACACGGCTTGCCTATAAAGACACCAATTTGTATAATGGAGCGGAGGATGCAGCAGTCGCAATAAGTGCATGTACAACTAGCCTTCCTTCACTATAGTCTGTCCAAACCTGCCATTGTGTGCCATCAATGCTGCGGCAGTCCTGGTGAAATGTGTCATGGGAGTGCTTCTGTGTGTGCATCTGTGTTTGTATGAGGGGGTGCGTGCGGACACACGTGTGTGTGTATGAAAGACTATGCTCACATTTGTGGGTACTTGTGCATGTCTGTGCGTTTGCTGGTGTGGACATTTATTTGGGTGTTTTTGTATTAAAACATGTGATTCTATGTGTTCTTGTGTTTGTGCGCACAGATGTTTCTGTATGTGTGCTTATGTCTGTGCATGCTATGGTGTCTGCATGTATTTGAGTGTTTTTGTATTAGAGCATGGGCTTGTATGTGTGCTTGTGCATGTTGATTTTCCAGTATGCATGTTTGTGTGCGCCCTCTGTTCATGTATGAGAGTGTGTGCGCACATTTGTGTGTGCTTGTGCATGTCTGTGCATGTGATGGTGTGTGTGTGTGCATACATTTGTGTGTACGTCCTTGGGTATTTTGCTTCTGGAGCATGTGATTGTATGTGTGTTTGTGTGCTTGTCTGCGTGTATGAGAGTGAGCGCATTTGTGTGCGCTTGTGCATGTCTGTGCATGTGATGGTGTTTGCGTGTGCATGTATTTGGGTGTTTTTGTATTAGAGCATGGGATTTTATGTGGGCTTGTGTTTTTTGGATGTTTTTGTATATGTGTTTGTGTGCCTGCATCTGTGCACATATGAGAGTGTGTGCTCACATTAGTGTGTGCTTGTGCATGTCTGTGCTAGTGATGGTGTGTGCACGCTGGATTTGTTATTCTCTGGCGGCCGCTGTCCTGGATATTGACTTTAACTGCCAGATGCCTGACCTTAGGCTAGCCACCAGTGTACCAGTGTACAGTACAGTCCCCTGTCAGAGCCCAATGATGGCTTCCATAGTGGTCCCCTACACTTTGTTATACTTCCCTGGGACAACAATTGGACATTGACCAGACCTTGATCCTATCCCCTAACCTGACTACACATCAGGACGTGGAACCTGCAGAACTTACCCCAGACTGTGGAGACCTAGCGATTTGGCTGATGCCCGGTGGAGCTACCATATAGCTAAAGAGGAGATGGGTTGTGGACTCCCCCCACCTGCCCTCACCTACCTAGCCGGGCCTTGGGCAGATTTTCCCCTCGTCTCTATGTCCTATCTTCCTCCTACCCCTTTACTCTATCCCCTTACCCTTCATTGTTCCATCCATCCTGTCCCCTATGTTCTTTAAATGCCTTTCTTGATACTTATGTAACTTTTAACTGATGTAAATTGCAACATTATTGTTCCTCATCTAAAGCTCTCTGATTCCTTCGGGTCTAGCCAGCGCTATATAATAACTCATTAATTATACGTGTTTCCATTTAGTACTCTTTCTCTCTTTGCCTACCTCCCTAACTCCTAGCTCCTAGCTCCTATCCCCTATCCCCCAAATCTCTCACCTTGCCTGCTAGTCTGCCTAGCCCCCTGTCCTTTGTGCCCTTTGACTAAGCACTCCTTCTCCCCTTGTTGGGGAAAGATCCAATATTTATACTCTGAAGTCTCAGCGAACCCGCTGAGAGAGTCCACTGTGCCAAGGGAGCCACTCAGAGCTGAGGTATGGTATGGAACCCCTTGCCAAAGCAATCCCTCTCCCTTTTTTGGGGAAGGATCCAGTATGTAGGTCTTGGAGTCTCAGAGACTCTCTGAGAGAGTCCACTGCGTAAAGGGAGCCTCCCGCAACAGAGATAGGGATGTGATACCACTTCCCCTGGGTTCACAGCTTACTGGACTTTAGACGTTGCATTGACTCGTCTACCGGTTTGTGTCCCCGTTGCCCTTCCCCTCCTCTTTCCATGCAGTGTCCATCACCCTCCCCTCCTCTTTCCCTCCTTCATTACCTCTCTACTTCCCCAGATCCTTCCCCCGCCCCTGAATCTTTCCCCTTGCCTGTTTTTCCCCTTACGTATTTATGCTTATTGTTTATATCAACCTTACAAGTAACTATGTTGCCATGCTCTAATAACTATGTAACTTTTGTAACGATGTAACCTGTAACTATGTTCTGATGCTCATGTAAAGCTCTCTGATACCTGCAGGTCCAGCCAGCGCTATATAAAACCTTTAAAATAAAGATAAGATAAAGTGCTTTTGGGTTTGAAAACATCAGGAGTATCCTGCCTGAATCAGATTGTTAGCATGTATGTTTTTTACTATCACTGCCTCTTCCTTCTGCCCTCAATAGTCTTTTGAATTGCCACTGCCTCTCTTGTTTGTACTGCATTGCTGGTTTGTTGCCCCTGCCCCTTTTTCCCCTGACCTCCTTGGTCTTCTGTGCTGGCACTGCCCCGCCTGCCTCCCCAGTGTGGTCAACTTGTTGCCTCTGCACCTTCCTCCATGAGAGGCTCTTATTCCCATAGAACATTTGGTTAGAAGCTCTAAACACCCAAAAAGGGGACATATTTTCTGAGTTCTCAAATAGGAACAAAACATTTTTAAGTAATGTGCTTTCTTTATGTTTTTTTAAATCCAGTTGATCACTTAATTATATGTTACATTTAAGGGAGAAGATGTGGCGTTACAGCCAGAGATGCAGACTTTGCAGCCGGGGAACCCGGTTCAAGTTCTGGCGTCAGCTAGACATCCTGTGATTCTGGGCAAATCACATATGCTCCTCATGCTTAAAACCAAAATCAATGTCTTCTTTTGTAACAAAATGAATGTCTTCTTTTGTAATGTAACTAATGCTCATGCAAAGCACTCCAATACCTTCGGGTCCAGTCTGCGTTATATAAAACTGCAAAAAATAAAAGTAATAAGTGTTACACACTTCTGTAATTGAGCTACACTTGAGTTACATTTGGGTGATACTTTTGCTCTATTTGGGCTCTTTTTTCTCTTTTTGCCATCTTGGAAGACTCATGTCTTATGAAGCTCCCTAATTTCCTCATTTACTGCGGTATTACTCAATCAATCAAGGGATAGTAAAGGTCAACTACTCATCCGTGAAGGTCTCAAGGTGCTGGGGGGAGGTGGGGAGTAGATCCATCTAAGTGCTGGGGTCAATCAAAGAGCCAGGTATTGAGGTCCATCGTGAACTGAGGTAGCGTGGGTGATGGTCCGACGTGGAGGGGTAGGGAGTTCCAGGTCTTGGCCGGGAGGCAGGAGAAGGATTTTCTTCTGGTTCTGGTCTTGCAGATCAGGAGGAGGTATCTTTTAGGTGAGTGGAAAGAGAGGTGGCTGATCTGGTGTTGTGGAGGGCCTTGTAAGTGTGGATAAGGAGTTTGAACGTTATTCTTCTGTCTGCGGGGAGCCAGTGGAGTTTGTGGAGGTGTTGACTGATGTGGCTGTGCCGGGTGAGGTCCAGGACCAGTCTAGCTGCAGCTTTCTGGACCCGTTGGATCTTGCAGATGTTTTTATGGGTTCCTATCCTCAATATGAAATTGATTAAGTTTTCCACTTCAATTCCATCTAGATGGTGTTCAGATGTGCCACACCTTTGACATAATTTCAGAATGTTAGCACTCTAGTTGCTCATTAGAACACTGTAGTAAAGCAACTGATCAACAGGGAGTTAATTGGCAGTCTGTGGCTGGTGTTGAATGTGCATGTTTCAGTCTGAATGTCAGAATGTTCTAATGAAATAGAAGAGGAAGATATTTGAGAACTCACTTAAAATGTGTCCACATTTTTCTGTCTACAGAACTAACCATAACTTATGTGACAAACTGGACCATTTTGTTCATTTCTAAATTAAATGTTTTAAGTTTTACCAGGTTTAATTCACTCAACATGGCTTCAGGTGCGACATGGTTTTGTCATAAGTACCACTGTTAGCCCTCTAGTTGTTCTTGAGAATGCTCTGGGGAGCTGCAGTAGAATACTGGAAACACAAGGCTCCTGTTGAAAGTGCATGATTTACTTACAATGTTGGAATTAATTTCCATATGGCTGAGAAAGATAGTGTGATTTTACTGAAAATATGCTTTCATTTTCTTCCTTCTATAACCTCTATGGGATAATCATGAGAAAACAGTTTTTTCTCAAACATGATTCATGAAATCCCAGCAGAAGACTTGTTTACAGGGTAAAATTACCTTAGAACATACCACAATTTCTAAAATTAGGAAACATGGTCCTAATTAAACTATCTACTGGCAACCGCCAGTAGGTAATAGTGATCCAGAGGATAGTTACTCACCACACTTATGATGCAAGATCAATTCCCCCCATCATCCTCGATTGTTTCAGAATTGCTATTATCTTTTGGTATGAAATGTTTGTTCATTTTAATCAACATCAGGATCATTAGTTTTCAGTTGAGAGACTAGTCCTTCTGACTATGACAACTACACCAGTTGCACATGCTCGGAAGACACACTGGCTACCACGTAGACATGCTAAATACTTTATTGCCAGCCTTCTGAGGTCTGCCCATTGTGCCCTCTTCCCACACGAACCAGAAACATCTACTTGACTTGGGGCCCTGGGGCAAACATATGTTGAGTGTAACTTTTGTATCCATTTTCAGCACATTTATAACCTAATTATGCCACGCCATACTGAAATATTTACATTAAACTCAACATTCTTTATATTTGATTAATACACAGACTGTTGTAAGAGAAGAATGGAGGCTATATCCCAAGTAAAACAGATGGGGGGCACCTGGACACCTACACAGTAAAGTTCATGGATTTATAGATAACCACACAAAGGCACTATACATAAGGCACTATTAGCAGAAGAACAGGAAAGGCTTTCAAGGGCAATTGATGCCTGGGCTCAAACAGAATGAAGATTGCAGCACTCTCTGGCTCTACAATGCTAGAGTCATTAGGTGGTAGATAGCACTAATCTTAGATACTAAGACTAACTGAAATCTTGGGCTCTACAGATGCATCACTACTAAGAACTACAGATCACTGCCTTCTCTAACACTACAGAAACCTACTCTTTCTGGCACCATTGATGGCTGTGCTGTCTAGCACTATTACAGGTGTAATCCCATGTGATATATGGTCAGGTCAGGTTTACTATAGTTCTAGCATCAACAGTATAAATGTCCAGCCAGTAATGCACACAAAACAAATTTGCAGTATTAAAGGCAGACAAAATTGTTTGTTTTTCCAAATATTATTATTGAATGTGTAATGAAGACCTTAGAAAGTACATCAGACTAATTAATTGAGAGACAAGCTCATCCCACTTGTAGGGATGGGGCCACAATGCACAGATCTAATTAGGGTGTATGTTTTAGGTGCTTTATGCAATAGGTAAGAGTTCACCTCCATACCAAAAAGGGTCACTTTGCCCAAGTCCTACTTTTTCATCTGATGAACCATGCAAGCTCACTTCCATAGTGCTTACCCTTCAGCTGTCATAGTTCTAATTGAGATTATATGCACCACCACAAACTTAATAAACATTACTTGTGATATCTCCACAAAGGACAGTTTTGTAGGAGTGCGATCTTTATATTCAATAAATTAATATAAAAGGGAGGTTAATGTGGCCTAATCGTTCCCTCTTCTCACTTAGGTGGACAAGTTTCTCATGGAAAAAGGAATACACTTCTGTTTTTGTCATGGATGCATGGTAGTTTTAGATGTAAGCGTCTCACCTTTATTCCTGACAAAAAAAGGGTTTTCAGTCATGCATCAGCAGTTTAAAAAAAAAACATTTTTATACTTGTTTACTTACTAATACAGCAAAAAAGGTTGTGCTTTGTCATAGTTATATATTGGGACAATTCAATTAGCCCTGTTGGAAATATTTAGTATTAGTATGCCAAAGAGATTTGCTTACTCAGATTTGATTAGTGCAAAGGCATTTGTGAAAACTGCAAACTTCACACTGTTTTTAATGATTCTGGTGTGTTTGTGTCCAACATCTCTGTTCCACCCGGCACCAGCTGTCACAGCAAGTGAAACATGGGGAAGACTCCTCCAAGGCATAGAATATGAGTCAATGGCAGGAGGAGCTTACGGGCAGTGACCATTTGGGCACAAGTGTGTCAGGTTTAATATGTTGTAGATTTATTTATATAACTTTTTTAACATTATTTTTTATTGAGCAGATAACATCATGCTTTTAGGAAACAAGACACACTTTGCATCAGGATTTCAAAACATATAAGAAAAGGCATAAATAGATTTTATAGCTGTCCAGAACTATTAAGCCTCACTCAGCCCCATATCACAAAAGTACAATTATGGATCCCTAAGTCAAATTCTTATAAACATTTATTATATACAAATAGCTTGCTTAATCTATCCTTTATCGAAAAAACAGTAGTAATAATCTTGGAACAGATTTCGCCCAATTATTGGCAAACACTCATTCTAAATTCTTACATATTGCAGCAATCTCAGCCTTGTGACACAGAAAATATTAAATACATAACCTACATTCAGGCAAAGTGCAGAGATGGCAGATTGCATGTGACAAAGAATAATCAGCATGTTAACAGATAAAATGCAAACATGTAAAATGATATTTATCCAAATCTTTATATTTTTGATAACACATACACAGGAAAAGTGTGGGGATGAAAAAATGCATCTTACGAAGAAATAGCAGCATTTAAGCAGTTAAAGTGCAGATGTGCAAGACTGTCTTTATCCTGATCTAGATATTATACAATACTGAAGTAGCCTTCAGCCCTAACCTCACCCAGAGGGAATCGTGTTCTTGGATCAACCTAAAATAGAATCCTATCACTAACTGTGCATTGATGAAATGTGGGTAATTAATTCTTAAAGTGCCAACTTGCATTTAAGATACATGAAATTAGCATAAGACTACAAGAATTGGCGGATATATCAATTGCTTCCCAAAGTGCATATCTAGCTCATACAGTTCACTAGAACCTCTGGCGGTGCTCAAACAGCTGCATACTTTGCAGTATTGCCAACTCTTCTGTCAAAGCTTCCTCAAAAACACTATCCCATCTCAATTTATCTAGCCAGACATTCACCTTTGGGACAATAGTTGATCACCAATATTGTAAAATCAAAGATTGAGCTACTGCTAATGCTACAGAAATAACATATTGGAGCTGTTTGGTTAATGTTTGACTTGCACTCGATACCCCTAACAAAACCACCATTGCTTCTGATTGAATTGTAACTTGTTCACAGTCGCCCAAAGCTTGAAAGACCTCCTTCCAAAATTAAAGCAGTTTAGGGCATTGAAAACATATGTACAACCAATTCCCTTTATCATTGTGTGCACACCTAAAACACTAATTCTAGTTGGTTGGAAACAGTTTATGTGTTGCCAGCAGGGTGTAGTATGCCATCTACCTTGCAAGGAATCACATTCTTTTAAAATAAGCCACTGTAAGAGATTCATACCATAAGCAGGAGATATACACACATTCTTCTTTTGTCATTTACATCCGATGATGTGTTCTAGTTTGTTTAAGTGGTACCCAACCAGAGAAGTGTCTCAATACTTTGTAAGAGCCCTATACCTGTTGTTCTTTTTTCATTAAGAACTTCATCAGCGCTTGGGTCAATTTCCTCACTTCTTGAATACTGTTTCACAAACAGCTAGCAATCTGCAAAAAGCTATGCCAAAACCTGTGTTATTCCATCACCAGACGTGCTAGCATTTCCTCCTTAGTACCCTATTGCCCACATACAAATCACTCCCATACTTGATACCCTCTGGGATTCTGGAAACTACATGCTGAATTTGGAAGACATAGTCCCAAAGCCTTACAATCAAGAAGCTCTAGCAGTCTATGTCAGGGCTTAATGCCCTGTTCTACTTAAACTAGTTTCTTATACCTTGTTCTTTTGGGCAATCTAGCCACCTTTAGAAATATGGGAAGATTGCTTTCTGCTTATTGCACCATTTGTGTAAGAAATTATCAAGTCCTTCACAAGCCTTACTCCTGCGGACCATACTATCCAACCATGTAGCCTGATAATAGACAAAAAGGTCAGGTATGTCCAGCTTTTCCTAATCAAGCCATATAATTGCATACCTCACCCTCAAATGTCTACCATTCCATAAAAACTTAGCTGTAAGAGAGTCTAGTTCATTGATAAAGGCCTTGTTGGTTTTGATAGGGAGATTAGTAAACAAAAATAAAAACAAGGGCAGAATAGATATTTTAATTAAAGAAACTCGGCAAGTTATTGAGATAAAGAAGCACCCATCTGACTAGCAGCATTTCCACCTTCTCTAACATAGTTTTATAACTCAACTGAAATAGATCGTAGTATTTATTTGTCACATGGACCAGTAGAAAGTGGATTGGATGGCTACAATTATATTGAGCCTGCTAATAGATTGGCAAAACCGAAGGCTGGACATTAAAAAGAAGAGACTCTGTTTTAGCCTGATTAATATTATAGCCTCTTACACCTGTATAATCTTGAATATTATGTACAGCCCCTATATTTACTCTGTCTGCGCTTTTAAATAGAGGATCATGTTGTCAGCGAATAATTAGACCTTAGACATTCCTGTAAGAGGAGGAAAAATAGATTTTGGAAGGTGTACTTTAGCTGCCAGAGGCTCGATAAACAAGGCAAAAATTATAGGTGACATTAGGCATTCCTGATGGGTGGCCTATTTAATTAAAGTAATTCCTGCTTCTTTTGCCTTTATCATAATGCATACCTCATTTCCTTGGTAAACCTTCCGAAGCAAGCATTGTACCCATATTATCTGGAAAAGCGAACCTAGCTAATGCAAAAAATAAGACATCCCAGTAGACAAGTTTGAATGCTTTCTCAACATCGAGCATTACAATTGCTACTTCTTCTTGACAGCTAGAGAAAAATCAAATGCATGTATCAAATAATTAGTGTTTGCTGCCATCAATCTATTTGTCAATAACACGTTCTGGTCACCATGGACCTGGGTTTCACCTACCACAACTATATGTGACATTCAAACCTTTGCAACCAACTTGTAGTCTGCATTAAGCAGACTTATTGAATGAAAAAATAAGTACCACTGACTCTAATGGAATATCTGCCCCTTCATTAATAACACTGGATATTTTTTACAGATATGGGAGTAATTCATTCTGGAACACTTTCACACCTCCAACTGTATCCCATCACTACAGCAAGCTTTGGCATTGGGCATTTTTTGGGCATTTTTTGCAGGGTCCTCAGTATAGCAGTTATCCTGACTATCACATCGGACGGAGGATACGTATCTCATCGTTCTGGGCTTCACCTGGCCCTGGGATTTCCCTATTATCTCCAGCGTATTACACTGGAGTGATTACTTTGGACCTTATAGAAGTGTTGTGTTAACAACTCTTTTGCTTCATCCACGACCCTTGGCTTTGTGCACTACTCAGCCCCATTGTGCCCAACCCTACACTTCTTTTGGTCTCCACTATACTAGTAGTGTACACTGTATGTAAGAAACAAATGCAAGTACAGATCCCACTGCTGCCATAAATGTTAGAAATGGGGATCTCTAGTTTGCAGAGGTAGGTACCTTTTTCCAAATCAAGACCCTTGCTTCTAGTCAGGGTAAGCGGGATAAACTTCTTAAATAACCCCTGCTTACCCCCTTGGTAGCTTGCCACAAGCAGACAGGCTAATCTCAGAGGCAGTGTGTAAAGCATTTGTGAACACATACTGTAATACAGTGGAAACGAATGGACACCACACTAGTTTAGAAAAATAAGTATTCTTTATCTAAACCAAACAAGACAAAAACGACAAAAATCCTCAATACAGAAATACAAATATGACTTTCCAATGATAAAAATAGTTCAGTTCAATGTAAATTGCAGATCCGTCACTTTTCACACAAAGTACCTTGGATGTGTCGCACACACAAACAGAAAGGATTGCAGGGAAGATGAAGCATCGGTTCATTACACTCAGGGAAGTTGATGCTTCGGTTCCTTGCTCCGGGAGAGGTGATGCATCAGTTTCTTACTGCTGCGCAGGGGAAGTCGTGCGCTGGTTCCTTACTGGAGAGGAGATAATGCATTGGTTTCTTACTGCATGGGGAGGTGATGTGTAGGTTTCTTACTGCGTCTCCCAACGATGCAACAGACTTTGCGCCACAATGCTATGCAACAATCTGGGACAATGCCTGGATTCTTGCAGCCGCACAGCAGGGCTAGCATTGGAATCCGTGCGGTGATCTCGGACGTCGGATATCGGTGCATTTGATGTGGCGTGCAGCGATGTCTCAAGCCGCGGAAAACCACTGCAGCGATTTCTTGAACGATGTGTCGGAAACAGGTGCAGATGCGTCACACTTCTCGAAGTTGTGTTACTTTTTCCAGGTCCCAGTGGCAAACAGCCTGCAGAGGTACAAAACAACAGCAGGCACCTTTAACCCCTTCCATGCTGATGATGAACCCCAGCCGTCATGCACTACGGTGCTCGTGTGCTGATGACAGCTGGGGTTCGTCACGGCCCGCCCCTGTTCGTGTTGTTTACAGCACACCAGGGGAATCCCGTCCGCATGGAAGGGGTTAAGTAAGTCGGAACTCCCAGTAAGTAAGTTCAGGGGAGCTTTGGGTGAAGTCTTTGTGTCCTTGAGACTTCAGAACTTCCTTGAGCAGGGGACACAGCAAACATTAAAACCCTTTTCCCTTTCCTTGGCAGAAAGTAGCCACTGCAGACCAACCCAAGACTGCAAACAGCACAGGGGCAGTATATCTCCACACTGCACAGGGGCAGTATTCCTCCTCACTTTCTCCAGCTTTTCTCCTTGGCAAAGATTCCTCCTCATTTCCAGAAGTGATCTAAAGGTATGGGATCTGGGCCCTGCCTTTTTATAGAGCAAAATCATTTGTTCTCTGGTGGGAAAGAAGTCCTATGTTCTGTCGAAACCAGTTCTGTCCTCTCTCGTGTAGCTTCCTTGCAGGAGGTGGAGACAGCATTGTGGAAGGCAGACCAGGCCCATTCAGGTGAAAGGAAATCTCCTCCCCTACGCCACATGCATCCGAGGTCTATTCAGCCCCACCCTGACTGATCCAGACTCTCTGGAGCAACTGCACCTCCCAGCCCCTGTCACTCCAAAGCCAGACAATCAATACACATCCTAGCAGAGGCATACTGGATGGCTAAGAATGAAAATACCTACCTTCTATAAGTGGTATTTTCAAAACACAGTAGGCAAAAATCACTGTAATTAAAAGATGCATTTTAACATTCTGAGTTCAGGCATACTAACTTTATTTTCCTTACTTGTTCCCAGTGGCATTTATAAGCTGTCATAAGCAAACTCCCCATGCTATCCTACAGGTACAGGTATCCTTGAAATAGTCAAAAAACAAATTGGCAGTATTTCACTATCAGGACATGCCACACTCACCAGGGCATGTCCTTTCACATAAGCTGCACCCTGCCCATAGGGGTGCCTTGGGCCTTCCTTTGGGGGTGACTAACATGTTAGAAAAGGGAAGGTTAGGGCCTGGCAAGTGGTTGCCCTTGCCAGGACAGCATGACAGTACCAGACTGAACACAAGCTCTGCAATGGCAGGATTAAGTTACACTTTCAAACTGTTTTATGTGGGTGGCACAATCAGTGCTGAAGCCCACTAGCAGCATTTGATTTACAGGCCCTGGACACACACAGTGCACTGTACTAGGGACTGACTAGTAATTCAAATATGCCAATAATGGAATCACCAATCCATAACAATAATTTACGAAGGGAGCACTTGCACTTTGGCTCTGAACAGCAGTGGCAAAGTGCCCAAAGCATCTAGGCCAGCAAAACGAAGTCCAACTCACAGCAAAAACACAGGAGGCAAAGGCATAAATACTGGGGGAAACCCATGTCAATAATGCCAGGTCTAACATATATTATTAAACATTTTATAGACCATCAACCATTTATTATTATTACATAAGAAGCTATGTTGCAAATGGGCCTGCTTTTTTAGTCACTAAACTATTTCGGCCCCTATAGATACTGTTTACAAGGTCTTGTAATCCAGGGAATGCGTAGAGAACTATGGGACTTGTGTGGGAAAACCCACATAACACCCATGGAACACCTACCCAGAGCAAAGTAACACAACGCAACAATTTGCATTGTGTTAATTTATTCCCAATTTTTTAGTCACGCAAAGCCGATAAGTGGCTTTGCATGGCTTCAAAAATTTGACTTAAGATTTGCGTCAGTCTTGCACCACATTGATTGTTGCAAAAGCAAAGCAAACTGGGTCATAAATATGGCCCTTAGTTTATATGTGAAATTAACATACACTGTGTGAAACAAAATCGTAGTATATCAGTCTAAGTAGGCAGCTTGCTGCAATACACATTTCTACTTATTTTTTCATGCATAAAAGAAACACAGGGGCATATTACCAAGCAATAGCGATAATTATCGCTATTGCTTGGTTAGAGACAAAAATTTACTGCTGAGCTGAGATTTTTATCGCAGATGAACCTTGGTATTATCAAGGTTTATCGCAAATGCGATAAAAATCGGCTGCAATGCATGAATATCGCTGAAAAGTCTGCGATATTCATGCATTACCGAGCTAATGCTCTTAGCCATGTTATCCACCTCCCATTGGATAACATGGCTAAGAACTGCTCAGGGCAGGTGTTAGCTTTTGGAGGTATTCGCACTTAGCGCGAATATCTCCAAAAGTTGGTAATAGGAGATAGCGATGTTAGCGACTGTTTCCAGTCGCTAACATCTTGGCACGTCCACTTTGCATGTCAGTAGTGATAAATATCACTTTACGTCCACTTTGCATGTCAGTAGTGATAAATATCACTCACATGCAAAGTGGGGCACAAGATGGTCGCTATCTCCTACTAGCTGTCGCTAACCGGTGTTAGCGACAGCTAGGTAATAGGAAGATAATTTTATCTCCGCTTTCTTGGCTTTTAAAGCCAAAAAAGCGGAGATAACCCCCGCCTTGATAATATGCCCCAGAGCCTTTTAACTGTACTACTCCATATACTCCTAAAGTAGTCTTGTTTGAAAATATCCTTTCAAAAAGCCGACATTCATTTACATACAATAGGTAGATGCTGTTAAAGTGTTTACAGTTTGCACCTGGAAAATTCCCTACTGGTCTTTTAAACATTTGCATCCGAAACGGCGCATTTTCACAAAAATGGCTTTTCTAAATTGGTCTCATTATTGTGGATTTCTATTTAAATCCTTTCATTCTTGAGTAACAGCAGTCTTGATATGCTTTGATTAGAGAATTCCAAGAACTAACTCTTGCCAAAGAAACTCTACCCGTCCACGCATCTTCTCACGCTTGTTCGCTTAAATGACTGAAAATGTGGTTTAAAAATAATCAAGGTTTACAGAAAATAAAATGGAGTCCTGTGTATTTAACAGCGCAGGTGCCCAACCTGCTGCCAGCACCTAACCGTGCTGCACATAATCCCCTGTCAAGTGTAATTCAAAAAGGGTTGGCTGGAGGAATGGATGGGCGTGTTTGCTTCAGTCCAGTTTGACAAGCAGTTAACTTTTTTCAACCCTCCAGATTGAGGAAGTGATTGAATTGGTAACAAGATATTGAGCGATAAATCTCCCATGATCACACGTGCTGCCAAGGAGCAGCATCATTATTCTGCAGAAAAAAAAGGACTGGCGCTGTGCTCATCCACTTCCAACCTTTATGCCATGCCGCTATTTCATTCAAAATTGCATGCAGACCCATGGTGGCATCTGGGCTGTCGTGCAATCTCGAAGGTAATCAAAATAAAAGTGGAATGTTTTAAAGTACATCGATGTATTCTATCTTTTCAAATAACACCTAACATGACCTGTGCAAAATATATATTTTTTTTGGACTGGAACACATTTCAGATCGTGATATCACTCATGATAATTGTTTGAAGAAAGTGCTAGGTGTGCATAGTTATCCAACACGTAGTTGTAACCTATTGAGACAGCCTCCATAGAGTGAACACAAGCTTTGTTTTCAAGCTTTAATCATGAAAAGAATGCATTGCAGTGTAGTTTGTGGGCCTGATTACATCAGTCCTGTAAAATTCCGACCCCCACACAAGCCGCTGTAGTTAGCAGCCGTTAGTTAGCCAGTGCAATAAAGTTTGCCCCACCTTTACGTATGGACACGTTAAATCTGCTAGAATTTTACAGAAGAAGAAAGCAAGGCAATTGGGACATGTAGAGTTTGGCAAGGGGAGTACTAAAATATGCATGTTACTGACAAAAAGTTGTAATTGGTGCTATGTACCCAATAAATTCAGACCCCGGAGTGTCGATTATCAGGAGCGATAAATGCAGACTAATACTATCACAAATCAATCTCACTTTCCATTTACAAGAGGTTTACTTTTATGTGTTTCTTAAAAAACAAAACACTTCAGTCCCCTCAAAGTATTCCGAATTATTCAGCAACTTGCCGCCACATGCATCAAACTCCCGTTTTGCGTTTCCAAATTTGCGATTTTTACAGAATCGCAAATAAGGATTCGCAAAACGGGATGCATCATAGAAAGTGCTTAATATTTCCGATTCGGTAAAAATCGCAATTTTTACCGAATCGCAAATATTATGCGAATTCAAAATTGCGAATTCGCTATTCCCATTGATTCCTATGGGCCAAAAGGCCCATAGGAATCAATGGAAATTGCGAATTCGCAGTTTTGAATTCGCAAATGTTGATGCATTGCATGGGTGCAGGGGGGGGGGGTCCAAAGGACCCCCCCCCCCTGCACCCCTGAAATGTATTTTAAAATGGATGTTTCAAACACACATGTCCTAAGGACATGTGTGTCTGTAACATGACATGGTTTAAAATGCAAATTAGAACATTTTAAACAGTTTTCGCAAATTACCACGAGGTTCAACCTCGTGGTAATTTGCACTTGCAATCTTTGATTTCGCAATTTGTTTTCAGAATGATGCATTGCATTTAAGGAATCGCAAAATTGCGATTCCTTAAATGCAATCGCATTCTGGAAAGTCGCAATATTAGCGATTTTCATAAAAAAATAATGATGCATTCCAAAAAGCATTTTTGGAATCGCAAACGGCCGATTTTAAGGACTCGCACCGTTTGCGACTCCAAAAATGCTTGATGCATGTGGGGGTTGGCCCTTAGCACCTGGAGCATTTTCCATTAATAAAATACAGAGTCCATAAAAGATTGAGGGTATTATTAAAAGCTTGGCAGTTCATGGACCCCAATACCGGCCGTGGCGGTCTGAACAGCTGTGATCTTGTTGGTCCACCAGTACTTCAAGTTGTGAGAGCTGCCTGTGCAGAGACTGGCGCAGGACAGCCGGCAACACCAGCACACTGCCGACCGCTGTAATGGCAGTTTGGGAAAGGCAAACTCAATAGGGCAGTACAGAGGAGCAACAGCTCTATCCATATAACGAGTAGGCTTTTTCATGAACTGACCACTGCGGTCGACCTCCGTCCAAAGGACTGCAGAAACGAAGGATGTGGTGTGCATACCTATCCCTGTCCCATTGTTTCCATCAGATTTCAACATGGATCCCTTTCTACAGATCCCGCCTACACAGGAGGATCTTTAACTCAAGGAATATGACCCTGTCTGTGCCGAAATACAGATAAGTGCTTTTTGTACCATATACCCATTGGTGGGACTGCCCACATAGAAAGAGGAAAATGCCTTAGAGGATTGTTTTTGTGTAGGAAGGTGTCCAAAGGTGTCCCTTCCTGCACAAAAACAATCCTCCATACAACACAGGGACCTTTGCACGTGACACAAAGGTGCCTACAGTGGTGCTAGGCAGCTAACAGTGTACCAGTGCTAGGAAAGCACATGAATAGGCAGTACAACGGTGCATTCCTGCCTTTTCCCTTTCATGCAGCACAGCATGGGAAGGTGGCTCACTACATTGCGCTGCATTAAAAATGATAAATATAGGCTTCAGTAGTTCAGCTATCTCTCTGGCAATGGGTAGGTGGTATTTTTCCATATGTATAATGTGTATGTGTGCATTTGACACATATGTAGTCGAAATGTACACAAAAGCTTCATAATATATATGGAAATACATACACCATCTGCTGCAAGACCGAAGCAGACCCAACACAAATCGCAGGACACACAGTGGACCCAATCTTCTCTACCAGCGACAAGATCAATTACAACTCCACATCACCCCTCAAATGGATTGACCACTCCACCATCCACTTTCATATCACCATAGAAAAATTTGACACACCTACCAGCATCACCCTTCCAGGCTACAGCTAGGGCAAAATTTCAAAAGCAGACTGGCTCAAAGCTCTCGGCATAAACCAACCCAGCATCACTAACAACCTCAACAAGAATATTTACAAATGCAACAATGGATTGAAAACTGTGCAGACTCCCTCACAAACTTCAAATCCAACAGACAAAGAAGAACCAACCAACAAGCTAGCCAGAGGACATCTAAACTCAAAATGTCACAGCTAGAAGGAAATGGAGAACCAGCCATGAGACCACCACCACAACAATATACAAGGCTATGCTTACCCGCTACCACCAGCAAGTGAGAGGCACAAAAAAAGACAATTTCCTTGGAGTGGTGTGGCTCACTGGTTAGAGGCGGCAGACCCGGAAGCAGAGGACGGCCCCGGACCAGGGTTCAATTCCCAACGCTGCAGGGTTGTGGACCAGGGTCAGCAGACTCGATAATTCTCACCTCGATGCCTACTCTAACCAGGGATCACACTCGGCAACTCTGGGCATTAGCTTGCCTCATCTCACAATGGCCCCCCACATACGCCAGGGATGCCTGGTTTCACCTTGGAGATACCCAGTAGGGACCATCTCACAGGGAAAGCCAGGACGGGTTCCCCAGCGGTCTACAGCGCGGAGATACCCCATATGGGGTGATTCATGCGCTTTACAAGACATCATTACATTACATTACATTACATTACTTGTATGCATCAATGTGAGCACCAACAGTTGTAGGTAGATCTTGTCCATAGTCAAGGAATCCACCACCGAAAGGCCACAGTTAAAAGCATCACCCCCTAACAAGAACTCTGTCAAACTGTTTCCACAGCAAGATAGCAAACAGCTATAGCAACTTTGTTGAAGTAGCCCTGGTTGTGTCCTGAATAAAGGATTGGGTCCATCCATAGAAACCACTACAGGCCAACCTCATATGAACGTTCAGGTACTTTTAATTCTATCCAAACGGTGCTATTGTTGTAGAAGGGGCCATTTGGTTGTATTAAAACGTGTTTTTCTACATCCTATCAGATTAATAACAAGAGCCCTGATGATAGTTTGGACACCTTTGGCCCAAACTTGAAACGCGTCGGCAAATCCAGCAAGACCTAACTATAAAATTTAGTGTTTTTCAAAAAATATAATTGCCTCACGCTTTTGTTGCACTTGTATTGAACTGGCTCTCTTTACAGATTAATTTGCTTTTGATAATTTTTTGTATATTATATAATTGTGGCACTGTAATCTGTATCGTTTGCACTGTAATGTATATTGTTTGTTGGATGTAAGACTTGAATTTTTTTTTCCGTATAGTTTGTAAGTGTTCTCTTGTGAATTGTGGTTCGAGTAAGATTGTTAATGATTTTGTATTTTGTATTCTCTTTCTGCCAAAAAAAAACTTCAAGTAATTGTTAAAAAAAAGGTATAAATAAACATACCGGACTCAATTTAAAGTCAATATTCATTTGGTCCCTAGTTTAAAGTCATTGAGAGAGGGGGGAAAGCTTGTTGTGTTACAGATTCATATAGGGTCCAGCCCTCCCTCAGCCCCACCAAGGACCTATCTCCCTTCGTGCGCAACTGTCATTATATAGTCACACCAGACCAGGACAAACTCACACGTTCAGGCCCACCACAATGGAGTATTTTATGTCCTTGATGGAGAATCGCTCCACACAGCTGTGGTTCCAAGGAGCGATGCATGGTCCAATGTTGAGTTGCATCCACATAGGACCTCAATGAGGATATGCGAAGGCTGTGATGCAAGTTTTTCCTCAAGTTGCGTCACGCTTTGTCAGTTCCAATGAGGAGCTGCGACAACTGCAATGCCAGTTGCCTTGTGCTGCATCGTGGGAGCTGCAAGGACTGCATCCGGTTGTGTCACTCTGCATTGCTTCTGATGGGGACCACAGCTGGGCTGGCTGGGCACAGGAGGCAGCTTCTTCCAGGTGCATTGTTCAAGATGTTTGGAGCCTTTTCTGTCCCTGAGGCTCTAACCATGAGACCAGCCAACTAGCACTTGGAGTCACTATGGTGGTAGTGGGTTCAAGGTGCTTTTACAATCCTTCTTACTCAAGCAGCAGAGTAGCAGCACAGGTCTTCTTTCAGAAGAGCAGCAGAGGTGTCCTTCCTCTGAGTCTTCTACAGGTCCAGAAGTGATCTGAAGAATGGGTTTGAAGATTTGATATTAATATGTGGTGACCACTTTGAAGTGGGAGAAGGTAATGGAGTTTCCACCAGTAGAGGTTTCTGGAATTTCTTGACTCCCTGCCCTGTCCCCAGTCTCTCTGGGGCATAATAGTTTAGTGTGTAGTACTTTTTGTGTGAGCTGAACTAGTCTTTTAAAGTGCAAGTGTGGTAGGTGACAGATCCGCCCCCCACTATGTCGAGGATTGCCCATAATGCCAAAACACACAACCTCCATTGTGATGCTTTGTGGGAGGGATATACGAAGGCGAACTGCCAACTCCAACTAGTCATTGGACCCAGGAACAGGCTGCAGGCTGAAAATGGTTAGGACAAGAAAATGGCAACTTTCTAAAAGTGTCATTTTCAGAATTGTGACTTCCAATCCAACTTTACTATTAAAGACGATTTTAATTTATAGTTCCTCAGACAACAAACTTGACTTTCCTACCTGCTTCCAATAACATGTTAGCACTACTTAAATATAATATGTTAACACAATGTTATCCTATTGGAGAAGTAGTCCTCAAAGTATTGAAAAACAAATGTGCAAGTCTTTCACTGCCAAGACATGTAAAACTTAAAAGGACATACCCCACGTTTTAATTACAAAGTATGCTGCTTTATGGGCAACCTGGGACCAACCTGAGGGATGACATCTGTATTAAAGAGGAAATTTTAGATATGCGAGGTCAAATTGGCACTGTAAAACTGCTGGAAGGTTGCAATGGTAGGCCTGAGATATGGTTTAAAGGGCTGCTTAAGTAGTTTGCACAATACATTTTGTAGGCCCACTAGGAACATTTAATTTGCAGACCCTGAGTATGCGGTATACCACTTTACTGGGTACGTATAAGTAAATTTAATATTCCAATCAGGTGTAAGCCAATTTGACCATCTTTTAGGGAGTGAACACACACACTTTAACATTCTTTAGCAGTCCTAGGGCCAATCAAAAAGATGTAGGTGGGTGAAAGCAAAACGTTTGTGGGAGACCACCCTAAAGCTGACAGATCTAACAATATGCAATCAGCAATTGCCTTTAGACATGATTTATTGTGTTTTCCCTACATTCTCTAGCAAGGAACTGAAGAAAAGGTTGTTTCACACCACAGCTCCAAGTTCAGAAGTGTTGAAACTGTCATTCAATAAAAAGGATCAGAAAACAATGAACCATATATTTAAATAACGACTTCCCTAATGAAAGTCGAAAAGTGTTTTTTCTTGGGTTACTGCAACTATTTCCACATTGTTCTCACCATCTTACCCTTCATATAGCATTCAGTTCAGAGGAAATACCTACACTGACAGTACTCCTAACCTCCTACTATTTTATTCACAGTGCGCTGGCCTGGTTTTCCTCCTATCATACCAATGATTCAGGCTCTTTGTCATAGTGTTCCTCAAACCTGCACTCACACACTCATCAGTCTGCATCAAGGAAGGTTCCTTCATCTATCCCCTCCCCATATCAGCTCCCTCAATCTTCTCTCGAGGAATTTGCATTTACCTTTATCCTTACATGAATATTTCAACGCCTCAATGTCAGCCATTAAATTGGCCTCCAGTGTCTCATACTATATGCATATAAAACAAGATTTATAATATTGCATCATTCGCAATGTCTATTCCACATAATGGAATAAATATTAAAAACATCTACAGGATTGTGCAAATGGTAACATGACAGAAAATTTTTTTTGTAATGAATTTGGATTTGTTATTGTTTAAACTGTTTAAACAAAGTGATTTAAGCATTAAAAAAATCATCTGAAAAAATCCCTATGCAGTTAGTTGTTACTTGGATTTATACCCATATGTGCATATAAAGAAGAAAATATATTGCAATTGGTTATAGCATTGTTTTTTTTGTCCTCATTTACCTCCCATCTCACCTTGAGTATACATTCTGATCGTCCGTACCCACACTCAGCGAACTGAGAGGCATAGGGGGCTAATACTTTTAACCTCGCCCACCTACTGGCACAAAAACATACCGGTATGCGCACTAAATGGTCAACCGGATAACTCGGTATTTTACAAACTTCCAGAGCTTTAGGGCCTAGTCTGAGACTCTCCCCGATTATCTCGGGGATGATCCTGACCATGGCCTCAGAGTGTTCAGGCAGCATAATCATTGGACCCAAGAGGGAAAAAAACCCTCTCCAGGTCTCATCGTGATTTTAGGATATTCCAAAAACTTCTCTTCTTTTGTCTGCCAGTTCTTGATAGATCCAGTTTTGAGATCGCCATGACCGAAGATTGCCATTCTAAAAAGTAAGGAGGGATAGGATCTGTCCATTTTATGCAAATTTGAATCCTAGCCAGGAGCACAACATAAAAAAGTAGGGATCTTGCGTGACCTCTGACATTCTCTTGAAGGTCAAAAAAGACAAGAGGAAAGTCAACAATAATCTGGATTTCAATAAGGGCCGACATAAACTTGCCAAAGCTATCCCAACAAGGAGCCGGAGACGGGCATTCTTTAAACATATGGAAATCCGAAGCCAAGACCAACATGCAGGTAGCTCTTTGTTGATTTTAGAAAGTTTCAGCGGGGTAAAGTAGACCCTATGTATCGTATATAAGTGATTCCTTTTCAGCCACACAGGCTTTACTATATTATGTTATAAATCACACGAGGCTTGCCACAGGGTATCGCGCTCTTGGTCTGGCAAAACATTTCCCCATAGATCTTGTGCAAGTTTAAACTCTCCATCCACTGCCTCCAACACTGCCCGGTACCAAAAGGAGACTTCTTTCTTCCCTCGTGGTCTGGTCAAAAGGCTAACCTCTTAGTCGGTACCTTCCCCCAATAGGCCACCCTTGGCAGTTTGTAGCTGAGCCTGAATCCAGCTAGCCAGTTGGAGATACTTGAACCTAGAAAGACCTGACCCTACTTTGTTGCTCAATTGCTCCCAAGCTAGTAATGATCCATCTGAGATCAGATCCCCCAGACTTCCAGGTCTGATTCCCTTATCGGGGGTGCCAAACTATCCCTCAGTTATTCTGGACCCCCGGGTGAGTCCCATAACGGGGCCATTTTCAAAAAGTAACCCAAAGATACTGACCTCCTCAGATCAGCCCATGTTATTTCCAAGCCCTGTAGCACCTTCAACCTAACTTTTTTGAAAAACTTAACATCCCCAAACTTAAACAAAAAACCCTTCACCGGTAAGTGCGCACCCTGAAACATTGCTAAAAACTTCCCTCCTATCCCAGTACTAACCGGCATTTTTAAAAGCATACGAGCATGAGATAATTGGAAGGCCCAAGCATAAAGTTGGATATCGGGAAGAGACAGGCCCCCCCTTCTCCCTTCGTCGTCCCAGCTTTTTCCAGGGTTATCTGCATAACAAATGTATTAATCTCCCTCTGAATTTTATTAATTTGTGCTTTATCAAAGTACAATGGGATGCAATTAAAAAGAAAAGAGATTTTAGGAAGTATTGACATTTTAGCCACGTTTGCCCTGCTGATAATCGAGAGAGGCAATGAAATCCAGGTCTTCATCAACTTCACACACTCTCTCGCAACGGCCTTCAGATTGATCTCCGCAATCTTGGCTATGTCTTGAAATATCTTAACCCCTAAATATCTCATAGCTGGGCTCATTTATACTGATGCTGTGCAGCCACCTGGTTTCAAACCATGACCTCCGTTTTAGCCACGTTGATTTAATACCCTGAGACTAAACTGAATTTTTGAGCTTGACTAATGACGGCTGGAAAGGCCCTATAAAGGTCGGCCGTGAAGATTAAAAAATCATCGGCATACAGGGCTACCTTCCTCTCCCAATCTCCATATCTGAAGGACTGAATATTAATATTCTCCCTTAGTCGTTGAGTAAAAAGTTCGATATACAAATCAAAAAGGAGAGGGGAGAGTGGGCAGCCCAGTCTAGTGCCCATAGATATATCAAAGGGCGCCATAAGACCACCATTTACCAACAACCTAGCTGAAGGGCTCCTGTAAATAGATTGTACAAAGCGACAAAACTTCTCACCCAGATTGAATTTTTTCAACGCCTCCAACAGGTATAACCAATTTACTCTGTCGAAGGCCTTGGTTGCGTCTAGGGTCGTCGCTGCCAATGGAAGAGCAAATGTAGATGCCAGGTCTATTGCCCCGATAAGGTCATAGGTTAGGTGTGATAACTGGCGGTCCTTCACAAAGCCCTTCTGATCAGGATGCAGCACGTCGCTCACCACTTTACCCAGACGCGCTGCCATAATAGGTGTAAAAAATGTGTAATCACCATTCCATAAAGATATTGGTCTGTAGGACCCACAGTTAGATGCCTCCTTCCCTTGTTTTAATATTATTACTATAATGGCCATGTTCCAAGTGTCTGGCGGGTTCAGGCCTTCTTGCAAGATCTGAATGAAGAGTTTGGTCATAATAGGAATAACCTGATCCCCTATCACCTTTTATATCTTGGAAGGTAAGCCATCTGGCCTTGCGGCCTTACCCCTCTTAGTTTTAACAATTGCATCCCTTACTTTCAAACAGGAAATCTCCCTATCCAGATATCTTTGTTGCTCAGGGCTGACAGAGAGAAGAGACATGCTCTCAAGTCACCTCTGGGCACTCTGGCTATCATCTTTGCCGTCCTCAAGGTAGATATTCTGGAAAAAGGAACAAAAAGCATCATGGATTTCCTCATCTGTTGGAAAAGTACCTCTTTAGTCTCTGATCTCTCGGATATAACTCCTTGCTCGGTCCGATATACTCTTCCAAGCAAAGAGCTTACCAGTTCCTTCCCCTTATTCGAAGTGTGAAATCTTACTGGCTTCCCACCTTCATAGAAGCCCGGTGTTTAGAATGCTTTCAAGCTGGGATTTGAAATCCCTAATCCTATTCCGCTTCTCCTGTAAGATTTTGGGAGACATTGGAGCGGCCAGGTCTACCTCTGCGTCCTTTAACCTATGCTCAATATCTGAGATCTCCTCCTTATATAATCTGTTCTTACAACAGGATCTATTAGTAATTTGTCCACGTAAGAAGGCTTTCAAAGAATCCCAGACTGAAGTGATTCGGGCAGTGCCCTCATTCACCTCTAAAAACCATGACACTTCTTGTGAAAGGTAACATTCTACTTCCTTCTCCCTAAGTATAGCATGATTGAAAGACCAAGTCCTATGTGGACTAGGTGTTTGGCTTTTGAGAGTCAAGAGAACCCCAGAGTGATCCGAGAAATGGGGTGCCAAATATGATACGTTCTTAACCACACTTCTTAGGGAGTAGCTTATCAACACAAAGTCGATATGTGACTGGTGTCTATATTTAAAATTCCTATATGACACCCCCTTCTGCCCGGATCTATCTCGCCAAATATCCACTAAGGTATGCTGTTTTATAGCCCTCAACAAGTACTCTTGTGATTTAAACAGGGCCACTGCCCTGTTAGACGGAGATTTATCCAATTCAGGATCCAAAACTATATCAAAGTCACCTGCAAGGACCATTGGTTCTGGAAAATCCAATAAATGTGAAAATATGGTCTTTAAACTAGAGGGGTCATCTTGGTTAGGGCCGTAATATACGGTTAAGATTAGAAGGGTATCCATAATTAAGGTTTCAACAATCACCCACCTACCATTTGGATCTTTCAAGTGAGAGAAAACATGGGCCCCAGCTGACTTCTTAAAAATGATTGATACCCCTTCGATATTTGCTGTTTGATTAGTACTAACATGGGAGCCCACCCAAGAATGGGGCTTTAACAGGGCAGTCATCTCCTGTTCCAATAGATGAGTTTCCTGGAGGGCAATGACCTGCGCCTTGGAAACGTGTAAGTATTGTAAGATCCTATCTCTCCTTGGCCTCCTGTGCAGACCATTGACATTCCAGGAAAGAATCTGCAGAGAGGTCATGATGACTCCCCCTCTTCTACCCTAACCAACTGTGGAATGGTAATTATTAACACCCTCAAGACCTTACCTATACCATTTATTTTAATTCCAATTCTGGACAAATCTAAGTTAGCGGAAATGAGGATTTTATTGACAATTTTAACCCTCCCCCTCCCACCCCCTGTACCCCCACCCATGGAGAACCCTAACCCCAGTCATCCGGACAATTAGTCCAGAGAGTGCAACCTGAGATTTCAACCCATAGCCCCAACCTAAGAGAAAAGAGAAAAAGAGGAAATATAAATCCGCCATGAAGTGCAAATCATAACACCTCAACCTAGACATCCCGCCTCGCCACACCTATCCATAAACCCATAAAGTGCCTATTAATCTCCCTACCCTTGCATACAATTACAAATATAAAACTATTATTATCTGAAAAAGAAAGGAGGGGGGGGGATGAAAAATAGAACCCAAAGTATACAAGGGGAAGATATGGAAGGGGAAGGCCTGGTCAAAACTAACCTGATCTCACTTATCTCATCCCACTCCGCCTTTCTTCCTCCATTTTCTGAGGAAGCCCTGCTTATCCTCCCCAACCCATTCCTAGACCAGCAGATACCTACACTTCCTATTTGTAAATGCAAATCCTCACCAATCTGGGAATTAATCTAAAACTAATATCGTCTGCGACTAATCTATGCATTAAGACGGCTGTAAGTTTACAAGTAGGTCCTCAGCCTCCCGTCCCAATCTTACATTGTACATTTTATTTTTAAACATAATCCTCAGGGAGGCGGGAAATTTTAGTTGGGCAACTGCTCCCAATTTGTTTAATTCATCCAACTTCCTCCCCATTTCCCATTGCCGATCTAGAGTAGCTCTAGCCAGATCCGAGCAGATCTGGAAAGGAAAATCCTTACCCCTCAGTGATTTCAGTTTGAGAGAAAGATTCAAGATCTTCTCTTTAGCCGAATAGGTATAGAAATTAACAAGGATTTTCCTTGGCTTGGGATGATTAAGATTACATCTAAAGGGGTCCTGGTGAATTCTTTAGATATCCCTGTCCAGCTCCTCGGCAGTGATCTCTGAATCCAGTGATTCCTTTAAAATATTTATCATAAAAGGTTTTAGATCACTCCCTTCGCTGCCCTCTGGGACATTCAATACTCGTAAGTTATTCCTGCGGGAATCGGTCTCTACAATTTCCAGTTTTTCTCTCAATGCTCCCTCTTCTTTCTTCAAGGCTGCAAAGTCCCCCTTCATGACATTCAGCTGACCAGTCAATGACCCTAATTCAGATTCCAGCGGTTATGTCCTTACGTTCAGAAGATCCACTTTTTTATCTAATGACTCGCAGAAACTTCTGATCTCCCCTTGGATTGAAGCTGAAACCTCAAAACCCTTTGTTATGTCCAACGCCAATGAGGCCATGAGTTGTTCTAAAGAAGCGATTGAATGGGCCTCTATAGCAGAAGCGGAAACTTGAACCAGGGCTGCGGCCAAAGCTGGAGCCAAAGCTAGGGGCGACACTGGATCCGGAGCCGCGAGGGAGTCCTGAGCCAAAGCTAGAGCCGGAGTATACACCTCTGAACTTTTTGCCATTGCTCCTCCATCTGAACATTCTCCCATATCATTAACAAGAGGGCTAGAACCCATAAGTGTATCCTGAAGATTCCCTGAGGAGGCTTCATTAAGGATCGGGCCTGTGAACTCCTCTCCCCTCTCTTTCTCTACCTCCATCCTGTCACCTCTCGCTGCTGGCTCAGGGCTGTCTATATCAGCTATAGTATCTACTGTAGCACAATCTCCCCCCAGCCTGCAGGTACCTAAATGTACTTTTACTAGGGAAGGAATAGAGGTAACTGCCTCGCTTTGGTCTGGTACTGACTGAGGTCTGACTTCAGTCAGTCAGTCAAAATTATGTTTATTATGACCGTAGTCTTTAAACAAACAAGCAGTGAGCATAACACACTAAGAGGAATGTATACAGTAAAACCTATTCTTATTTTTAAAAAGTTATTCTTTGAAACAATTCTACATTTCAATTCCAAAAATACAAAGTCCAGTTATAAAATACTAGTCACCTCTAAAAGTTACAAATGCTTTAAAACGTGTTTATAAAAAATTTTAAAATCCTATTCACTTTTCTCACCATCCTAGCATTTTCGGTCAATAAGACTTCATACAGAACTACATTTTTCCTAGGTTCTCAGTACCTCTGGGTCACCTTTAGGAATTTCCCTAGGGCAATTGCAATGTCAATGGAGGGTACTTCTGTTAGGAGGCTGGCTGCCTGCGTCCTTGTTTTAGTTCCGTATTTTAGGAAAACTGGGCGCAGCCATAGTTTTCTCTGTTCAAGGAGAAACAGGCAGTCCAACAGAATGTGCAGCCAGTCACACTTAGTTCTCAGGTTACACTTGCAGCGGCCTTCTTGATCTAGGAATGTGACTTTGAGCTCTTTGTTTATTATCCACGGGTTAATCCCAATTCTACACCTCAGGATCTCTTGCCTAAACCCGCGGTTAGGTAGTCTATCAAGGTAGGGGAACCAGTTTCCGTTGGGCCAAGCCTTTAGCATATGCGCCACTGATTTTTTATTTGTTAAATAGCTTAAATCCATTGCTTTAGAAACTTCCCTCCCCCTTTGTTTCAGCTCCCCTTTGGTACTTATTACCTGCAACGTTTCCTGGTCCCAGTCAATCTCTAGTGAGTTGCAGATTCCTTTCAATTTGCCCCTGCATACTTTTGCCCATTTTAACTCACTTCTCAGTATTTCATTGCGACACCAATATGCGACTTTTTGGCTCTCTGGGTCTTCCAATCTCTTCCAAAATCTAATTACAGCCATCTGGGTTTGAATTTCCCAGGATTTTGAGGCTATTTCTAGCCTGATGGCTTGTGTCATCGAAGATCGAGGAAGGGATAAGAGTCTTTTTAAGCAATTTCCCTCTATCACGTCCCAGGACCCTTTACCGCTCAAATAAAGGATCTCTGCGCCATATAAAATTTGAGAGGGTATCATTGCTTCGAAGGCTCTCAGCATAGGTCGGTGTGACATCTCTCCATACACCCCATTAAACCTTTTTAACCCACATATGGAGGAAAGAGCCTTAGCTTTTTGGGTATCCAGATGGGAGTTCCAATTTAAAACTCTATCAAACCACAGACCCAGATATCGATATTCGTTAACCGTCTCCAGTTTGAGGTCGCCTATATACCATGAAAATTTACTTATCTTTTTCCCGAAGCATAGGGTTTTCGTTTTATCTAAGTTAATTGTTAGAAATTTTTTGTCACAATATGTTTTGAAGGCATTAAGCTTCCTTTGTAGGCCCCTCTCGGTCTGGTCTACTATCACCAGATCGTCTGCGTACAATAGGCAGGTTATTTTATTGCCATCCATTTTGGGGCTGGCACTGCCCTCCACCTCTAAGTGTGCCGGGAGATCTGACAGGAAGATTGAGAAGAGCTGTGGGGCCAGCACACAGCCTTGTCTTAATCCATTCTCTATGGGTATTTTTGGTGTTAACGATCCGACCTTATCCTTAATTACTTGCCCCCAGTTTTCCCTGTGGAGTTCTTTTATAATAGTGAGTAGATCATTGGGAATCTTCAGCCTCTCTAATAACTCCCATAGGCAGGCCCGATCCACTGAGTCAAAGGCAGCTCTGAAGTCGACGAAACAGCAGCATAATTTGCCGTTCTGTTCCGTCGACTTCTTTGCCATCGCCCATAGTGCAAATCCGTGGTCTATTGTAGAATGGCCTGCTCTAAATCCCCCCTGTTCTGTGGGTATTATTTGAAACTCCTCTACCCATACATTCAATTGTTTCAACAAAATTTTAGAGAACACCTTCTCGCCTATATCTAGCAGATTGATTAGCCGGTAATTTTGTGGCTCTTCCTTGCTCCCTTTCTTATGAATAGGCCTAATTATTGCCCCCTTCCAAGTTGGTGGCATTACCCCTTCTTTTAGGACTACCTGGAACATCTTGGCAAGAAATCTTGCCCACCATTTTACCTCGGATTTCAGGATTATAGCAGGAAGATTGTCCGGGCCTGCTGCCCGAGTTAACTTAAGTTCCCTTATTGTGCGCTCGACGTGGTCTTCATTAAATTGTAGTAGTAGGTCCTCTGAGATTTCTTGCCATACTTTGTGCTCCACCTCCTCTCTAGAAGCCCTTGCCCCATACAGTTTCCCTATGTACCCTTCCCATGCAGCCTCACTCTGACTTCTCTTATTGTTTGGCCAGCTTCCCCTAGACACAGCACTTCTAGCAAGACCTTAAAATAAGACCTAAGGGAAGGGGTACTCTTGGATTTTGAGTCTAAAAAGGAACAATTAACCTTGGCTTCAGGGAGTTTGGGGGTTCTTCTTTTAGCCTCTCCTGATAGGTAGGTAGAAATACACTTTCTACTAACCTTTCCGCCTTTCCTCGTCTTAGCCTTCACCACCATCCACCCGGCTCCACTACCACCGCTACCACTGCCCAATTCCTCACACTAGCACCCACTCTCAAAAATCCCCAGGGGTAAGACTGCTTTAATCTAGTCTGGTATCTAAGCCCCCCTGTCAGCCGCTTTTGTAAGGGCTCAAACCTGTACTTCCTATCTCTCCCATGGCTCTTACTATTGCTCGACGGAGAGCTAGGAGAGGGGGCAGAAGCAGGAACAAGGGTGAAAGCAGGGACTAAGATGCCCCCTGGTTATTCCAACACCTGTAACCTGCAATCCTTCCTGGATAAACTGAGCTTGAGTGTTCACCGGCCCCGGCTCAGCTTTGCCCGACCCTTGTACCTCCAAAAGCTTTGCCTCCTTGGACCTCTCCATGTTTGCTTCTACTGCTGCTCCTCTGAGACCTCCCCTGAGGAGACCGCGGGCCGCCACTCGGTGGCTCCTCCTCAACTCCAGTTCCGCAGTCCCCCAACACGTGGAGTAGAACATGGAAAAAGAAGAACAAGTCCTGGAGTCCGCCGACTCAAAGCTGAGGAAGCCGAAGGAGCTGTCCTTGTCACCCTTGTCCCCTCCAATGCACATCCGTATTAGCTGGACCTATCTGGCTAATAATAAAAAAAAGCACTGAAAGAGAAAACCAGATAGGAGCTAGGGGTCGAGGTTGAGCCCCAACAATCTCATTCGGAAGTTGCCACACGTGGCCGTCATCTCCCCCACACTGACTCAGAAGAGAAAAACACCAAACTATAAACTACGAAAACTCTAAGACCTCCAAGATCTACAAAAGAAGCCTCACAGACTCACAAACTGTCCCGCGGGCCGCACCGCCTCCACAGCCCCCACCACCTCGCAATCCCAGCCCAGCCTCACACCGTCTTACAGCCGCAGAGCCGCCCAGCCCCGCAGCCCCCCAGCTCCACTGCCGTGCATGTGAGAGTGAGCCGAGCCGCCTGCCGCCGCGGTGCACACGAAAAAACGAAGGAGAAAAGAGCCCGGGCACACACAGGGGAACAGATTACCCGATTATTTCACCGACCGTAGTCGCACTCCAATAGGCGGTCAAACAACAGCAGTCAAACCACAGCATTAAACATCCAACGGGGGACCGGCGGAAATCTCCGGTGCAGCGGCTACTCAGCCAGCAGCCGCCATGTTCTCCTCGCTATCCTGAGTGATAGCATTGTTATTATAATTATTTTTGTATCAGTATACGCTGCTTGGTCCTATTATATTTCCGAAATTAGGGGACTAATTTAAAATATGTTATTGTTACAGGACATTTTGAAATTTATGAAATGTCAATGTCTTTCAATCCTTAAAAACGACTTTCTTAATATATTTAACTAAGTTAAAGTTTTCTTTATTTCTTTTACGTTATTTGTATTCTGTTTTAGTACATAACTTTTCAGAAACAATTCACAAAGATTATATGCAATTTATTTTTAACTGAATAAAGATGTAATATGGCAATATGAGTGTAAATAAATGTAAGATTTGTATATGTACTTTACCATTTCATTTACTAATTGGAGAGCTATGTCATTAGGAGAGCAAGGAGTAGGGCGTGGGCTTTTTTTTGGCTTTTTGTTGGCATGTTTTATGGATGTTTGTGGGGCTGTTTTATAGTCAGCTAAGCCGGTTTTTACTGTCGACTTCCCTGATAGTACCACAAACATTGCCTGGAGAAAGTTAACATCCATGAAGTCTTTCCTACCTTGCAAAAGGCTTAAACAGAGTTTCTTTGCAAGTTTAAAACTGCAATTTCTGATGTACTAATGGGGGATATTTTTTTATTTTGTTTTCTGGGCCTTTTTCTGTCTCCATCCTATCCCTGTGTCGGCGTTTTGTACCATGATGATAAATTGTGTAACTCTAAAGTTTGGCCTATCGTGGACATCTGAAGAGCAGACTAAAGAGCCCCCCCACCCCCCATGGACAACATTTATAAACATCAATTTGGTACATTGATCTATCGTGACACCTTTCGGCTCCACAATGCAATCTCCCTGCTACTTACAAAATGCATGCTACCACAGCAGACCTACTCATTCATACCAGGAAATGTAGTTGTATTTTCTGGTTTTCTGGACAGGGTCCTCACCGCTTCAAACACACTGGTGTACCAAAAACATGAACACGCTTCCTATTTGTTCTCTAGGACTTTATATATCTCATTGGCAATTAGATTTAATTAATGATAAATGTTCCCCTCATTTGCTGTCCTCTGCATTATGTAATATATATAAACTCTATGAGCATACAATTCTTCGTATATTTATTGAAACAAGGAGACACAGAAGTGCTGTTTACTGTATCTTAGACATAAGCGTAGTTTTTGTGAAGGCAAAGTTAAGCATTCTATACCCAATCCATTAAATAACTGGATACAATTATCATTTTTAATGTAAGTCATTTTTTTACAAGGGTGAATACATCATGTTATATTAAACGCCTTAAATCCGGCTATGAGCTCTTCCTTTTCATTTGTTTCTGGTCATTATAAGTCATTATAATTCTGCATGTAAAGCAGACACGTTGGTCCTCATAATTGGCTTTCAAATAATGTTTGTCCTGTAGTCCACGTCCTCTGGGGACATAACTAGAATTCCAATCCTCCTACACCAGACATTTCATTATAAAGCATGTCAGAGACTAGAAAGTTAGCTTCTTTTCTTCCTTGCATTAGTTTTTGGTCTACAAGTATTCTCATGCAATATTAAGTAGATATATCTTTCTTAATAATCTTAAGTAGAGTTAAGATTTGAAATCCCACTTCCAATTTCTTTTATTTTGCAATCTATTTTTCAGCAGTTCCTCTCAGCAATTTCTCTACTTGCAGAGCTGAGATTTCACATACTATATCTTATTTTTTACAAGCCATATGAATAGAGACTTGTTTGTTGAAGTCTAGATGTTACAACACGTGTCATGATGTTTCGCAAAGAGCTTTCTTTACAACAACATTCTGCTACATCAGCATTGACACTGAGTGAATGTTTTATTGGTTCTGAAGTTCTGTTTGGTCAAGGAACCCTCAATTTAGTATACAATTGCATTTCACTCAGATCCAACCTTGTTTTACCTCTATCAAGGCACTGGCAAAACTAAACTAATTTGCTGATAACATGGCCTTATAAAAATATATTGGCAGCAGTCATTCTAATTGCATCATTCTTAGAAATGGGTGGTTATAAAGATAATCCACACACGACCGAGTTATTAAAATACTAATGTCAATATTGATCCTGAGGTTGATTGTCAAAAGAAATACCATTATTAATCCTCCAAAACACCAATTTATTTAAAAAATATAAGTGTGATCGATGAAATATGAACTGAAAACACCATATTTCCAAGCAATAATATTTATGGGAATACTACAATGGTATACATGTTATACGTGTCTGTGTACTACAAGGGTTGAGTTGAGGAATAGGAACAACACTAGGTGAAAAAATGAAGATGGGAATAGGGGTCCCTTCCTTAACATTAGGTGACATTTATGAATTCATATTTGATTCTTTGCAAAATGATGACTACAATGCTCCAGGAAAACCTAAGATGATGCAATTCATAATTACATATCAGTTTGATAGATATTTTATAAAAGTATGGGCAGCTAGCAAGATATAGTTTTGGCATGGCCAAACTTACATAAAACCCTGGGGCAAGATGTATTATGATGTAACTTTCACTTTAGTGATATACATCAAATCAAACACAGAGAGATCAGCGTTAAGGTGTACCAGTCAGATAGCAGGATTCACTAAGCCTAATCTGTTTGTAATGGAAAGTCATGGCAATGCTGGTACCTCCTCACTGATCATGTAAAAATAAAGGGAGTACTTCTACGGAATTTCAATTTTGATTAGTAATAATTTTACATAAAAGGAATTTAGGGCCTAATGCACAAAGGTACACTTACACTTTAGTAAACGTTTCTATGATTTCTTTCTATTAACAAACACATTTTTTAAGTAATATCTTTACCACCGCAGAGACATCACAATTGTGGCAGAGACTCTGCAAATCTATTGCCAGTTGGTGGTTATTATAGTTAGGACCTAGTTTCCATTGGAAAATAATTTTTTGACTTGCCTATAACGTTTGAGTCATTTGAGCAATCTTCAGGAATTTTACCTGAAAAAGTGTCAAAGTAGGTTCTGGTTGTCATGGAATGTTTTGGGGTGTAGTGGGGACTGAGAATTTGGGGCGCAGAATAAGGGTGCATTTGCAATGCTTGCCCATAGAAACCTTTATTCACACCTGCAGCCCAAACTGCTGAACGGTCTTACACCAAATTTGGTGGAGGTTGGTTCAGGAAAGTCCCTTTTGCCTATTTGTTGTAAATCTGTTCAGTAGTTTTTGAGTAATCCAAGCTCAAATTATAGTGATATCTTTGGTCACAAATATATTGCAATGGTTTAGCGATAAATCATGAATGCACACACCAACAGTTGCCATGTTTCCTGGCTTTGTCAATCTGTGGACAGAATTGATTGGACCACTTTCATTTGTGTCTTGGCATATGTTAGAGGATACCAAGACAGTGTGAGGGAAAAGCATAATCAATTCTGCAAAGGCATCCTAAATTAGGATTTCTGGTCCTACTCCAGTTAATGTGCCTAGGTCATTGGGGCAACAGTGCACAATCATGAGGAAGGTTACAGGGATGTTATAGTTATGAAATAGCATTAAAAAAAACATAGAAATTCAGAGAAAAAAACAAATGTTAGAGGGCCGTTATAGTCAGGAAATAGAATTATAAAGCCTTAGAAATTCACAGAAACACCGAAGGTTAAAGGGATGTTATAGTTAGGCTCAGATTTCACACACACAAAACCAGAGAAATTCAGCAGTTATAGTCAACTGAGCTAACTAAAACTTGCACCCCACTAATGCACTGCTTATGACCTCACATATATTACATCACTCATGACGTGGACAGTGACATCACTGATTATATCTTAAATGACATCACTGATGACATTACTGATTACATCATCCACAGCATCTCTGATACACCCACTAACACACAATATAACCTTCCATACACCCACTCCAACTTCTACATTAGCAGTCTCAAAATCATTGACACACCTCTACCAGTAAATACACACCCATTCGCTGATTCATAGGTCTACACACACATCCACTCAGTTATCCATACAGCCACTCATTCACCAAATCACTCACTAATACAGCCACTGATATATCAACTCGTACAGCCATATATCTACTCACACACAGTCAGTCACTCATGGAGCTACTCACAGAACCTACTGATTCACAGGTAGTGTGAATCACACAGCCATTTACCCAGGTATACAGTTATACACACACCCACTCACACATTCATACAGATAATAACACATGCCCACTCACCTGTACAGTCACTGACATAAGCACACACTCGCCCCTATCACAATCACTCATGTATTCTGCCTTTCAGATATGCAGTTACTCACCAATATAGCACTGACACATCTATTCACTCACCGACAAACCATACACATCCATGCAGTCACTGACTCACCCACATGCTCATCCATACAGGCAGTTACAAACCCTCTCACCCATCCACACAGACATTGAGACACTTACCCAGACAACACCACCAATCACTCATCTATACAGAAACTCATATACCCACTCACACAAATATGCAACCACTTAGACACCTACTGACAGACAGATACAAATATTTACACAAGTCACTCACCCATACATTCATTCAGACAATTAATTGTTCACTTATACAATTACTCATGCACCCACTGAATCATCCAGTCAAGCACTCATACACCCACTTATTCACCAATACTCTTTGGTATGTATATTTAACACTCATAAACATTTAAAAAAACACTCACAGTCACTGGATGATATCTTCAATTTAGTCGTCAGTTGGCCCACCGAGCACAAAAATTATGAAATACGTAGTAGATGGCCATCACATCAGCCAGGTAGACAAGTTTAGGTATTTGGTGGTGCAGTTGGATTCTGAGCTTAACTGGCACTCACTTATAACCCAGAATGTTTTGTCTTTTAGCAGAGCGATATTCAGAATAGGAATTTTTCTCGCTGGCTCAGGCGCATTGATATACAATTGTTCCTGGATATTTTATAGGGCCAAGTGCATCCCAATAGTGATCTATGGCAGTGGAATATTGGTATGTTGCCGTGTTGCCCCAATTGAAGTAGCAGCAATTAAATTTTTAAGGGGCCTCATGGGAGTTCCACATAGTGTTCTTCCTGAAATTGTCCACCAAGAACTAGGTTTAGATTCTATTATTGACCAGCTCCATCTTTGCCCTCTTAAAACTTTGACACTCAATTTAAGTAAAAGAGGAACTTAGTTTTAGCAGAATAATTTTGGAGGATTGTTTAAAAATGGATGAATCCTCCCTGATCCCATGGCTGGTGTATGTGGTGCATCATTTGCTGACTCTAGGGAGGCCCGACCTGTACAATAATCCCTCTGTTATGACCCGCCCTGATGGCAAATGAGTTGAAACCCCCTCCACGGACAAGTTAGCACCAGAACTTGAGGAGTTCGCATTATTGAAACACTCTATGCGCCACACAATTTTAGTGAAAACTGTCAGCAACATAGAACCTTATTTGACCTGGAATATGACATGTCATCAACGTCGCCTGATGATTGTTGTCAGGTTGAATTTATTCCCCCATCTAATCCCTTTTAATCATGGCTGTTTTACATATTCGGACCTGCCCCTTTGTAACTGTGATAATACATCAATCAATGGCACATTACATATTGTCATGCTCTGCCTAAAGTTTATTAATCCGCGACATAAGTCGTATTAAAACTAATTAATTTTACACAAATGAGGCCTGCCTTACCGTATTTACATCTGCTAAATTCTTCCACAGTTTGTTTTTTTCTTGTACATTTTCTCATGGGGGTTTGAAAATAGGCCTGGGTACGGTAATTGTAATTTGTGTACTACTGTAAGATCGAATAAAGATTATGATGATGATGATTTCATCAGTGATGTTATTTGAGATGTCATCATTGATGTCACTGACCATGTCAAGAGTGATGTAAGGTCATAAGCAGGGCATTGCAGGGGCATGATTTATAGTAAACTCAGCTAACTCTAACTGCTGAATTTCTCTGGTTTTGTGCATGTGAAATCTGAGCCTAACTATGACATCTCAGTAATCTTTGTTTTTTTCAATGAATATATTTATATACGTATATTTATATTTATACTGCAAAGCAATATCCATCGTCAGGGCCCCCTAACCTGCTGGGAGACCTCAGCTGATCGGGACTGAGCTTCCTGTTAAATAAACACCAAGAAAAATTTGCAGAAGCCAATTTACAGTTACACCACCATGTTTATTCTCCTTTCCTGACACATTTCGACTGTCACTCCTTGATTACAGGTATTGAGGTGTGCAATCAACAGACACAGGTGCCTTATAAATTCATTTTACCAGGCGGCCATAGGACACAGTCATACAAGTCTCAGGATGCATCAGTCTTGTCATTATTTATTTTCTGTAGTGCAATTCCAATACTGCTTGATAGGGTTATATCACCACATGTCAATCTAATTTCATAATCATTCAGTGCATCTAGTTTCTTCAAATTGTTTTGCTAAGAGGGTATTGGAGCCATGTCCCATTTTTCTGCCAATCTGTAAACGCACCTCCTGGTGCACTACTGGTTGGGGTAAGTCCATTTTTATCCTCAGGCCTGCAGAAGGCAAGGAGACTTCATCCCCCAACCAGCAGCGCACCAGGAGGCACGTTTACAGAGGGGTTGAGAATTGGGGCGTGGCCTCCAAACACCTTTCAGCAATCCAGCTGTGTGGGAATTACTGGCAGTAACAGGAGGTCTTGTTGGCCCAAAAGGACCTTCAGCAGTCATAGGACCCGTACCCTCCAGATTTTCCCCCACCGCCCAACTACCCTAGACATGCAAGATCCCACTCATTGAAATCACCAGAGATTCAGGTGGGGTTAAAAAGGCCATGTTTATTCACCACATTGTATAAACATGACAAGCAATAACATGCATATCTAATATTTACAAGTTACATTCATACCTACGCCAAGTGCCGTGCACCTGCCCCTTAGAGTGGTGGGTCCCGCCCTTCGATCCTGGTCCGCCATTACCGGGGCCCACCCCTAGACCACCAGGATGCCCATGGTCGCCCGGGAGGCTCGAAATCTGTCGCCCTAGGCTCCCCAGCCGGTGGTCACTTCCTCCCAGTGGAGAGCTTGCCATATCCCCCCTCAGAGCTGGCCTATGGAGCCCGGCAAGCGGGCTTCCATCCATTTTGTTTACCACTAGTTACTGATCGCAGGTCTCTTCTCCACCACAAGGGTGGCCAAGGCCCACAGGTCTTCCACCCTCCCCACCTGCGTTCAGAATAAATGACCAAAGTTCTCGGATAAACGTATCCGTTCCAAAGTCCGACAAATGTACCCCGTCCTGGTGGTACATCGTTCTCCGGAAATCATCCGGTGCTGGAGGTAGCGCAAGCGGCCCTTCACTGAGCACAACCTTGCTAGTTTGCCATTCAATTGCCTCACCGAGACGTTCAAAGATCTAGGACGCACTCCTGGGCCCCATGCCCTGCGTGATATCATACCAGACCAGACTATTTTCGTTGATGGGAACTCATGTCCCAGCCAGGCAAATTCTGCTAGTGGGGAGTCCTTGACAACAAAGCACCCACTGTCGACCATGTCGTTGCCTCCCAAATGCAAGATAATCCGATCCGGCGATTTGTGCTCTCGTGCCCTGAGCTCCTCGACGGTCCGCCTCAAGTGTCGGATACGCATCCCTCCAACGCCGTGCCATACGAATTCGGTCTCGCCCAATGCGGCCGGTTTCACCACCTCTCTTCGCTGCAAGCGCACCGCCGCGCGACGCACAAAAGAGTGCCCGAGTACCCATACCACGGAAGCGGGCATACTAATCAGAATGGAGAAAGATGGAGCCGTTAGACACTGCACACATATGTTTTACAACAATTCAGCCTTACATATCGCTTATAGCAATCAGAGGTCCAGCGACCTACACCTTTCACCATATTGGGGGCAAGACCGGCCCTAGCCGCCAAAGTTGCGGTGCCAATCCTAAAGGAGTGAGAAGAATAGCCCGCTGCTCCCAGCCCCAGATTCCCCAGAGCCAACCCAAATACTGCCTTAAACTGGTATTGAGACAGGCAATCCCCGTTTTCAGGTACGAAAAGAGCCGACCCCCCCCCCCCTGCTGGGCGTCGGGCCAGGTACGCCTGCATACGGGATACGGGGCAGGCAGCTATCCCTGGGGCTGGCAGCAACTGGATGGTGATCCCCTTTCCTGTTTGGTCTGTCTTGGGCTGTCTCAACCGCAATCCAGGCCCCCCGGGGAAAGGGAGATATCTTTGAACTGCAAACCCCCCCATGGTCTACTCTGGAGGCCCGACAATCTCACCCAGGCGAAAGGCCCCGTAGAAAGGCCAGGCAGAAGGCCGCCCCCAGCATGATTCCCTCGAACGGTGACTGGCAAGTAACAGGCAGTACCCCCAAAATATCAATCAAGGTCGGGAGATCCAGAGGCCTACGACAGTCCCGCCGTGGCCCGTCTGAACGGGCCCATCCTGCTAAGGCCTTCCTGATCAAGAATGAAGCCCCAGGGTCCCGCTCCCCCGCCAGTGTAGCAAAGAAGCCTATCACTGCCAGGGAGGCCCTAGCATAGGACACTGTTTTGCCCTGATCCCGCAGAACCTGTAAAAAGGCGTACATCGTTTCAGTTGAGAAGACTCTCGCATCACCCGATTGTTCCACAAATGATCTGTAAACATTAAACTGTGACTGATAGGCACGTTTTGTGCGATCACTCAGAGCGGCACCTACCAGCCCCGCCAATTTTCCACAGTGACTTAGGGAACGTCGTCATGCGCTCTTCCGCCTGCGGGTGGAACCTCCGGAAGTCCTGCAACTTGGAACGAGACAAAGCGTCAGCAGCATGGTTATCAACACCAGGTATATACGCAGCCTTAAAAGTCAAATTCAATTTCAAGCATGCCAACACCAACAGCTTCAGCAACCTAAGCACATGTGGGGAAGTCGCCCCTTGTCGGTTGATAACCTGAACCAACGCCATGTTATCCGACCAAAAGGTCACTGCCCTGTCCCTGAAGTGCTCCGCCCAGACCGTAACTGCCACCCAAATTGGAAAAAGCTCTAGGAAAGCTAAATTCTTTGTCAATCCTGCTAAATGCCACTCCGCTGGCCAGACCGCCCGCACCAGGAAGGGCCTAAGATCGCCCCAAATCCAACACTCCCGCCTGAGTCGGAGCAAAGGCCTAGCTCAACACTGGACACCGGCGGCCCGGGCCAAACTACCCGCCCGTTGAAATCTGTCAGGAAGACTCGCCAAACCTTAAGGTCTTCCTTAACCCCTGCCTTTAATCACACCCGATGATGCTTCTGGGTGAGACCCACCATCGCTCTGGCTATAGACCTCGAGAAAGGGCGTCCCATGGGAATGATGCGTAAAGCAAAATTTAGCTGACCCACAAGAACTTGTAACTGATGCAACGTCACCTTCGGACACGCCAAGGCTACCTCAATGGCTGGGGAAAAGTTTCTTACTTTATCCATTGGCAATCTACGTTCCCCCGCTAATGTGTCAATTTCGATGCCCAGGAAGGACATGCACGTGTCAGGGCCAACTGTCTTGCTCGGCGCCAGCGGCACCCCAAATTCCTTCAACATAGCCACCAGCTGAATCAGAGCCAAAGCGCAGGCATCCGAAGACGCGGGACCCATCACCATGAAGTCGTCTAAGTAATAAACCACCTCTGAACATCCTGACTTTTGCGAAAACACCTATTGCAGCATGGAGCTAAAGGTCTCAAAGTACTTGCAGGAGACCGCACAACCCATAGGCATACATCTGTCGTAATAAAATTGCAGTTGGACCTGAAAACGTAGCAAATGGTAATCCTCGGGATGCACCAGCAACAAGCGGAATGCTTACTCAATATCGGTTTTCGCTAGCAGCGCTCCCCGGCCTAGCTCCCTCACTTTCTGAACCGCGGCATCAAAAGACGAGTACGTCACTGAGCACACTGCCGGGTCGATGGCATCATTTACCGATGCACCCTTCGGTGCAGATAGGTTATGAATCATCCTGAATTGTCCCGGCTCCTTCTTGGGCACTACTCCCAGAGGGGAGCACACTCAGTTCTCCCATGGAGGCGCCGGGAACGGGCCAGCTACTCGGCCTAGGGCCCGCTCTTTTTCCACCTTTGTGGCCACTACCGAGGGATGGGTCCTCGCTGAAACTTGGTTCCTACATTGACTAATAGGGGGGACATGAGACGCTGGGATACGAAATCCCCTGGAAAACCCCTCAAACAACATCCTAGCAGCTGCCCTGTCTGGGTACCTGTTCAACCAAAAAATCATCTTTCAATATCCACTGGAGTAAGCAATTTAGGCTTGTGGGGGCTTGATATCCTTAGGGACTGTACCCCTCCGTTCTTTGGATTTCTTGTTGCACTTTGATTCAGGATGGGACGGGTGACCGCAGTAGGCGCATGCGTGCTTAAACTTGCACTGCCCGGGGGGCCATGTGCACCCTTTGCCATTGAATGCCCAGCATGTACCTTTCTTCTCACCCGGCCCTCCCTGGGAAGTCCGAAAGGGCTGCCTAGCCGGGTGTTCTCTATTGCTTACGCTCTCTAACCAAGCATTGACCTCAACCTGATCCCAAGAAATGGAGGGGTTTTCCTCCTTTGCCCAGCGAAACTCCCTATTGTATGTCAGCCAGGCTGAACCCCCATGAGTGGCGTGAGCCTTTACAATCTTATTGGTATAAAACACCAGCGGAATCGCCAACTCTGGCCTTTTTTCCAACAACACTGTGACATAGACGTGAAAGCCGAACAACCAATTGGTTATTGTCTCTTCTATCCTAGGTCTCCGATCTCAGAAGGAGTGCTCTTTCCCATCCCTGTCCTTGTAATCCTCCTCTCTTCTCTTCGGCCTGATAAGGGAGAATATATCTACGTAGGCACCTTTCCAAATCTTCTCTCGCATTTCCATACTCACATGCGTAGCTAACATCCCTGACTGAGACAATACGTTCCCCTGACTAGTCCCCACCTCGCTGCTCCTAGGTGTAGCGTCACCAGGCTTACCTCCTGTAGGTGGCACTGCTATTGCTGTCGCGGGGGGCTGAGCTCCAATCGCTACACTGGGCAACACTTTGCGCGACTCGACTAAGAGCGCCAACTACCCCTGAATGTCCTGCAACGCGCCCTGTTCTGTGGCCTGCTGGGGCACCCACGGTGCCGCCGCCCCAGCGCTCACTCTCTCTAATACTTTTTCCGGGGCTGATAATTGGCCCACTAGTGTGGAAACTGACGCCAGCAAGCTATCCAACGGATCCCCAGCGGCTGCCACTGCGGCCACCGGCTGCGGTGGGAGTGGGACCGTGACTAATGGTACCGCGCCTCCCGGGGCCAACGCCTTCAGCGCCTCCCTAATCTCAGACAAAACTGAACCCACTGGGTCTACTGGCGCGAATACATTCGGTATGGGATCAGAAGGGAAAACCTGCTCTGCACTCACGCAGTTGGGCCAACAAAAAACTTTCCTTAGAAGAAATATTTCAAAAGACCAGCAGGCAGCAATTAAAAATTTAAGTGAGGATACGTCCATAGTGGTCAAGCCGGCCGACAAGGGGGGAGCCTTGGTAGTTTGGCAAAAAGATAAATACATAAAAGAGGCAACCAGTCAAATTGACAATACAGAATGGTATAGGAAAATACCAGAAGACCCAACCAGCAGAATTCAAACAGAAATTCTCATCAAACTAAAAGAAGGACTAGACGAAGGCATATTGGGCCCAAAGGAATTTCAGTATATGAGCAAAAAAAAAAAAAAAACACGCACTCCTGTGATTTATTTCCTGCCCAAAGTGCATAAAAATCTACAAGAGCCACCCGGAAGACTGATAGTCTCTGGTTGTGACTCGGTTCTAGAACCTATAGCCAAATATGTAGACGTTTTTTTAAAACCCTTTTTGAGTGATGTAAAATCTTACATCAAAGACACAGCTGACTTCATTAGAAAAGCAGAGAATCTTTCTTTTGATGACAACAAAGAACTGCTGGTAGCGTTTGATGTAAATTCATTGTACACCCAGATCCCTCAAGATGAAGGACTTGAGGCGATTGAGTACTTCCTAGAGACCAGGCCAAAACCACAGAGAGTGCCCACAAAATTCATAATTGAATTGGCCACTATGGCCTTAAAACGAAACTATTTTCGATTCATGGACACCTTTCACGTGCAGGTGAAGGGCACTGCCATGGGGTGTCCTTATGCCCCAGAGATTGCAGTGCTCTTCATGGCCCTGTACGAAGAAAGGTTTGTCTATCAAAACAACCCATATAGCGAACACATACAAAAGTGGTATCGCTATATAGATGATATCTGGTGCCATTGGAATGGGACCTCGGAACAACTAGCCCTGTTCCATAAATGGCTCAACAGAAGGCATCCGGATATCAAATTCAGTATGACATACAGTGATTCACGCTTAACGTTTCTGGACGTTGAGGTCTTTCACCAAAATAAAGTACTAATCACCACATTACATCGAAAGCAAACGGACAAGAACACCATTCTCCACTATCAGAGCTTTCACCCTAAAAGCTTAAAAGAGAACCTACCATATAGCCAATTACTAAGAATTCGAAGAAATTGTTCCAGAAAAGAAGATTATCTAACACATGCAGAAATCTTTTGTGAACAATTAGCGAAACGTGGCTACCCAAAAAAAATGTTGAAGCACGCAACAAAACGTGCATGGTACACACCAATAGAAGAGCTGTTGACCAATAAAGTAAAAAAACCATTAGAACAGTTGGTATGTGTCACAACGTTCGGCCCATTCACAAATCGATATAAATCGATAATTTTGAAGAACTGGCATTTGCTGTCTAACTTAGAAGCTCCATTTGCTAAACCAATGTTTGCGCTCAAAAAGAACAGAAATTTAGGTCAACAATTAATACGAGCAGACCTTGGCACATCAAAAGCAAAAAGTGATTTGCGCGCCCTATGGAACTTGAGCCCTGTGCAAGAACACCATAAGTGTGGCACATGTATAGCATGTGCAAGTACCATAGAAGGGACTATGTTCGAGCATAACAACATAAAATGGAGCCACAAAGAGTTCACCAACTGCAAAAGCAAAAATATTGTGTATGTAATATTGTGCCCATGTACCAAAATTTACATAGGGAAAACAAACCAGCAAATTACACAAAGATTGGCACAACACCGCTCTAGGATCAAACAAAAAATAACAACTGCACCCATGGTTCAACACTTTATAGATGCAAATCATACAGAAAAAGACATGAGGTGGTCGGTTCTCTCCGGAATAAAAGCTCCATTAAGATGAGGTAATGTGGAAACGCTGTTACTCAGGAGAGAAGCGTACTTAATCATGAGATTCAACTGCGTGGAGACAGGCCTTAATGAACAATTAGAACCTGAAAGGTATTAACATGCCCTCTGCAGAAAACACTAACACCCAAACATGTCAGGACTACATCTCCCATAAACACTGAAAACACATGACACGAAGAAAACCAACCAGTCATGTGACTCAGGCTGTGTAACTAACCGTTCTACACAGAAGCCGGCTGGAAGACATCGGAAACTTTCACCAAAACCCTCAGGTAAAATAACTCCCAAGGTTAGCACAGAAGCATATGAGCACAAAAGCGGAACGTGTAATTAAAACGATTCCTTCGTCTTTCCAGCTACATGCAGGAAATCTGAAAATGAGATAACCAGGACGCCTCCAGTGTGCGAGCAGCTGTCAGCCTGTGAGCTGAAATATAAAGTAAGCAATGTTTCAAGCATAGGAAATAACGTTCGGTAAAGCTTAATGACTTAAACTAATCTCTGCCCAAACCTTCCTCACTAGATCAGACCCAGCCGCCTTTGTGTGTTTTTAGAAGCGTGGTTAAAGCAATCCGAAAATAGAAATACAGAACCCTCAATGAAGACCCGCTCCTACAGAGTAAATAGGTAAAGTGATGTCCTGACATTTAACTGATTTTAGCAATAAATGAAAAAAGACCAAGTGTTCAAACAAATTGAACAGATATATATTGTGCCCTTTACCCCTGCAGAACGTCCTAATAGTGAGAAGTGCTATGAAAGACAGACAGAAGACCTATTAACTGCGGAAAGGTAAAACTATATGTAACCATGTGAAGCGCTTTCACTCAGTGTTAAAGAGAGGCCCCATTCTCAAAACATCCCATGTTGTTTTCACACAGGTACCCACCTAACCTACGCCCTGAAGAAAAGCCTGACGAATTAACACACAGGCTTGGAAACGCGTCGGCGTTTTTTTGGTTCATCTGAATAATTGAACTTTGATTAGCGCAAAGCTGACCTGAATAATCTATAAATTATGATAAATATTTAATAGTCATAAAATTTCACTTTTGCGCTACTAGACCTAAAATACACAAACAACAGTTAAAAAATGGTCTAGTGTTAAAATCAGTTAGTAGGGTACAGTTCATTCTTTCCTCATGGAAATGTATATTGTGTAAAAATTGTTTTTTTGAAATGTTGTTTGTATATTTGTAACATAAATGTTTGTCTATATTGTTGAATGTAAGCACTGTACATAGGATATACCCACTTGTGTATGACACAGCAAACTCCCAGACAAATAGAACAATCCCCACAAGTTACAAAACTTGTAACCTTTGAAAAAAACAAACCAAAACACCTACTGATTAAATATAGTGGTGTATAACAAAAAACTGCTCAAAATAAAAAAGTGGCAGAAACAAAAAGCGACTGGGTCTCCAATTTCTATTTCACAACTGCATCTAACGGAGGCGTGGGGACGGGACCTACTGATCCCTTGTCCTGTTTCCCCCTGGCAGGGCTAGGCCTACTCTTCGCCCCTTTTCTTTTAGGCTGCGCATTGGCCTTATTTTTTAATGGCGGACAAGCGGCCTTCGGTGGCACCCCCCTGCGCGGCCGCTCCACTACCTCGGGCTCCTCCCCCAGGAAGAATCGCTCTCATCCCCGCTATCGGGAGCCTCCTTCCTCAACTTTTTAAGCAGCAATTTCATAATCTGAGCTAATTCAGGTTCAGAATCCTTTCGCTTTTGCCCTCCCTTTTTTGGCGCCATGCTAACTATCTCGCGCTTCGCACTACCTTGCTATAGCACCTAACGCGCCCCGAGTTCCCTGTTCCCGCACCCCTAAGCACCGCTCATGCAGCCCGGCAGGAGCCCGCACCACGAGGATCCCCGCACACAGCCGTAAGCCCCGTAAGGCAGCAACACTCCAATCCCTTCCCAGCACCCACCGTGACTCACGGCTGCCCACGAGGCCCTTGGAGGCACTCGACCCCTTACCTGGCTACACGAACGATGCTCGGTCCTTCTGCTTCTAGAGTTTCGGAAAGCCGGCCCGGATCACGAGAATGGCCAGGTGCCGGCGTGAACAGTCAGGTATCCAGGAGTGATAGCGGGAACAGAGACCCCAGTCACAAGGAGTTGACCCTAAATAGGCCCAGAGTCTCCACCCCCTGACCCCCAGGTCACACAATATCGCCGGACCGGAAATGGGTCGGCCGGACGCCGATTGGGCCGTCCGCCCGACCAACCACCAGAGACCAGGGGCGGGCGGGGTCCGGAGAGGCCGGGTCCTAAGTGCGCACGGCGTGATTCTCCGCACTTGTCAAAGGGACTTCATTTCCCAACCAGCAGTGCACCAGAGTGATGCAGAAAAGGGGCAGGGCCTCCGGGTCCATACCAGTAGCTTTTTTTTTTATTATAAGGGAAGGTAGACCACTTGGCCCCCTTTCCCTGAGACGATTTTGGCCCCTAGGACCACATCCCCCAGTGCCTGGTGTCACTTCGGAGAATTTTTTGGAACTCCGCACAGAGAGAGGATTGGGCAAAACGCTGTGAACTCTGCCGGTGGCGAAGGATTTTTTGCCCACCCCTACCTTTCTGCCAAATTTTGTGTTATTCAGGCCAAAGGTTTGGGCTGTAGGTCCAACTATGGGTTCCTGTGGGTAAATTTCTTGAAGAGCCATCAATTGGCGCAAAAGATATAGGCATACTATAACTACCTGCTGCGACCACCAGTATTTTATATATGTATATAGTTGCCAGTAGGTTGGTAAAGTTAGGACCATCTTTCTATAGAAAAGCGTTATTCATTTGCCTAAACCTATGGCTTAATTTGATGAATCTTCTCATAATTTTCCATAAAAAAGTGTGATAGTGAGTCTTGCTGTGCATGGGAAGTTTTGGGGAGATCCATCAAGCAAGGTCTGGGAAAAAGAGGTGATTAAAAAAAACTATTTCCTGTGTTAATTTCTCATAGGAGCTTTGAACATGACTACTGCCTAAACTGCTGGAGGGACTTACACCAAATTCGTCCGGAAGGTAGATTTTGGATCGCAGATCATGCTTTCAGTTATTTGGTGTAAATCACTTCAATAGTAATAGAGAAATTCAAGGGAAAGCAAATAAGGATATCTGGGTGGTGCCCAAGAACAGATCTCATGGGGCGATCCAATTGCATGTTAGCACTTCAACCAAAAAGTGCTGGCAGCTGTCTTGGGACCAATATACATCTCACTGAAATGCATTGTATTGGGTGGTAGGTTTTGAATGTCATAATAAGGAGAAGTCATGTGTTGTTGGTACCATTCAAATTTTACGAATCATGGTGTGTTCTAATGTGATTTTACCCAGTGGAAAATAATTCTGCCTTGAGAACATCAATCATGTTTGAAAGAGAACTGTTTTCTCATGATTTCCAATAGAGGTTATAGAAGGTGCTTCAGAAGCTCAAATGAGAGTATATTTTCTGTAAATAACACTATGTTTCTCAGCCATATGAGAATGAAGTCTGACATTCTGAGTAAATTCTGTAGTTTCAATTTTTTTTTTAATGTATTTTATGGCACTCTGAAGAGGTCAACATAAAACTCAAAATGATTACCCTTTAAAAAAAACTATTTGAGACTTACAATTTTGAATATGCGATAAATACAAACCATCACATTATAAGATCAAACACTCATGAAGATAATCCAAGGTGCATAAAAGTAGTTTCCAAACTAGCAACAACAAGAAGTAGTACCAACACAGTACCTAATGTGTCTTTCAGGCCATCAAATCATAAGTTAAAAGCAACAGAATAAAAATAGCATAATATGGCTGTCCTTAATACAACTTTAAAAAAATCCTTAAAAAGATAAACATTCTCTTACAAAACATTTTGTGAGGGGGTATATAAATTGACAAGTGCTAATATATCTGCCTCAGCCATTTCCGCTGGCACAATAACAAAGCCGCCAAAGATTTAAAACGTGGCTTAAATCTTGAAAGAAATATTTTTACAGATTAGAGACAACAGAAGTACCCTACCATTCAGCTAAGAAGGGATTTAAAGTCAGCAAACCCTGCCTCTGGAGTAACCAAAAACCCCACCCTCCATGCCGCAGGTTCCAAGAAATATATACCTGTGTTTTATTTATCCAACAAGAATCAATAGTCAGAAGATAAACCCTCTTTGAGTTACAGGGCACCCTGTCCATGCAAAAGCTCAGGGACAAAGAAGCTTGCTTTAAGGTAACTTTTAATTGCTGTGGGGATAGACAAAACATCAAAGGAAGATCTAATTGCAGTAAATGTACCACCACAGCCAAATTCCTATAGATTAACAAATTTTCTTTTGGGCCATCTAGCAGTTCTTTTCCTAGCCAGAACCTAAGTTTGCTTTGATCACTATGTGTAAGTCTCACGGGCCAATGTACTACTCCTGCAAGAACCTACACAAAAGCACTCCTCAGCCCAAGTCCTAACCTTAAACCAACCACAGAAAAAACTGGATTAACTGAGATTAAACTTCTAAGGACCCAAACTTTTATTGTGTTTAAGAAACCCCACTTTGAAACATCAATCAATTCCATACCATATAATAATTTAAGCATGACAGACCTTCAGTAAGGGTGCAAAATGCCTTTTCGTAGTGGACCTATAGAGGGACCCCAAACATTTCACTTGAGAAATAACTTTCAATGTATTATTTTCCATATGTGCTTTTTCACTTACATTTCCACATACAATCTTCCTAAAAAAGGTATAAGATTTTACAACTTCAAATTTTTGACCACCCAGAAGCCATATGAAATGACCATACTTTGGCTTTTTCTTTCCATTTACACACATTATTTTTAGATACGTTGATATTTAAATGAAGAGCCCCTGCCAGCTATTTAAACCTTTTGGGTTAAGATCAAATTTTTTTTTGCAATCTGCATAAAGTGAGTACACATTAGACTTTCCCCCAACTAGCGGGGCAATACCGCCACCCCGGGCAAGAAAATCCAGCAGGTCAGAATGATATAGGGAAAAAAGGAAGGAAGCAAGCATTCACCCTTGTGTTAACCCAATGAAAGTAGTGATTGCTGGAGACAAACCCCTATCAAAACCCAGTAGAACTCTGCACCAGAGCTGAGCTCAGCGACGGCTCCTCCACTATGGTGGCTCCCCTCCCCGCTTGAGTGCCAGGAAGCAAACTGAAATAGGTAACATAAAATAATAATAAACCATTTTATTTCTCTTTCTGCTGCAGGCTGTCAAGTTTCGGTGGGGCGGGGCCTTGAGGAGTTCAATGGGAGGAGGTGTGCACACTGTAAAGTGGGTCTGATGGTTTGGCAGGCTGTTTAGTGCCATTCAAACCGTCATGCACACTTTGATCTCTTGATCTAAACACAAGGCCAGCCAGCCTCAGACACTAGGTAGTTTTACCCCCTGCCAAATCCTTTTGGTAAACATTGGACAGTTAAACACTTGCCCTGACCCACTACCAATATAGTCAGGCACAATAATGACTCCAAACACCCCTTGCGCATGCTGCGGAATTGAGACACGGGAGTCACGTACTCGCGCATGCGCTCATAGCGCAAGCAGATGCCTGCGTACAGACAACAACTCGCGGCCAGCACACATAAGCCCAGCCTTGATGCAAGGAACGCCATTAGGACATGCTGGAATACCCATATATGGGTGATTATCACCTTCTGGTACAAGCAACCCTTCAGACTTAATTGATACCAAGTACCTCGTTAACCGGGGTATATATAGCACACACTGATACAACACCGGCATTCCCAGTGGAGCCGCGTGTGGGGACACAAGGAGAAATCCTCTCATAGAGATCGTGAGTATGCTACAAAACCAGCGCAAGATCAATTGAATCTTTGTAAGTAGCCAGCAATACAGATACCTGTTATTACCTTTAGGTAGCATATTGGCACGAGACAACCCCCAACGTTAGGAGGCTCATGAGGCTCACAAGATTGAGGAAACAAGTATGTTTTATAAACTTCTCTTGATTATCCCACTCACAGAATATAAATCCCAGAGTCACAAACGGACATAAAAATAGAGCGTGTGTTTTATGTTAAGTGTGTGTAAGTCATGTGTTTGTCCTTTTTATTACAGGGTTCACCATCACATTTAGAATGACAAGACTTGTCTAGTGATTACAAGCCACACTGTATATATATATATACTTTTTCTTAGGTCATCACACCGTGAATAAATAAAAGGCGCAGAAGGCAATATAATTGTTCTTTTCCCCTTTTTCCTTAGGTTGTGCAAATAGCAGACAACTTGGATACTTTGCTGTAGGTACATTGAAGCCTGCATTACATTTTTTCACTTTTCTGTCAATAAACACCACAATTTTACATAGTGATACATGAGTAAGGGGGTGAGTTGTGCACCCCGTCCTGAAGAAGGAGTTGATCTCTGAAACATGTTGACGCACACAAGAGGTGATGTACATAGACACCTCACAACACACATGTTTAATAGTACCAGCCCGGGGGCCCATTACATTTATTTTTAGTTTACCCCACGAGCCAGGTACTTTTTAATTCATCACTCACTTATAACCCCACTACTCACTTACATTAACATCCAACCCTCACATGCACCACGCATAGTCATTGAAAAAAGGGCTCCTGCATAGTCATAGGTAGTAGCACGCCGCATCCCGTAGAGGGGTGCGAAGACCCCAATGATGAAGCATGACACCAAGGGTCCTTTTGGTGTGTGAGGGGTATTTTAAAAACACTATGTGCTCCCCACCACTGTAGGAAACACTTGACAGCTACTGGTGGATTCTTACTGTTTATACACACTTGGATCTCTCTCCACCCGAGCTGTGTTGTACAGCTGGGTGGAGTACAGGGTCAGGCTCCTAGGCACTGAGCGAACATTTAACAAGCCTGCTCAGGGCATTCACCGCCCTGCTCTCATGAGAGGAGCATCTTAATCGCATCTAGGAGCCTGCACAGTGTAGAGGGCCCCTGAGTACAAGAATCCCGAGACGGCAGTCAGCAGCACAGCAACAGGTCAGTGTTTGTTTTATTTATATATTATATTCTCCGTATCCCCACACCACACCCCTTTCCCTCACCCCACCACTTGTTAGGAAAGTGAACTTCTATTTGCCGAGGTCTAAAAGGGTACCCAGCGCACACAGACTTAAAAACGTACTCCACAGCACTTGCAGTGGAGTAGGAAATAAAAGCCATATATACCATAACCCTTTTAACTTGATCATATTTTTCATTTATTACCTGAATGGGCAGTCATTTTATCAATTGTTCCATGCTTGCTACTACACCCAGTTTGTGCCACTGGATTAATATTACACTCTTCCGCCCATTCATTATTCTGGATCAGCAAGCATTTAGTAAAGAATTTACCCACTGCATCAAAAAGGGCAATCTGTTGATAACTTTATGTTAAATTATTTACTCCTTTCTTAAAAAGTAGGACTAGGATACTCCCCTTCCAGGATGGGGAACTTCTTTTCTTTCATAACAAGCTTCAAAAACCAGGTATAGAATATTACTGCAGAGGGATTTCCCTAATTACAAGTTGTATCTATTTTTCATATGGTGGGCCATATAAGGAAGAATCTTCCCTTACTATAAACTTCTTTAAAACACCATGATTTGTGTACAGAGACTCTGATTAAAGTTAACCCACTGCCCTCCACACCTAATGATCAGAAGCTCTTCAATTGGCCTTTTAAGACTGATTCCCTAAGTTTTATCCAATACCTATCTCCCTTCTCTTTTCTTAAACAAGTCTTTGGACAGCTCCAACTTCTCTTTAAATTCAGCACCCTGGTATATCTTTCCGGAGCAGACTCCAGATATTGCTCAATGACAAGGGCATTTATTTCATGATTTAACAGGAGATCACAACTGTGGATCCCTCTCAAATTTCCCACTGGATTCACTTGTTTTCCTGCTTTACCAAACTGCTTCATAAAAGTATTAAAAACTTTTATTTTTTTTCCCAGCACAACCGGACAATTTATCTAGGATAGCCTTTAACGTGCCTCCGATGCCTGAGATTGCCCTATAATACCAATGGGTTCTCCCTGTTTTCCTATTATACTTGGAAGACTGGTCATCAAACCTCCAGGAATCAGTGGGAGAAGTATTACAATTTAAAGAGAAAAACACGAGATTAGGATCACTAAAAAGGGAATATATAAACTTTAAATCACCCAGTAGGAAAACAGAAGCACAATCTACAACCACATATTTCAATATTGACTCTCCTCCAGGAGCTTTAAGTGTATATGTTGCGAGGTGTTCAGAAGAAAACCTCCCATTCCCTATCACACCATCAGCTTTTTTCAACTGAGCCATTAAAATGTTTCCTCACTTATTACTTCTTACTTTCGGCAGAAAAATGGCTGGGGGAATCAGCTTAACTTCTTCTTTTGCATTCTCCCACAAGTGCTCCAGGGCAAAAATAGATGTTTTGAAATTCAAATCCCCAACCACAATTAAATATGGAGGTACCTCTTTATCAGACACTTTTCTTACATAAGTAAATACCTTATAGAAGAGGGCATCATAAAAAGACTCAGGGGAAAGTAAATATTTATTAGTATTAGAGGGGGAGTTCTCTGGGAACTGGCATGATATATAGAGCTACAACTAAGAAATAGATTCTTGGGTCTTTATAACATTCATACCTCTACTTGAGGGCATTGTTTTACAATTTAAAGTGATATAATAATCGCAAATCAATTTCTCTACACACCAAGTCTCCTGGAGACAAACCACTTCTGCTTTAAATATACTTAATTAATATAATTTCTTCCTACTATTCTTTATTCCTGTAGCATCCCAGGCTGAAATTTTTAACTCATTGCAAATAGATTGGATGTTGCAGGTGCCTACTCTGAGACACACTGGAGAGAGTACCAGGTAATCAATTCGATTTAGAGGGCTCATCGTTAGAAATTCCTTGGGTAGGGTGAAAGGGAGATTCTCTAAGAGATAAATGTCTGCCGTATTTATCAAGATGGATTTTAATCCCCTTTACGTCAGTCACAGACCACTCACTAGAAGAGGGAAGAGAGTGAAGCAGAAATCATTTATCCAATACACACTTGCCTTTCTGGTGCTAGAGCACCATCAATTGGCCTGAGGCATCCTGCTGCGTGGGTGCCCCGATTGATGCTGCCCTTGCCAACTTTGCTTACCAGAGGATACCAGAGGCTGTTGGAGCAATGAACTATATCCCCCAGTGACACTGGCTGCAGTGTTTGCTTTCTGGCGCCAGCGTGGCATAAATTCGGCTGAGGAGTCCCGCAGCTCAGTTGCCTCAATTGCTTCTGCCCTTGCCTCCCTTGCTCACCAGAGGATTCTGGAGGCTTCTAGGGCAGGTAATATCCTACCCTAGCAAACCCAGCTGTAGTGCCTGCTTTCTGGCACCAGAGTGCTATAAATTAGGCTGATACCTCCCATAAGCACTGGACGCATGCAGGTCCCGCACGGGCGTTGCTGGGACCCACCCTCATTCATCTGCCTTCCATCACCCACAGCTGTTTTTCCGATGAGTGACTTGATTTACCCCTACAACTGACAAGAAAAAAGAAGCAGGGGGCTTTTCTGGATTGCCTGTTGGTCAAACTACTACCATTGATAGCACGTTGGAGAGGGCAAAGGGGACAGTGGCAAAAGAAATTACTTTAATCGCAAAGAGATTATCTTTGGAGTGTGGCCTTAATCTCCAATGGCGAAATGCTGATATGCCACTGTTTGAGGCCTCTCCCGTATCACATATGTCTTATGACTTGCTGCCACAGGAGGTTCCTCCCATTTCGGTGATGACAACGGCAAGTGAAGTTGACAATCATTTACCCTCCCTAAATTCCGAAAGCTCAATTAGTACCCTGTCAGATCAGGAACCAGCTCTCAAGAAGAAAAAATGGCAGCTAACGTCATGAAAGCGCCAGTGCCAAGGAAATGTGACTCCACTTTCCAGAGACAAGTTAATAACTTGCGTAATAAACATCCTTTAAAGCAATCAACACAGACTGCAAATAGTTGCATCATGGAGTCACCAAATTTTAATAAATTGAGTGAAAAACTAGGTGCTGCCTTAGATGAAAAACTTCAACCAATTAGGGCACAATTGTTTAGTATTGAGCAGTGTTTGCTTGTTATTGTCTCTAAACTCTAGTTGTTGTCTCCAAACTATCTGCTCTTGAATCTCCTAGATTTCCAACCATCACTTGCATACAATGTTCAACACTCCTAAAGGTGAATAATTTCACTCATACTGCTCTCCAGTTGATATTGTAACCAATGTTAATGTTGCTGACGGTATCATACATGAGAATTCTATGGTGTATGCTAGCTCAGGACACCGCAAAACCCAGCAGAAAGACTGGGTAACCCACCTGACAGACAGGCTAGCATATCTGACCAAACAAGACCCTGCACATTCAACCAATAATTTAACTGAGTCTTATCAGAATACCTCTCCTACTCTCCCTAACAAGGTTAAACTTAATTTACCTCCAGCATCATACCCATATGTTTTAATTTTCAATGGTTTTCCCCCCTAAGGAGACTCAAAAAGAGCTATGGCCAAAACTGCAGAAATACATGCTCTGACTGGTTACAGAAGTATAAATTCCTTAACATCTCACACTTAAATGAAATCCTGATGGCCAGAAGAGTAGGTTTTGTTTGCCATTCTGGGAAGGACATTGCAGCAGATTGTATTATTATACCTTTTCTGCGACCAGCCACAGTAAGGTACCTGCTGGGCATGAAGGAGGCTAGTTGCCCTTGACTAGTCAATTCAAGTCATAGTTTATTGTTTGATTAATAAAAAATCTTTACAAATCCCCCCATATGAATAAAAAACATATAAAAGAAGTGTCTTTACATTCATAATTAAAACACAAATAACATTAACGCAATCCCATTAATTATTTGACAAAAGTGCCAATGCTTGTTTTTTTATTCAAAACATTAAAACTCGTTCGTTGGGATTCCTAATTAAAAAATCAATTTCATAGCTAAAACCCTGATAGCGCTTTAACTTATTTGGTGTAGTCTCTCCCGCTCTACTGGATGAAAAGCACAAAAGACAGACTATTAGTTAGGCGACATATTATGACATCATAATGGGCACTACAATTTAAAACTAGAACAGCATAATAAAAAAGAATGGAGAATCCTTGAAGGAGGCGATTCTTTTAGATAATGCACAGGTTTTCAGAAGTATAATATTTTAGTCCATTTTTTAAAAGCCTACAACAGAGTTTCTTAATTATTTTTCATTTTGTCCATTTGTTAGGGTGATGGGTCAACTATGGCCTTGCAGCATGGGTCATGCTTGTTTGGTTTACTCCCCATCGGCTTGCCATAAGAGACTTCTGACCTTTGTCATGTATTTGAGTTGATGATGGTCCACCCGTGCCGGCGCTGAGTAATTGCTTTTTTGTCTACCAGCAGAGATTTCTTTTTAGCTGCGTCATTAGCAGCTTTACTGAAGCTTGCTCTATCGACCCCGTTTTCCCACACTGTTTGTAATTCCAGCTCTGCCAGTGTAGTTCTCAGGTAACTCCCCCAGGAATTTGGTATTTCGAGGTTCATCTGGTGCTTGATTTCATCCCAGCATAATCTGTTCATGGAATCTGGATTAGAAAAGCTGGATTTGTGACAAAGTTTAACAAAGCCACTCATACCCCGAAATTTCTGATTCTGGAGGCCGAATTCCAGTTGGACCTGAGGTGGGGAGGCAGACATTGGCAGGTCGAAGACAGCCTTGTAAATCCTTGTCTGAAGTTCATTTAATAAATCAGCTTCCTTGCCGCACAAGGAGACTAAACCATATGACAGGCTAGGCTGAGTTTGTGCGGCCATAACTTTTAACAAATGATTATAGTTTGGACAGTCCAGTTTTTAACAATTGAGCTTTAGCTTTTATGGCCAGTTTATGTTCATTATGTGTTGCGCCCTGCCCTATTGTTACACCGAGATATTTGTAGGAGCCTTGCTCTTCCACGGTTGCCCCTCTCACCAACCATTTAAACTTGCTTGTTTTGGAATCCACTAAAAGAACAATTTTTGTTTGTTCTTTGTTTAGTTCCAGTTGTTCCTGATCCAGGTAGGTTACTAAGTTGTTTATTGATTTTTGTAATCCAATAGGGGTTTGGCTCAACAAGACAATATCATCAGCATACTGGAAAATGGAAACTGACTCATTGGCCATATTCGGCGGATGGCAATTGACTTTTTCCGTATATTATGTAATATCTGAAAGGAACAAATTAAATAAGCAAGGGGCTAAAACGCAGCCTTGTTTCAATCCTTGATGCATATTGATGCATGAGGTTCTGCTGCACCCGTCCCCCAGCTTTACTCTTGCCCAAGTATCAGTATATAAGGCGGTTATAGCGTGGAGCATTGTACTAGACAATCCCCATGCGCTGAATTTCTTCCAAAGCCGCTGCCTACTTACTCGGTCGAAGGCGGATTTTATGTCCACAAAACATGCGAAGAGCCGGGTTTTCTTTTTTAGCGCTTTTTCAGTTAAGATGGCTAGAATAGCCAAATTGATTATGGTGCCCATCCCCTGCCTAAAGCCTGTCTGGAATTTGGGAATTATATTCTTCTCATCCATCCAATATTGGAGCTGGACTAACAGACAAGTAGCATAAAGCTTGGCCTCTATATCTATCAGTGAGATCAGTCTGTAATTTCCCTGCTTGCGGTGATCTCCCTTTTTATTTATAGGATGGATTATGTTCCCTTTCCAGGAACCTGGAACATTGGACTGTATGTAGATCTCATTAAATAGAGGCATGAGCAGGGAGGACTAGAAATCTGTGTCGTTTTTGAAAATAGCGTTGGGAAGCCCATTTGGACCTGCCTCTCCCTCGGTCTTGAGATTTAATATTATACCTCTTAATTGCTTTATGTTAGTCAAGTTATTTAGCTCATTACTGCCTGTCTCTGAACATATTGCTTTGCCTTCCACATGTTCCTGATCAGATGATGATTGTGTATCTTCTTGCTCGAGAAGTGGCCCACAAGACCCTTCTGCGAGACCCGCTGCTATATTAATGTACAGGTTTCGCACATGTTGAATCCACGTTTCTTCAACAATTCCCACTTCCTGTTGCAGGCTTGGACCTATTGACAATTTGTTTATTATGCCCCACAAATCACTGTTGTTGGGCTTTTTGCTCGCGCTCAATAGATTTGTCCAGATAGCATCCTTGTACGCTATTTTCGCACTCCTCAGCTTCCTCCTGTATTTGCTCCTTAGTTCCTTCAGCTTATGATTCTCAATTTTCCTGCCCATTTTTGGCGCCTGTATTTGTAGTCGCACCTCTCTCACAATCCCTCTTTTTTGATCTCTTAAATCATTATTAAACCATGGTTCTCTTTTGGTCACTGTCCTTGATGTACTTCCCAGGGTGGCTGGGCATCTTTAGTAACTGGACCAGCTGTTCCTAATTTTTTACGCGCTCATCTGGTTATTGCGGGCCCAGTTTGCCCAAGAATTCCCTAGCTCTCTCCTGAATGGTTTTCGAGGCCACGCCCTTCATTTTATTTTTCGTAAGTTGAACTTTTCTGGGTGTTGCATGATGGAATTACTTTTTAGTGCAGGCTTTACCTTAATATTCAGACTCAGGATGTGGGGTAAGTGATCACTTTCAACTTGTGGAGTAATGTTAAAGGTGTCGATTTGTGGGAGCAGTTTATTGCTGATGATGGTAAAGTCTATGAGTGAACAAACTTTTCCGCTCAAGTATGTGGGTGCCACTGGTATATCTCCTGGTGTGCTGCCATTCAAGATTGTCAGACCAAGGGTTTCAAGTTCATTCACTAGTACTTGAAGCCCCCGGTTATCTTGCCTTTTACTTTCGTACCAAATTTTGGCTATAACGTTACAATTGAAGTCGCCTGAGATGACCATTTTGCAATGTAGGTGACTTCTCTGCATTGATTTTATTAGTTTCATTAAAGTAGTGTATGTTCCTTTCTTCTTCTTTCTTGCAGGATGAATGTACACGTTGACTAATAAACGTTGCCACTTTGATTCATCGGGCCAGTGTTTACCGCATAGTTTGTTCACTTGGACCCAGTTAGTCCCCGTATCCAATTCTTCGGTTACCAGTCCTGTTTTTGTGCAACGCAGATTGATAGATCCCCCCTAGAGTGTCAGAAGATTGAAAATCTTTCAGCCAGGGTGTGGTATTCTGTAAATCCTGGAATTGAAGTTGGGGTCAAATTCCAGGTTTCCTGGTGCAGGATTATGCCTTGTTAAAGAAAGAAGGATAGGGTTTCGTGGTCCTGCCCCATGTCTTTAAATCCATGGACATTTCATGAACAGATTGCAATGCTGGCTGGTTGAGCCTCCTCCCTATTAAAGGCCAGCATCCTTTCTTTTGTCGTTGTTTTCGGTTCTTCATTAGGTATACTTATTGTTTAACAATTTGGGCACCCAAAACCAGTCTCAGTTGTCCAATAGTCTGCCCTCCGTGTTTCCAGGACTTTCCATCACGTTTGCCCTGTTCTCGTTAAGAGACACAGCAGGAGTGTTGGATCGCGTGCCACATACACATGTATTACGGTGTTTCCCCGGTTTCGCTTCCTCTCTAGGGTTTTTTAGGAGGGGATATGGGTACCTTGGGCATTTGTGAACCCTCAGCATAATACACCAGGCTCCAAACCTTGCACTCATTGAATATATTTTGTCTACCAAGTCCTTTGAGGATCAATTTGTCAGATTTCTTCAGTGCCTGACCTTGGGGTTTGTTTGAATTCTACGGCAATTAGGTCTTGTGAGGTGAATCATTTTAGTTCTGGAATTTCTTTAACTAGCCTCAACAAGTTCCCTCGATTCAGGTTGTCTTGCCTTCCTTTGGTCACATATTTGGGTGCGAATGTCAATTTCGATTGGAACCCCTCAGAATAATTTTAGTCCATGTTGAAGGATTGTCGGATTTTATCTTTTTCTGAATCAGAAATTCTTGTTACTGGAATTTCATTTTTGAATCATGGGTCTTGCTTCGTTGGGTCTGCGTTTACCTCCTCCAATATCCTTACCACTGTTCCTAAGTTCTTCATTTCGCTTGTCGCTGTTGACTCCGGTTCTAATTCTGAATAATGAAGCTTACAACTTCAATCCTTTCTAGTTATTGTAACCTCTATTGGCTTGCTAATATTTTGAACTTTGGTGGTTGTTAATACCTGCAGCTTTTTGACTCGTGAGACTTACCGCTTTTCCAGTTTTAACCCTTTTTTCTCTCCACATGAGGATTGTCTCCTATTTTTGTTTTTGGACCTCTGTCAAACCGAAGTTCACTTTTATCTAACTCTTGTGGTGTTTTTTCTTGCCCTTCTCCTTTGTCAGTTGCTTCATTTCTTTCTGATTGCTGCGCATCCTGCTTCTGGTGGAGATCCTACGCCCGTGTGGAGGACTTTGTCCATCTTTTGATGTGTGGGGGTGAAATACAGATCATACTTTGTTGTCTTGGCTTAGAGTTTGCAATAACTTTGGTTTGGTCTACAGCAATTTGTGCAGCTCCACGCGAGGGCGCGTTCGGTGGATTGTTCTTTTCCCCTTGTGGTGTTTTAATTGTAATTATCGGAAAGATTTTCCCCAAAGCTGGGCTTGGCTGTTTGTTATATTTGAGCCGGGCCTTCCTTGCACCCTTTCTTTGCCGTTTTGTTGATTTAACAACCACCGGGGACTTGAGTGAGCTCTGCTAAGCGTCTTATTTGGGGGTCTGTTGTATACATTTGATTCAAAGGCTCCACTTGCTCTGGTTCGCCCTTGGCATTTCTGCTTGCCTCTGTTATTAAATTGATGCCTTTTGTTTTTTCCTCTAGTTCTCACATTTTTTGGGTTTCTTTATTCTGCTTGTTGTTACACGATTGTTTTATAACCCTTAAGATGTCCTTTAGGACTTCAATGAGGGTAACCAGTTTCTCAATAATTGAGCCACAGCCACAATTGGGTGATTGTTTGTTGTTATCTAATTGCTGATACATATTTCCCTTGTGTGTTAATAGGGATGTTAAGAAATCCATTTTGGTATTTATGCCCGAGATGTGGCCGGCAATTAGATTTACGAGATCTATTTGAACTTCCATTTTATCTGAGTGGTAGTTCAAAACCCGTATTGCTTGATCCAGAGTACGTATCAGGGTTTGAGTCTATTGTGTGTTTGAGTAATCTTCATGGTACTTCACAGATTCCCCTTACCCGAGATCTATCCTGCTAATGGATGAAATGGTCATGGGGCTGAAAGGTTTATTTGCTTAATTCTTGTGGGACTTTGACTGTCCTCCGCTGATACAGGATGCTGAAGATCGGACTTGAATGGTGGGCTTAGAGGGGTGGATGCTGCCATTCTGGATCTACTCTGTGGTGTTCTTTTAATTGTTTCTGATTGTGGGTCATTTCCTTGAGTTTCTTTTTCCTGAGAATTAGTTTCCAATATTTCCACTAGTTGGAGTCATTTAATCGGGAAAACGATTTGGTCCTGGCTTCTTCCATAAGGCCAGCCCATACTGCAGATTTTTTTCTATTTTAATTTTTCGACCTTAGTGTCCTTTACATTTGAACAGATTTCTTCCGTAAGGCCTTCCCGTGCTACAGGTTT